>NC_134831.1:8666655-9286625 GCF_004210375.1 Tachypleus tridentatus
GCTGTAAATGACGATACAGTTTCTATTAGATCGCTACACTCTTGAAAAAAAGAACTTGATTTCTAAAACCGGATATATATATATATATATCCCTAGACGTTCTAGGGATCTTTGCCCCAGTGGCGAGTACTGAGTAACTGTAGATGTTCTGCTAAGCTACATCACTTTATACCGTTGCGATAGAAACTTCTGGAATAGTTGTCTAGTTCAGAAGATATATTATCGGGCTAAGAATAATTTCAAAGCGTTAATATATAGATGTGCTAATTCAGTATGAATGTTATGAGGGTAGGTAATTTGACCACGAATACCTGTTTAGTAGAAACAAGAAACAACGCGTGTGCACGGTAAATAATAAGTAATATCTATGTGCTTACTGAAGATATGTCGACAAACGCACGCGCAATATAAGCATTTAAATATATGAACACTCAAAGGGCAATCACTCTTCCTGCAGCAAGTTCCGAGGTTTGGAGCTGACGACACCAAACAATATTTCTTGCAATGTGATTTATCATAAACTTACATAACAACCCCTACTTCTACGAATGATATAACTTTATACCGTTTTATTTAATACTGCTGTGTCTAAACGTTTTAGAAATAACGGTTGTGATAAAATAAACAGTTGGTTCATATAATTCCACGATTATGTTCTAACAATATTCTTAAAAAATTAAATTTCAGATTCGTAGGACAAAAATCACTCTAAAGAAAGTTCAGTATTCAATACACCCAAAAATTATTTATAAGGTAAAATAAACCTAAATCGTATAAGATGTTAACTATCTGGATTTATTTAGAAAAATTTTTGAGAATCGTGTAAAAAAAATGACCGTGTACAGGAACAATTATATTATTTAACGTAATCCCTACTGGTCAAGTTACATTATTTAACGTAACCCACACAATAATAATTATATCATTTAATGTAACCCATACTGACATAGTTATATTATTTAGTGTAACCCATACAGAAACAATTATATTATTTAACGTAACTCATGCAGGAACAATTGTCCTCCACCAAAATGGCACAGAGGCATATCTGCGGACCTACAACGCTAATAACTGGGGGTCGATACCCGTGTTGAGCAGAGCACGAATAGTTCTTTGTGTAGCTTTGTACTTAGTTACAAACAACAACAGGAATAATTATATTATTTAACGTAACTCAAAAGGTTTGGTTTGATTTGTTCTGAATTTCGAGCAAAGCTACACGAGGGCTATCTACGCTAGCCGTCCCTAATTTAGCAGCGCAAGACAAGAGGGAAGGTAGCTAGTCATCATCACCCACCACCAACTTTTGGGCTACTCTTATACCAAAGAACGGTGGGTTTGACTGTCACATAATAACGCCCCCAAGGATAAAAGGGTGAACATGTTTGGTATATAACTCGAAAGGAGATAAGAAAGATATGAGAAAAATGAGCTTCTGAATGGTTAATGACTATGAATTTTATCTGTACTAATTGTATTATTTAAATCGATAGTATGGCCATAACTTAGGTACAATTTGAAACGTGCTTGAATTTACCATACGTTCTAACAACAGTCCTTCAATTTTACAATCATCATCCGTATGTAACAAGAATAATAAAGTTAATTTAAAAAAGGAATAAGGGAATCATAAAAAATAGAGAAACAAGATTGGTAGCTTAAAGTGTAAATAGTCAAAATATTAAACAAATATGTTTAGGGTTTGAGACATAGTGTTGACATTATTTCTTCGAGCTATAAGTTTACATTTTAACTCACCTAAATATTACAGATTTTAGACATACAGTCACACCTTAAGCTTATTTGTTTATTTTCTTGGTTGATTACATTTTCACTTTATGTTACATATTTTGTTTCTGTAATTATTTTAATTTAAAAATGGGGACAATAGAGATCTATAACAATTTTTAATCATCTTGATTCTGTCATGAACATCTACATAAAACAGTACTGCACTATTTGAAACTGTTTAGTTTAATGAAATACATAGCTGGTTCATGATATTCTTTCAGGAAACATTGACAACCTTTGGATTGGCTATTGATCCTGACATAATTGACAGTGGTATTATATGTATGGTGATCAACATACTATATATGTATATGTTTGTAAATTATATAGAGAGAGCTACTGTAGCTATATAGGGAATCTGTAAACACTGGATTGGAGGGACTACTAAACAAACTGGAATGATGCATGACATTGATTTTGTAAGCACCGGAGTTTTATACGTGTATGTATATTAGTTACTATTTACACCCAGTATCTATCTATTTGTGTGTATATGTATAATTATTCATGTAATAGTATACGTATACAAATAACCATTTTCAATAATTATTATTTGTTATTTCTTACTTCTTTCTTCTCTTCTCTACTGGCCACAATTTGACCAATCACGGTTTCCCTAAAGATGGCTAGAAGTTTGCTTAGAATGACATGCTGCACATGCAAGTTCGAGCACGTGTTAGTTAAAACATATGAATTAGTTATATTAGTATACTTTTCTACCTACACTCCTGATGGACACACTTGGTCGTGACACATCTACAACCCTCTTTCACTGTGATGACCCTAACCTCTGATTGACCGTCACTCCTGCATACTTTATCTGAACCTATTTTATAAATATAATATATTGCTACAAAATCTCTGCTTTACTTTAATCTAGAATCTCCATTTTCGTTGTCTCCTACTTACACGGTTCATGTCGTTCACTACAGTCAGCTTCAAGAATGGCTACTTTATCTACAGTATCTATACCATTCGTAATCATATAGTGTTTGCTATAAGTTCACACTTACTGTTAACCATCTCAGTGACTGCACATTCGATGCTCTAAACTGAGATTGGTGCTATCTTTTAAACTACAAATTAAATATTTCTGTTGTCGGAGACAGCCTAAACGTTTGTTTAACGTGACTGAAATCGATTGCGCAATCATTAAAAAGCAAACCATGATCCTGTCAGTATGGTCTTCGTGACCGAAAGGGAAGGAACATTATTTATAAACAAATTATAGGTGACATTAATACAGCTGCAAGAGTAAGCTAATAATCGCAATGATATGTGTCGCGTTTACTATAAAAACATTAAATTACATTTATAGCATGCGCGTAGTTATATATGTATGCATATAGTAGATTAGGAGACTCCGTATAACCGATAGATTGCATTAAAACGATTCGCCACTGTGATTTCTTAAGTTGCCAAATAAACTTAAAAACTACACTAGAAAATTTGTAATGATGCATTCAATAATATTGCTCAGGTTATATTATAATACACACAACCATAAAGCGTAGGATCTCTGAGTGATATTGAACAATGATAAAGAAGAGGAATCTCACCATGTCAACACAGTGAATGTCACTTTGTCCGATCGTGCTCTTTCTAACGACTGTGATTCTACGAAAACACTTCGTAGTAAGGCCGTCATGTTCAAAGCACACCACTCTCCTATGGATGCTTTCGTACCAATTAAGTATACAAGGAAAATGGTTTTATGTGCTCATTTCAACAGTCCAGTCGTACAAGTGTTCACTTGGTTACAGTAAAGATTGTGTAATAAAAATCCGTTTCATAGTTATGGAGTGATATGTTAATGTTAGAGATGTGGTTGAAGTTTTATTTTACTGAACCGATAGTCTTAACGTGATCGTTCTAGATTATGTTGCGCACTGTTGTCTTGAACACATGGACGACTTTATGTCCCTGGATTCTCACCATTGTGTGAATTCTGGTAAGTCTGTAAATGGATGATCTTGTACTAAAATTTCATCCATATTCCATTTTTTTTTTACTAACGCACTTTTGTACAAGTGAGTTCTCAGTCTGGAAGATTCTAAATCTCAGATACGAAGAATATACGTTTTTAGTCTGAGTATATGTTTGTTTGGAGTCGGAAATTTCCGAGACACCATATCACCTTCTAAATGCCAAATAATGCTAGTATTTAGTTTCCGTTACAAACCAGTCCTTCTTTGCTTTATATTGGCCGTGGATGCTACATACCATGCTGATTAACATGTTCAATACTTAACCATATATATATATATATATATGGCACACCATTGGTCCTAAAAAACAGTTACAAAACAGTGAATACTGTTGATAATCTTAACCTGATTAAGGATTATTTCTCGCACATTGTATATATCTGTGACCTAACTTGATTCTGCTATTAACTGGATTCCATAGAAGATGTATGGGATGATGACTATTCTAACCTACAGATGTTTAAACTTTTGCTCTAACGTAACATTCATAACGGAATGAGGTTCACTCCATCGTTTCAAGGCTCGTACATCTTCAACATTTTCGGTAATTCTGAAACATCCAAGCTGCTGTAAGTGCCAACTCGTTTAACACGCTTGATATAACATGTTCTTTCTCCAGTCTCACTATTACTAGCTGCATCACAATCAGCATGTGTGGATGGTAAACACTTCCATCAATGGAGCACACCTCACCAACCGAAATAAGGATTTTTTTAATTTTATAATTACTAATGTGGTGATCAAACAGAAAGCCCCAAGTATTTCAGTCTTCCCTTAGGTAGAGAAATCAAGTGATGTTTTTCATCACAGAATCACCGTTTGTTTTTTGTCGTGTTTTTTTTTTTTTGGTATTCACACGTTAATACGACAAACGTTACTAAATACATAGTTAGTTTGGGACAGTAAAATATATGTGTATATTGTGACTTGCAGCTGAATTTTCAACCGTACATTTGTCTATTAGACTGCTTTTTTAGTTATTTTTATCATATTTGTCATGTAATTGTGTTAATTCCTGGTTATACCTTGAATAATGTGATAATTTATGTGTAACGCAAAATATTATTTTTAGAATATGCACGTGACACCAGTTATAATGCATCCATGAAACTGTTAAAATGTTATAGACCAATTGTAATTCATGAATATATCTTCGTATATCTCCAGTGAAAGTTACACACTTTCCTAGATTAAAGTTTCACAGCGGTGTGATAAAGTATATAATTTTTCTGGGTGTGACATGGCCAGGTGGTTAGGGCGCTCGACTCCTAATCTGGAATTCTCATCCTACCAAACACGCTCACACTTTCAACCATGGGCACGTTATGATATTACTGTCAATCCCACTATTCATTATTAAAAGAGTAGCCCAAGAGCTAGCGATGAGTGGTGATGACTAGCTTCCTTCCTACTAGGCTTACACTGCTAAATCAGGGACGGTTATCGCAGATAGCCCTCGCGTAGCTTTGCGCGAAATAAAAAAAAATGTTCTAATATTAATTTGGGTGTTTAGGTTAAAGGTACTGAATATTTGTTTCCCTTTATCAAAGATTTAGATTTTAAAAACTGAACACTGAAAATATTCGTGTTTTTTTATATTTTAGATAACATATAACATTTGATAAAATCCTTAATCGGAAATATTCTAGATGAAAGTGGTTTTTTTGTTTGAGATTTGTTTATTTTGTTCATGGAAATAACTACTTCTTTAGCCATTGTCTTGGAAATCTTATATTGTTATTAAAACCAAGACGTGTGTGTATTTGTGTGAATATATAAATACCCATATATTACATTAATAATATGAAGCAATTTTTTATTTTAATAATACAATTTTCCTAGAATAAGTTCTTTCCGTCCGGAACGTCCCCCGCTGGTACAACGGTAAGTTTACGGATTTACAACGCTAAAATCAGGAGTTCGACTCCCTTTCCATGGACTCAGCAGATAGCCCTATGTGGCTTTGCTATAAGAAAAAAACACACTCCGCTGGGAACGTTTTCTGTTTTACTGTAAACCACGAGCTACACGTATACCATAAATGCCATTTCAAATGACCCAAAAAACTGTTTATAACTGTAACAGTAGATGACAAAATAATTTAGAAAGATTTCGACTATACGATGATGATGACAAAACATTCTTTCCATGTGCTGTTAACAAATGTGCAATAAATGTTATAGTTTTCATCTGGAAAACATGGTGAAATCAATAGAATATAACCCTCTGTTTTTTAAGCTATCATTTATTTATAAAATCTAAAAACGAATCGATTTACCGTATTGTTTAAAATTCTGTTATTGAGTAGAGGGATCGTATTACTATCTCCGTGATATTAATATGCACAAGTAATGGATTAACTTGGAGAAGGGCAGTGTTTTGTATTTGTAGAACAACGTGCTAAAGTTCTCTATCATAACTTATGTGTGCCCTTTCGCAAATACAATTAAAATAATACACATAAATGCCTCAGTTTCTAACTCCAATATGCTACATATGAAGTGTTCTTTCAACGTGTTTACATAATTTTTACGTTCATTTAATCTTAGAGAGAGGGCTGATTGCTCTTTACCTTAAAGATTACGAGAAGTGTGAGTGATGAATAGTTTTAAATGTAAACAGAAAACGTCGAAGTATTTATTACAATGTGTCCCACTATAGAAATACAAACACACTTCGAAGTTAATGGTTAAATTTCGGAATGTATCTACATTAGTTCCACAATACGCCACCTGGTGATTCAAATTGAAGAATATCTGAGACCTATCAGTGGAAATCATTTCAAAATTTACACACACTTCAACATATGTAATAAGACACATTGCGATAGAGACTTCAACGTTTTCTGACCGTGAGAACACATAAAACGTTGCGAATTATTGATTAAACATTTAAACCAGACATTAATGATATTTCTTTGCCTTTAATGACATGCTTAAAATTATAGATAATGTTTGAACTCTAATAACGAGTTGAAATTACGTCCTGTAAACGCGTTATATATAACATTGGAACATGGATCTTGGGACAAAGAAAGGTAGTGTCTCATGTTCTCTAATATCTTCAGAATGGCAATTACTTAGTAGAAGCTTTGTTTTTGCTGTGTGTTTTTGTTTTGTGTGATTTATAGAAACTGCAGTAGACAGAACTACGTTCTTTTAACGCTATCAGCGCAACGTGAGACAGCACATAATTTATTCTGCGTCTGTTCGAAAGCAACAAAAGAATAACACGTTTATTCTATGTTATAATTACACCTAGATTTACGATTGGAGCTTTACGCCAAAAAAAAAATCTTTAAAAAAAATATAAAAGCATCCTTCTTTCTAATGCTATTATTATGCAAAAACAATAAATACTGAAAAGAATTTCTTTATAGTTAAAGGCAACAATGATTTATATCGTCATTATAATTTCATTTTATTGTGAATACACACATTTTGTCAACAACACGCTAATGGGATATACCATTGTTCTTACCGACACAACATATTTTTCTACCAAGGCCATATTCTGATACAAGTTTCGAATGAGAGCAGATGTACCTGATAAATCATTATTTCTTACATAAAAGGCGTCGGCAGGAGAAAAAGTGCTTTAATTAGATTTTCACGTCTTTGCCTTATAGACACTTCATACACTGCACTCAAGTATTTTGAAAGTTAGGTGCACTGTGTTATGCTTTCGTTAGCAGGCAATATTGTAATAGGATTTTGAATTATCTTTCAAAAAGCGGAAATTATAATGACGACATTTTAACGACGATATAGATATTACTCTTGAACACTTCGAACTAAAATTTCGTCTTTGGTTTCCTGATGTTGAAATTCCTCGGTTCTTTACATCTGTAGGCGCTTATAAAAATCGTTTCTTCGTAATTTGTTTGATAATTTATAAAGTGTATACACTACAACTTTCCACTGGATTAATAAAACAGAACAGCTAATCGAAACTCTTTTATCTCGAGGTCTATATATTGTATTACTACTTAGCTCTATTCGTTCCAAGTTAACAGATTCGTCAGTATAATCAAATAGAAGTAACTCAAGATTGGCAGTTGCATCTGTATAATCAAATAAAAGTAGTTCCAGGTTAATAGTTGCATCTGTATGATCCATTAGAAGTAGCCCCAGGTTGACAGTTGCATCTGTATGATCCACTAGAAGAAGCTCCAGGTTGACAGTTGCATCTGTATGATCCAATAAAAGTAGCTCCAGGTTGACAATTGCATCAGTGTAATCAAGTAGAAATAGCTCCAGGTTGAAAGTTGCATCTGTATAATCAAGTAGAAGTAGCTCCAGGTTGACAGTTGCATCTGTATGATCAAGTAGAAGTAGCTCCACGTTGACAATTGCATCAGTGTAATCAACTAGAAGTAGCTCCAGGTTAACAATTGCATCTGTATAATCAAGTAGAAGTAGCTCCAGGTTAACAATTGCATCAGTGTAATCAAGTAGAAATAGCTCCAGGTTGACAGTTGCATCTGTATAATCCAGTAGAAGTAGTTCCAGGTTAATAGTTGCATCTGTATGATCCAGTAGAAGTAGTTCCAGGTTAACAGTTGCATCTGTATGATCCAGCAGACGTAGCTCCAGGTTAACAATTGTATCACTGTAATCAAGTAAAAATAGCTCCAGGTTGACAGTTGCATCTGTATGATCCAGTAGAAGTAGTTCCAGGTTAACAGTTGCATCTGTATGATCCAGTAAAAGTAGCTCCAGATTAACAGTTGCATCTGTATGATCTAGTAGAAGTTGCTCCAGGTTGACAGTTGCATCTGTATGATCCAATAAAAGTAGCTCCAGGTTGACAATTGCATCAGTGTAATCAAGTAGAAGTAGCACCAGGTTAATAGTTGCATCTGTATAATTCAGTAGAAGTAGCTCAAGGTTAACAGTTACATGAGTGTAATCAAGTAGAAGTAGCACCAGGTTAACAGTTGCATCTGTATAATTCAGTAGAAGTAGCTCAAGGTTAACAGTTGCATCTGTATAATTCAGTAGAAGTAGCTCAAGGTTAACAGTTACATGAGTGTAATCAAGTAGAAGTAGCTCCAGGTTGACAGTTGCATCTGTATGATCCAGTAGAAGTAGTTCCATGTTAACAGTTGCATCTGTATGATCCAGTAGAAATAGCTCCAGGATGACAGTTGCGACAGTGTAATCAAGTAGAAGTAGCTCCAGGTTAACAGTTGATTTTGTATAATCCAGTAGAAGTAGCTCCAGATTAACTGTTTCATCAGTATAATGCAGTAGAAGTAGCTCCAGGTTATCAGTTGCTTTTGTATAATTCAGTAGAAGTAGCTCCAGGTTAACAGTTGCATCAGTATAATCAAGTATAAGTAACTCTAGGTTAACAATTGCATCAGTGTAATTAAGTAGAAGTAGCTCCAGGTTAACAATTGCATCTGTATAATCCAGTAGAAGTAGCTCCAGGTTAACAGTTGCATCTGTATGATCCAGTAGAAGTAGTTCCAGGTTAACAGTTGCGTCTGTATGATCCAGTAGAAGTAGCTCCAGGTTTACAGTTGCATCAGTGTAATCAAGTAGAAATAGCTCCAGGTTGACAGTTGCATCTGTATAATACAGTAGAAGTAGCTCCAGGTTAACAGTTGCATCAGAATATCAAGTAGAAGTAGCTCCAGACGAAGTAATTTCGCATATACAATAACTGGTGTGTTTGGAACATCCAATGGATGTTTGGAATCTAATTTGTTTTTACCTTATTTTAATCCAGATTCAGGATAACCGCTGTGTCAAAATTCGGTAGTTTCTACAAAATATATATGACTTATTCCTGTTAATTAGATTCAACACACCACAATCTGTGACGGTATATTTCTTATTTATTCTGAAGAAATGCCCGAATAGCAGAAAGAGCGAGTGAACATATCGAACTTTGGATCAAGTGTTTCGGGTTTCGTGTCACGGTTACAGGTTAGAAAAAGACTTACTTTGTATTCTTTTTGTGTGTCATAAGAGAAGCAGTTGGTAAAAGTTGTCAGCGAGTTCGTAATGGGTGGTATTGGTTATCTGTCTTCTTTCTAGTTTGTCGTTTACAACTTAGGATGGGCTAGCGCAAATATTCCTGGAGTGCCATTGCCTATTGTATAATAAGAAAAAGTTTTTTGCAAATTCCCAGTTGTCATAATGTTAAAGTCATAATGGATATGGTCCGTGGTAATAGAGTCCAAATGCTATTTACCAAACAACATCCAGTAATCATGGAAAACAACTAAACATATGGAACTGATTGCTTACATCCCAAAGTCTCAACTCCTACTGTTTCTCACTGACTGAATTATAATTTATAAAATTAAAACAGAACCAACCTAATGTATTTCTACTATACGTCATCCTCAACCATCACATTTTCAAACGAAATGCTCCACCCCTTAGTGTTATAGCAGTATGTCTGCGGACTCACACCGCTAGAAAGCAGGTTTTGATACCTGTGATAGGCAGAGTACAGAGAGCCCCTTTGGTAGCTCTGTGCTTAACTTACAAAAAAGAAAGAAATGAAGTAATAAAAAGTCTTAAATAAAATGAGCTTAAGTAGGAATTAAATAGATGTTAAATAGGGTAGCAAAGGAAATAGAAATAAAACAAATACTACTTATTATACTGTTTAATTAAAATATTTGACCTTGTAAAGCTTAATTACTGAATAATGTGCCCATAAAATAATTTTTATGTAGTTAAGAATGTTTAAGTAAGTATGAAAGTACCAAACAGTTTTTATGTAGTTAAGAATGTTTAACCAAGTATAAAAAATACTAAACAGTTTTTATGTAGTTAAGAATGTTTAGCCAAGTATGAAAAGTGCCAAACAGTTTTTATGCAGTTAAGAATGTTTAACCAAGTATGAAAAGTGCCAAACAGTTTTTATGCAGTTAAGAATGTTTAAGTATGAAAAGTACGAAACAGTTTTTATGTAGTTAAGAATGTTTAACCAAGTATGAAAAGTGCCAAACAGTTTTTATGCAGTTAAGAATGTTTAAGTATGAAAAGTACGAAACAGTTTTTATGTAGTTAAGAATGTTTAAGTATGAAAAGTACGAAACAATTTTTATGTAGTTAAGAATGTTTAAGTATGAAAAGTACGAAACAGTTTTTATGTAGTTAAGAATGTTTAACCAAGTATGAAAAGTGCCAAACAGTTTTTATGCAGTTAAGAATGTTTAAGTATGAAAAGTACGAAACAGTTTTTATGTAGTTAAGAATGTTTAAGTATGAAAAGTACGAAACAATTTTTATGTAGTTAAGAATGTTTAAGTATGAAAAGTACGAAACAGTTTTTATGTAGTTAAGAATGTTTAACCAAGTATGAAAAGTGCCAAACAGTTTTTATGCAGTTAAGAATGTTTAAGTATGAAAAGTACGAAACAATTTTTATGTATGAAAATGTTGGAAAACGTGTGAAGGTGACTTTTTATGTTCTTTGAATCTGGTTTCCATTTTTCTCCTTGTTTCTCCAATATAGAAGTCGTGGCAGTTATCACATTGTATTTTATAAATAATGTTAGTGTGATGTTTGTCAGTGTAGTTTTTACATAGTATAGACCTTAGTTTTGTGCCTGGTTTTCGAACACTGCAAATCAAATAAACACAACATAACCCTAGAAAACACTCAAATACTAAATAAAGAAACAAATATAAACAAACGCAAAATTAAAGAAGCCTTACTTATACAACAACTTAAACCCAAAATAAACCAATATAAAGGAACGCCTTTATACCTATATTAATATAATAAAATAAATAAATTTGTATATTCAAACATCTAACACCGCCCTCTACATTCCGACACTCAGTTACACAACCCCTTCCAAAGATGTGGTCAGCTTCCAGTCAGTTACCTCTTTCTTTGTGAACCTGACGATGACCGAAGAAGGTCGAAACGTTGTTCGCTCTTCTATGTAAAATATTTTCTCAACCCAAACGAGCCGTTTTTGCATATATATTTCTCTACAAGTGGGTTTTCTCGACATCACTGAGGATAAGGACATTTATAGCACTTAAAATATAACATGTAGAAATCGACAGGAAAGTTGTTAGTTACTTAAAGAATGACGTGTCGAGAAAAGAAAGTAATAATTGGATATATATGAATAAGGGCGTGGAAATTATTATTACGACAGCTGTTTTGATGCTATAGGTTTCATTTTTGTTTATGACAGAGAAAATTGGTGCAGTATATTGAAGGCATGTAACTCTGCCAGGTTAAATACGAATGGTATTCCATATCGTTTAATTTGGTACATAGATTGAAAATACCTTAACATCTAAAGCAATATTATCAAATTTCCCATCAAGGCTCCGTTATTACGAGTAACTCCCTCAAGGCAGGCCTTCGAATTTAAACTTAATAAAAGTTGTTTGGTTTTATTATTGAATTTTCCATAATTCACTACGCAGATTTCGGAACTTTTTTGTCACGTAAGGATTTTTTATAAATTGGGAAGAAAAAACCTTACTTGGATCAAATTATTATTTCGTTTACCACAACGAATATTTTTTATTATTGTGTTAGTTAACAAAGATGCAAACAAACTGAATAAAAGGAAAGAACATTGATGACAAACCAATATTTCAAACTACGTGTTGTGGTCTTTTTTTTCTGTATTGTGTCTGCAGTATCTCATTTCAACGATCATCAGTTATCAGCCACCATGTTGATGTTTCACCTTTCTTGATACCTGCTCTCCATTTCCCTGATGTCTTAATGAAACATTTTCCCTTGTTCTTCGCTGACGGCACTATGATTGTCAGGGAAATAGTCACTATGTTAATGTAAGAAACGAACTTTCAAGGTCATATTATAATCAACTCTTTAAATTTATTGAGCATGTTATTGACAATATTTAAATTTATTGAGCATGTTATTGACAATATTTAAATTTATTGAGCATGTTATTGACAATATTTTGGTAATTTGAGTCCTTATTGTTTCCTAGACCTTTTTTTTCAACTTTCCACATTGTCCTTTGCAACTGTTCATCCAAAGTGAATTGTTTAATCTAAAGTCCAATAAAAATCCCTTCTTTAAGTTTCTCTTTTTCTCTTTAAGTTTTTCCTTTGTTTCGTTAGAACAAACTTATAACAAATGTTCCAGAATATATTTTGGCCATTTAACGATGAATAAATAATATGGAAAAGAACAAAAATGTTAATGTGCACGCATGAACAAACACTACTCTTAAATGACACACCATGCACCCTATTAACCGTCTGTATACTAGCGGTGCGTTTTCCTCGGGTTCCAGAACGATCAATAAGACTCTCATGTCGCGATTGGTCTAGGGAAATTAACAGCCAGCGGTTGTCAACATTTCAAGCGTAACGAAACGTGCCCAATTTCAGTGAAAAATTTTTAATTGCATTTTGCAAAAAAATTATATGTGATGGAGAAAATTGGATGTCATTTTCGGATTTTGCATACATCAATTACTGTATAACATGTAAAATTTGAAGACGGTAAAGCCGTCGCATACCTGTATTATCGGTAAAAATATGTAACTTGGTTTTCATAAACCTAGGCATGCTACCTTAAATAAATATGTAGAATATTTACAAAATGTTTTTCTACAAATTCGTCTCTTATCATTCTGCTCCTGGATGACAAACTGTATAATCAGTATTTTAGACAAAGCAGAAAGTGACGAAGTACTTTTTGTCCTATTTTGTTAAGCTCAACTTCTGTTTCGTCCTTTATACGATTCTATTTTCTAGTACTAAAACTGGAGGTTATCATTATAGTCTTGTATCACCATTGCTGCGTGATTTTGAAAAAAAAAAAGACTCTAGCTTCTTGAATTTTACGGCTTCCATCATGAGACTGTAATTAAGTTTTAAGACGATAGTGGTCAATGGATGTATTTTAAGATCAACACTTCAGTATACATATATGTGTAGTATGCGGATATATTATATGTTTTCGATTATCTTTATTACTATATTAGTTATGAAACGTTTTTCTTTAGTATACAGATTTAGGATAAACATGTGGTCCAAAGAACATCTGAAAATATTTTATTACTAACTGCTTTTGTGTCGTTGCTTTCGAGAGTAAATATATCTACTTTCCCGAAGGGATATTGTAGGAACTTCATATTAACGAGAGAATAGTTTAATGACTGCAACGTCCTTCGTTGGCAGAGTGAATGATGTCTGTATGTTACAGATGATGAATACTGTGAGAGAATGACAGTTTGCATGATGCAAAAATTATAAAGAAAGGATAGAAAGTAGTCTGTGTTGTCATGAAGCCTTGGTAATAGGCCCGGCATGGTCAAGCGTGTTAAGGCATGCGACTCGTAATCTGAGGGTCGTGGGTTTTCATCCCCGTCGCGCCAAACATGTTCGCCCTTTCAGCCGTGAGGGCGTTATAATGTGACGGTCAATCCCACTATTCGTTGGTAAAAGAGTAGCCCAAAAGTTAGCGGTGGGTGGTGATGACTAGCTGCCTTCCCTCTAGTCTTACACTGCTAAATTAGGGACGGCTAGCACAGATAGCCCTCGAGTAGCTTTGTGCGAAATTCAAAAAACAAAAAACAAACAAACAAGCCTTGGTAATTTCTCTTATACTGGCTTCAGTTGGATAATTTTCTAGATATTCGTCTTGAGGGAAGAAAGTTAATTTATTCACAAGTAAAACACCATACATATCAAGTATTCTTACTTTACATATAACTTACAAATATACTGAATTTTTAATTCATACAACTTTACATATTTTGTAATCGTTATTTAAATAGACAGGTCTTCTTCCTTAAACTAAGAACATTTATTCTTGAAAATTAAACCCTCTAAATTGTCAGTGTTCACGTAGAATATAATATAATGTCTCGCTTCTTGGATTATGATTTATCGCTTGCGTTAGGTTGCAATAATTGATTGGCTCAAAACGAACGACCTTTATTACTTTCACTCCAAGCTGACAGTCACAATGAGCTAATTACTACTGTTTCATGCAAAATTGTTCCAGAACTTCCACAGAAATAACTTGCTCAAGTATGAACGTGAGTTATTCAGTAAAACCAAAAACATTAATTTCAAAGCAACAAATAGTTCGTATCGTATGATTAGTGATGTTGATAATAAGTGATTTTTTTATCTTGGAATTTTGTTGTTCGTAAAGGTACTGTGGTCGTTTAATTAACTTCAATAACGTTACTTCTACCTTTTGTAGGTTCTTCAAATGAAATTCCGCCTTTTTAGTGTTACGGATTTAATGTATTATGAACAGACCAAAACCATTGGTCATTATCTACTAACAAAATAAAGGCTTTAGCACTGTAACCTGGACGTATTGATTAAATCAATTTTATATTGCCTTTTTATATATGTGAAAGGAGCTCACTTTAGATATTTTAGCTCGTATTTTAACTTTATACATAACCTCATTTTACATTGAACAATACAGAACTACACTATTTCTTACGACACATTTCACTTAAAAGAACGTTCGTGTGTGTGATATTGATTTTGTAATATATTTAGTCTGAAATAACGTTGTCACTTTTTGTAAGATCCAGTTTTTACGTGACAATGATGTAAAACTCAGATTTGTATCTGACAAGAAGACATCAAGATGTAAAGAAGATTTTCACGTCTCGTTCCCTTGGTTCTATCAATACAGTTTTGTGTTCAGCGAAAACGAAAAAATATATAAAGAAAACCGAGACTGCAGTTTTAATACTATCTAGTTTCTATACGCTGTTAGAAGTTTCTCACAAAACAAACATTTTTATCCTTTATATTTTGATATGTTTAAAACAGCAATCTGTGATCATCGTAACCATGTTAACGAAACTAGACAGACCCAGTCCCTTATTATGAAAGTGTTTTTCATTTTGTCAGTAAATCGCGATTTCTTTCATTCACTGCATAACTTAGTACAAGTTATGTAAAGACACTATATAACATTTCAAGCATGTTTATCAGCGCCTACAATTTCAGGTTTTTTTCTATGGTTTTGTATTGTTTACATAATACTGTGTTATGTCAAATGAATTTTTATACAACCTCCTTAACAATATTTTTGAGCGATGGTTATAAAGGTTTAGAGGGATATTTGTGTTTAGATATAGACAACTTGGAGGTGCTATTGAACGATATGCTTCTTTGGCATACATGAGTGTTAAGGTGCTGGAGAACATGTTACAATGATTTATTGTTGAGTTCACGCTATTGTTCTCTGGTATAGAATTGGCTTTGCTGAAGCTTCCTTTATTTAGTATATCTGTCGTTATTGGCTTTAATTTGGACTTATGAATATAAATAAAATTAGGTCAATCCATATGACAGTAAATACGCTGTCAGTAACGTGTGAATGCAACCGTACTAATGTCAGCACACAGGTACGATTTCAAACTACATCAGTAATTTTTCATAATCTACATATTATTTAGTCTCTTCAGCACAGATAAAAGTGCCGATTTCTTTATCAATTCGAAACAGTTTAAATAATCAAAATCTCATTTTTAAATCTATGAGAATAATTGCAGTCACTGATGTTTTGTTTACTGTGATCTCTTATTTGTGTCGTGAAGTGGAATGTTCTTAAAAATTTGAATTTCATTATTTTTTCTATAATTTAACATTGAAAGTTAAAGTTTATCTGCGGATAAATCTTAATATATTAGTTTATTATGTCAGACTTTGTTTGATAACATGTATCTTGTTTATTTGTTTTTTTAAATTTTGCGCAAAGCTACAAGTCTGTGCTAGACGTCCTTAATTTAGCAGTGTAAGACTAGAGAGAAGGCAGATAGTCATCACCACCCACCGCCAACTCTTGGGCTACTCTTTTACCAACAAATAGTGGGATTGACCGTCATTTTATAACGCCCCACGGCTGAAAGGGGGAGCGTGTTTGGTGCAAGGGGGATTTGAACCCGCGACCCTCGGATTACAAGTCGAGCGCCTTAACCACCTGACCAATTCACAACAAACCAAACCATGAAATAGGTATAAAAACGACAACAGTATGTGGCTCTGATCTACAGTCAAATATAATATAAAGCCAAACTGACACGAACTCTAATTAAACAATTTTGGTATTTTTATTGGCAGAAAACTATACGTGAAACTAGGAAAACCGTTAAACTATGAAAACCGTGAAACTATGACCCTCGGATTACGAGTCGCGGGTTCGAGTCCGCGTCGCACCAAACATGCTCGCCCTCCCAGCCGTGGGGGCGTTATAATGTGATGGTCAATCCCACTATTCGTTGGTAAAAGAGTAGCCCAAGAGTTGGCGGTGGGTGATGATGACTAGCTGCCTTCCTTCTAGTCTTACACTGCTAAATTAGGGACGGCTCGGTGCAATGGGCTAACAACCTACTCACTTAAATACTTGTTGAAGAATCCGCAAGCGATTGCGGCCCTATGTTCCTAGATGGAATCTAATGGTTGTGGCTAACTAAACTAACTAAACTATATGTCAGAGTGTTTTAATTATGAAATGAGATACATCTGATACTAAAACGAGTAACCCATTATTACGTTGCCCTAGAATGGTATTTTTTATATTCGATTAATTTGTGTATTTTAGTGAAAACATGAGGGAATCTTTATTACTTGACAAGTAAACTAACTTAATACACGTGTAAAATGTTCGTGTTTCGAGTATTGATTTCTAAGAAGCAGCAATTCTTGTATATTTTCTTCACCTTTCTGTAATTTTGGATGTCTCTTGATACTATGGTCTGAATACTGTTCCAGGGTAAAATATGAAACATTTATTACTTGATGTTAGTTTTATTAATGGTTTTGACAGGAATGTTTTAACATTTTAATTTTATTACTTTTTAGTTTTATATTTTGTTTATTAGTTTCATTATACATATTTTTTATGTTGTTAACTAAAAGTACAAATTTAAAACTAACACAAATCTACTAGCCTGGCTGAGCCTTGAGATTTTAATGGACTTATGGGGGAAAAATCGTTAATAACGAAGACATGTAACTGATGAAACAATTTATTATACATTTTTTACGTATCAACTTATAAACAATATTCCATTTTAATTAAAATCTAAGTATACAGGTGTTTCATCACGAACGACGGTAGTGGTTCATAATAGTGATCGCCCACGACTTCATTGTTACTTATTTTTGTTCCGTTAGCCTACAGCAAAAATTGCTCTGAGTATTGTAATAAAACCTGAGCTGTATTACTAACTGCAACGTTGTACTTTGTGTAGGATAGTTTTTAAGTTTATTTGACAACCTAGTAAATAGTGATGGTTGTACACTCTTTCACGCTCAATCATTTTAATGTAGTCTGTGGTTTATATGGAGCCTAATAATCTATGACACGCACACGTATATATAGCTGCGTACAGGCCGTGGGTGTAACTTATGTTTATATGATAGACACGACACATGTACCATAGCGATCATTAGCTTATTGCTGCAACTGTGTCAATGTTACGTATCATTCGGTAATTATAGGGTTCCTGCTTTTTGGGACAAAACACTGCTGAGAGGACCACAGTTTTCTGTTGCATTTTTTATCACTTTTTATATAAACAAACATGTATATTGTCTCATGAACAGAAATCTTTACGCCGTAGTTAAAAGATATCACCAAACTTAGTTTTGATCATCGGATCTACAAACACGGATGTAGTTGATAGTAGGTGCGAAATTATAACGAACGCTGATTGCGAATTAAATGCATACTGTAGATAGAGTAGCCATCTTTGAAGCTGGCATCAAGGAGTGATAAGAATCGTGTAAGCAGGAAATGGCAAGAGTGATCGCTATTCTAGGCAAAAGTAGGGTAGAAATATTGTAACTATATATTTTAATCAAATAATAGTTTCATATAAAGCATGAAACAACGACGGCCCGCAAAAATTTAGGCTTATCGTGTTGACATAGTAGTGTGTCCCGAATATGAATCAAAGAGGAAATCTGGCCAGGTGCAGCAAAACCGTGAGCGGTCTTACTATATGGCCAATGGACATGGAGCCGGAAATATAACAACTAATAGACATATTAAAAAATGATTATTTAGATATATATCCTATTATATACACATTGTCTTATATTTACGTTGAATGTTTATTAATGCGTATACCTATAAATCCCAAATCTGTGCGTGTGTGGATCTATGTATACAAAATAAACCCGGTCATCTTTTTCTTAACTTATAAATATATATATGATTTAATTAGCATAATTACTCCTGAATTAAGTAATGTTATTAACACTTTTTATCTGGTAGAATTATAAATTGAAAATACATCAATATCTCATGCTGAGACACATTATTTAGATCTAGAAATTAAAATCCTTAATAACAATATCAATCTAATTATTTTTAATGAAAGATAATTTTTTTTCAATATATGGTTTATCCTCTTTTAATAGCGATGTACCATGCACTTCTGTTATAAGTATTAGAACTTACTAATTATTCAGATTTTATAAAATCTGTAATAAATTACATTGTTTTATTATTAATGTTAAAATACTGATGCAAAAAATTAATATTTAATTCATTTAACCAAGAAACAATAAATACAATTATTAAAAATATCCTGTGATAAATATAAGAATATATTAAATAAATATAAACAGTTATGGAACGTAAGTTGTACGTTATCAAACATATTTTTATTGGGTATACGTCCTTTGGTACATTGGTTCATTTTAGTTTGTAAAGAAAACACTTAGAGAACAGCTACTAGGTACTTTCACATTTCTTTTTACATCTTCTTACCATTAACCAAGAATAAAACTCTCAGAAGTAGTGCTGTTTCCTGAAAGTTTATACAAAAACTTGGCGTCTACCAGTGTCAAGTTTAAACATTCCATAAGTAGACGTGAGCTCCAGCTGTGAGTATTCCGTTAGATGTTTTTACAGTCGATGGCATTCTCAGAGGGTTACCTTATGTTATTTTGTATGTAAGCCATTATACCAAGAGAAAAAAGACGTTCTGCTAGTTCTCACAGCTTGTCTTTTGAGGATATCAGTGTGTAGGCATGGAAATCTTTGAGGATATCAGTGTGTAGGCATGGAAATCTCTGCTCGGCAAAATAATTTTAGCTGAATAGAACTGTAAATGAAAAAAAGAATGTAAGTATCGAAGTTGTCATTTCTGATTTGATGAACACTGGGTAGATCGAAAATGATAACCTGATTTGAAAAGAGAGACAACCTCCAAACTAACTGTTGATCTATGATATAGTGCTGCAATATTTTATTAATATCGTAACAGATATGATACGAGAAAATGATTTTGAATCAGTTTTATGTGACGTTGTTACTTGAGAAAAACTTAAAACATTTAAACCTAAGCTGTCTTAAAAAATAACAACATTAGAATGTACAATATTACTAGGAGACAAAAATTACTCGGGAATTCAATAAACCACGTTTTTTTTTAGATTTTGTTAATAAAACAAAAACGCTCAATTCACTTAATAGCAAATAACTAACATATGAAACCAATAACAATGAATTTTCAACATGGGTAATCACCAGGACGTTGGAATTTCTCTTCTCTTGTTCTATACAATTAAACGAAGTTCTTAAGTATAGATTTTGATTTCTGTTTATTGTAGCTTTCCAGTAATCAGTGAGCAATAGTTTGACCCAGCTAACCAAGTCATCGTTTTCATACAAGTACAACAATCGATCTTTAAGACCACGGTATTCTTGGAAAAATTTAACAATCCGCATTTAGTCACAATTATAACGCTCTGGACATGTAGTTTTAAGAATTGTCCACATTTTTGAACGAGTCATTTTGAATTAAATTGCCTCAAGAAAATATAGCTAAGGTCACTGTACCATTTTTCTTTCTTGCTTCAACGAAATAACTGTTTATTTTGAATTAAATTTCCTTTTCACCCGAAATTTCTCTATGTTCAAATATGTGTTATTATAATAAACTTTCGGGCCCGGAATGGCCATGCGTGTTAAGGCGTTCCACTCGTAATCCGAGGGTCGGGGATTCGAATCCCGGTCGCACCAAACATGCTTGCCCTCCCAGCCGTGGGGGCGTTATAATGTGACGGTCAATCCAACTATTTGTTAGTAAAAGAGTAGCCCAAGAGTTGGCGGTGGGTGGTAATGACTAGCTGCCTTTCCTCTAGTCTTACACTGATAAATTATGGACAACTAGCGCAGATAGCTCTCGAGTAGCTTTGCGTGAATTTCAAAAACAAACAAACAATAAACTTTTGTTTTTTCATACGTTATTCACAGTGTACGTAAAACAAACCTTACTTGTTTTACTGATCGTGTTATTTTAAACGGACATTTTATTGGCTGACGACAAGTTTTCTTTTCCTTTATTTGTTTACTCTCTCTATAAAGTATCTTGCCTGTATTTTGGTATTTGTGACAAATTTACTGAGGTTATCGCTATCTGTTGTCGCTCCTAACTTTTCAGTACTGACCTGAGAACCTATCATTCACGCTAAATGATTCACTGTCATGCTTATAACGCGCAAACAGCCCAACGCAAGGAAACTATTTTATATCAATTACATTTTTCAGATTCGAAGCTGGTTTGTCAACTCCGAAATCTACATCTCTAGCGCAGGGACAATCTGTGTATCTAATGTGTTAGACTTACTGAAGGAAATCAGTACAAATTTTTTTGCTCCTGTGATGAACATGCTAGAAAGTTCAGCCGAAATAATTTATATATAAAAAATAACAGAAAAAACCAACATCAGATTCCAAAACTATCTAATATGTAGTGTATTACTGCTAGCATACAAAAAATTTATTATTTGTATTTCACAGTTATGAAAGCATAATAACTAAATCGACAGCCACAAACGTGTTAAAATGTAAAATAAATTTGTAAGATATACTTATATCAAAAACACGTATCAAAATAAAACATTACAATGTATCTATTTCATGACGTGTTGTCAAATGACACCTACCTTAACTATCAGATTTTTGGTTGCATTAGTTGTTGGGTGATTTTTGAATAAAACCGTTCATTCTAACTCCAGTCTATGGTGCTCAATTGTTCTAGTGCTTTGTTGGTTTAGTTACATATATTATTAAAGCAAGATCTTGTTATTTTAACTAGAGGTTACTTTATTCTATTATGTGGTTACAGATACAAGTAGGCCCGGCATAGCCAAGCGAGTTAAGGCGTTCGACTTGTAATCTTAGAGTCGAGGGTTCGGATCCCGGTCGCATAAAACGTGCGCGTCATTTTAGCCGTGGAGGCGTTATAATGTGACGGTCAATCCCATTATTCGTTGGTAAAAGAATAGCCCAAATGTTTCTGGTAGGTGGTGATGACTAGCTGCCTTACCTTTTGTCTTACACTTCTAAATTAGGGACGGCTAGCGCAGATAGCCCTCGAGTAGCTATGCGCGAAATTCACAACAAACAAACAAAGAGATACAAGTTGTCCTAACTTCAGCCTGCCATATTAGTTGCACGAACCTATTTTCTTAATTATAACCTCGTTAGACATGGAAATATATTATTCGTGCTACATGAAATTAGCTTAATTTTAAGGTGTTTTTAAACCTCAAAACTTAATAGACTCACTTATACAAAACGTCCCGTAGTAACGTGTAGCAGCTGAAAAACTAACTGGATTTTTCACAAATGACCAATACTTAGAAAATATGACGTTTGTTACAAAACTATCAGAACATAATTTTAAAAATTATACCGTGATAGACATTTATGGTACTAAGAAGTCCAAAAATAGATGTTCACGTGCGATCGCATCGATTTCTGTACGCTGATTTTGCTCCACTAAAGACCAAATGCAAAGGAATTTTCTCTCAGCATCTATAACGTTTATTATACACAAAGTAATTCAACATTAATATTTTATTTTGTTTATAAGTATTTATGCATTGTATATAAAATTTTTACAAGATTATTTCACACAATATTTTTGGGTGAATCAGAATCGGTGAAAGTGGTAAGATAACAATATTTTTTTTACACAAAACTTAGAAAAGTTTCTCATATTACGTTTTTTTGTTTTCTTTTTGAGGTGGCTGTTTTACCACTGTTACGTATTATAGCTTATCCCAAACGAGTATCCGATTTCTTATGTTACGCATTACGATTTCAAATAGCCGTAAATTTTAATTTTAATTTAATTGAATGTCAATATGTATCAAATTTATTATATTTGCCAACAAGATACACACGATTTTCTTCCTTAACTCAGATATATTCTAATACACAAACAACTATGGAATTTATAATAACAGTTATTACAAATAGTGGTTTATGTACAACAGTTAGAAAGATACAAACAATACTAAATTTTCTATCTGATCTGGAACTGAATGTTTTATCGACAGTTCACAGAGAGCGAACTAATTCTATGTTGATATACAGGTACACTGTTCTTGACGGGAATGCTAGTTAGCTCTGTTCTTGGCTGGCCTCACGCGGTTTATCAATTGACTTTCACCGGGGAAGGCACATAACGTCCTTAGCCGAAGTTAATTCACTTAAATTAAACGGTGAATAATTTTTGTTTGTTTTTGAATTTAGAGCAAAGCTACACGAGGGCTATCTGTGCTAGCCGTTACTAATTTAGCAATGTTAAACTATAGGAATGGTAATTGGTTCGAATCCCCGTCACAACAAACATGCTCGTTCCTTCAGCTGTGGGAGCGTTATAAGTAGCAATCAATCCCATTATTTGTTGATAAAAGAGTAGCCTCAAAGTTGGAGATGGGTGATGATGACTAGCTATCTTCCCTCTAGTCTTAACTGATAAATTAGGGACGGCTAGCGCAGAGAGCTCTCGTGTAGCGTTGCGCGAAATTCAAAAACAAACGAACAAACCTAGTTTAGTCCATATGTTTACTGTTTGGCAGTATTTCAGTGTTTTATTTGGTTTTGCGAGATCAGATTCGATATGGAAATTATCGAACAAGCTTGTTAAAAGGGCTTTACAGCACCTAATGACCTACGATTTACCCTTAAATAAATTTCGATTGTTGCCTCGTCTTCTTCGTTGTTTGTGTCTGAAGCTGAAATGCTTTCCTTTTATTTTTGTAATTACTTAAAAGCACAGAAACCATGTTTCGAATTTCTTAGAAAAACATGTCGGAAAGCACTTCCTACGTGAACGTGACAGGATTACAACCATAATAAGCACACTTTTATTCTCGTATCTTTATATTCTGCAGTTGTGTATATCAGCTCTTATGGACTATCGTGGAATATCTATCTCATTATTTTATTTGGAAGTGCCAAGTAATTCGTAGAAAAACCGTAATCCATAATCAAGAAACTACTCACAAATTAAAATAGTATGTTGTAGAATATATTTATATTATTAATATTCTTAGTGAAAATGAGTATATATTAATGTTGCTTCGCGTTTTTTCTTTTTTTCGTGAAACAAAGAAATAGCTATTTGCCGAAGAAATGCAACGCTTGCGTTCTTACAAAAACCGACAACAATACGTGGCCAATGTTTGTTTACGAAAAACTATTTCATTAAGTGTGACACACTAGTTAAATCATACTACTGTGTCACCTCAAGTAACGCGTAATTTATTAATAATGTTTAAAGGCATGAAGAAATAACATGAATTTTATTTGTAGCAATGTAAGTCGAGACCCGTTACCAAACATACTCTACCTTTCAGTCGCTAAGATGTTTATAATGTGATGTTCATTCCTACTGTTGGTAAAGAATAACTCAAGAACTGGCAGTAGGTGGCGTTGAATTATTGTCTTCTCTCTAGTCTATCACTTCAATATTACAGCATGGCTGGGTGGTTAGGGTGCTTGGCTCACAGTTTGAGGGTCGAATCCCACCAAACATGCTCGCTCTTTTAGCCTTGTGGGCGTTATAAAGTAACTGTCAAACCCATTATTTGTTCGTAAGAGTAACCATCGACGATAAGTGGTGATGACTAGTTACCTTTCCTATAGTCTTTTCCTGCTAAATTATGATGGCTAGGGGAGATAGTCCTCGTGTAGTTTTGTACGAAATTCAACAAAAAAATTGTAAAGTAGTAAGTTCTGAAACGAAAGAAAGTTTACCAGATTGGCTTCGTACTTTAACCGTGAGTGCATAAACTTTTATAAACAATCATACTTCTGATAAACAATGTACATAATATGTTACAAAACTGTGTAGTAAGAAGTTACTTTCTGTTTAACTAACTTATTACGAAGCAAAACGGAATGTAATACTCCTAAAGAAGACGTGAATGTAAAAAGTGTTAACTCTACTTTGTACGCTGGCCTATAGTATTA
Source organism: Tachypleus tridentatus (assembly GCF_004210375.1). NCBI lineage: Eukaryota > Metazoa > Arthropoda > Merostomata > Xiphosura > Limulidae > Tachypleus > Tachypleus tridentatus. The sequence continues at coordinate 8,691,675 of NC_134831.1, forward strand.
CGCTAAGAGCTTACGCAACTACGTAAAATAATGCAAATAGGAAAAAGTTTCAATAAGACCATATCGATCAATATTAAACTCTGAAAATTCATAAATATTAAAAGAAACGGTGCACGATATAGGAGAAATACAGCCGGCTAATTAATAGCTTAGGTTAACCTTTCTCTACAACAAACATTTTAAGGATCAAAGTGCTAGATTGTTGCGCGGCCCGAAGGGTAAGATATATATATATATCATGATAGGATATTCTGTCAAGAGTTGTATGTATTTTTCGGGACTAAAAAAAAGGTAAACTTTTCATCTTCTTCACCAACAGTTTGTAACAATAATGTTTCACATTCACATTGCTCGGAAGTCTTGTCCGCAAGCTTAAGTATTGATTATAGAACTGAGGAGAAAACAAGAATAACTGTACGTTTCACAAATACATTATTTATTTACAAAGGCATCCTTAGGTACAGAGTGAAATGAATTGTGAAGAGGATGATATACATCTTTAAACATAGAACCAGAAGTGACTGCTAACGCAGATAATACTCGTGTAGCTTTGCGCGAAATTCAAAACAAACCAAAAACATATACTTTAAAGTATTAAAAAAACCAAATAAAAATGCTCATGTTTATAAAATGGGATCAAAAGACAATGAACAAAACTGTTTCGTTATAGAAGTTAGATTATGAATTTATTTTATGTTATAAAACTGAAAAGAAAGTGAAGTAATCAATAGTAGACGGTCACATGGCAATAATAGGTAGATACATCACTGATTCTTTTCTTCAAACAGTTCCACTGAGCACGCAATCTTTTTTCATTTTATATTCAAAATTAATTTTAGAATACAGGTCTTTGATGTTACAAAAATTATAACACTTTGTGCTTCTTTCTATGTGAAAGGCTATTCTAATGTGGTGTTTATTTCAAAGAATTTCGGGTAAATAGTTGTTTCTAACCATGTCAAATACTAATAATTTAAAAATTGTATGAAATATCTCGATTTAGAAAAAATCAGTAGTTTGGATAATTTCGGGAAAGTAGTATTTATATAATTCAGGAAACTGTCACATAAGACTGTTTTGTTAATCATTTTTATTACTCATTCCAGCACGCGACAACTAATATTATACATAAAATATTCAGAAAATAATGTTTCATAACTGTATTATTGAAAATTTAAATGCCCAATATCCATTGTTACATTGAAAACTCTTCCCCCTTATTTAGATTACAACGTTCTGTAAAACGTAAACACTGAAACCACCATTGTTGCTTAAAGTTAAATAAGTTAAAAATACATAAACGTAAAAAGGTAGTAGGCCCGGCATGGCCAAGCGCGTAAGGCGTGCGACTCGTAATCCGAGGGTCGCGGTTTCGCGCCCGCGTCGCGCTAAACATGCTCGCCCTCCGAGCCGTGGGGGCGTTATAATGTGACGGTCAATCCCACTATTCGTTGGTAAAAGAGTAGCCCAAGAGTTGGTGGTGGGTGGTGATGACTAGCTGCCTTCCCTCTAGTCTTACACTGCAAAATTAGGGACGGCTAGCACAGATAGCCCTCGAGTAACTTTGTGCGAAATTCCAAAACAAACAAAGAAAGGAAGTAAATACTGATGTAGTTTATTAAAACATAATGACTCAGTTTATCAGTCTGTACGTATAAATAAGCGATTGTAATTGATTAATACTGTGAGTAAAATAAGATATAATACATAAGTTTAATAAATTTGTCATATGAATAGTATGTGTAATTTATAAATTAGAAATGTAAATTATAATGAGAAAAACATTTCGAATATTTTAAGAACGTGTGGCGATTCGTTTCGGTAAGGTAAACGTATGCTTCAGAAGATGTGTTTCCTATGTTACTGTTTAACTGCGCACATGACAACGAGAGTGTATTTTGAGATGAAAGTAAACAAACTGAGATTGGGATTTGTGGTTACTGTTAAGTGAGCCTTATGCAGTGTTTGCCATGTGACTAGTTTGTCATTTTTTTAATAACCCATAACTTGTTATGTTGCTATTGCTTTTGCTTTAGCTTTTCCATATCGGTGGTGGTTCGATTATTCGTAATATGAACATTCTTGAGGATCTACGACCGATGGTAGTTTGTTTATACCGGCTTAGACCTTTTGTGGCATGATTTATATTGTATGTGAATGTTGTTAAGATAATAGATAATATCTAGATGTCTAGACCTCTTTTGAGAGGGTTCTTGCAGCCAAGATGTTAACTGTCTAGACCTTTTCTGAGAGAGGCCTTGCAGTAAAGATTTTCACACCGAATTATTTATAGCAGTTGTTATAACAGACGTTATAAATGTTGAGGTGGTTCTGCCTTTTATTTGATGTACTTGGTGAATGTTCTATGGTTTTTGTCTTTCTTTCATGCCCCATAACCCCTCTTTTACTTGTTTGAATAGCCACGACATCTATTGCATTATTATGAAGTTTACCGTTTAGCTGGTTGGTTTTAAATCATTAGCTTTAGAGGCATATCAACTTGCGTATTACTCTATTTTTACCATTTTTGTTAATAAAGTCTGAGAAGTGCAACCTCTTAATTACACAACGTTATTCTAATGATTTGACGTAAAGAACAACGTAAACAATGATTTAACTACACGTTATCTGATATGCAATTCTGTTTACTTTTAATACAGTTGAGATGTAACAATATTTTAATCCTCTGTTATTGAGCAATATTATATAACTGTTATATTATATAACTATTATATTTATTCAGTTCACTGTACGTTTAGGTTACAATTTATTTCAATTTTTATTTTGCTTTGGTGCCATCTATTTCCATTTCAATTGTATTAACTTTCCTTGAATGAACAGCAACTACTACATATTACCGAAGCGTAGAATATTAGTTGAAAAACGTACGCGACGCTTAGGACAATGATAAGAAAAAAAAATACGTTTGATCCGATGAACTTGATTTGTTTTGAATTTCGAGGGCTATCCGCGCTAGCCGTCCCTAATTTGGCAGTGTAAGACTAGAGGGAAGGCAGCTAGTCATCACCACCTTTTGTTTTTTGTTTTGTTTTTTTGGAATTTCGCACAAAGCTATTCGAGGGCTATCTGTGCTAGCCGTCCCTAATTTAGCAGTGTAAGACTAGAGGGAAGGCAGCTAGTCATCACCACCCACCGCCAACTCTTGGGCTACTCTTTTACCAACGAATAGTGGGATTGACCGTCACATTATAACGCCCCCACGCTGGGAGGGCGAGCGTGTTTAGCGCAATGTGGGCGCGAACCCGCGACCCTCGGATTACGAGTCACACGCCTTACGCACTCGGCCATGCCAGGCCTCATCACCACCTACCGCCAACTTTTGGGCTTCTCTATTACCAACAAATGATGGGATTGACCGTCACATAATAACGCCCTCACGGCAGAAAGGGCTAACATGTTTGGTGCGATGGGGATTCAAACCGCATCCCTCAGATTACAAGTTGAGAGCCTTAACAACCAAGCCATGCCGGACCTTTGATTATTTTAAAATGAATAGTAACTGGGATCCAATAATTTTCTGTAGTTGCGTCATCCTATGAAACACATTAACTAAAAATTAATTAATATTTATTATAAAATGTGTTTGCAAAATATTTTAAAATATAGAATATTATAATCCAATTCTAAATAATAATTTCCTGTGAATTTAGTTTATCAATTATTGTGGTTTTATTTAAATAAAATGGTTATGGTCAGTGTTAGGGTTTCCTTTCCTTTCTTATATATCCATCGGCTTTGTTTAAGTTGTATTTATTTATATCTGGAATTGACTGGTACATACATTACTCTTTATTGATGGTAATTAATAACATATAAATTAGGAAACGGGTTTTGTTTCTTACTAGTAACATGTTATTTTTTTCCTTTACCTTTCTGTCTTTTACTTTACATCACTTTCACACACAATTTTTTTCTCTTGCAATTTTTGTTATATTCCAGTCTTTTATATCTCATCTTTTTCTTATATCTATGTCGAAGATACTGCGTCTCACTCTGACCTTCCGACTGCTTTATCAAATTGTTACAGCAAATTTTTAATGACTTATAGTACCATAATTCTTTAACTGATTAGAGAAAAGAATGACCAAATAATGGCCGCTTTCTCATCTCTCAACTCCAGCCGATGTTCCTTATACAACTTCATAATAGTTGCCTCAATATCGCAGTTTTCTTTTCCGTGATGACGAGAAAACCCACTTGTAGTTTTCTTTTGTTTAAACTTGTTAAACTGTAATCACAAAATTTAAACAATAACAAAAACGGCAATATCTATATAACCGTAACGCAATATTAAAGACATTTAACCAAAAAACAGCACATACATCTTATGGTAACCTAGATGATGCCGTTATTAAAATATTATTATTATCATATTACTAGTATGATATTACGATCTAAAGTGTTCAGTTTTCATTTAATAAATCCGGTTATCATATTACTAGTATGATATTACGATCTACAGTGTTCAGTCTTCATTTAATAAATCCGGTTATCATATTACTAGTATGATATTACGATCTACAGTGTTCAGTCTTCATTTAATAAATCCGGTTATCATATTACTACTATGATATTACGATCTAAAGTGTTCAGTCTTCATTTAATAAATCCGGTTATCATATTATTAGTATGATATTACGATCTACAGTGTTCAGTCTTCATTTAATAAATCCGGTTATCATATTACTACTATGATATTACGATCTAAAGTGTTCAGTCTTCATTTAATAAATCCGGTTATCATATTACTAGTATGATATTACGATCTACAGTGTTCAGTCTTCATTTAATAAATCCGGTTATCATATTACTAGTATGATATTACGATCTACAGTGTTCAGTCTTCATTTAATAAATCCGGTTATCATATTACTACTATGATATTACGATCTACAGTGTTCAGTCTTCATTTAATAAATCCGGTTATCATATTACTTGTATGATATTACGATCTATAGTGTTAAGTCTCAATCCATTCTCATGTGAAGAATTTAATTTTTAAAGTTTCTATTTTCTTTGAGAATACCTTTCACTGCAACATAAAACTTTTCAACCAGAAATATTATGTAACATGGATAAGTGACACAATTATGAAACAAGCATACTAAGTACCAATTCAGAAAAATAACAGAAAATTACAAGAAACTCATAAAATTGGCTTACCAAAGAACAGGTGTATAGGAAAGTGGAACGCAAAGTTACAAGAAATACATAAAACTAGGCTTAACAAACAACGGGTGTATATGAACAATTTTCCCGATTATTTTGAAATTTACGTTTCCAAATGAGAGATCCGATTCTCATTCTTAAATTTAAGAGCATATTTTGAATATTTACTAAAAATAACCTTAGTTGGGATTTTTTCTATGCTTAAAATTCAGTGTGTATATTTTTTCAGTCCTAAATGTCATAAATCACAGATATCAAATATTATATCTGTGAAAATTACCATCCGCTTCTGTTCAGTAGTAACGCCCCCTGTAATAAAGTTTAGACCTTGTTGACGCTTGACTGATGGAATGAGCAATGTATTTTCTGGTATGGGATTCGTTTAAATAAATGTATAGGACCTTCTTCTTTAAATGCTAATACATTTTCATAACTTTATAAATCTAGTCATAGAAACTTGCATATTACGCAGTCACATGTAGAATGAAAATATTTTCATTCTACGGTTGTACGGAGGTTTCTTTATAAACAGTAATTCAAATTATTTCCTTTTTGTTAGCACGGACTGTTGAATACAAGATAATTTTACCTACTGTTTAAATACTGGTAGATGTGAAAACCAAACATGTTGAAAGATAATGATGACTTCTATATTGTTTTGATATTTTAGTACATGTCCAAAATCTCTGGAACCAACGAAGTTATAGAATGTGTTCCATGCTGTCTTTCAACATGTTTGGAGCCGGTATTTCCATTCCTTTTCAACATACTCTTGTAATTATCAATGAATTGACACTCGCCACAAACTCGTTATATCAGATCTTTGGTATCTCTTATCATTTCTTTTTATATACGTGCATTAATTTTGGAGCAATGGGTTCGCTAGGACCAACCTTTTGTGCCACATAACAGAATTAATTCGACCTTTGACAACTCCATAATCAGTCACATATCTAAAATTTCTTAAATTCTACAGATCACCAATTGTACAAGACTTTTCTGAGATCCTGAACAGTATGGTCATATAGAAACATTATTTGCTACTTAAATAGCGTTCTTGGTACTTTCAACATACCTGAATGAAAATGAAATAGTTATTTCGATGTCTGACATTTATGGTTTCAATTCCAAGTTGATTGGTTCAGTTGGTGTCACCAAATGTCTTAATGAACACAGGGTTTCTTCCTAGTTTGCTATAGACATGCTATGACTCCATTAACGAACCAAATGCTTGGTCATCTAATTAGTGACACGAATGAATGGATTAACGATATTACCTATCTACTATCTAGTGAAATCACAGCCTGTTTAAAGATTCGGTTTAATTTGTTGATATATTAATAACAAGTTTTAAAAAATGGCGCAGAATTACAAATAAATATATGGTTTATATTTAAATAACATTCAGTGGATTCTACGAGGTAAATTCTTTGCGAAGTGCTAAAACTGGGTATTTAAATAACCGATAAGAAACAAAAATACCCGCAATCATTTCATTTAACTGTTCAAGCAAAATGTAAATAACTTTAAAATATTATAAGAGAGAAAGTGAGTGTGAAAGGAAAAACTCCACTCAATGAAGGGTTATAATATATTCCACCTTTAACTTTCATCATTCTAAGTTTGTTCATTTTTGAAATATTAAAGATGAAAAAAAATATGTACACACTTTATAAGAAGATAGTATTAGGGAAATTTATTCGCTAATCTCCATCTGTTTATGTAAATTTAGCTGTCGCTACCCTCAGTGCATCACTCAATGTCGTCCTTAGTAAGGTATGAATAACGCTTGGTTTCCAACAGAAGAGAGAATCGTCTAATCACCAAGATGTCCATAAATTTCTTCACTATGTACACTAACCTATTTGTAAAAAGTAGCTATTTTGATATTAATCATGAATATTTGTAAGTTATAATAAAATTCAACACTTTCGCTTCTTTACCTTTGTGGTTTTTATTCATCAAAGCTTATTGTCTATTTTATCAGGTAAACGACACATTTATTTTGCTACTTTCTAGTGAGATAGTGATTTTGGTTATTTTTTCACACAATTGTTAAATCTTATAAATAACTCAACTATAGTCTTTTAGTACTAACGTTGTATGAAATAATTATAGAAAGTGCATATTTGTTAATTAAGGTTTTAGGTTTTATTATAATAATTGTTTCTCTACTGTAAAATTAGGAAAAATACTAATTAAATTACTTTTGGGTTTATCGGTTTAAATCCGTTTTATATATAATTCTTTTTTTTTTTTTTTACGAGAGTTGGATTGTGAATCAAACACAATGTTAATGTTCAGCTATCACAGAAAGTACGCTCATCCCTTTGGGACTATAGATGTTTTATAGGACGTGCTGATCAAACACCACTATTAAACCAAACATGTGCAGTCCAAGTATTGACAGTAGATACTACCAACTATCTATCAAACATGGGCAGTCTAGGCATTGACAGTAAATATTATCAACTATCTGTCAAACAGATGCAGTCCAAGTATTGGCAGTAGATACTGTCAACTATCTATCAAACAGACGCAGTCCATGTATTGATAGTAGATACTATCAACTATCAATCAAACATGGGCAGTCCAAGTACTGACGGTAGATACTATCAACTATCTATCAAACATGGGCACTCCAAGTATTGGTAGCAGATACTATCAACTACCAATCAAACAGACGCAGTCCAAGTATTGATAGTAGATACTATCAACTATTTATAAAAGAGACGCAGTCCAAGTATTGATAATAGATACTATCAACTATCTATCAAACATGGGCAGTCCAAGTACTGACAGTAGATACTATCAACTACCTATCAAACAGACGCAGTCCAAGTATTGATAGTAGATACTATCAACTATTTATAAAACAGACGCAGTCCAAGTTTTGACAGTAGCGCTGTTATAATAGTTGGCACTTGGTGGCGTTGTGATAGATAGTACAAAAAAGCTAAACTAGGGATAATTTATATAGTAATTACTTGATAATGAAACAACTGTTACTAAAAATGTCTTACACTGTTCTGGCAAATGCAGGCTTAGTGATTTTGTGGTTTTTACTATGAACCAATACAACTATTAATTTCAATTAATTTTGAAGATTACCATATCATCCAAAGCAAATAAAATATCGAAAATTATCATAGTATCAATGTGATAGGAAACTATATACCTAACTGTAAACAAAACATAGTGTAATGTGACAATCGAATAGTGGGATTGACCGTCACATTATACACCCCCACGGCTGGGAGGGCGAGCATGTTCAGCGCGACGCGGGCGCGAACCCGCGACCCTCGGATTACGAGTCGCACGCCTTACGCGCTCGGCCATGCCGAGCCCCCCACCTACAGCAACTAAAGATTGCATTCCTACTCCTATAATATAAGTTTGAGTATGTTATATTAACACAACTTTAAACGTGCAAATAAGCAAGTCACATGACAACTACAGCCGATAAAAATCGCAGTGAAACGTGATATATCAGCAAAAGTTTACTTTCTAAAGTACTTAGTATATTACAAGCATTATGTCTTTATCATAACACGTGTTGTGTTTTTAGTTATGTTCATTGGGTTGACACTAATTTCATGCAACCTACAGAAAAAGAAACCAATAATTGTGTACGAATTGTGATCGTGATACAACGTTATATTGTTTAACACTTTCCTTGTTTGTGCTGTGTAACAAAAGTACAAACATATGTATAACTATGGCACATCTAAAATGTATATATTTCAAACAATAATTAAGTACGTCATGACTGGCTAAACAGCTGAGTATTTCCATGAGAAACATTGTGATATGGAGCGATATTTGTATTGCAGTAATTACTATGTTGTGTTAACTGAAGTGATATTGGCAAAACATTTATAAACAAAAACAAACTGTCAATATCTCTTGTATCATGAAATATTAAGCTATGATATTAATTTATAATCAGCACATGTCATATCTCATTGTTCCTGAGGTTATAAGAAACCGAAGAAATGTATTTTCTTACGATTAAACAATATAATCAGAGAGTACAAACAGAAAACAAGTCAGTATCAATGTAGATACCAACAGAAAACAAGTGTACACAAGTCATTGTTCCTATTAAGGTATCAGTTAACTGTAAACAAATGTACGAAGAAATGTTATTTTATTTAAACTAGCTTAAAAGTCAATAAAAGACCAAAGTATTAAAATCAACAGAAAAGAAGTCAGCATTAATACTAGAGTACTAAAACCATGTACAAGTCAGTATCTGCAGTATTAAAACTGTAGAAATCAACATGCAAAAGAAAATACTTGTGTATTAAACCTATATACAAGTCAATAATAACAAAACTCAACATATAAAATAGAGTATTAAAACAAGTCAATATCAATGTAGATACCAACAGAAAATAAGTCAATATCAATGTAGATACCAACAGAAAACAAGTCAATATCAATGTAGATACCAACAGAAAACAAGTCAATATCAATGTAGATACCAACAGAAAACAAGTCAGTATATGTACAAGTCAATATCAATGTAGATACCAACAGAAAACAAGTCAATCAATGCAACATCAATATCAATAGAGTAAGTCGATAACCAACAGAAAAGAAGTCAGCACTAATGTAGATACTAACAGAAAACAAGTCAGTATCAATGTAGATACCAACAGAAAATAGAGTAGATAAAAGAAAACTGTACTACATCATTAGAGTGTCATTTGTATACACGTCGTAGTCATTCCTAGAGTATTAAAACTGATTAAGTCTTAGTCAATCCTAGCATATTTAAACAGTATGCAAGTTCCCGTCAATATCAAAACAGTGCTGTATGTTCAACAAGTCATACAAGTCACCATCAATACTGTAGTTTTAAAACTGTATACAAGTTACTGTCAATACTAAAGTATTAAAACTGTATAGAAATCATCGACAGCACTGAAGTAAGAAAACTGTATGCAAGTCACAGAAAATACTTGTGTATTAAACCTATATACAAGTCATCATCAATATTATAATAGAGCATTAACACTATATAAAACTCAACATCAATACAATTATAGAGTATTAAAACTGTAAACAAGTCACTATCAATATTAGAGTATTAATATTGTATGCAAGTTACAATGAATATAATACAATAGTTTACAACAGTATACAGGTCAGTATCAATACAGATATTACGTTACTAGATTGTTAATTGTATACAAGTCACAATCAATACTAGAGTAATAAAACTTTATACAAGTCACCATCAATGCAATACTAGAGTATGAAACGTATGTACATGCAACCATGAGAACTAGAGTATAAAAACTGTACACAAGTCACCATCAATAGTAGAGTATTAAACCTGTAAACAAGTCAATATCAATACTAGAGTATGAAACGTATGTACATGCAATCATTAGAACTAGAGTATAAAAACTGTACACAAGTCATTGTCAATAGTAGAGTATTAAACCTGTAAACAAGTCAATATCAATACTAAAGTATCAGAACTGAATACAATTCATCACTAACACAATACTACATTACTAAAACTGAATAAAAGTCATTCTGAATACAATACTAGTGTATTAAAACTCTATAAAAGTCACTATCAATATAATACTAGAGTATTACAATTGTACACAAGTCACCTTCAATATTTTAGTATCGAAACTATAAACAGGTGCCCGTCAATAATAAAGTATTAAAACTATATAAAAGTCACAGTCTTTACCAAAGTATTAAAATTGTATGCAAGTCATCAACAATACTGAAGTATGAAAACCATGTGCGAGGCATCGCAAATACTGCAGTATTAAAACTATATACAAATCAACACCAGTACAATAATAGAGTGCTAAAACTGTATGCAAGTCACCGTCAATATTAAAGTATGAAACTGTATACAAGTATCCGTCAGTAATAAAGTATTAAAAGTATGTATCACTCAAAGTCATTATTGAAACAGCAAAATTGTATGGAAGTCATCAGTAATGTTGAAGTATTAAAACTATGTGCAAGTGACCGTAAATGCAACAGTATTAAAACTATATACAACTAACCATCAATACAATACTAGAGTATTAAAACTATATATAAATCACCAGTAATACAATACTAGAGTATTAAAACTGTATATAAGTCACCATCAAAATTAGACTGTTGAAACTTTATACCAGTCACCATCAAAACAATACTAGAGTATTAAAACTGTATATAAGTCACCATCAAAATTAGACTGTTGAAACTTTATACCAGTCACCATCAAAACAATAATAGAGTATTAAAACTGTATATAAGTCACCATCAAAATTAGACTGTTGAAACTTTATACCAGTCACCATCAAAACAATAATAGAGTATTAAAACTGTATATAAGTCACCATCAAAATTAGACTGTTGAAACTTTATACCAGTCACCATCAAAACAATAATAGAGTATTAAATCTATATATCAGTGAATACTAGAATATAAAAACTAGACACAAGTTACGGTAAATACTAGAGTGTTAAAACTGTATACGAGGGAATGTTAATACTAGACCATCAACACTGTGTACACGTCACTTTGAACACAATACTAAAGTATTAAAACTCTATAAAATTGACCATCAATATAGTAATAGAGTATTAAAACTGTGTACATATTACCACCAGTACAGTAGTAGAGCATTAACTCTATAGAAAAGTCACCATAAGTAATAAAGTATTTGAGCTGTATTAAGGTCACCATCAACACTAGAGTATTGAAAGTATATACAAGTCAACATCGATAATAAAGTATTAAAACTGTATACAAGTCACCGCAAATGCTGGAGTTGATAAACTGTACATATGTCACCGTCACTACTAGAGTATTAGAATTGTATACAACTCACTGTAAATAGATTATTGGAATATTAACACTCTATAAAATTCACCATCAATATAGTACTAGAGTATTGAAACTGTTTATAATTCACCGTCAATACAAAGTAGATTTTCAAAAGTGTTTCCAAGTCACCGTCAGTACTAGGGTATTTAAACTTTTTACAAATCACCATCAAAACAATATTGGGAATTAGAACTGTATACAAATTTTCAAGCTCTCTTTATTATCCTTAGGATGAGTTAAGAAGATCAAAACATTGTTACAAACTATATTTTAATTAATGATTTGAAACCAATAACAGCCATCTCGAGAGTGCAAAAAATTTATTTTAGTAGGTTTTTGAAATGCACTCTAAAATATAGTAAAGAAAATCATATGTCCAGTTAAGTAAAACTAATTAACTAATTGTCGTGAATATTGGTCTTATACGCAACGTTGTTTTGGCCAAAACATAAAACGATAGTTTTCTTAGACGTACCTGATTTTTTAACCATTGTTTCCTCTGTCAATGGTATACTTAACGTTTGAGTTCCATATCACGTTATCATGTTTCATAATCTGTTAGTTGTTTATTTGTTTTGACAAATCTGCATGAGGGCTATCTGCGCTAGCCGTCCTTAATTTAGCAGTGCAAGACTAGAGGGAAGACTCATCACAACCCACTGGCAACTCTTGGGCTACTCTTTTACCAACGAATAGTGGGATTGACTGTCACAATAAAACGCTTTCACGGCTGATAGGGCAAGCATGTATGGTGTGCCGCGAATTCATATTACGAGTCGAGCATTTTAACCACTGGTCATGCCTGGCGTGTGTTAGTTGATAGCACGATTTTTTTTTTAAATACCAAAGTATAAAAATAAAGTTCAGGTCAGACTCACATGATATAGAAAGGAATTTTTAAAATTGTTAATACATTTGTTGAAAGCTGGATATCTCTCAATGTATTATTTAGATATATCAACATTTTACTGCTTGGAAAATATGTTTCAAATTATTTACCAAAAATGTAAATCGCACTATGCTTATATTATACGAAGGAATTAGTATATGCATAACAGCAAGCCGCTGTTAATGTTATACCATCGTAAGATGGTCGCAAAATATCCATACACTCAGATCATGATATGTGCTCAGATTTGAAGTTTCCAAGATGTTACAGTTAATAACATTGAGAAAACAGGTATATGAATGAACTTGTAGTCCAATGGTCGTTTGAAAAGTGACCCTCAACAAATCATACTCCAGCCGTGATAAACAAAGTGCATCTTATAACAGATGAAACCTCATGAACACAATGGTCAGTAGTAAAAGCTGTCCACGAGAATCTGACATCAATATGTATTATATGAAGAAGGATCTCAGTCATGGAACGAGGTCAGAGGGTTCAGCTTCATAGTTATGACTTACAGTTACACATTCTACTGCCTATATTAAATAGCTAGCGAGCTAATTCAGGTATTCAGGACATTCTGCTCAAAGACATGTCGATCAAGTCTCCGAAGGAAGCGCCCTCTGAAGTGTGTGAGATATTACTATTGAAACAGATGATGGAAAACCTCCACAATACTAATTGTGGAAAGCCTTGAAGTAATGGTGTTATGTGGATAAAACAGCTTTACAATAACATTTTGCAATGGAAAGTACCAACGGCCAACTTTTCGGCCTCTCTTTTCTGATTGAGGATCTAAAGTGAGGATTACGATTTTTCTGTTTTGGTAATCGCACCTAAATAACCTATCAGAGTTATTATAATCAGGGATGTTAAGTAATGGATCATGCTCAGTCCTACCGAAAAATAAATAAAAATACACATACACGCTTCTCTCACAGTTGTAATTTAAGTTCAAAATGCATCTAATGACAAAATGAATATTAGAAATTATATTACTGTCGTATATCCTGTGAAAAAAACCTGCCATTACAAACGATAAGTTTGCGATTACATTTCAAATTCTGATTCCAGAAAGTTTATGGAATTTTTCAGTTGGTTCGAAGTGTTGCTATATAATTGTTTTAAAAAGGATATTTCTCAGAAGTATGCGTGAAGCTAGAGTGAATACTGTTGAGTATTGTTTTCAAATATATACAAACCATAAGAGAAGAAACAACACCTGTTTCAGGTATGTATTTTTTAAGCAAAACGTTCAAAACCTTTTCTTTATTTAAACTATATCCACCAGACTGCAAATATATTCTGTGCATTTCTGTACACTCTGCTTGACAAGCCAAATATGCAGTTAAATAAACACGTTTCGTTTGTTAAGTTTCTCAAACATAAATTCTACTTGTAAACTTCTTAATAAAGATATGAAGTTAAATGAGATAATAGTTTATGCTGTAGAGTGTCAAGGAATATATAGAACCTAACTTTACAATTTGATGGATATAAGTTTGTATAGAGGAAACGTTTCGTTTTTTTTCCTAATACTACAAGGAATCAAATATATTTTATTCAGAGGAGCGAGCGATAAAAATAAAACAATTTAAATATATGTTTAAAAACCTTTGGCTTAAAACAACTGAATAAAAACACACGTGAGAATTTTAAACTGTTAAGTAGGTCGTGATATATTTTAAAAACTGAAGAGCCTTATTGAAATACAATATGGTGTTCAATTATTAATGTTTTTATTTGTTTCAAGTTAACACTAATAATGAATTTTTAAGATATTTAAAAGTTATTTCGTTTATGTAATATACGCAATACTTTATATCGCTACTGAAATTGGAGTCATAATAGTCTTAGAACGAACAAAACTATTTTTAACTCAGTCCCTTAGTTAGGTATGCCTTATTTCATTGATAAATAAAAAGCAAAATATAACACAGTAAATTCAGAAATGTATAAAAAACGTTGCTCTTAGAACTTCATCATATAGCAGTTCCTAGTTTTAAGCTTGTACTTCGGTTAAGGCAGTTAGATAAACATAACCCACCGCTGAGTACAGAAAATGGTCATTATTCCCTTCAAACTTTGCTTTTGTGACCTGGATAATGAAATTTAGAAATTAACCTATTTTCTATGTACAAACGGGCAAATTTGCACATTTTCATTTACATGAGGTCTGAATAAAACAACATATGGATCAAGATTTGCATGTATTTATACTAAAGTTATACAACAATGTTTTCAATTGAGTAGTTTTTCGAGACTTGCGACTGTAATGTAACAAATGTAGTCTCGGCATTCGACTTTGTTAGACCAAAATTTTGATCAAGTCATTGAGATCTCTCTGATTGGGGTAGTATAGGTTTCTCTCACCAGCTGCACCTCTGAAATTGCAATATAGATCTTCAACGTCTACATCTTCTTCTGATTTGCTGCTCTCTTCTGAGGATGGCTACTTTCTCTCTGACAGAGTGGGTACAGAGAGCTCAGGGCAGTGTGGCACTGGGGCGATGGATGATGGAAGGTTCTGATACATGATAACAGATGCATTCTTGCCAGCTGGACATTTGGAAGGGTCCATCATGCAGAAGTAGCAATTGCTTGAGTGATCAGTGGGTTCACGTCAAATTCTTGGAATAGCGAACCTCATGGCTCTCTTTTCCCCTCTGTACCATCCTGCAAAAGAGCAAAATAAAATTGTTATTATGAAGAATAAATTTATTTCATCAACAACTAATGTGTAAGAGGTTCATGCAAAGTATTTTATATGTGGTATTTTTCTATACTATTGGAAATAATAAAAAAGATATTTAAATTTTGAAAGGTCTAAAGTTTGTATAATATAAAATCTTACAATTCAAGCAAGCAAAAATTGTACATCTTACGTTCTAGAGATTTTTTGCATTGCTTGCAGGTAAAATGAGGTGCCCAGGGTTTGTCTTGATCCGTGAGAGGCATGCCGAAATATGCCTTGTAGGCTTTACACATTTTAACAGATGCTGTCACAGAGTACTTTTTGCTCTTGTCTTGATAAATTGGCCACACACATAGCAGAATGCACCTGGAGAATGCTTGCAGCTTCTTGATGCCGTATCTGATAAAATCAGATATGTCTATGTGTTCACTTAGGC
Organism: Tachypleus tridentatus; assembly: GCF_004210375.1. Classification (NCBI taxonomy): domain Eukaryota; kingdom Metazoa; phylum Arthropoda; class Merostomata; order Xiphosura; family Limulidae; genus Tachypleus; species Tachypleus tridentatus. The sequence continues at coordinate 8,707,741 of NC_134831.1, forward strand.
ACCTAGAACTAAATTGAAGTGGTGAGTGGTGAGCCCCTGCGTATATACTACTATGAAAAGTCCTAAAAAATTATAAAAGGTTCTTGAAAATTCTCGTAAGTTCCACAACATTCTTGAAAGATCTTGAAAATTCTTGTAAGTTCGAACAAATTCTATAACAGCTACTCAGCACTGAATCTACCTGGAATGTTGTGGAAAATGGGTAGATTTGAAAATTTCATTACAAAGGTTACAAAAGCAAAGTTTGAAGAGAAAAAAATAGGTCTTTTCCATTTACTTTAGGCATAAGCAATTGGGAAATAACACTTTCTGTCCAGGAACAAGAAAAATTACACATTGTGTTATCTCGAGAAACATGTAACACTCCTTGAAGTGTTTTAATAGAAAACAGCTGTTTTGTAATACGTTTTAAAATATGTTTAAACTTTTTCAAAACTTTTATTTCTACTGTAAAACATTGGTAGTGGACCGAATTATCATCATAATTTGTTTTCAGCGAAGACATAAAAACACTAAACGCTCATTTATCATGCTTAAAATGAATTATCGACCGGTTACGACATGAAGACATCAAATGTGTGATTTTGCAAAGAGAGAGAGAGAGAAAAAAAAGGAACAAAACCAGCAAAAAAACAATATTTAATATTTTATAGATTATTTCAGTTAATCACACCTAAAACGTTAGAAATTACATGTTTTTTTAATGTTTTGTTTAATGTTAAAACTTCGAATGAACAAAATTTCGTTACTATGTTATAAACTTATTTCTGGTAACCCTTGATTTATATTATTTTAATTTGAATTAAAGCTGCAATTTATTCTAATTGGAAAGTAAAATAAAAGCAAAAAGCAGTTTTGATTAAAAAATTAATATTATTTCTACTGTCATTACAAATTTAACATTTACCATGGGAACACTTGATTAAAAGGAGTTTTATGAAACATAAGTGTAGTGTCTTTGTTCTCCTGTTCTATAAGTAAAACAAACAAACAAAACAAAATGAAGTTTATTTCGCTTTGATTTTAGTGCATCCAGCTGGTATCATAAATATGACACAATTATTGTAATAAACCAATTTTTTTAGTAATTTGAATTGTTTATATTGAAGTAAAATATATCATTAAGTCTTTAACTCACGAAAAAACAAAAAAGTTCAGGAACATAGATTGTTGTATCAAATGTGATTAAATATATCTTAGGGTTGCAACATGTGTGGCACAGAAAACATATGGAAGTATAATAGTTGTAAACGTAGGAAACCAATAACAAGTAAATACATTTGCGCTGTTGTTTATTGTCAGTGTCAGAGACAAATGGTTTCTTGTATAAATTTACTTAAAAGAAATCTGTCAGGTATTGCAGATAAGTGTAGGATTGGCCTGTTATTGTTTTTAACATGTATAGTTTTAAACTGAACTTTGCCTAGATATTCAAGTTAAACTATAGTTACATACTTCTGTTAAAGATAGTTACTTAAATAGATCTGAAAATCACCTGTAGAATACACGTACATTTTAACAGTTTTAATAATATAATATCATTTCATTGACTTTAAGAAACATCTTGTAACATTTATATCATTATACCAAATATCATTTTTAATGAATTTTTATTAAGTTGTGATTGAAAATTTCAATCTTCGTTGATTCGATACGAAAGTATCATTATAAGTTAGAACCCCTATTTCATATGCATATAGATTTTCACTTGCACGTTTGTATATTTGTAGGTAGGTTTCTTGGTATTAGGTTTCAAAATATGAAACCGCCATTCATGCTTATAGGAGGAAATTATTGTTGTTTTAACATTATTATTACTCAGTGTTGTCACGAACTTCATTGTTTCTCTATAGGTGGGGCTGTGAATGGCTAATGGTTAGCGTACCCGAACTGAGAATCCGAGAGTTCATGTTTCATGTCCATTTGTTGCTTTTCAAGTTGTGAGTTTGCCGTAAGAGTAACCTCTTTAGCCGCATGGTGACATTGGCTACTTACCTTCCTTCTGATACAGAGCTCAAAATTGAAGACAGCTGTAGCTGTGCGTGAAAGTACAAATGTGTCTACGGCACAAATAAATTGAGACTAATAAAACTTAGAAAACTTGAATAAATAACAAAGAAAAATGTAGCATAAATTTAACGTAGCAACAAACGACCGACGTTTCGACATTACTTTGTATACTACATAAGTCACTAATAAACTGGGCTAGCCATAAATACGTGTCACTAATAAACTGAGCTAACCAGAAATGTGTGTCGCTAATAAACTGGGTACATGTATCTCTCAGATCCTTAAGTTAGTGTAAACATACAGAAATAATTGGAAAGATATACAAGATTCTACAGATGTTTTAATTGTCCATACGAAATCCCAAAAACATGAGAAATTTATGTATAACCACAAAGAAAGTTTAAGACAAGTTATTTAAAGCTTCCATCTTAATAAACTTAATATATTTAAAGTTTGCGGTATTGGACTTTCTAAAAGCGTTCATTTATCATCTGTAATAACAATTTCTATTTCCACTTCAGAATATTGGCAAAACCCTAACACGCACTCAGTGGCTTCATGTTTTGTCTTCTTTTCAAGGACATAAAACAACGCGAACACAGTAACGCAATAAAGCCAGGCAATCACTATCGCCAGTAACAAGAGGGTAAAAACCTTATTTCAAGTCTCCTGGTGTCCTTCTAGAAACGTCCAGAGTTTTCACGTTGACAGCGGAGAACTGAGTACATAAATCATGTAACGACAACAAAGCTCGTCAGCGTATTGATACTATAAACAACAATATAGACCGACCTTTCTCGGGAGACACAGATACTGTTTCATCAGATACCGTGTTTTATATACTCTTGGAAGCGCAGGAGATCGTGAGAAGCGGTAAAATTTAGTACTACATCCCCGTATTTATATTGTAGTTTGGTTTCATAAATTACACCTGAATGTAAACTAATTAGGATCACTCGGTATTACAACATAACATAATGGTGGTAATTCAAACTCTTCTAAACTATGCAAATAAGATAACTGTACCCTCTTCTCTTTCTATCACTATTTCCATTTATGTAAATTTGTATTTAAAATGCTGACGTTATGACGTCATTACGTCATTTCCTGAATCACACGTGACTCAGAAGAAAATAGAGAATAAATGTAATCTATACATGATTAATGATGAAAATAAAAATCATGTTTAAGGCTTAACATTCTGAAGTATAAGTGTGATAAGCTCGCGCGCGCACATACACAGAGACTGTATACAAAATGATACCCGTCGCCAGTGATCTTTAGCTTGTAGATAACAATAGACTTCTAGATTAATCTTGTAAGTGAACAAACACTGTGTCATTGTAACAAGTGGCAGCCACTAGAAACTGGAATTGTGACCGGTTCTTTATATGGGCGCGTAAATATTTTTTTTAAAGACGATATCTTATGACAAAGTTGCGCATGAATGAATGAAGATTGTAGGTTTGGCATGGTATCAGAGGTTATCTAGAATAGTTGCTAAAATTAATCTCGGAACAGTTTTCTTTATATGTATATAAGTAACTAAAAAATATACTTTCCAAGATATTCACTCTTCTGTCTCTAATGTGTTACTTCAAAAAACGAACTATGAAGTCGAAAGATTGTGCTCGTTTTTAACGTACCATGTTTCCGATAATGAGTCTTCTAATACGACCTGTGGAAACAAAAGAATTCCGGGAAAAAAAACGTCTATTTTGAAAGAGTTTCTTTAACTCCTTGGATACGTATTTATGGCAAACATCCAGAAAAAGTTTCCCTAAAGACAGTTTTCAAAGCGTTGAATTATACAAAGAAACAAGAACAAACACAATTAGAAACGAATCGTCGTAAGGTACAACGATAAGCTTGATACCATTACTAGTTGATGTCTAATCACAATTTATAATCAGTCATAAACATTAAAAACGATTTAATGTTGGTAAATCTAACACTTAAACATATATATGACTTCTCGTAAAATAGTAATATATTGATATTTCCAAATATAGTAGTTTATTACACATTTATTATGGATTCAAATCTGAATGTTGACATGTTATTATTATATGTATGATATATATTGCTGTTACAACATATATTGTAAGATATTTAAAGCTACGTTGTTATAATGTTACTGTAACAGATATGAAATATCTTAGACTATTATATATTTATCCACATTTATTATTTTATGACATCGGTGATTAGTTTCTTTTTGGACTGTTCGAAATCCAATCAATACATGGAGTGAAACATAAAAGCTATTATCCTACCATAAATTTGTAATTAGTTCTTAATTACATGCTGTTCATTTTATAAACTAATCAGAAACGATATAGTTCGGATCTACCCAGCAAGCAACTTGTAACTATACACGTTATAAGTAATCTGCATATAAAACGTTAATTATGTTTGTGCAAGCAATTATTTTTCTTCTTCATCTCTATGCGACATACGTCTGCATGTATGTAACAGTAGAGAGCCGGCGTGGCCAACGGTTAACATGAAAAACTGAGGATCCGAAGTCTATGGTTCGTGTCCCGTTATGAAAAAATACATATTCGACCTGCACTCTGAGGCTGTCATAAAAATTGACTATCAAATTTCACACTGTGTGTGTGTGTTTGTACTGTACTCTAATATAATGTCGTACCTCTAGTTTATAGTTACAAATTAGGTAAGGCTAGCGAGGATAGGATTTTCTCTTCGTGACAAGGAGAAAGAAGGGATTTTTCTCCTAGTTTGAATTTGGAGGATATGTTAAGATGCCCCTTAACAATATCACCCTCAAAGATAACTTGCATCGTTCATAGACTTTCGTATTTAACTATCACTAGTAGAAGGGATTTAACCGAAGGTATTAAGCCAGCAAAGCATACTTTCAATAAGTGCATAGAAAACAATGCTGTAAAAAGTTACATTCTACTAGTGGTTCAATCGATATATATAGAAGTCAACAATAATATATAGATACTGACAACATATATGGATTATCCAAGCAATATGCTCTCTACTAACATATAACGATTTACAACCTTCATAGAGCAAGCATTATACTTCTATCTTCGGGGATGCAATTGGAAAGTGCACAAGACTCGATCATGCCTTCTTTGCCATTAAACGTCAACCAACCAATTGTTTTCTTTAGGGAATTCAAGGAAGATTGTTATGTTTATGTTTGATACTGTCTTCTTACGGCTTCCATACATATGTCTTTAAAAGGAAGTATATTGTTTTAATTCCTACAACTATGAACGCCCGTGGTGTCCAACAAAATTCCTATCGTTTGTTGTTCTAGTATAATAATGTAAATATACATCATAAATTTATTTCTCCAACTCTATAGGATATGAGAAGCGGGTAATTTTGAATACATGTAGAGAAATAAGATTCATATCTAACAAACGAGTTGTTCTATCATATTTAACATATAAAAATGACTATAAATATTAACAATATAATCGCTTTCAGTTCGTTCATCGCAATTGCAACTGAGTTAGCGAATGTGGATAAAGTTGTTTGTTAATAAACATCTCATCATATGGTTCATCTCATTCTTCTACGGTCCGACACAACCAGGTGGTTAGGGTGCTCGGTTTGTAATCTGAGGGTGGTGGGTTTGAATCCATGTCACACCAAACATGCTCGCCCTTTCAGCCGTGGGGGGCGTTATAATGTTACAATCAATCTCACTATTCTATTCTACATCCTAGTTTATTAATCCTGCCTTGTAGCTAACATCAACCATCCTTTACATTTTGCAACGGAATATTGCATTATTTACTGATTTTTTTAAAATATATATAGTCCCATAATTCATGTTCTTATTTTATGGAACGTTTATTTCGCCTTTCAGTGGTATAGCGGTATGTCTCCGGACTCCCACCGCTAAAAATCTGGTTTCGATCCCCGTGCTGGGTAGAGCACAAATATCCCATTGTGTAGTCTTGTAATTAATTCTAAACAAACAAACAAAGTTTATTTCATATCCATATGTAAACCCTGCAATAATCGTTTTATCATTTCTCATAAATGATTATTGGTTAAAACAGGTTCTTTATCTGTTATAATAATTTTCAGTTTTTATATCTCCTGAATATGTGTGCGCACATTACTATCTAAATGTGCATGTGTGACTACTATCATTGAAACGGATCTAAAATTACTTCAGTAAACATTATATGCAACAATTCATTAAAAAATTATCAAAGTATCTGAAGAGGTCTAACGTTAGCTCATAAAATAACACTACAAGTTGATTTATTAATGGTATTGGTTAACATACGATAAAGTTTAACCCTAACGAAAGCAAAAAACGTACACAAGTTACGATATTAACTTATCTATATCGAATATAGGTTGTACTAAAATCTTAATTAATGTTAAGCTTAAAACAAAATTTGTATGTTTTGGAGTCTAGGTAAGAATTATATTGTATTATTCGAGATATTCTATACTGAGAAACGTACTGCTAGAAAAAAAACACCAATTCGACCGCAAATACTTTGTTGGTATCTGCTAGTATTCACATATTTTTGAACTTTGCGAACCTCATTATAAATTTAAAAACTGCTGGTATGAGTAGAGAAAGCACTATGTAGAGGAGCGAACAACGTTTCGACGCTCTTCGATCATCGTCAGGTTCATAAAGAAAGAAAGGGTTACTGACCGATAGCTGACCACATGTTTGAAGGCGGTTGTGTAATTGAGTGTAGGAATGTAGAGGGCGTGCTTAGATGTTGGATTATATTTATTAATATAGGTATAAAGGTGTTCCTTTGTATTGGTTTATTTTGGGCTTGAGTTGTTATATAGGTAAGGTTTCTTTAATTTTGCGTTTGTTTATGTTTGTTTCTTTATTTAGTATTTGAGTGTTTTCTATGGTTATGTTGTGTTTATTTGATTTGCAGTGTTCGAAAAGTGTAAAGGTGCCTTTTTGTTCTTTGAGTCTGGTTTCCATTTTTCTACTTGTTTTTCTGTGACCAAAGAAGGCCGAAACGTTGTTTGCTCCTCTACATAGTGCTTTTTCTATAAATGCCAGCCGTTTTTACATATATAATTTTCTCTAGAAGTGGATTTTCTCGTCATCACGGATTTGCGAACCTCGTTACATTTTACGTATTTAACTTTCTGTTGGTCGTCTGTATATTTCCTATGCTGTTAATTAAAATTTTCTATCTTAACCTTTTCATCGTGTTCAGTGCTTTTAATCCCATGTTTCTTGTAGAGATTTGTGTTCTATACTTTATCTAAGAAAGAAAAAACAATATTTATATATTCTTATTTACTTTTACTTTTCCCAGATGATCTAAGAAGTTCAAAACGTTGTTTTCTGTTTATCAGTAAAAGTGTTAATACCCATACCAGCCATTCTGAGATAACTTTTTCTTTCAAGTTTGTTTCTCATCATCAACTAGTATCCCTTTACTTACTTTTCCTTCCCTTGATCTGTCATGGTCCAGTGGTTAGAGTGCTCAACCCCCTGTGCGTCGAGAGAACGAATACTGACACCTAACATGCTTGACAGTTCAGCCTTAGACGTATTATAATATAACGGTTAATCCCGCTATTCGTTGGTAAAGAGTAACTCAAGAGGTGTCTGTGGGGTTCACTGTCTGCTTTCATTCCAGCCTCTCACTTCAACACTAAAGACAGTTAACATAAATAGTTTTCGAGCAACTTTGCACGAAATTCAACTACCGTACAAACCAACTAATTATTTATTTTTCCAACGCTCGATACATTTATCCTTTCAGCCATTTTCTTTCTTCTTGCTATTCTGTTGTTCTGAACACACTAATACTGTCTATTTTTATGTTGTATTTTTCCTTCGTCTGGTTTGGGTTTTCTTCTATCATTAATTGTAATGTAACTTACACCGGTTGATGGCCCGGTTGTATTCTTTTCTCACTTTAAACTTTCCAGTCTCTTTAATTCATCCATCATTTACAACAACATATCCTCTAATCACTTCTTGCTTTACTGTGTACGGACAACCGACATCTCACCCTTCTATTGCACCATTCAGTGTTTTTAATCCATTATGTGCTATCTACGTTATTTTTTCTATTTTGTTTTTTGAACACCCATTCCTTTCATTAATTACCCTTTTTACAAAAAACGTATTTTTCAAAGAAATTCATTCCACCCATAACTTCGTCACCTGCCGTTCTTCTATTAGCTCTTGTCTTCTATCATCTTATTATTATTCGGAACAATGCACCTTTTCATTTAAATTATTCAGTGTCACAAATGCTTATAAGTGCTCTTTTGCTACTTTCTCATTCCTTATCTCCTATAAAATCTCTTCTTACACCTATAAAGTTCCCCCAAGTGTTCTTCCCTTTCGTTTCTTCATCCGTGTTTCGTGACTCAATTGCTGCTCTAACTGTACCTATTTCACATTTCTAGTGTAAACTATCATTGGGGAACTTGTTTGTTTGATTTTGAATTTCGCGAAAAGCTACAAGAAGGCTATCTGTGATAGCCGTCTCTAATTTAGCCGTGTAAGACTAGAGGGAAGGCAGCAAGTTATCACCACCCACCGCCAACTCTTGGTCTACTCTTTTACCAACGAATAGTGAGATTGACCATTACATTATAACGCCCCCACGGCTTAAAGAGCAAGCATGTTTGATGCGACCGGCATTCGAACCCGCGACCCTCGGATTACGAGCCGAACGCCTTAACCCACCTGGCCATGCCGGACCTTGGTGAACTTCACAGATTGTTTTTATGCTCTGCAGTCTTCCTCTTCTGAACACCATCACAGATTATTCTGTCTCCTCTTTTATTGTTATTATGCTCTGCTGTATACCTCTTCTGAACACCATACCATATTCTTCTGTCTCCTCTTCTATTGTTCTCATGTTCTGCTGTATTCCTCTTCTTAACACCATTCCAGATTCTTCTGTCTCCTCGTCTATTTTTCTTATATTCTGTTGTATTCTTCTTCTGAACACCATCCCACATTCTTCTGTCTCCTCTAAAATTGTTCTTAGGTTCTGCTGTATTCATCATCTGAACACCATCCCAGATTCTTCTGTCTCCTCGTCTATTTTTCTTATATTCTGTTGTATTCTTCTTCTGAACACCATCCCACATTCTTCTGTCTCCTCTAAAATTGTTCTTAGGTTCTGCTGTATTCATCATCTGAACACCATCCCAGATTCTTTCGTCTCCTTTTCTATTGTTCGTCTGTTCTGCTGTATTACTCTTCTTAACACCATTCCAGATTCTTCTGTCTCCTCTTCTATTTTTCTTATGTTCTTCTGTATTCTTCTTCTGAAACCAACCCGGATCATTCTGTCTCCTCTACTATTATTCTTATGTTCTGCAGTATTCCTCTTCTGAACACCATCCCAGATTTTTCTGTTTCCTCTTCTATTATTCTTATGTTCTGCAGTATTCCTCTTCTGAACACCATCCCAGATTATTCTGTCTCCTCTTCTATTTTTCTTATGTTGTGCAGTATTCCTCTTCTTAACACTATCCCAGATTATTCTGTCTCCTCTTCTATTGTTTTTATGTTTTGCAGTATTCCTCTTCTGAACACTATCCCAGATTCTTCTGTCTTCTCTTTTATTGTTCTTATGTTATTCTGCTGTATTCCTCTTTTGAACACCATCTCAGATTCTTCTGTCTCCTCTTCTACGTTTTTCTTTATGTCCTGAATTATTTCCCCACTCCTCTTTTTTCCCTTTGAACATTTACATTTTCTAAAAGTTATCTGTTTGTCAGCTTCACTTAAACCATTTTAAATCAATTTTTTATATTTTGAAATACAAGTTTGTTTTTCTTTTTTGTTTTCAACATAGTGTGGCCGGACAAAGCCCAGTGGTTATTGTGCCGCACTGTTAATGTGATGTACGAATCCCTTTATCATAAAATGAAACATTATACTCTGTACTGTGACAGTTGGTCAAATCAGATCTAAAAGGAGCACCTTCATGGTTGGCGGTGGGTGATGTTGACTAGTTGCTTTTTTTTTCTAGTCTATCACGTCAAAATTTAAACAGTAGTTTTGTATAAAACTCAACAAAAACTTCTTACCGCGTCAATTTCCAACGTTCCTTATTTTCTCTTTGTAATCTTCAATGTAGATACTTCGTGCCTTTATTTTTCCTTTACATTTCAGTAAATCTGTTATTCTTTCTTTTACGTTCATTCATAGTGTATTTGTTCTTTCTATCATTATGATTTTCACTGCCAACTTTATCAGCTTTTTTTATTTTCCTTCCTTATTTCCTATTCTCCTCACTTTAAACTTTTTTTTATAATAACGGTATTCTACTGTTTCTATTCTACAAATCGTTTTGTAGTTATTTGAATATCAAGCTTTCTTTCAATGTTTATTCTTTCTTGTTCTAACGATCAGTTTCTTTTATTTTCTAAGATTTCTGTAGAATGTCTGCATTAAGGTTTTAGACTATTGCAATTCCGTTTTCATTTCTAATTTTTTAGTTACAATTTATGAGGTTTGATGTAATTCATTTAATCATTTAAATGGTATTTTCTTTCTATTTGTAATTCACTTTCTTCACTCATTTCTTCTTGCTTTTATTTAGTAATTAGCGATACTTGAACTGTCTTTAATTGGATAAATTATCCAGTGTAGATGTGTTTTATTTTCTAATAATAAAACTTTTCTACCGCATTCTATATTACACCTCCTCTTAGATTCTGATCGATATTTCGATATTTTTCTCCCCTCTTACAGACGTGTTATCGTTATAATTAGGAGAACTAATTTAAAAATGTATTCTTACCTACATTTCAATGTATTTTTTAGTTGCTCAAAATTTCTTTTAAAAATTTAATTTTTGCTAAAGCTCACTTATTAATACGTCTTCCTGTAATTAGACTCGTCATTCTCACGCAAACATATTTTTGTATAATGACTATATTTCTATGCAGACTATTTGACAAAACACATAAATTAGAGAATATGTACTATATATTAATTGCAAGGGTTCAATAAATGCACTGTATGTTGCATAATGACGACATTCCTGCAAAACTGCAGGTTTGTCTCGCATTCCATTTTCTGTTTGCTGGTTGTTTTTTACTTTGTAATATTTCAAAAGTAAAATTAATAACTCAGTGTATCTATATCTAACGTCTCTCATTGAGTTAACGAAATACTTAACATCGAACTCGATATGATGGCAAAATTTAGCATAAAGAATAAGCATATCATATGTCCTCGTCTACAGCAGGCTATGCTTGTAGATTGAAATATTCGATTAAACATTATATATGTATTGCTCTGTGTTCAAGTGTTTGTTTCTTGCTTAGAATTTCTATGTAAAGATCATTCAATGACTTATATTGCATAAAATGTCTGTGAACTGTATTGGTTATCGTACTTAGAGACTGTCGTATCAATTATTTATAGAAAAACGGAAGACAAATGTGTACCACAAAGTAAACACCTTCTTAGTTTGCTCTCGATTTTCCTGTTGTAAATGTTATGTACTTAAACTGTATTATCTTATAAAAGATGTTTCATGTAAATAATTCCAGATATTTGAGGGTTATTTGTTCATTAAGCAACCATTACAGTGCACAAAAAACGGTGAAAACAAAAATACCTTAATTATGTAGATGTTGACGGATGTTTCATGATAAGAAACGATTTTTGATTGATAATTTGTACTTTCTGGAAACTTGATAATATAAGAATATTTACAAAGCATGAGTGATTAATATATGGTTTCCCTGCTGGTACAGTGGTAAGTCTACGGATTTACAACGCGAAAACGAGCGGTTCGATTCCCCTCGGGAAACTCAACCGATAGCCCGATGTGGCTTTGTTATAAGAAAAATACACACATTAATATATGGATACTAGTATAAAAATATTATATGTATGGACTTCCAGAAAATCAGAAGAACACAGTTATTGTATACATGTTTGATGTAAAAGAAACCTCCACCGTAGAAGTATTACACCTTAAACAGAGAGTTTGTTTATTTACGTTAAGATATAAAACTACGATAATATATTTAAACAACAAACTGGAAGAATAAAAAAGCTAACAAATGTGAAATAAACTTCACGACTTAACAATACTGTGTTAGGATTTGTTAGATAAATTACGGAGTTAAACTCGTGACAATAGGTAATAAAAATTTGAATTAAGAAAAATTAAACCAAACAGAAAATTATTAATTGAATCAGTATATATACAAATACATTGTTTAATATAACATGATGTTTAGTATAACACAATGTTTAGCACAACACAATGTTTAGAGACAACGAGGGACCTCTAAGCTAACTAGAACTGTTTAATAAATAAAATAAAAAACATTAAAGCTAGCCTATATCATTCATATACGTGTCAAGTTTTATTTAAACTCACTCAAATTCAATACCTCCATAACAATCAAAGGTAACCAGTTAAATAGGCCAACAACCCTACTTTAAAAATAAAACTCTCTTAGCCGAAGACTGCTTCTAACTATAATTCTAGTTCTACAATTCTCGCTGTAAAGTATGAAAAATGTGGAAGCATCAATATAATCAATTATTTTTACAATCATAAACAATTCAAACAGAACCCTGTAACTCTTTATTGTTCAAGATAAAACAATGTTAAGAATTTCAATTTATCTTCATATGACAATTCCTCCTTCCCAGGTACCATCTCAATAACCCTCCTTCGAATTCGAGGCTATTCTAAGGTTCTTACCTTAGTCCCCAAAGACTAAATGCAACACTCCGAATGTAGCTTAACCAATGACCTATACATTGAAATTATAATCTCTTTAGACTTGTGTTCAACATTTTTTCTAAATACAACCTAAAATCCTATTTACTCTACCAATTGGATGGATTTGGACACTGACTGACTATTACATTAACATCCGTTTCTTTTTTGTATTTTTTGTAATTAAAACTCATCTACTATTTATTTGCTCAACCCACTAAATGATCCAAATCCTTATGTAAAGCATCAGTACCTTCTTCACAGTCAACAACGTCAAGACCTTGATATCATCAACAAACTTAAGTAATTTATTGACCATCACTTTATCTATGTCATTGATGTGAATCAATAAGAACAGTGATCCTAAGACTGAGTCCTGAGGTGCACCACTTGCAACATTAATCAGCACTTTCTTCACAGTCAACAATGTCAAGACCTTGATATCATCAATAAGTGTAAGTAATTTATTGACCATTACTTTATCTATGTCATTGATGTGAATCAATAAGAACAGTGATTCTAAGACGGAGTCCTGAGGTGCACCACTTGCAACATTAATCAGTACCTTCTTCACAGTCAACAATGTCAAGACCTTGATATCATCAACAAACTTAAGTAATTTATTGACCATTACTTTATCTATGTCATTGATGTGAATCAATAAGAACAGTGATCCTAAGACTGAGCCCTGAGGTGCACCACTAGCAACATTAATCAGTACCTTCTTCACAGTCAATAACGTGATATCATCAACAAACTTAAGTAATTTATTGACCATTATTTTATCTATGTCATTGATGTGAATCAAGAAGAACAGTGATCCTGAGGTGCACCACTTGCAACATTAATCCAGTTTGACTGAACTCCATTTATAACAACCGTCTGTTTTCTTCCATCAAGCTTCTCTTCTATCCAATGAGTTAACTTATCCACCACACGTATAGAAATACTTTTCTGTACAAGCCTTTTATGTGGCACTTTGTCAAATGCATTCTGAGAATTCAAATACGCCAAATCTACACTATTACCCTCGTTTACATATGCAGTAACATTTTCAAAGCATATCAAAATATTTGTAAGAGAAGGTTTTTCCCAGTAAAACCATGTTGACTTTCCGATAATATTCTAAACTTTGTTAACTGATTTTGCAAAGTATTTTTTATCAAAACGTTTCCCACAACCGTAAAATCAACCATAATAATTACTTCTTTAACACCTGAAATATTTATCTCGCTGTAAAGTTTATTATTAATTTTATTAGTTTCATCTGATAGTCTGTAACAAATTCCTAGTGAGAGTTTTCTTTCTCTTGATATTTAGTAACAGAAACACAAATGGGTTCATTCTCCCTAATATTTAGTAACAGAAACACAAATGGATTTATTCTCCCTAATACTTAGTAACAGAAACACAAATGGGTTCATTCTCCCTAATATTTAGTAACAGAAACATAAATGGATTTATTCTCCCTAATATTTAGTCACAGAAACACAAATGGGTTCATTCTCCCTAATACTTAGTAACAGAAACACAAATAGGTTCATTCTCCCTAATATTTAGTAACAGAAACATAAATGGGTTCATTCTCCCTAATATTTAGTAACAGAAACACAAATGGATTCATTCTCCCTAATATTTAGTAACAGAAACACAATGGATTCATTCTCCCTAATATTTAGTAACAGAAACACAAATGGGTTCATTCTCCCTAATACTTAGTAACAGAAACACAAATGGGTTCATTCTTCCTAATATTTAGTAACAGAAACACAAATGGGTTCATTCTCCCTAATATTCTCAATTTCAAAAAAAAAATGAAACTCACAATTTCTGTCATCAAAATCATTTACATTTAACTATGTTTCAGTCATTCCAATTGTCTAAAAATATTCTACTCCTTTGAGTGTCTTAAATTCATCTATCATATTTCTTATATATTCTTTTCTACATTACACCATTAACAATTAACTATTAATAATTAAGCCTATTGTTCTTGTAACTATTATTATTCTTATTTCCTATGCTAAACTTTCCTATACATCCTATACGTCATGTTTTTTGATGACAAGAGACACACATGAAATAAAAATACATCACAGAACAGCTGGTATGGGTATTAACAATTTTATCACAGAACAGCTGGTATGGGTATTAACAATTTTATTGGCAGATTGATAATGACGTTTCGACCTTCCTAGGTCACCTTCAAGCTGATGATGTTAATTTCAGCCTAGCGCTTAGCGCTAGTGGCCTACCCAAACTTTCATCTCCACAATTAATCCTTGGCAGTATCCGTGATACAATTAACTTATGACCTTTATACGTAAATGGTTTTGTTAACCCTTTGTAATTTTTAATTCGCTCCTGTGACTTATTCTTCCCAACATTGTTAGCCCTAAATGCATTGTTGCCAATCCTCTTTCTTATATCTCTTTCTCTGCTATTCCACTTCTTCCCCAGGGTAGTATAATCTAAATCTTTTATCCCTATTTATCTAACAGACTATCCATATACCTTATCAAGGAATTACTTATAACTGTAAACTCTTTATATTCACAGTCCGTATCTTTCTCTATTCCTTTTGCTTTCTCTTTCTACAATAGTTCTTTGTCTACATAAGTCAATGGATGAGATTTATTACTTAACAGAATAGGGTCTTTACAATTAAGTTCACTTCTTTTAACCTTAATACTACCCTTTCTGAATGTCGTCGTTAGTCTTAGCCGATGCCTCCCTTGCACGTAAACATTTTTCTTGAAATCCTGCTGTTCACAGTTTATATTTATATTTCCTCAACTTCAGTTAAAATAGCCTTCACTTTTATCTCTAACCTACAAACTCTGTATATAAATTAAATATCACCTTCCTTTAAGGTACATAGTAGTCCAGAGCTCCCAAATAAAATCCATTCACTGCTTCTATCACACCAAAAAAACTGGGAACGCTTAACCCTGGAACTACTCTTGACCATTGTATTTATTATTTGTAGAATTAAAATTTATACTTAATACTGTGATTAGATACCAGTAGCCTATTGTTAACACTGTTAAACCTAAGTATACATGAAAGGATAAAAAATCATTAACACATTTCTTCATAAGTCAGTCAAGGATATTTTCGTACTCTAACTTTAAAGTAATTTTACTTTAATTAAACTTCTCTTTTGTTATCATGACTAGTAAAGAAACAGGACATAAAAGTAACCTATCAAATTTCAATATCCTTTGTTAGGATATTGTAAGGCCAACACTATTCTGGAATTAGTGGTTAAAAGTTACCCCCAACATCAGGCATTAACTTTCACTAACACATTTAAGTGTGTACAATATTTTTACTTGTAACTCCGTCACCTTGTATGTGTTTTAGTTTTAATTACATCATCGTTACTGCAGCAATGTATTTTAGTTATTTAATTAGGAATGACGTACGTCTTGTATTTTGCTGTAGAATCTCAAGTTGTTTATCTGTGTTCCCTTGTGTCATAAATAAACAATGTTGTTTATCTGTGTCACTTTCTGTTATTAATAAATAATGTTGTTTATCTGTGTCACTTTCTGTTATAAATAAACAATGTTGTTTATCTGTGTCCCTTTCTGTTATCAATAAATAATGTTGTTTATCTGTGTCCCTTTCTGTTATAAATAATGTTGTTTATCTGTGTCCTTTTCTGTTATAAATAAACAACGTTGTTTATCTGTGTCCTTTCTGTTATAAATAAACAATGTTGTTTATCTGTGTCCCTTTCTGTTATAAATCAACAATGGTGTTTATCTTAAGTATCATTATCCTTTTAATTGTTTAAATTTGTCTCCATTTAACCACAATAATCGCTAATATCTTGTGGACTGTATAGAGTATTTATGTTAGTATAAAGCTTACCACTGACTTAGAAGGAATGAACTAACGTTATGTAACATAATTAACTAGAGGGACACTCAGTAAAGCGCACACCTCCGCCATAAAAAAATACGAAAATGTACAGATACTGATATTAGTGACTTTGTCAGAAGACATAGATAATTTTACAAGACAATGATTAATATTATTCTATATATGTCCACCAAGTTTAATCAAATTTGGATAACCTGTTGACCTAGTTATAGAGCAAAAATCGTGTGAAAAATCTGTTCCCACGTTTTTTGTTAAATATTCGTGACCTTGAACTGTGTTCTTCACCTTCCAGAAACTAATTGCTCTTAAGTTGAGCCATAGTCCAAATTTATATTCCAACATTCAATCGTTTTCAAGAAATATTACAGAAACACACACTGCTGAAACATAACTTCCGTCCGCCATCAGTGCCAGTGGTAATTAGTTGGGTCTTCGAGTATAAAGAAACTATACAGGAAATATCAGTACAGATAAATAATAAATCGGCAATTAGTTACTCACACTAAAAACTCATTCTTTGGTTCCACTCTGTTACATAGAATTAAGTTTAGTGGTAACAAAACAGAAATTTGAGTAACTGATGTCTACAGTATTTCCATCCTTGTTTCCTTACTTTTACTACAATTCCTATTTGCAGGTTTTTAAATTCCCAATTTTTATTTATATTGTTTGCTGGCTTTTTATGCTCAGTTATTGACAAAATATTACTTGATATGGTAACTAATTTTATATATTGTAATGATAGTAAACATGACTAGTTGCTAGCTGATGCGGTTCGTGATGATTTACTGTGGCTATTGACTATTTTATCACATTAGTTATGCAAAATATTAATTTGCAGCTGAATATTGTTTTGGGTATTAGTTTGAGAATATAGTGAGCATTTATAGTTTCGTAACTAAATTCGCTATGCATAATTCACAATAATGGGCAAATGTGTGCCCAAAGTAAAACACAACTACCACTAAGTATGTATAAAATTTTACAAGTAGAAAAGCATCCTTTTTCAATAAAACGCATACGTCTAAAACATTGCTTTAAATAAACCTTCGCGTTTTTAACTAATTATTCTACGAATGTGTTTAATAAAATTAAATATTATGTGTATTGATATTTTACTTCTTCACTTACACATAATAGAGAGATTGGTTTTGTAAAGACAGAAATTGTATAGTGTACAAATAATTAAGTATTATACACGTTACAGTTGTCTTATGTTGATTTATCATTTGCTGGTGATTCCTTTTTCACCCTGCAGGTAAGCTTTTTAAAGAAACAACAATTGTTTGTAAGAAAGGGTAATGATAACATCGTTTTTACTAGGATTATTAATTTCTTTCTAGTTATGTAAATTATAGACAAAACAAATCAATTTTTTAATACCCCACGACTTTCAAAGTACCTTATTTAGTATTCTATAAGAGGTTTGAGTGAAACATTCTGAGTCATTTTTGTTGTAGGTTGGCAAAATCATAATAAAAATTACAAGCTTGAAGATTTTAGCGGTGTTTATTTTCCTTGTAAATTTAACATGTGTGTTTTTGTGCATTTTTTTTGGTATACGTACAGGCTTAACAATCAGCAGTAAGGGTTTTAAAATGTTGTTTGAATGAACCTGAATTTTTACTGTTTAACTTACTTTTTACCCAAACCTTTTATTAGGGTTTGTGCAATTCATTGTGATCCTTATTATGAATCACTACTGTGATCCATGAGACTCATTTTACTGTCAGTGTAACAAATGCTTAGATGAAAACATTATAGAGAGCATAGACGTGATCAGGAAATGGTTATTGGTTAACCATAGTGCAAAAGATTAAAAGAGAAAACAACATGAATTGTCTACGAATAAAAGTGATTCAAAAATTATTTTCAATATTTGTTTTTGGGAGACAAACGTTAACAAGAATACAGTTTGCGCATATATAAGGATATGTCTTCAGGTATTATATGGCGGGTAAGTAAAATTAAGTTGCTCAGAACAGTATCGTTTTTCCACTTGCAAAATCCCATTAAATATTGTGTAATCGGTTGCCACTGTTGTTCACGAAACTGGTAACGTTAACTACTCGCTGTATTAACAATAAATGTCTGTAAAAATGAAAATGATGCAAGGTGAAACACGTGACGTATTTAAAAGGGTATCACTACAGTTAAAGAAACAGCATACTTCTCTCAAACTAACCAGATTAGTGGTGGTAGTGAAAAACCCAAGAAAATACGAACCTTTTTTTTTCGTCTATAGGTCGAATAAATTGATTATCATATAATAATTTTAAAGACAAACAAATTAATTATCAGACCATAATTTTCAGAACGAGCGATTGAAGTTGACAGTTTGTGCAATGTTATTTTATCAGCCATATTCCAGGTCTTTATTTCGCATCCACGTACAGAAACATTTAGGCCACGCCTTACCCACTCATTACAGCTATCTTATATGTTTAAAAGGAAAGCCACATGACTTTAGAAACGAATTTTTATATCAAATCGACTCATAAATTTAAACAAGTTATGACATCTTTCTGAATTTAATATTAAATAAATAGTTTTTTTGCATTAATATATTTTAATAAATTATTATTTATAGGTGTGTTGTCATCATTTACATTTGTTGATGAACCTTCGAATGTTTTGGAATGATAATATTCGAAATCCTTATACCAGGAGCACTTTATAAAGGCGGGTCTGCCTTCATCAGGGTCAAGTTAGAACAACTACATCAAGCGAAGTGACGACAGCAAACATGACATCCCAGCAGTGTTTCAACTGACTTTCAAAGTATTGTTATACGCGTGACTCAGAAAGTAAGAAGAACGTTACATGTAAAGTAGTCAAGTTTTATTTAAACAAAGCGAAAGTGTCAAGAGAATCTATGAATCTATATTGGTAATGTTTAAGGAAAATAAAATGTATATATGAGGATCTGTTAACAACAATATTTTAAATCGATCCAAAGAATTTTTTTTTTTTAAATGTGGAAAATTATTATGAATAAATAATAAGTAATAAGAAAGCATTTGAGTTAAAATTAAAAACTTACACCACGCATATAAGAAGAGAAAACTTATTTGTCATATATGGAAGGAGTTAACAGTCAAACGTCGGTGATTCCAGGACCTACGTCTATTCCACATGATTAAAAGGTATTTAAAGTGACAATCCAATAGACTTTTTTCATTCCTCTATCAACGTTAATTTGGAAACTGGTTTCAATGCATCTGAGACCAAATTATTAAAAAAAGTGGCCGCGTTTGTCAAAGTGTTAGACAACATGGAGGTGTTTCTTAGAAATTGTTAAGTGATCGGTTATGGTGGTCATTGCATTGTTTACAGTACAGCCTTGTAATATGAGGGTCGCGGGTTCGAATCCCCGTCACACCAAATATGCTCGCCGTTTTGAGTCGTGTGGACGCTATAATGTTTCAATAAATCCCACTATTCGTTGGTAAGAGAGTAGCCTAAGAGTTGGAGGTGGGCGGTTATGACTAGTTTCCTTCCCTCTAGTCTCATGCTGTTAAATCAGAGATGGCTAGTGCAGATAGCCCTCGTGTATCTTTGCCCGAAATTCAAAAACAAACCAACAATACGGCCCATGAACATATTGGTATAGTTAATAGCAGTTCAGTACGGTTAATATTTTCATTAAAAATTACTAGAGGGTGCCTTAAGTGATATAATCATATTTGTTAAAAATATATAATAAAGTTTGTGTTTGTCACTTTCTAGAGGTTTAACATGACTTTCTAAATGTGGTTATTCGTTTGATGGATGTGCGTGAAGAGGACTGTATGGGACAAAGTTTGATAGTTACTCGGGTGATATTTGTCATGAAAAGTTCAAAAACTCGAAGTCTCCAAGAGAATTTAGATCGGAAAGAAGTTCGGGTTCATTAATATAGTTGTTTTGTTGGACATGAGCTGAGACTTTTATTAAAGAGACTGATAGAACCACGAAAGATTTGTTATGTTAGAAATGTTAATTATTATTTGTAGGGATAATGAAGTCACCATCATTACTTTAGAAAGCTCGTGTCCACTTGAAGTTCACTATTAGCCAATAGTCTTTTAGCAGGTTGACATACAGTGTTTGCTACTGTGTTAGTTTTTCTACCATGAAGGGAGAATGGTTAAAAATGGTGTTAGAAGCGGTCATAATGATTGAGTTTCTATTATTTCCAAGACACTGTTTTTGTCACTTTGCAGAGAGGAACGAGTCAGTTCTATAGTTTGGTTTGTTTGCGAAGAATTCTTAGTAAATCCATTATTTTTGTTCATAAATATGATTTAAATACCTGCACGCTGTTTTTCTTTTCAAAATTCCATTACGACCGTACCTTTACATTTCGTAAAGAAGATATCAAGTTTCTAACTGTAAACCAACAGATATCAGTGTTAAAAAGGTGCAGCAGTCATCTGTAATCGATATTAACCTGAACACAACGTTGGTTTTAATGAACAGGTCCCGAAGCCACTTTACTGATCTTTTGATAAACAAGTTAATCAACAAGTTCATTTCTTCTTAGTCCAGTGTTTATCTTCATTATTTGTTTACAAAGGCTTAGCGCGTACCAAGACAATCTTGATTGATTTTTTCTTATACAAAGTGCTTGTTTAGTTAGTGTTAAGAGTCTGTAATATAAGTAGCTGTAATTCTGTTTAACAACGGAACTGTGCTCAAAGGAAATTTAAGTCACATATAAATAAAAATGACATACACACTCACTGTAGGTAAACAAACATAAGGTTGATGATCAGACGCTCAGAAGTATTTCCTCACAGTTGAATTGTTAGGTCGAAAATTATTCATAAGGCATGAGAACCTAGTTACTCCAGTGGTTTGGAAAAGATATGCAAGTGGTCCAAAGATCCGTATTTAGTTTTGGCTGTAGTTAATCTAAACATTTATACTCTTAAAATTTGAAATGTTGAAAAGTGTTTATTTAGTAGGAAAACCTTTGTTCAAATAAAAGTCTTTATTCTGAAGAAGAAAATGAATTAATAAAGTGTTGTATGTAAAGTTCAAATCAGCAATAACGGAATACTACGAAATTTATATGGATACTAGTTTCGATACTTCCTCCACATTACTTTATGATATTCCGCATATAAATCCCAGTGACATATCTGATTCATTTTGTTTGTAGCATTTTAGCCTAAAATTTTGTATCGTTTTGCATAAATGGTGATTATTAGTTGTGGTTTCGTGCAATGATCTAGGATATTAGCGATTTCTAAGAAAAAAAAATTATAATATCCAGTCGTGCTATCACATTATTCTATCGGCGTTGTGTTTCTAATTGTTATCTCACATAAAAGCGAAACGCAAAATTATCAGTTGTACCTTTATTTAATATTTATTGTGCAGTAAAAGCAGTAACATATAATAAACAAGTTCAACATATTAAACAAAATAAATATTTTGGAATGATAGTTTTATTTTAGATTTATGTCAGAGTGAATAAAAGTATTATGAACTTTTTTACTTCAACTTAATACGGATTAAAAGAAAGGCTGATAAATAATTGTAAAGTAGGACTGTAAAATAAATCTTGAACTGATAAAATCAACTAAATTGTTTCTATGTTCATATTATAACTTCTGAAATATCTGAGATAATGTTTATAGCCATCAGTGACAGATCACATGACATTAGCCAAACATTATTCCTTGGAATGTCCTTCGGCACTGGCCTTTGGAACTATATACTGAAATGATTTTTTATTATCTTTTCTTCTTTCAAACGCAGGCACTTCATACTTTAGAATTCAAGCAAAAGTATCACGAGAACATTACAGCTACTTAAAGTGGCTTAATTCGTACGACAGTAGATTTCACGTTTCCCATTTTGTCAAACAGAAGACATTGCAGTACCCCATCCGGCTGTGCCACATGTATCCAGCTTGAAAACAAAATATAGTCAAATTACGTGACAGGACAATTCAATACAATTCACTTCTTGTTGTTGTTGCGATGTGATAAACAGTTATTGAACAAAATGATTCTAAGAATATATACAAGATGAATCACTGAATTCATTGTATGTCATAGTAAAGAAATTACATTTTTTAAATTTAAGTTTATTTATGACCAAGGTTACTTACCAAGATTAATATATTTATACATTGACTGTTTAAGCGTTTCCTAACAATATCTTATTAGCTGATCCTTAGCTGTTTGGGGCTAGAATAAAAACAAAATTAACTCACTGGGTAGTTTAAGTTTCGATTTTCTTCTTGAAAAGTGGTTTTAATATTGTGTAATGAGGGATCTTCCATTTGAATTCCATAATACGGACTAAGCTCTCTTCTTCTATGTATCTTGCCATTTCCTGTGATTTTAAAATGGACGAAAGATTAATTAATTAAAAAAGTGAAATAAGTATAATTCCATAAAACAATTTTATAATTAATTGTTACGAGGTGCTTTCAGCATTTTATCAGTCTATTTATAGGATAATATTTAAATAATTTAAGAATATTTATCATCTAAGTTTCGTCACAAATATATTCTTCTAAATAATATATTACTCTATTATAAATTAGGTTAAATTAGAAATTATTGAAAATATATGGTTTCTAATAATCATTATTTATATGTGTATGAAAGTGGAGTATTAAGACAGATATAAATAATTGAGCTCAGTGTACAGCAACCACAGTATTTACGCACATGTTAATTCAAATCGGTAATATTTGATTTTCGAAGTTTAAACTTCTCAAAAAAAATCTCGCAGTTTTCAACAGCAGAACCTTCAAATAATTTGAATGAAAAATTATCTAATAAGACAACTTTTCTTTTATCTTATAATAGCTGGAGATAATCCAATAAGAATATGTAAATCATTTTTTATATTTTCTTACCAAGACTATCTAAATCGTCTGGTTTGGGTTTACTAGGAAAGTTTGGATCGATGAAGTCTTGTAGAGGTATTTGCCTGTTTGGACATAAACATCGTTTACTGTTAGTTCTCAGAAAGTAAAGAAAGTAGAATAAATAAATGTAATTCAAACTAATTACATCAAAAATATAACAAGATAATGAATAGGTCAATATTCGAAAAATTATTTAAGCTTTCTATATTGATCGATAAAGATTTTTTCTGTTACTTTCAACCAACAATTGTGTTTTCGAGAGGCTTAGTTTGATAATCCAAGTGAAATGTTTTCATCCTAAGGAAAGGGAAAAAAACCGCATCTTAAACAAGGTTTTTCTTGCACATTTTATTTGCCACGTTGGACGAAATATAAAATTGTTTTTGTTTGAAATGTGAAAATAGCAAATTTGCCAAGCTGGTAGAACTAATTTAGATGCCACAGCACTTTGATATCAAAGTTACAAGTATAATTTATTTTTAGTTTATGCCATACTATCGACTTCCTTTTCGAATTTATAGTGATATTTCTTCTTTATCATACGACCATAATATTACCAGTGGACAACAGTCTGAGAGAAATTCTCGAGAAGTCACAGCTATGAAAAGCGATATAAAGAAACGTCACTTCCATTCGTACGGTTATTTCTCTTTCGGCCGCATTCTTCCTTCTATGTTTCTTCGAGTTCCTTTAAATAAGTGCACCATATAAATCCAGTTTAGTGTTGCCTTAGTTGGAAGAAGATTTTCCAGGCTTCAAGTGGCCACCTTCTAGTTTTGGTGACCGTTGACATATAGAAATAAATAGTGCCCCGTCTGTCGTCCTACTGGAGACAGTCTTCTTTCGTGGTTCACTTAACTTCAATTGATTTTCACTTTTTTATACGACGAGATCACACTGCCCAGAATTGCCACATTGTCGACTGTCATTGCCAAGCGGTTTTTCACAATTTTATGGGTTGTTCAAATCTTCCTAAATGAGGGTGTATTATATAACCCCTTGACATAGTAAGAATAAACCAAGTTTAAACGTTTCAGAAGACACATATATTGAGTTTATGGAGTAGAATTTACCATTTATATACCAAAAGTAAGAATATAAAAAAAACTGCTCTTTTTTCGTGATTTCATGAAATTCAGAATCTCTGGAATTGTTTTATAAGCAGACTTAAGTAGCAAAAGTAATATATATATATATATATATAAATATATACACGCACAATTATTGCTATCACGTTCTTAAGTTAACTGAAAAACTTCGGATTACACAGAACTGATAAAATACATTGAATTCGTTTCAGTTTTTTTTATTATCATATATACATACTTTTACTAATGGCGTTCGCCCCCGCTAGTACAGCGGTATGTCTACGGATTTACGACGCCCAAATCAGGGGTTCGATTCTCCTCGGTGGGCTCGGCAGATAACCCAATGTGGCTTTGCTATAAGAAAACGCACATGCTCTAATGGCATTCAATTAAAGTTTGTGCAAAGATTTAATAATGACTTACGCTGTTGCAATTTTAATTGATACACAAATTTAAACAATATGTATACGTGATATTTCACGTGTGTTTCGTTTGCATCCGATTTGGTTCGTTTTTAATTTTGCTCAAAGCTACACGAGAGCTATCTGCGTTAGCCGTCCCTAATTTAGCAGTGTAAGACTAGAGGGAAGGCAGCTAGTCATCACCACCCACCACCAACTCTTAGACTACTCTTTTACCAACGAATAGTTGGATTGACCGTAACATTATAACGCTCCCACAGCTGAAACGGCGAGCATGTTCAGTGTAACGGGAATTCGAACCTGCGACACTCGGATTACTAGTTGAGTGCCTTAACCACCTGGCCATGCCGGGCCCGCATCTGTTGTGTACCATATGGATTAATATTTGTAATTTTTCATAATTGCTTATAACTTAAATTAATGTTTTGGACTATATGCAGAAAAAAAACTAGTTGTAAATGTCAAAGTCGCCCAAATTATTTTAATTGCCTTTGTTATAAAGAGTATTTGGGACGTAATTCGAGTTCAATAGGTAAGAGTTAGAAAATGTAAATAAATAATGATTCAGATGGATCCTCACAAAAATACATCAAATGAGTCGAACAATGTTCTATTGATTTTGCTCCTTCAACATAAAATAGTTTTTAAAACTGAGTACTTATTGTTTTGGTCTTAAAATTGAAAACGGTGAACATGCCATTTTTAAACCTTGTTCGTTCAAACAACCGTTACAAAATATATAATTAAATCTTATTAATGAATATTTCATAATAATTAAGGAAAAACACTTCGGAAATCTGGTGTTGTTTATTTTGCTGGATTTCCACGCCCTGGTGAGCAATTAGTTTCAAATTAAAAGCCTTAATAAATCTATCATTATAAATCTCAGTAAAAAACAACATATGTGCAATCTCAACTCATTCTTGACCTTTGAAACATTTACAAATTTTTATATATCATTTCTTAGTATTCAAACTAGATTTATATTAAATCGAATGTTGACTTTTAAGTTCAAAGCATAAACATGAACATACTCTCTGGCGGAAAATATAATTTACTTGATATAGATATATTACGTAAAATTACAACAGAAAACATGTATTTCTATATTACAGTACATATTCTTAATGTTTTGTGGTAATCAAACGCAACTGTGTAAATTTTTTATAGAAGAAGTCTGCCAAAAGTCTGTTTGTGCGGTATGTCTATGGACATATAACGCTAAAAACCTTGTTTTGATACCCGTGTTAGGCATAAATACTCCATCACATAGCTTTGTGCTTAACTGTTAACACAAACAAAAAATTCTTCAAAATTTCGGTTAATCTTGTTGTTTTCCTCTAACCGTTTGCTTTTAGATCGTGTGTTATATTCCACGAATTAATATAAATATGGCTAAAGGTTCTGACAATAGTAATACTGGGAAATACCAGAACATTATATATATTAAAAGAAGCATATGAATTTTAAGATTACTCGTCTTAAAAGTTGTGGCATAAGAAAAATTAGGTTTGTTTACAGTTATCTTCCGATGTCCATATTTTATCATTTTGAACAAATCGGATTTATATTAAAGATTTGTGACGCTTACAAATACATAATACTACGACAGAGCTATGTATTTTATATCATCACATTCTAATGACTAATGCATTAAATTGAAAAGGAATGTGTAACAATTCTGTTGTGTTTGTTAAATTGATGGTTTTATTGTTAGAGAATTATTTTTACGCGGACATCCAGTGGCACAGCGATATATCTATGGAATTATGCTGCTAAAATCAGGTTTTGATACCCGTTGTGGGCACAGATAGCCCATTGTGTAGCTTTGTGCTTAATTCTAAACAAACGAATCTTCTCGGACATATTTCTCGCCTGCTGTTAAACAGCCTTACTAAGGATTCTTAACGTTCATTAACAACGTTTATGTTTTTAACCAAGCTTTGAAAGATTTTCATTCTTATGGACTCAATGTTCTCAATGTCTGTTATGTTTTTCTTCATAATCAGTTTTCATTCTAATGGAAATAAGCATGTTTCTAAAACTCATTGTTTTAATAAACAACTACCTACACGCGTTAAAATATTGAGATACAACACCATCTAAAACTGTTGTCAATCTATACTTACACATATAAAAATAACGAAATAGAGTGATGTGTAAAGGTGTTAGGGAAGACAATATTTTGTTGTTCTTTCCATTGCATGAGCTAATTCTTCCATGTCACTACAGAATGTAAATTTCAACGCTTTTGTAATGCTTCAATGATCCCTGTTGACAACTGAATGAGATATATATTTATACTAAGGGCCTGTAATAATGGTTTTACTTGAATAAACGTACTGATCGAACATAGGATCTACAATAACTGTCATGGTACCTCATGCAGTGTCTTCACCATTAAGAAATAAGTTAGCAAGGAGCTTCTAGCATATGGTACCGGTATATGCTAGAAGAAATCAATTTGATAGAACTGTACAAGTACACCTTGATAAAAACAGTATTTAACATTACATCTTAAGTTTTATTTTCATTCCACAGCCAAAAATCGTAGAAAATTAATTGTCAGTAGTGCAGAGAGTTCGTATAAGAGCTTTACGTGATGCTGGTTGGACTCCCAGTCAAATTGTCACAGACACCTAGACAGTGAGACCGAGACAGGTAAATATGAAAATAAGAAAGGAAGAGAGAGAAAACCTAAACTCAGTGATACTGACATTAAGTATTCTTGTTTATAGCCTTCAGGACAGAAGGAAGACAGCCACTGATCTCAAGCATGAGATAAACAACCATGTACCAAATGACAGAAAAGTGTCCACATCTTCAGTATCAAGAAGACTCAATAATAATGGAATATCTGATTGTGTAGCAGTTAAAAAATATTTACTTCGATCTTCAAATATTGCCAAGAGACTGAAAATTGTTAAAAAGTACAAAACTAAACTGCTGGTGATTGGTTTATGAACGAATGAGTCCAAGATAAAAGTTTTGGGTTAAAAGTGTAGGTTGTACGTCCGAAGGAAGAAAGGTGAAAGATACTCTACCACGAAGCACGAGAGAGGCAGTGTAATAGTTAGGGGATGTTTTCCTGTTTAAGCGATAGGATTTATTTGCAAAATAGGTGCAATGATTGACCAGTACTTGTAGTATCAGGTACTGGTATGTCATGGTATACCAAGTGATTTGCTTATTATTGGTACAGGGTTTTACTCCGAGAAGATAATGACCCCAAACACTCACCCAACCTATGCTGACATTAGTTAGCGAAGGAAGAAGCTACTTCAGTCATTCAAATAATACTATGACCCCCACAGACCCCCTGATCTCAACATAATTGAGCAGATCTGTGATTTGATACATCAAAAACTTGTCAAATCAAAAGTTACTTCCAAAGAAACTTTATTAGACATTTGAAGTAAAATCACAAAGGGCAACAATATGTTGCAACAATACTTGAAAGACTGTATGTAGTTATTAAAGGAGGACACACAAAATATTAACTGTTTAGTGAACTCAATCACTTCCACTGAGCTTCTGTTATACTAAATATGAATATTAATAACATTTTGATGTTTTACATGTGATTTACCTTCCATTGTTCTTTGAAAGTAGCCTGAAATCTAATTTTTGAGTTTGTTCCAGCCCTTTTGCACAGCATTGTATTTAGATGAATTTATCGTCTTCAGTGTTTGATTTATTTGCTATCTGAATCACAGAATATCGGTTTGAGTATATTTCATTTATGAAGGCAGATTTCTTAATGACCAAGTTCCGAGATAGAAGTTCAAAAATGATACAGTTAAATATTTCATTATACACTATAAATTATAAATGATACAGTTAAATATTTCATTATACACTATAAATTATAAATGATACAGTTAAATATTTCATTATACACTATAAATTATAAATGATACAGTTAAATATTTCATTATACACTATAAATTATGTTTACAAATTAGTTTAAACTCATTGTCAACAAAACTAATGCAGTATTAACGGGCTAACTATATTATTCAATATTTTTTCACTTTCGAAACGTTGCTAAGTGTATTCAGGCAATCGCTGAACTGTATTTATTTATTTCATTTTACTTATATTCAGTGTGGAAATTTGGATAAGCTTATAACATGTTGAGGAAAAATAATGTCCATTTTTTTTTATTTGATGGTAGGAATTTCCAACCTAGACTAGGGTTTTGTTATAACTGTAGAACTATTATGGAAGCTGAGACACAAACCAATTGCATTAACCTACTTTAAGGTAATTTTATTTCATTAAAAGTGATTGTCTTCTCACGACAGTCTATTGAGCACATAATTCACCTTACTGGTACGTTTGCACAGATAATAAATTACGTTTACAAAACAAAATAATACAAAACGCATATCACAATCAAACCCATGTAATTTTTCTCGAAACACTGCATTATGAAATATATAGGTTCGTTTTGGTTTATTCAAGAATGAACAAGGGCCTAGCAATATAACAGGATGTATGATATAATGCATAAAAATACAATTCGAACAAAGTATTGGACCTAAAATTATTATACTAAATATATATTAGTGACCCCTCTCTTAACTGTAATTAAATTTCATTTATGTAATAGCTTAAGCATGAATTTGTTATACTAATGTGGACTGTCTGAAAACTTTTAAAATTCTCACGAACTTTTTAGCCAAAAAAAATTAACGAATCATTTGTGTTTTTGTTAATAGTTTAAGCACATAGCACCCCCCACCCTCCCAATAGGCTATCTGTGCTGTGTATACTATGAGCAACAAAATTGGGTTTTTGGCGTTATAAACTCCCAGTCTTACCACTGTAGGTAAGGATGGGTTCTTACTGGGGAGGATGAGTTCTTATCGGAAAATGTAAACTCTTAATGAAAATTACTTACTCAGTGTGTTTACCCTTATCCAACCTTCACGTGTAAACTATCCTTTAACAACGTAATATATTCTTTGTGTAATAATATTAGTTATTTATGGTCTACCAGCTATGTAGTAATCAGAATTGACACATGTATCATAAATCCCTGTATCATAAATTGTTTTGTGACATTTTGTTCACACAAAAAAGCACCAAAACTTCATCTAATTCATTAAATATATTTTTGCTGTATTTTTTCACACAACAGTTATTTTTATTTTATTGAAATATGTACATTGGAGTGAGATTAAGTTAATTGGACAGATTCTCTAAAGACCTGATGACTAAATTTAAATGTTTTGATAAGTAATGTTGAAATTAAAACTTCAATGATTTGTCTTTCATGCTTTGTGTATGTCGTCAGTTTTACTAAAATAATAGAATAATAGGCCATAGTTTCATTACTAGCCGAAGTATTGAGTGAATAACATTAATTAAAAAAATCTTTGAAATACTTTTTTTAATTTTCGGTCCTTTCGCAGTTACGAACCCAAATAGGTTACCAGACTCAGTTATTGACATATTTCCCTTTTGTTATAGCTGTACTTCTGTTGCCAACACCGTTTCGATGTTTGAAATTACATTTTTGGTGAGAAACATTTTATGTTTGATACGCAGCTTTCTCCAATAAATAAGTGTGTTGTATAATGCTGGATTTTCCGTTAAGTTAATCCTTTGTTCAGGGACGTGAAATAAGCCTAAACTAGTTGTACAGCTAACACTTAAATGTGCTTATAGATACTAGCTGCTTGTAATACTACTTCTCTATAAATGTCTCGATGGTTTCACGCACAAAGCGAGTTGGTACATAGTGTCTGAAAGGCTCTGGATAAACCCAAACAAGCTTACCTTCTTCTCAGACCCAATACATACAAGGGATTTTCTAAATAATGCCAATTTATCATAATCTTTCATCGTGCACTCGTGTCTCGTTGTAATAACAACCACATGAAACGACAAATTAAGCACTACGTCATGTAAAAGTGTGACACATCCAACAGTTAATTTCACGCCACAACACGTAGTTGAATACTTACGTTTCTTTTTGTTCTTCTTTGCTGTGACCTAAGGTAAAAAATGGAGGAATTAAATTAAGTAAATCTAATATTAATATATTTTGCCCAAATGTTATTTACCATGATTAAAACTGTTGCTTCTATTTTACTGACGGTAACAAGTAGTTTTTATTCACCATCTAACACACAATACAACTGTGTAGATCAGAGCTATCAAGGTGATGATAATTTTGAGCTACTGACCAGACAGAAGGCAGCTGGGTATCAGCACCCAACAACACAAGATAAATGATCGACTGTTACTCTTATAACACATGTAGCTGAAAATGCAGGGAATATTTTGTGCTATCGCACGGATTCGAACTCCAAAACCCATAGTTTTACCACAAGGCTAAAATATATTACCTTGTTATTTCAATGGTAAATATAACAACTTTTCATTTTAAAAAAAAAATCACTCTTACGCTCATTTGAAAGCTATATATATATTCTTTTCGCTTGTTTTTAATTATAATAATTATGTGTCCATAACGGAGATCGAATCTCGAATTTCCAGTAATAAGCCCTCAATATTACCACCGAGATATTCCCTAATGGCTCAGCGGTACCTCTGAATCTTAAAAAATAAAAACTGAGTTTCGATACAAATGGTGGGTAAAGGACAGGTATTCTATTATGTAACTTTTTGCTTAACAAGAAAGAAGTGAAAATATATAAAATAATTACTGCCTAGCCTTCTCGTTGTGTTATAAGTCACATACTGTGAACGTAGGCGATGAGTAATACATTTGAAACAATGTTTTTATAATAATAATAGCGTAATGTAAAGCAGTAAAGGGTTACAAGTTGGTTTTTATTTTCAATGTGAATTAGATAGTTTATCATCAAGAACAATTTTAAGATACTTTCTTTTTAAAGCAGTGTTAACTTATATTGTTGTAGAAACATAGTTTTGCTTGAAATACAAAACTTAAATGTTTGAAGCATGATGATAAATCGTGAAGTCTTTTTTTTCTTTAGATGAAGAATGAGACATATGAAGTTCAGTATTATGTAATGTAAAATTAAGAATGTTGGGTAGGCGTCATGGCCAGATGGGTTAAGGCGTTCGATTCGTAATCTGAGGGTCGTGGGTTCGCATCTTCCTTGCACCAAAAATGATCGTACTTTCAGCCGTGTTGGGCATTATAAGTGACGATCAATCTCACTATTCGTTGGTAAAAGAGTAGCCCAAGATATAGCGGTGGTTGGTGATGACTAGCTGCCTTCCCCCTACTCTTATATTGCTAAATTAGGGAGTGCTAGCGCAGATAGCCCTCGTATAGCTTTGCGCGAAATTCAAAACACAAACACAGGATGTTGGCTGTTATAACTTTAAAGTTTCACCTTCAAAGGTGGCAACATAAAAATACGTCACAGGATCATACGAATTAATTATTAAATAAAACATTACATTATTTAAGTCGCTATAAGTACGCGCACCCATGAAAATAATTTTTGATATTTTAATTGAAAAATGTATATAATATGTAATGCAAGACATAATTAATTCTATTACAGTTTTTTACATATAGAAGAAAGTTAATTATGTAGCTACATCTCGAAATTTTGTACGCATTAGGTTTATATACAGGAATACAAACAAGGAACACATTGTTTTTACTATACAAAAGGGTTGATTAAACTAAACAAACTAAATTAGTGTCGTACTAATATAACTATGATCTGTTTTCTTGTATAAAATAGAACAAGTCACATTAATAAATGTTTAATTAGTAAGAAATGTCATTATTATAACATCTATAATATGATTGGCGAAAACTAATATTTTAAACGAAAATCGTCTCATGTGACTATAATATGTAAAACATGTCAAAGCAAATTAAAACTGATATACTTCTGCAATTCAATTTTTGAATCAGGATTTTTTTTTCCAGTTTCAGAATCATGATATTTCACCGCCAGAAATTAAGCCCCGGAGTTTTGCGCTGAACCACTTGGGGACATAAAGGAAAAAAAAGGAAACATACATCACTTTAGGCTGTGTTTCCGA
Organism: Tachypleus tridentatus; assembly: GCF_004210375.1. Taxonomy (NCBI): domain Eukaryota; kingdom Metazoa; phylum Arthropoda; class Merostomata; order Xiphosura; family Limulidae; genus Tachypleus; species Tachypleus tridentatus. The sequence continues at coordinate 8,740,751 of NC_134831.1, forward strand.
AGTATAATAATTTTCCGAGGTTCAAGGTACATAGAATTTAATACACTTATACTTGTGTATATAAGAGCTGCTTGCAAACTTTAAATTGAATTTAAATAAAATACGTAAAATACTTTGTATCCATTCAACTATGTTCTGATTGAAAACTGTTATTTGAGTTCGTTGGTGCGTCGAGCGTTTTAACTTGAACCAAAAATAAATGTGTATGTGCATAAATACATGACGACACACGAAGAAATACTTTTCACATTTTCTAAGTCAAATATTTAGTTTATTCGTGTTTTGAAAATCTTCGTGTGCGAGAATTTACTTTAAGCACGGATAAGTTTGAATCAAAATAGCTTGTGTTACAAACGTATGATTGCATACCGTTATGATCCAACAAGGTTTTCTTTCATCCTGATATTCGTAGACGGTTCACTACACATAAACAGTGTCAGTTGCACTTTAGTGAATGTATCCTTCCGCTCATATAGTACGAATAATAATACCTTGTATACACACATGGGGCTTTAAAATGATTTTCTTTGTATATTTCATTGCTTTGTTACAAATGTTTGTAGGGTTATTTTAAGTTAAAAAGATAGTAATGTTAATTAATGAATTTCGGTACCATTTAAAATGTGTTTATAACAGATGAATTAATCCATAATGTTGGATGTATTTTCCTTATTGCATAGTGAGCTCAGTAAAAACAGAAACAACAGTCAATATTTAAACTGTTTTTAAATTTCTTTTAATGGATGTCATCGAAGAAAGTGTTCTTTTAGAAATAAAACTATATCAACTCTCTTTATAAACTTAATAATTAAAAAAAAACGGAGTTCGTGAAGAAGCAGCAAAGAAATATATTTTCATGAGTAATATTTGATTTCCAACACAAACAATAGTGTTCTTCCCATGCCAATCACAATAATTTTTAATTTTTGTTTTATAATCAATGAGTCCAATGACACATATTAGTTTAATAACAACGAAAACAAACAAATAAAATGGATATCATGTTCTGATAGTCACATCTTTAATAAAACATATCTCGATATATTCAACATGCTTCTTAAATGTTAATGAAAATATTGGTTATCTAGATATTTATATTTCATTTTTAGTGTCATTACGATTCATCTGGTGTTTCAAATAAAATAACTATCTAGATTATTCTTTACTGAAATAACCTTTTGTTTCATTCATTTTTTTTTTTTCTTATCTAACAACTTCCAATACGTACCTGTACCATTTCGTCTTCGGTGGCATCTTGTAAAAATTAATATGGCAATAGCTAAAACAACAGCTGTTCCAACAACACCAATTGTGATGGAAAGAGTTGGACTAATTGCTGGAGCGTTTAAATCTCCTGGAGAGAATAAAAAGAAATATAAGTATATTTTTTGTTTGTCAAAGTAAAGTATAGAACAGTCCATGGAGCGACTGTATATTATAACATTTCTCAAAAATTCACAGAAATTAACTGAGTAAAACAAATCGAAAGGTAAACCTATTTCTCTGTACAAGCACAAATAAAAAAATATTTCCTGTGATACAAAAGACAGATTATTCAGATGAGATGTTGTTGTTTGTTGTTAAGCACAAAGCTACACAAAGCGCTGTCTGTGCTCTGCCCACCACGAGTATCGAAACCAGATTTCTAGCAGTAGTGTAAGTCCGCAGACATAACTCTGTGCCACTGTTGGGGAGAGGTATTTAGATTATGAGATACGAGATAGACTTCAGTCACAGTTAAAATAAAACTAAATTATTTAGCTCCCTAAAGAACTCTTTTTCTTCACAATTAAACTAAGTAATTAAACGATAAAACTCATTTAAGTTCGTTGAAGACGAACGTCACGTCCGTGAGAGAAATTTTGGGTCACAATCACAAAGGGCTATTTGCATACAAACGTTTCTAATGTTGAATTTATAAACAAGAAGATAGGTAATTAACTGATCGTCAACTTATACGATCAATCTAAAGTACGGAGCGCGTTTTTATACCAGCCGGTTATGAAACGTAAATCCTCTGACAAACAGTCCAAGCAGCTTATTCCACTAGACCATGCCCTAATCAAAGTATAGTATCAAGCAAATGAATTAATATGGCACTCAAAAAACTGAGTTACTTGACAAGCGCCAACAATAAAGGTTTGTTATCTGTTAATCGTGTATAGTATCATGATATGTGATTTTTATAAAACTGTTAGAACAGTGTTGAGAAGAGAAAACGTGTAAAACTGGATCATATCCGTCAGATATGAATTAACATGAGAACTGGAATAAGTTATGGCTTTTCGAGCTATTATATTCAAAGTCTAAAGTAAAAACAATAAAAGTGGTTCTGTAAAAGTGTTAGAGTTACAATGAGTTAAAAGACGTGTAAAACTGGATTATATCAAGTTGTTCGGTAAGACTGTTAGAAGACTTTTGAGTAGAAGAACGTGTAAAACCGGATAATAACATTCTTACTTGCATTAAAATGAGAACTGGAATAGATAATTGTCTTCCAACCCCAGAACAGCTGGTATGGGTATTAACACTTTTATTGATAAGCAGAAAACAACTTTTCGACTTGTCTTGGTCATCTTCAGGTTAACAAAAGTGGGTTTCAAGTGGGTTTCTCGTCATCTAGAATGTCTTCTGATCCATTGTATTTTAAGTCTGATGTAAATTATTGCTAACTGTACAGACTGTACCGCCTACATGAAATTTCAGTTTAATATCTATTCGTACAGCAGTAATATACACAATGTTTAGTGTGAAAAACTTTAAACTTTGTATTTACATCTGTTGATGTCGAAATAATCTGTTTCGTGAAGAAAATGTTCCAGAAGAAAGACAACAGCTGCAAATGTTTCTCGATTTTTCCTAATGGAAAATCAAATAATATAAGTGCTTCGAAACAACAACCGGTCAAGAACTTGTCTCTTATTAAAGTTTGTCGTACTATCTGTCCTCCCAAATAAACACTCTGTTTACTAGCCCAGAATCCATCCAATGTCTTTTGAAAACTTCGCAGCTGCAATACTTGATAAATTGTTTTATCTTTTCCATTTCATTAGAAGTTACTTAACTGTTTGCAGTTATTAATTTTTTGATAAAACATTGCCTATATTAGGGCTTTCTTCGTACGTCCATACTGAATAACATAATTCTTGAAATTATTAGTCAAGCCACAAGCTCAAAGTTTCATAGATTAATTTATTTTAATTCTGCCTGTAAGAGGGTATGCTGGTAGAGATCTACACTTGGTATTGATGCAAAATAATATATCTAATAATAATGAAGAAAAATATCACGTGTATTAATTAACATGAACATCAAGTGTTGATGATTCCCGACTGTGCCTGACTTGTTTAAACCTGTCATAAGGGTTACATGTTATTTTCGGCGACTTAACTAATTCTCACCATATAATTATAATAATTTTTAATTATATCCATTTGGCAATCCCCGTGCAATACTAGAAACGTTAACCAAAATATTAGCTTTACAGTGTTCAACCCTTTGCACAGCAGTGTAAATATATCCTTGAAGCATTGTTTGTTAACATCGTATCTAAAGATAGAAAGAAACATTGTCTGTGTGGTTGTAATATACATTACATGAAATTTTATGTAAGACAAATAACACAGAATTCAGAATTTAAACTTTATGCAAGTTGCTTAGGTTTTAATAACGAATTTTCCATAATTTAACTTCGCTAATTTCGAAATTTCTTTTTTTTTTTTTTGTATCACGTCAGGATTTTTTGTCGACACTCGGAAGTTAAAAACCTCTTACTTAAATCAAATTATTATTTCGTTTACCCCAAGGAACATTTTTTTTTATTTATATGTTTGCGTTGTAGATCGATCTATAAAATTCTCAGATCGCGATTGGTCTACAGAAATCTATATCTAGCGGTTGTTGACATTTTAAGTATAACAAAATGTGATCCGATTTCAATGATAATTATTCACTTATGTAAACGTACATGTGATGTTTTGTGAAAAATCTGTACGTGATGAACAAAATGGATATCATTCTCGGATTAGGCATACAAGAATAAAAAATGTAAAAACTGGAAAACAATAAAACCTTCTCAGGCCTGTATTATCAGTGGACATAAGTGTACTAGTGGCATCATTGTTGTTTATATTATTTATTATCAGTAAACCTAAATGTACCATTGACATCATTGTTGTTAACATTATTTATCAGTGGAAATAAATGTAGTATTGATATAATCGTTGTTTACATTATTTGTTATCAGTCAAAATAAATGTACTGTTGACGTCACTGATGTTTACATTATTTGCTATCAGTAAACATAAATGTACTATTGAAATCATTGTTGTTTACAATGTTTGTTATCATTGCAGATAAGTGTACTTTTGATATCATTGTTGTTTATATTATTTGTTATCAGTGTACATAAATGTACTGTTGATATCATTGTTGTTTATATTATTTGTTATCAGTGTACATAAATGTACTGTGGATATCATTGTTGTTTACATTATTTGTTATCAGTGTACATAAATGTACTGTTGATATAATTGTTGTTTATATTATTTGTTATCAGTGTACATAAATGTACTGTTGATATCATTGTTGTTTACATTATTTGTTATCAGTAAACATTTTTAATGTTTGTTTCTTCGCATAATAACACAATGAGATCTCTGTGCTATGCAGATTATGGGAAGTAAAACCTGAGATTATAATATTGTAATTCATTAATACCTTCTTTATAGTACTAACCGTTACGTTTTGTTACGTGCTCTAACCTGAAACCAACTTGTTTATGCATTTACAGAGTTAATGAAACAATGACAGTAGTTCTAATTACTGGTACTTATAAACTAATACCTACGGATCATACAAATTTAATGAAAGATAGCCCAAGAATGTAGAAATACAACGAAGACAACCTAGGGAATGTAGAATAATAGGTGTGAAAATGAAGGTCTGGGAAAAATAAATTTAGTTAGAAAGTTCTTGGTGGTGGGAAAACCTTACAATATGCATCTTTGCCAAATGAAACAAATGTATAAAAAATACAGCAAGTAATGTATGGTATATTTGTAATCGTATTTGTTTATAAGGTGATATTATGAAGAAATTTCAATCTATTCATGATTAGAATAAGTTGCACAAAGGCTAGCTTTGATTATTGATTAGTAAGATACGCCTCATGCTACTGTCCCTGGTGTTATATTTTGTCTCTACTAGAAATAGAGGTAAAGCAGTTTGTGAATTTGGTGTGGTTTACATTAACATAACTATGTTCTTAAAACTTCTTGTGCTCTATAGGTTGTTAGGTTCTCACGCCACCACATAAATTTATTTTCTAGCAGCCCTGTATGTTTTGATTTAATAGTTGTACTAATTTTGTCCTGGATCTAATAGACCAACTATTAAAGGTGCTAGGAGCACGTGCTTACCTTTAAGTTCTTGAGTTGCAGGGGTTGTGGTCGCAGCCAGTATAACAGGGACACTTTTTCCCTTCTCATTCGAAGCGTAGATCACGAGAGTGAACGATGTCGAGGGGGGCAGGTTTGTCGCACGAAATGTTGGTGATATAGTTTGAGTGATGTTTGAATACACTCTTTCTTTTAACGAACTGTATATTTCTAGATGAAACTTTTGAGTCAGCCCTCCATGGTAGCCTTCTTTACATCGCACAGAAAAACCTCTTGTTGAGATGTTGAATAAGATACAGTTTCGTAGGGGACTAGGCCTTTCTACAAATCAAAAACACCGTGTGTATAAAGCATTTCTTTTACAAATAGTTACACTAATAGTATCCTACAACTAGGAAAACACTTGTATATGAAGCAGTTATTTCACAAATAGATACAGTAATAGTATCCTTCAACTAGGAAAACACTGTGTGTATGAAGCAGTTATTTCACAAATAGATACAGTAATAGTATCCTACAACTGGGAAAGCACTGTATGTATAAAGCAGTTATTTCACAAATAGATACAGTAATAACAGTATGTTGGTGAGAAGCTTCGAAAGTCTAACAAACAATTACTTCTTTTGGACGACTTGTCTGTAAAATATATAATCACTTAAACTTAATTTTCTCAAGAAAAGAAATTCGATTTAGTTCTTATTTTCTTAGTTATTTCAGAATCCCCGTCACACCAAACATGTTCTCTCTTTCAGCCGTGGGGGCGTTATAATGTGACAGTCAATTCCACTATTCCTTCGTAAAAGAGTTGGCGGTTGGTGGTGATGATTATCTCTAGTCTTACACTGCTAAATTAGGGACAGCTAACGCAGATAGTCCTCGTATAGCTTTGCGCGAAATTCAAAACAAATAAACAAACAATAGTTATTTCTGTGATTACACGGCTAAATAAATTAAGCGCTTTATTTCTTTATGAAATTCATTTCCCTAGAAGAAGGAAATCCATGAGAGGGCATTGGAGAAGAAAGATTGCTTGAAGCTTAGTTCAAGGATTATTTTTTTCTTTAATGTCCAATTACTATCCTTTATTATTTCTAGTAAATATTATTATTAATTTCGTGTTATTTTGAAAATACAATTGGGAATTTTACAGAACTTGTAAAATTTCTTACTAAATTAGGCTTATTTGCTTGTCCTGTTGCTATAGAGCGACCCAATATGATGCAGTTGGGAACAATAGTATTAATATATATTTAAGTTTATTAAATTAAGTTAGGCATAAAATTATTTTTCCTAGCATACTTAATCCCTATACTTTATTTATATATCTTATATCTGTTATACAGCTTATATATGTTGTTCTCAGTGACCGAGGTTAAAATAGTAAAGTTCTGTTTTAATTGTAGATAAATACACGAAATAATTTCGAATTTTATTTCAAGAATACAATAACTGGCTTAGTTAGCACAGTCATTTCACAAGTTGTTGAGACTAGGCTGGGTTCGCCTTGTTATCGTGGTGAGAGTCATGCATCGATTAACATCTTCATTCCCACTTTGTTATATTTAAAACACAATCCTCTGCTACTTAAATAAGCCGCCAGGTGGCACATCGGTACGTATGTAGGCTTATACTGCTAAAAACCGAGTTTCGATACCACTGGTGGACAAAGCACAAATAGCCCATTGTGTAGCTTTGTGCTTAATTCAACGAATACTAATTAAATAAAATTATATTTATAGTAATGGTCATAATAGATATATAAATAAAGTATAATTAAATTAACAAACAACTAAAGTCTGAAAAACCGTAGATTGTTGCAGACCGATTGACTCCACGTGTTCCAGTTTGGGATGGTTTAACATGACCTCGACTGCGCACTAATAAGTGTACATGATAATGTATGGTTAGAGCAACTGAAACTATTAACACTTTAATATGTTGGAGAATGTTGTAATTAGAGTACATCCCAGATAATGAGTACATAACAATAGCTTTTAGGTTTAAAAAATTAAATTTACTTTGTTAAAACCCTTGTTACCAAAACAATTTGTTTTCATCACAATATATCAACGGAACCATATGAAAGATAAAATATTGAATATGTGAGGCCTCACTCACTACCTACCTACAAATATAATATTAAACACGGAAGGCCTTTTTTAATACCTACCTACAGATTTAACATTGAATATCGAAGGCCTTCTTCACTACCTACCTACAGATATAATATTAAACACGAAATGCCTTTTTAATACTTACCTACAGATATAATATTAAACATTGAAGGCCTTCTTCACTACCTACCTACAGATATAATATTAAACACGAAAGGCCTTTTTAATACTTACCTACAGATATAATATTAAACATTGAAGGCCTTCTTCACTACCTACCTACAGATATAATATTGAATACGCAAGGCTCTTTTTGCACACCAATGTCGTTTCTTGTCCAACAGAGCAAAACTCCGTAATCGTTGTCACTCCTAGGTCTGTATATAAGTTCACTTCCAGAACCATTGACAGAAAATGAACGAATGTCCACCATTTCTCGTGAATTATTCAAATTCCAGTAAAATTCCACATCAGACGGATTGGCATCAACCAGACAAGGAATCGTAACACTTTCATTTCTCACAAGTCTATAAACCTTTTCTCGAGCGTCACTACACGTTGGAATAACTAAACATACAATAAAACAGTATCATCATGTTCCAAACAATAAAACAAATAGGTAATTATTCAGTTATACATAGATGCATTATACGTATCTATACGTACAGAGAAGTTAAACATATAAGCGAATAGGTAAGCACGAAATTTACTGTTAACCAGCTGTTCAGTAGATTAAGATTAAACATAAACAAGGTACATGTGCTATTTTTAAACAGAAACATATTTTTCTTCAAAGTTTAATTTTATCTAAAATCGATTTTATCCATCTAAAGATTTTAATGAAGGTAAGTAAAACTTTAGTAAATTTTCTCTACATTTACTATAATTAGTAAAATCGTTGGTATGTATACTGGAGGTTAATAAGAAAAATATTCTACGTTTTGTATTACCATCATAACACTTTCCTTCATCTTTATTGTAACCCTTATTATGACGACGACAAACATCTGTACAACGTTACAATGTCTTTTTAATTAATATTCTACAAAAGAGAGTGATACCATTCTTATATTACACATCTTTGATACCATTTACACGAAACTACTAATGTAGAAGATCGTCAGTTTTAGTTATTCAAACGATAATCTATTGGAATTGTGTTAGAAACTTTGACGGTTCTGTAGTGAATAGGACTGTTAGAATTTCAGTTTATTCAGCTATCTTCTGAATGGAAGCAACTATTAACTTTAAGGTAACTATAAACTCGAAAGTATTCACCAACTTAAAATGATTGATATTGTAAGCTATGTTTAGTTTCATTGGAATAGGTTTTGGACGCAGTAGATTGTTTTCTTAAACAACTTTACTTTGCAGGTGAGGGCGTTGCATCAGATTGGTATAGTACAGTGTATCCAACTACTTTATAAACGTTCTGTTGAGCGAGTTGTTTAAACGACCTTCACTTTGCCGGTGAGGATATTGCTCTAAATTGATACGAAATTCTGTTGATCGAGTTTCCTTTATAGAATTAAGAACAGCGGATGCTTTCTTCTTTTAATAGTCGAACCTTTTGACTCTACATCATTCAGATTTTTCTCAATATGAGAAATCAATCCTCAAATAAATAAACTTGTACAATCATAAACTAGGAGGATTTTAACGTGAACCAAATACACAGATGCTAAAGTTATCACATATGAAGCAACAATCGACATTAAATCTACCTTCCTTTCATGAGATAGTTATCTCTTACCAACAAATAAACCTAAATCTACCTTCCTTTCATGATATAGTTATCTCTTAGCAACAAATAAACCTAAATCTACCTTCCTTTCATGATATAGTTATCTCTTAGCAACTAATAAACTTAAATCTACCTTCCTTTCATGATATAGTTATCTCTTAGCAACAAATAAATCTAAATCTACCTTCCTTTCATGATATGGTTATCTCTTAGTAACAAATAAACCTAAATCTACCTTCTTTTCATGAGATAGTTATCTCTTAGCAACAAATAAACCTAAATCTACCTTCTTTTCATGAGATAGTTATCTCTTAGAAACAAATAAACCTAAATCTACCTTCCTTTCATGAGATAGTTATCTCTTACCAACAAATAAACCTAAATCTACCTTCCTTTCATGATATAGTTATCTCTTAGCAACAAATAAACCTAAATCTACCTTCTTTTCATGAGATAGTTATCTCTTAGAAACAAATAAACCTAAATCTACCTTCCTTTCATGATATAGCTATCTCTTAGCAACAAATAAACCTAAATCTACCTTCCTTTCATGAGATAGTTATCTCTTAGCAACAAATAAACCTTAATCTACCTTCCTTCCATAAGATAGTTATCTTGTATATTTTATCTAAAACCAAGTGCTACCTATACTGAAATTCTCGTTTAATTCTAGGTTTGTTTTTTTAGCTTCATTTACTTCGGCCTATAATAGCCTTCTTTATCAGATATTTTAGTTTGCGCCTTCATTTACCGACTTTTTACTTACTTCTCTGAAGGTTGAAGTAATATCAGTGAATAATATTTCATTCCTACTGTCACACACAATAAGTCGTACCCTAGCTGTGGTAAGCAACGTGAGGCGTCTTTTAATATGTAAGAATCCCTAAGCATAAAGGTCATTGGCTAATGGCCGTGCCCCAAGGAACGTATGCAACATAATGAAGAATCTCGTTTTGTAAAAGCAACACAAGTTACGTACACACAACTTGTTTCTACGATGTATCCACTCACCCATCAAATGCATCACGCAGATGGTGAATGAAACGGGTAACCATGCCATTCCATAAAAAGACGAAGTCGCCAGATGCAACGTCTATTAATTTCTATGTGATTTATATTTTTATGTTCCAAAAAAAAATGCCGAATTTGACGTGAAACTTGATCTATCAAGCTATGTTTTGTACGTTTCAGTACAACAGTTAATATGTTTATTCTTCTAGCTTATACGACGTGGTAATATAAATAGTGCATGAATTAGCTTTTAGACTGTTAACGTAGATCAAGTAAAATATGTTATAAAACTATGCTGCCTGATGACAGAAGCTTAACAAGGTGATTTCCAACAGATTTTGGTTTCAGCTAAGGATAGGTTTGGTTTGTTCTGAATCTCACGCAAAGGTACTCGAGAGCTATCTACGCTAGCCGTCCCTAATTTAGCAGTGTAAGAATAGAGGGAAGGCAGCTAGTCATCACCACCCACTGCCAATTTCTGAGCTACTCTTTTACCAACGAATAGTGGGATTCATCGTCACATTATAACGCCCCCACGGATAAAAGGGCAAGCGTGTTTGCTGTGACGGAAAATTCGAACCCGTGAGCCTCAGATTACAAATTGAGTGCCTTAACCACATGGCCAGGCCGGGCATTCACGTAAGAAAGTATATTTACTCTTACATCCGTTCGGTTTGTCTTAGCTTTTGGATTAAGTAGGTTACAAAGACCCTTTAAACAAGCGTTCCCGGTGGCTTATCTAAGCACTTGACAAATTATAATGGTATAGTTCGAGGCTTGATACCTACGGTGCACAGATAGCCTCAAGTGTAACACTTACGAAATCATTTTCTTTTAACTTTTAACTTTAAAAAACCTGAGAACCATCTTAACATTTAGGCCCTAGTAGTTAGCGTGTTAGACTGAGGGTTCCTGGTTCCTGTCCGGTTACCACAAAAATAAATACGTTTCTCACTTTGTGGCCATGAGTGCGTTATAATAGCGACCTCCATTTTTTTTATTTAGAGTAACCCAAGAGTTGACGGTGGATGATGTTGAGTATCTGCCTTTCCAGCAGTTTGAGAAGTAAAAATTAGGAATGGATAACCCTTGGATGATTTTGTGTAACAACAATTTATGAATCTGCTAAAGCAATTTTTGTTGGGACTTCTATGAGATAACTGGTAGCTTTTGTTCTCCTAATTCTAAGCGTGTAGATAGCCAATCAATAATGCCCGCCAACTCTTGAGCTACTCTAAACGGTAGTGAAATTTAACCGCTACGTTTATAATGCACGCATAGCTCCAAAGTGAAGATTAAATGTGTGGCAATGGCGCACGAACCATGAACTTTCGGATTCACAGACCTGCACGTTAATCGTAAGACAACGAATGGACCAACAGAAAATTCATTGGGAAGAAAGATACGATAAATTAGAGCTTATTCAATAAATTCTAGCAGTAGAGTAATTAGTAGAGTAAAACCTATTATTAATCATGAGTAACACACGAACTATAATGAAACTTCTATAAACACTCTGCCTTAGTTCATCTGTCGGGCACTCTCACTGCAACCGCTGTTCTCAGCCCTAGCGGCAAAGCATTACAGTTTTAACACTAAGGATGTTGTTTCTAAATTAACACAAAACTACACAATGGGCTATCTGTTCTCTGCCCACAACGGTTTCGAAATTCTATTTTAGCGTTGTAAGACTGTAGACATAGCATTGTGCCACTGAAGGGGTATCTTTGCTGGAACGAACCATTGTGTTCTTAACTTCTATTAATCATGACTTACTGCTGTGATAGCGGTAAGTCTACGGATTTGCATAACTAAAATCAGGGATTTGATTCCCTTCTCTGGACACAGCAGAGAGCTCGATGTGGCTTTGCTATAAGAAAACACTCACTCACTACATTAATCATACAAAAACTAATGCTTATCAATATGGCCCAGCATGGCCAAGCGTGTTAAGGCGAGCGACTAGTAATCTGAGGGTCGCGTGTTCGCATCCCTGTAGCGCCAAACATGCTCGCCCTTTTAGCCGTGGGGGCGTTATAAAGTGAGGGTCACTCCCACTATTCGTTGGTAAAAGAGTAGCCCAAGAGTTGGCGGTGGGTGGTGATGACTAGCTGTCTTCCCTCTAGTCTCACACTGCTACATTAGGGACGGCTAGCACAGATAGCCCTCGAGTAGCTTTGTGCGAAATTCAAAATCAAACTTATCAATATAATTTCTCATATCAGAAACAAAACTGAGAAGGTCCATAATACGACCATTCAGAAAACTATATGCTATATAATGTTTTTTAGATCGACTATCTTACACTTCAGATTGATTTCGACTTCGTTGCTTCTTCCTGAACCTTCGCTGTTATAAGCTATACATTGGTATGTTCCTCTTGATGTAATCCTTATATGTTGTAACACCAGACTTTGGTTACTAATAATGATTCCTTCGTCGTGCTTGTTCCGGATGGGTTTCCCCTCGTGCAGCCAGACAATTTCGTCAATCCAAGGGTTGGCTTGAACATAACACTCGAAGTACACGTCTTTTCCTTCCACAATCTTGTCCGCTTGTAGGTTGGAGCCCAGTTTTAAAGTAACCTTTGGGACATCTCCAGATAAAATAAGAAAAAAATTACGTTATTCTCGATATACATTAATTAAAAGCATAAAACAATTGATGGATGAAAATATTAGCAAAGTATATGAATATTTGGTCAATTTGCACGTAAGCTAATATATATATCCCTCTGTATTTGTGTAAATATATGTTAAGTACAACATATGAAGGTGAATATTTAGTGATTATGAAGTTTGGCCAATAGATGGGGATGTTTGCTGAATTTATATTAAAATATATATTAAAAAATTAGTTAACAAATATGTATGTACACGATAGGACTTGTTGAATATATAAGATAAAGATGTCATCTGTTGAATATAAGTCCTGTAAGGTAATATGAGCGCTCGCTTTCTTGACTTAAAATTACCGTAGATCTTTGTTGTTGTTGTTTCGCATATATTAGCGTTGTTACGGAAATTAAGTTTTTTTAAAGTATATTCTGACTACGTGTTTGCTGAAAAGACTGGTGTTTGTTCGGACACCTGATAATAAGTGTGTTGAACCGTTCAGTGTATATACAAAGTATCTATGCACGAATACATACATAAGTTAATATTTCTTTTCACGTACCACAAAGAAGGGAATAATCTATAAAAATAAACATATGACTGGAAAGATGTATCAGATAATGAATGATATAGGACTAAGAAATAAACCTGATTACCATACACAACAACGTTAGAGAGATTAGCGAAGGTAATTAAACCAAACAAAACTGTTGAAAATCAACAGGGAAGTCAAAACCCAGTTACTTAAAATATTGTTGATTTCAGGGATATTATATTACGAATCACATAGAAATGATGTAATAGTTTACAAACGAGACCCCAAAATTCAAAAGAACAGTGAGCTACTCGAGTATTGGGTCTTGTTTGAAAACTAAGAGCATTACATGTTATGAGGTGTAGTTTCAGTAAAATCGCTCAAAAATCATAAGGCTTAGCAGAATACAAACCTTAGCTAAACAGTTTCTGTTGATTCTCAAATTGTGTTAGCAAGAGTTTGTTGACCTAATTAGACATGCCACTAATGATACGAGAAGAATGGCTAGCCACAACACAGTATATTTCTTCCCCAATCCATCTAGGTGTAGGTTTTCAACGACGCTGGTGCTGTTTTGCATTTCAAGGCTAATTAAACTGTGATTCTAAGAGCTGTTTACTTGACACGTACATTTTTCGCGAAATTAGGCTTAGAGCATCGGGGAAAAGGAAGGAACCATAGCTAATTACCAATCTATCACTTCCGTAAATTATTATTATTAGAGTGAACGTATAGTCTGTTATTACGGTGCGACCATCTTTCCTTCACACTATATCAGTCAAAAATGTCGATAAACGTATTCTTATTTCTAGGAATTGTTTTTATTTTGGTTAGCTCACATGCGTTTCACATGTGTAATACAAGTCATCTCAAAACACGAGATGAATTTCGAATCGTTTGTTACATTCAAATACCCGCACTTCCATCAATACGTCACGGTAAATGAAATACTTCACTTTCTCTAGTGAAGTGTCGAACGAGTGCTTTTGAACTGTAGAATAATTTTACCGTATAACAAACTGTAAACTTTAATGTTCAGTGTGCAACAACAGAGATAAGTACGTCTATGTCCTTTCTCTTTTTGTGAAGGAAGTTAAAATTCATTCAAGTACAGTTAATGGAACATATTTCGGTTTAACCGACATCAATTAACATAACGAAGCAAGCCTGTTACGTCATATTTCCGGAAAGTTTCCAGACATCCATAATTAGTTATGAGATTTTTTTATATAGACATATAGAATATTTGCTGCAATTTTCGAGAAACACACAATAACTATGCAACCTTGAAAGAAAAGTATATGAAATAAAAACTTGAAACATATGAAGTTCATTCACTACCTTAGTTCCAATTTTTGTGTTTCTCGGTCTTATTAGTAGCATTAACGTCTTCTTATAACGTTCATAGACACTACACGAACTATAATATTTATAGTTTAATATGAACCCTATATATTTACAAAGCAAACTATTGAAATTATGCACTTTGAAAAAAATTAATATTAATATGTGAAGTTCGATAGTTCATCGGCAGTTGTGACTGGGTCAAATAGTTCGTTGTGTAACTTTAAGCCTAACAACAAAACACTGAACTATTTGGCATACCCTGATCTAAGTAAACGTTTCAGTTTCTACAAACTGTATGGCATGCCCTGTAAGTAAACGTTTCAGCTTATACGAACCATTGGCATGTCCTGTTCTAAGTATTAAACATTCTGTTCAGCTGAATTCAAGTATCCTAATAGAAGCACTTGTCTATAAAACGCTCATGAATTTATTCTAACGAATAAGGACTCTCTTTATGATATCTTTAACAGAGAGCATCAGATATAAATTAAATCAAGTATAATTATTATAAATATCGCTATTTATGGATTGTACACATCCACGGACAACATGTATATAATATTATACCGTATACGACGTTTTAAATTCTAAATTTTCTTACAACTTCAACGATTTAAATTACATCCGAAATTAAATTTTGAATAGTTTGTTTATCACTATTCGCTGTTTTTTTTTATGAATTATCCAGTATGCACAGACGTATGAGACAAAAACGCTGTGTTGGGGATTGCGTAAATTATCTTTCCAAAGTAGAATTGTTAACAAGTATTCTGTAAGTTACACACCGTTGTTATATTGCGTTTTTAGAGTTAAGCTTCAAAACTTTTAAATTAAAATATCCTTATCTGTCCAAATGTATCAGTTCGTAAACAACTTACAGCGAACGTTCAGTATCCATCCATGTTCCATTCTACTGTTACGAAGTAAAGGGTTTTCCGTTAAGCAAGACAAGTAGTGGCCGTTGTCTCCCACCTCGGGTGTAAACGTCAGCTTACTGATGGTATAGTTTCCATCTCGAGCAATAATGGCATACGATGTCAATTTCTTTCGGTCTTTCCACCAATAAATATTTGCCGCTGGTCGTGATCCAACCGAACGGCATAATATTTGTGTAGTTTTTCCTGCCGCTAGAGGACGTTGAGGTGATAATATTTCCACGGCAATAGGCTTTACTGAGAAATACATATCAACATGAAACATGTTGTAACTTACATCAAACCGATGGATAATATTTAAAGATTCTTCGTTCTGATCTGCGTAGTTAGTGATCAGCCTATAGAGAATGTCGAGAGACTAGAATTTAAGGAAAACTGTTATTAATCAGCCTATCAGAACCAACTTTGATTTTTCTTAACAACAAACTTCATTTTTTTATAAACGTACAGCTTATTCATAAGGAAATGTGAGATAAGATGGAAATACCTGGTAGTTCTAGATATCAACGTCTATATTGAACACAGTATTTCGATTGTGTTTAGATATAATTCTTAATATAAGTTCAACAGTTGCGAATCACGTGTTATGGAATACTTACCAGTAAACCATAATTTATTTCATTCCACCGCTAGCTGGCTTACAGTCATAATTTATTGCCTGCCATATTGATATACACTTTGTGAAAAGGTTAGAGTTTCTGATTAGGATAGGCCCGGCATGGCCTAGCGCGTAAGGCGTGCGACTCGTAATTCGCGGGTTCGCGCCCGCGTCGCGCTAAACATGCTCGCCTTCCCAGCCGTGGGGGTGTATAATGTGACGGTCAATCCCACTATTCGTTGGTAAAAGAGTAGCCCAAGAGTTGGCGGTGGGTGGTGATGACTAGCTGCCTTCCCTCTAGTCTTACACTGCTAAATTAGGGACGGCTAGCACGGATAGCCCTCGAGTAGCTTTGTGCGAAATTCCCAAACAAACTGATTAGGATATCTCTTATAGAACTGATAAATTCTTAGCAATATACTCAAGTACAGTTATACAATATTTTAAAATAAATGTTGAATTTACAGTATATTTATTCTGTATACTCTTGTCTCTTGCTTTGTTTAAATGTGTTCTGAAAGCGGATGGCTCTGGTAAAACGATTGTAGCATTTTAAATGTGTTTTCGTCTTTATGGGAAATTGGTGTAACAATATGTGCTTCCTTCTTTATTTGTTTGTTTGTTAAACTTTCGCATAAAACTCAGCACCACTGATGTTGAATTTATAGACTAGAGAGAAGACAGTCAGTTAAAACTACCACTGACACGTTTGGGTTTTTTTTAATAGAACGGTGGGATTCGACAGACACTCTTATAATGCATACCTGGTCTCAAAGTGCAGACGGTTTTGTAGTGTTTTTTGGGGGAGGAAGGGCGTAAACTGACTTCAACAACAGCTTTGACATTGGGCGTGATAACTAGTTGCTCACGGTCGATCAAAGTAATACTCGCCTCTTGATGAAATACCTGTGCTTTATATGGAATCCTCAGAAAACACAATTGACAGAAAAGAATGCGCTTCAAGAACATCTTTCATTTGTCTCTGTGAGTGAATAATAGCCTTTTATTCGAGGAAATGAGAGCGAAGAGTTTTCATCCATTAATACATTACATCTCGTTGTGTTTAGATATTGAAAAGTTTCAACTTCGTTCTTGTTTTCTTAAGAACCAAACGATTGGATTACGATGAGAAAGTTCGTTGAGTGGCTCGCGCAGAACTTTAGATGCTTTATAAGAAAGTTGATGTTGTTTTGAATTAAGCACAAAGCTGCACAATGGGCTATCTGTGCTCTGCCCACCACGGGTATCGAAACCTGGTTTTTAGCGTTGTAAGTCCGAAGACATACTGAGGGGCCACTGGGGAGCTATAAGAATGTTATCAAATACAATTATAATACTTAATACTTTGTTGTTACTCATTTTATGTTTTTGTAGAACATAGTTGAAGTTAGTTAACAAATAGTTATGACGTATTCAGACCTATAAAACTACATTACACATGTAAGTTTTTACCAGAACAAACAAATTAACCAATGTCTTGGTAGAGGATGAATTTCAATTAGGACCACTTTTGACCATCCAGTAAACAATACAGTACTAGGAAAGAAAACAATACCTCAGGTACCCCCCTACCTTCCAGTATGTCAATATGGAGATTTATTCAATGTGTTTATTGTATGGTGTATATTATGGATATTATATCGATTTAATAGAAAAAAATCGGTTATTCAAAAACTTTCACCTTTAATATCGAGCGAATTCATGTACCGTCATAATATTTGGGAATACATGTCATAGGGCAAAAGACAAATGCGCTACGTTGGTGTACTTGGAATGTAAGGACATTAAATATGTCATTACGAATGCTGGAAAACTCGGAAGCATGACATTTAATATTCATCTTTTTTGTTTTTCAAAACTACACGATAGACACTCGCTAACTTTATAGACACTTTCGAAGTTACATCACTGAAGTGGCTGGATGAAACAGTAGTTATGATGACATCGAGTGACATCGTGGATTTGAGAATTTCACATCTTTACGTAATCTATCACATGACATCCGTACTTTATGCTCACTGTGTTTCTCTTTATTACAGGATGATGTCATGTGTATGTTTATTCTGTAGTTAAATCCTTAATAACATCTGGTGAGATAAATAAAAGTGATTTTGTATGTAGTAAATGCCAGGTGTTCCAAAAATCACAATTCGTGGTAAGGCCTTCTAATAACCCATAACTATGGGAAGATTTAAAACATCAAGATATCTATTTTATACTTTGTAAGATAGAATAGACTTGTTTAAAACACTTCCCAGCAGTTATCAGCTTGATAAAGTCACCTTCATTTACAGGAGATAAGACGTAATAGGAGACGTGCATATTTTTGAACTATAAACAAAACTCACGTATTTTACGAGTCTATTTAATAAATATAAATGTCAACTTGATTACAGTATACACTTAAATAAAATCACGACCTATTTTGTCATAGTGCAATTTAATTAGCTCAGTATTTCGCTATTAGAGCTTCGTCAGAAGCTATCGATACCTACAAGTTTGTAAAATATATATTGTGAAAGGCACGCACTAATTACAGATAAAAATGAATGACGTTTTTTATTGTATTTTATTCTGTGCCTAACCCGGCATGGCTAAGCGTGTTAAGGCGTGCGACTCGTAATCTGAGGGTCGCGGGTTCGCATCCCTGTAGCGCCAAACATGCTCGCCCTTTCAGCCGTGGGGGCGTTATAATGTTACGGTCAATCACACTTTTCGTTGGTAAAAGAGTATCCCAAGAGTTGGCGATGGGTGGTGATGACTAGCTGCCTTCCCTCTAGTCTTACACTGCTAAATTAGGGACGGCTAGCACAGATAGCCCTCGAGTAGCTTTGTGCGAAATTCAAAAAACAAACAAAACAATACTCTGTGCCTCTAATTTAATCTCCTGATTTATTCAGTCCACAAGATACTAAAAATAAATAGTAATCTTAATATATCGTTCATGTCTAGCTAATTTATACTGGTTTTGATAAATTTGATCCCCATCAGTAACGTTTATAGTGACGGAGTGTTCGGTGTTTTCAGCTGTATTTTACTCATCACCGGGTTAGTGTTAAGGAGTTGAATTATCCAAAACTGATAATTCAGCTTTTTAAAAAACTTAAACAGAATAATAAATGTAAAGCCTAGAGTTCTTTATACACGACTTTGCAAGTTGTATTTAATTTGCGAGAAATCTGATATACACTCACAGTACATGTCCAGGATTATTGAACTAGTGACAGGCTTTGTATAATTGCTATTCGATGCCTGGCAGGTGAATTCAGAGAAAAGGTTCTCTCTTCGTATATTCTCTATGACGAATTCGTTACGAATGGAATCCTGATTTACAATTTTAAACGTATCATCAACCAGGTCTGTTTCGTTCCACCAGGTGACAGCTGGTATGGGATTTCCTATGGTTGTAATATAAAAAGAAACGTCGCATAAGGTGTTAAATTAGATTTATTTAAGTAAAAAGAAGCCAAACAAAGAATAGTTTATTAAATGAATAGTTTATATTCATATTACATACAACCACAAGTTGATGTACCTGCTACACGCACGTGGAGGACATAGAGACTTCTGTGAAATGACATAAGACAAGAAGTTTGTAAGAATTTCATGTTTGGTTGAGATCAATCAAAATATGTAGTTGTGAAAATACACAGATGATATTTCTCATTTACAAACATACAGGCATATTGAGCACCTACATGTTACAGTCATCTAATATTTATCTATAATTGGCTGGTAATTCTTATTTCACCCTGAATTAAAGTTACTTAAAGGAATATCAGATATTTATATGAGAACTAATTTTAAGAGGTAATGATAACATCGTTTGAACTAGAACTATGATTTTTTTAGCTTATGTGAAATACAGAAGAAAAAATATTTTTTCAATACCCTTGACGACATCCGTAGTACCTTATTTAGTATTGTGTAAAAGGTTTTGGTGAAATATGCCATGCCATTTTAGTTGTAGGCTGGTAGTCTAATAATAATAATAATTACAAATGGGCCGTTTCTAGCGGATTTTCTTTCCCTTGTAAGTCTACCATGCATCTCTCTTTAGTGTATTATTATATGTGCACAGCATTATACGTCAATAGTAAAGATTTTAAAGTGTTATATGAACTGAATCCTGACTGTTTAAGGTATTTTTCCCCCTTAACTTTCTGTTGTTTTGTGAAATTCTTTGCAATAGCTGTCATGAAACTATTGTGGCTCATACTTAATGTGCCAGAAAATGCACGATTTGTAGTTTACAAATAACGCGCGCGCTTGGAAAACACCAGGTTTCTGATGGTCGAAAATAAAGGTCGAATTTAGCTTAAAACTGCTTTTTTAGTTTGTTTGTTTGTTTGTTTTTTTGCAAAATTTCTCTGCGATTCCACAAACTTTTATAGTGGAGTAATGACAGGGATTTATAAGTTAAACAAACTTTCAGCAGTAGATCTCTAGCCTTGTTTGTTTAAGTGTGCGATCTCTATTTGTATATTTTAAGTTATCAATTTTCAAATTATTTTGTATATTAGGATTTTTTAATTTATAGTTATGGGCAAATATATGCCTAGAGTATGACACAACTACCATTATTCAAGCTAAAATTTAACCAAAAGAAAAGCAGCCTCTTTAAATAAAAGTAAATAGTCTAACTCATCGCTTTACATAAAGCTTTGCGTCTTTTCAAGTAATTATATACAAGGCCAGGTGGTTTTGTGCCTGTGATTTCGTGTAAACATACGTTTAGCGCACGTCGAGTACAAAACCCAGCCGCTCAAAACAACATCTTATTTATTATGTATTTATAACCGTGCAAATTAACTTTCAATCAAAAGTAATCGACTTATAGATAAACCATGGACATTCGCAGACTTTCTATAGGTTTTTGGTGCAAAACTGCTTTGGTACCAAGCTGCTTTTGCTGTAAGCTTGTTAAATAGTATGAACAAATGTACATATTAGGTTTTGTCTAACAATCGTGAAACCACTTATTTCTCTGCTATTAACAACGTTTGTGTGGTATTAACTATTGAAAAGAAGGTGATGGATATTGGTTCAAGATTAAGTCTGTCTTTGATTGGTTGAAATGTTCTATTAGAGTTCGAGCAAATTCCTGTACGATGTGTATAACAAACCACTTACGAGACATATATACTAGCTAGCGTTCTTATTTAGAGCATAGGGAGGATGCATTTGCCTCCATGGTGACTTAAGTCCGAATCCATACTCACTTCCAGAGGGGCCCTAAATGTATTTGCCATGTTCAGTGAAAATTTGTTCAGTGCTTTGACTATTATAAGCGGATACACATACACGCAGAGTTTCGTCAAATAATGGTTTGTATTTCAAGTAAGCCATAAGTAAAAATATACCACTTACCACCTTGAACAACACACGTGAGAGCTACCGTGTCTCCTTCCTGAAATGGTCCAATGCTACCTTGTACTCTTTCTTCCTTCATGTTTAGAATAAAGATTCTTTTAGGAGGAACTGAAAACAACAGATAACTAAGATTTAAAATTGATATAAAACGATTGACACGTTCAGCATTTTAGTCTTAACAAAATTCATCTCAAACTGAATTGAAGATACTAAACTCAGCAACATGAATCCAATTTTGACTACAAGATTGTTTGGCTAATATTAGACCTAATTTTACAGTTAGTATGTTCAACTTTATTTAAATTAAGCATACGACAAGCTATAACGTGAATAAGTGTATTTGTATTTTGACATTTTCGTTATGGGTTTATTTTATAGTGTATAATAATACCCTGTGCATACAGGAATTTATATGAAAGCTCCGCCGTTTTTCTATAACACACACAAAAGAGTTTCACTTTATTGCAGAGTTACATAGCTCAGACCTAACGTGCATAATAATCTAAATGTGTGTGTTTTCTTATACTAAAGCCACATCGGGCTATCTGCCGAGCCCACAGAGGGGAATCAAACCCTTAATTTTAGCATTGCAAATCCGTATACTTACCGCTGTACTAGCGGGAGGCAATAATCTAATTGAGTAAAAACCATTCAGTTATATTTGGATTTAAAGCTAGAAATCTCTTAACCGATAGAAGGCCTAGCAGACGAATTTACGTATTTTTATGTTAGTGTTATATCTATTAATCTATAAATTGTGCTTTTGTGTAGGTGTTCAGGTTGAAGCGTCATATATGTATACGAGTTACACATGTAAATAGTGAACAGTGTACGAGTATATCTCGGTTGTACTAAACTGAAAATAAACACAGCAGATCTCCACAAAAACAAGTTACGGGAGTTAAAATAGGTTTTATTTGTTTATAGAAATAGTTTTCATTTCTTTCAATTAAAGATGCTAATTCTGTAAATTACTTATTATGGCCTTGTACATAATGCCTAATTTTGAAATAATTGACTGGAAATAAATAAGCAGTTATTAGTGGAATATAATGAAATCTCATGACATTGACGTCATTAATGGTAACTTCGTGCTCTTATCTTTCAGATGTTCCATTGACAAATGTAAAAATGAAGTAAAAACAAAAAAAAACATTAAATCAAACTACTCTACACCACCAACACATTTATACAGTTAATTCAGATGAAGTAGATTCTCTCATTATTACAGTTTTACAAGAATGTCAGAAGTACTGTACAACTGTGAGAAATTCAAGTGTGTATTTTCATTGACAATATCAATTGCTGTTCTTAATCTATACCCTGAGACAATAAACTTTTAAACTTTTTCGATGACTCTGTCCACACACAAGCATAATGGTAAATTGTTTTGGTGACACTCTCCACACGCTAAAACCATAGTAAACTGTTCTGGTGACATTGTCCACACGCTAAAACCATAGTAAACTTTTTCGGTGACTCTGTCCACACACAAACATAATGGTAAATTGTTTTGGTGACACTCTCCACACGCTAAAACCATAGTAAACTGTTCTGGTGACTCTGTCCACACACAAGCATAATGGTAAATTGTTTTGGTGACACTCTCCACACGCTAAAACCATAGTAAACTGTTCTGGTGACATTGTCCACACACAAGCATAATGGTAAATTGTTTTGGTGACACTCTCCACACGCTAAAACCATAGTAAACTGTTCTGGTGACTCTGTCCACACACAAGCATAATGGTAAATTGTTTTGGTGACACTCTCCACACGCTAAAACCATAGTAAACTGTTCTGGTGACTCTGTCCACACACAAGCATAATGGTAAATTGTTTTGGTGACACTCTCCACACGCTAAAACCATAGTAAACTGTTCTGGTGATATTGTCCACACGCTAGGATCATGGTAGGTTGTTGCGGCGACACTGTACACAAAGTAAGACGAGATTAAACTTTTCTAGTAACACTGTCTACACACAAGGACAACGTTAAATTGTTGTGGTGACAACGTTCATGCAGTAGGATTAAATTAAACTGTTCCAGCAACACATTCCATACAGTAGGATCATCTTGAATTGTTCCAGTAGAACCATTTAAACTGTTCTGGTGATAATGTCACACAGTAGGACTACATTAAACTGCTCCTCTACGGTCAGCGGTTAGAGTATTTGGAGGAAATGAAACATTATGAAAGGAACTTTTTTGGACACTTTGTAAACTATTTATTATTTGCCACGTGCAATGACTTAGTTATGGAAAACGTTGACCTTACATCTTAAATCAAGGCTTACGGAAAAACCTTCCCTATCATCAGATTTTGATCATCTGTAGCAGGACTCCATATGCATAGATAGGGCTCGCTATAGTTATTGTTTTAGCGAAGAAATTTACTATTTCCTTTTTATTATATATATAAATTTGTCATTGAACCCACAATATTTTGAACTGATGTAAAACTTGTGAAATTTTGATACTGTTTAACTTTAATTCACATGTTTACAATCTGGCCAGAGACTCTTAAGAAGTACACAGATCATCAGGCGTTCACACACGTGGAGTACACAAACCCATCACAGTAGTACTAACGACATTTAGGTCAAACAACCTAAAAAGTAGATCATGGTCAGAAGTGTTTGATAGTCAAGGCTACTGATAGGTTTGATATAAAAACATAGTATTAGAATTTATGTACTTGTTTAAGTAAATTATTATTTACCATATAAAAAACATAGGGAGCAAATAATCATTGTTTCTTTATTTTAGAAACAATACAAAGCATTTGAAAACTATACTTTCTGTTGTGTTGACCTTCACATACAGGTTAAAATTGATATCTTATCTTCACTATATATAAGTAAAGAGTTGTAAGGTATCGCACATCTATCATTACACAGTAATCTTTGCAACTAAAACAAACTGTATGGTTACTATATTTAATATAGTACCAATTTCGTAGTATTATTGTTTATAATTAATTTACCTACTATCTAATCATCTATTTAGTCAGTGAGTATCACCTTATAATGATTTTCTATCAACATAAATTTATATATTTTTACACTTTATATAACATCACATTACGTTCACAATATTTAAAGGTTCAATAGAAAATTATTTTATACTTCTAGTTCACTATATTCTGATTTTGATCTGGAATTTACATATTTATCATTTATATATAACACATATATACATAGTCTAGTTTCTCGATGGTTTGGTCATTTTAGCACATCCAGTAATATCAGCATTATCCGTCTTACAATTTAGACAATTTTTGTCTGACGGACAAAGTCCTCTGACAGCATAATAGCCTGCTACATTTGCAAAAACAAAACTTAAATATATATAAATTACCACGATTAAATTAGCTTTCATATAAGTGAGTATATAACTCTTGTTATATTTCTGTTGTTTGCGAAAATTTATTAAAGTTCACTATAGTAAAAAGAATAAGTTATATCAATTTATCACACGGTGATCAATTTATGACCATTGATATCTTTATGACCATAGGGTGTAAAAAATCTACGCCCCTGTCTTTGACACAAGTTCAAGTCCAATGGATCTATGACTCAGTTTCAATGTTTTGTGAACTTTTAACAGAATATGTAGGAATAAACAGCAAGTCATTCAATTGTTGTTTTCAAAAATAAATTACAAGACTTGTAATATCATTAAATCTACTGATATGACTGGAATATTTTTCATGCCAACATGGTGGCTGGTGCTTCCAAAATATTTTAGACAAATAGCATGTCTGGAATTGATTGTCAGTGTAATAAGTCCTGATGTAAATATTTATGTAAGCAAAATGTTTGTCCTGACTTTTATGTATGCAAATTGAGAATACACATCTGATGTTTAGTATCATTACGTAATGAACTTACATAGGTAAAAACAAAGTTTTATCATTTATAATTACATTTAAGAAACCTAGAGTTTAATTAATATAAAAAAAGATTTAACTGATACGAGTCGCTACATAATTACCGTTGTGTAAAGTGAACCATCTATTTTAAGTATATATGTAAATATGTAGATAGTAACAGTGTGTTATAATTAACATTTTTAATAAATGTTTTTCATATGCTCAAACGGAAGTTTTATCTATTACAACTAACACTAGAGGTCATATTATACATCAGTGTTCACTCATTCTCTATATCAGTTCAGGATCATGTAATGAATTAATTTTGTATTTGAAAAGTGTTTTTAAGCAGGCTCAAACAGTGATAATTTTTCGGGCACGGTGTGTAAGAATCGTATAGTGAGTAATAGAATAATCATTTAAATGTTATGTAAAGAACTATAACTAAAAATATTTATTGTATCAAGAATTTCAAATTATATTCATGTTACTGAATTACTGTTTTAATTACTGTACAATACAGTCCTTTTACGGTAGGAAATGTAACTAACTTATAAATTAGTACTAAAAGTCTTTAAACGTTTGATAGCTATTTAAGCAATAAATCTTAATTAAAATATTTTCCTTTTATGACTATTTAAATAGTAATGATATGTAATTAATTTAATTATAAGCATTATTTTATGACATTATTTATAAATGATTTAATTGATTACTGTTAAGTATTTTTTAGTACTTGGTTTAATTATAATCGAATTAATTACTAAGGAATTAGGCTTAAGTGTCCTTTTTAGGATTAATTAATTATAAATTATTTAATTATTTATACATTTAATGATTTAAACTGATTAATTATACTCGTGTTGAGACATATATTGTAGGAGTCATTGGATCATGGTCGCCCAGAAACACCTTCTGTACTTTGTGGTACCATCACACAATCATCTATTATGGCTGCCTACAATGGTGACCTCGCAACAGTTCCCTAATGATCTGCCCATTTTTCCAACTATAACGTCTTCATCTTTGACTCCCCCATCCAATCAACGCGAAGTGGTATCCTTTGGTTGGTAAAGTACCAACTTAACTACGTATGACTGCGCCAATAGGGGAAACTTAGATTTGTATTGTAAATTGTACTGAAGAGCTTGGTGTTATTCAGAATTAGGCATACAGCTTCTGGTATACAAAACACGTGTATTTTATACATCCATGTTCATTAAGGACATATATTATTTTGTTGGTTACTCAGTCTATAAATCATAGGGTGCCTCTCCTGATGTTACATAAATCCATACATTATGAAACAGGTATAATCTTCATTAGGCCTTAATCTCATATATATTTGGTGGAGGCTGCTCGAGTATTTTGTACTGGCCAAATATTTTTACACTCAAGTGACTGGTCCTGGCAGCAGTACTAAAGGGTGAGCATATTCAGAGATAGGGATTTGGACCTACTGATTGCCAGCTGAGCGCCTTATTTATGGAATAGGTATATAAGGGCATAAATGATAAGTGATTCAGTCATCCACTAATGTGATCATTTTTTCAAATAATATATATTACTTTATGGGTGATTTAGGCAAGTTATTCTTAATGATAAAACAAGGTTGAAATGAGTAGCCACTGACTAGATCAGGATGACAGTTCCTGTCCACTTCATCTTTGTTTCTTGTAGTTGACCTACAATGTGTTCAAACATTAGCGTTGTCAACATCTCCCACTGACATCTCCTGTCTCTCTCAACGTTCTATCGCTGGTGAGATCGGGCGTAGTAAATTGCTGTTGCAAATTTCTTAAATGACCTTGAGAAATACGGAACAAGAATTTTAAGTGGTCTGCAAAAGAAAATTTTGCCGGTGTGGAGCAGGAGGATTTGACGGGTTATTCAGCAAGATAACAGCCGATCGTCCAACCATAATAAGGCCCTTACGGACGCAGAATGCAGCTCAAGAACAATAAGACAGCGTCTTCGAGAGAAAGGCTTTAGAAACCGTAAACATCTTGAAAAGCCACGAGTGGCCCGCCATGGCCAAGCGTGTTAAGGCGTGCGACTCATAATCTGAGGGTCGCGGGTTCGCATCTCCGTCGCGCCAAACATGCTCGCCCTTTCAGCCGTGGGGGCGTTATAATGTTACGGTCAATCCCAATATTCGTTGGTAAAAGAGTAGCCCAAGAGTTGGCGGTGGGTGGTGATGACTAGCTGGCTTCCCTCTAGTCTTACACTACTAAATTAGGGACGGCTAGCACAGATAGTTCTCGAGTAGCTTTGTGCTAAATTAAAAAAACAAACAATCAAAAGACACGCCTTCTTCCACGCAACGAAATAGCTCGGTTAAAATTTGCTGAGAAGCACCAAACATGGAATATAGAAATGTGGAAGAAGGTTTGGTTCTCTGATGAGAAAAAATTAACCTGGATGGTTCAGATGGCTTCCAACGTTACTGGCACGATAAGGATATCCTACCGGAGACATTTTCTACACGACACAGTGGAGGAAGTTCTATCATGATCTGGGGTGCTTTCTCCTTCCATGGAACAATGAAGCTTCAGGTTATACAGGGGCGTCAAACAGCAGCTGGCTACATTGGCATGTTGGAGAGAGCATCCTTATTGACTGAACGCTCTCGCTTGTGTGAAAATGATTGGATCTTTCAGCAGGACAACACTGCAATCCACAATGCCCGCAAGACAAAGGACTTTTTCATGGCCAATAACGTGATTCTTTCGGACCATTCAGCGTGTTTACCTGAAACTCTATAGAAATGGACGTCAATTCTAAACAGTGTATGATCTTCCTGAAGCCATCTTTGCCTCTTGGAATAACATTCTAGCCAGCCTTCTGCAAACGCTTATATCGACCATGCCAAAGCGAATGTTTGCAGTTATTCGCAAAATGACGGCCATGCCACTCACTACTAAGACCTCTTTTTGGGCATTCTTTACCCTGTTTATGGCTTTTTTTTATATGGTCTTAAACTTTTGACCAGCTAGTATTTAGGCTAATTTTATAGTGTTCATATTTTCCCTATTAAATGCTTTTTTTTTCTTATTTTCAACTTTTGAAGCTCTACTCAAATAAATTGTTGAGTCTGAAAACGCAAAATGCGTATTTTTTCTTTATATTTATTGGCCTTAAGAATTTGGCCAGAAGTGTATATGCCTCACTATCACCATAATCCTGAAGAACAGAACCTATTTCTATTTCATTCACAAAAATTTTACTGTATAACTTTCAAAGCTTAATTAAGAGTGTTGTTAAACTCGTTCCAAGCTAGAGTTTAGTACTGGCAACCATAATTAAATTCCTTGTTCAATATGGCGTGTATACACAACACTGTCTTGTAACACACCTTTTTAAAGCATTGATACTGGCTTTGATATATATGTGTAGAACAGAGAAAAATCTGTACGATCCTTCACTTTTATGAAGTTCAGTCTGAATGTTTACTTCAGATTAAATTAAATAAAAACTTTGTTTCCTAACACCTGAAACTTCAGATATCCTTCAGTGGTTGGTTATTATTATAGGAAGTGATGTTACTGGGAACGTTAGTGAAATAAATGGGCAATTACTGTAGTTTATTATGTATATATTCTGTCAGGTGTGATATTTATTTGTAATACAAATGTAAACATGTATTCACATCTGTTTAAGTAAGTTGCATCATGAATGACATACACACATATTACCGAATTAAAAACAAAGGTTCAGTCTTGCATATCTCTGGTCATTACAAATAAATTATCTATTATATGTGACATTGCAACAGAGAATCAGTATGGTGTTTTCCACTTTTACACTAGGTGGCGTGATACGCGATCTTCGTTTATGAATGATTAGTGAAATCATAACGGCTATCGTATCACGAACCTGACTACCAATGTTTAGATTGTAAAAAAAAAAAAACTCTGTGGGTAACAGAATATTGACTTACGCACTTTTCCAGCGAAATTACTGATTCTTATTATTTACAGTTCACAAATATATAAATATTAGATAGGCTTTCACGTTGTCGAACAAAGACATTCATAATTAGATATTGGTACAACTGTGCTTATGAAGCGCGTCTTTTTTATAAAGGAAAAACCTGTTCATTAGGTTTAGCTAAAGACTCCAAATCTAGGCAATGTTACATGAAGGATGAACACGTTTGATGAAAGTATGTGTTTCGAATATGTTTAAGAGCTGCTGCTAGCGATGTGACGTTAGACAGGCCTAATCACTCTTTCAGAGGATTAGGCTAGGCCTAGCTCTTAAATCGTTATACCTTATCTCGTTGTTACTAAGTTTGTAAAGCTATTACTCAGTCTTCACTTCAATACCATTTGTTGGTATTTACTCGAGCAAGAAAGGATTTTGTGGTTATGTCACGTAAATGACATCCACTGGATTATCGCTACGATGCAGAAATTTTATTTTAGGATTTTGTAAAACTACTGTCTAGTTTCACACATTATTATTCCGACTTATTACTCTAAGTATCCCTGTATTATTCCCATAAAGAAACGGACCACTTTTCCCAGTTGTATTTTGTATGAGAAAATCGTTTATTCATTAAATATCTATGCTTAGCCACTTATAATTTCAAAAAAAAATCTCCATTTGTCTCGAATTTTGGTAATCGCTGGCCTCACTATATAAGTAATAAACTTTTAAATCTTATTGTTTTGTTCAGACGTATTAATTTTCTCTTTACATTCGTACCGTGAAGATGTAGAAAAAATAATGTTCAACACTGGTCAAAAATTATGGTTACTAACAATTTTTAACATTTCTGGAAAAAGCGTTGTCCTGAAGTCAAAAGTAGGTAAAGCTGGTGAATATATTGTTTCGTAAAGTTACACGGAGGCTTCTGGTGAAAAAACTTTGCAGAACCATTCTAGAAGTGCACAAATTTTAGAATAAATAAATACTAATTTGTTTTATAATAAAGCTAACAGAAATAAAGTGTAATTAACAGGGAACTAAAATCAGCATACACTATCTTTATTGGTTTTAAAAGAACATTTGTATAACACAGCATCCAGTAGTCACTGTTCAATAGAGAAATAAACAAGACTTATCATTAAATAATGTTTAAAAGGTAAATATGGAAACAGCAAAAGGTTAATTGGTTTCAAGTTTCAGATGGAGTTTTATTAAATGAGCTGTAGTGTCTCCACCAGTTTATAAGTTTATTTTACACATTATTCTTGTTTCAGTTTAAGTAAAGTTTAGCTGTACAGTTTCTAGTGCATTATTTGATTATTTTCAGGACAATCTGACCGTGAAGTGGAATTTATGATCTACGATTTGTGTCCCGTTACTACAAAAACAAAATCTCTCTATAAGACGATTACAATAGTTATGGTTCATTCCATTAGTGTAGCCTAAGAGAGTCAGAAGAGGGCGTTGATTGCCTTTGTTCTCTCTGGTTTAACGGTTCAAAATTAGGGCTAAAACAGCCTCCTGTCGCTTTGGAAACAAACAAACAACTTTATGGATGGTTTGGATTAATGTTAAGCTTCCTCTAACGAGTATTTGAGCGGTTTACAATATGATGCAGTGTGTTCACCTGACAGAACTTATTCCAGTTTTCACACTAAACCCGAAGAGGCTGGTGTTCATATATTAGTTGTTTTGGTAAGCGTTTCCATTGTAAAGCGACTTTACAATACCCATTTATCGACTTGTATTTATCATTGACATTTTTCTGTTCCGTAAGTAAATCGTGCAAAAACAAAGTTCATTATGGTGCATGCTGAAAATAATTATCGAGTTAACACTTTGAATTTCAATAAACTAATTAGTTAACTGTCCTTCTTTAAATTGAATTAATTAGTTTAAAAAATGACACCAAGGTCTTAGTGTTAAGATCATGCTCGTATAATCCGAAACAAATGATACTAAAGCCCTCTAGTGACTAGTGCACTGTAGTATTTGATGTCTTTTAGTAACTTTTGTCGTGATGTCAATAGGTCTTTACACTAACTGTAAACATATTTGAACGATTTGTTAAAAAGGTTACGTTTTTCAAGTTTTTTTCTAAAGATACAGAAATGTTAGGCGTGGGATGTTTCTGAGAAAAAAAATGGACACAAAGTGGCGTTAAAATTACGCCTCATATGTTTAGTGCGAAAATCTATGAAATTATTAAAAACAAGAGAAATGAAAAATAACGATGAATACATATGTTGGGGCTTATTTTTTCTTACCTTATATACAATGACCACAAAAAATGTTATTTTAAAACGTAATTATACTTCAGTTATTACTGTTTACTGATGGTGCTATTAGGGCAGAAGGAGCACAATAAAGAACGGGAGCAGTTAATGTCTTACAGCAATATACTTGTTTTAACTTGTAAACAATATCTGCTTCAGACAGGCACGTACTGCTTCAAAATACAGCTGACGACCGAGAAGTTTAATTGCTTCTGCAACATATTTATGTCATACTTGGAACATGTTTTAGTAATCAAGGCTATGCCAAAGTTACTGTGGATTTTCTATCAAACATGTGACTTATTTTGACTGAAATTTAATAGCAAACACCTGATTTTAGTAACTCTACTAATGTTGCTATATTATAGAATATCGTTGACAATAAATGTTATAAAAATATAATTATTTTAGTCAAGTTCCTAAGT
The DNA here is from genome assembly GCF_004210375.1 of Tachypleus tridentatus. Lineage (NCBI taxonomy): Eukaryota > Metazoa > Arthropoda > Merostomata > Xiphosura > Limulidae > Tachypleus > Tachypleus tridentatus. The sequence continues at coordinate 8,772,931 of NC_134831.1, forward strand.
ATTTGTCAACGTTACACAAGCAGTTACGAGACGAATCATATGACTTTACTGCAGAAAATAAGAAAAAAATCTTACGTAGTTGTTATAGCATTTCTATACACATGAAGCATTGTAGGAAATTCTATTATAAAAATATAACAGACGTGTTCCATCTGCACGTGTTTCAAATATAATTAGAATATTTCATCTTAAAACGAAACTTTAAGTTACTAATGCCCCCACCCTCAAAACAAAATACTCACTTAAAAAAATATTTAACATACTGAAAAAACAATCGACATGTTCAAACATGCGTGAATACCATTTTCTATACCGTAATTTATTGGATATTGTACACGATGTTAAACTGGTGTTAGTTCTATGCGAATTATTAATTCAGATCTCGTTAAATTTTCTACATCCGTTTCTGGAGAAGAGTTTGGTGACGGTTATAAAACACAATCAAAACATATTCAGAGAGCCACTTCTATGATGAGGCCCGGCATGGCCAAGCGTGTTAAGGCGTGCGACTCGTAATCTGAGGGTCACGGGTTCGCATCCACGTCGCGCCAAACATGATCGCCCTTTCAGCCGTGGGGGCATTATAATGTGACGGTCAATACCACTATTTGTTGGTAAAAGAGTAACCCAAGAGTTGGCGGTGGGTGGTGATGACTAGCTGGCTTCCCTCTAGTCTTACACCGCTAAATTAGGGACGGCTAGCACAGATAGCCCTCGAGTAGCTTTGTGCGAAATTCAAAAACAAACAAAAAAAACAAACAAACAAACTTCTATGATGAATTCTATCGGCTTAAAAGATATTAGTTTGTAATTAATAATAGCAGAAAAAGCTTAACGATATGTGCCTCTCCATAAAAATAAACATTTGACTTAAATACTAACTGCTTTTTTGCACTTCAAGTATCGGATAAAACTAAAACAACAACAGACATTTTTCGACGAATATTACTGTTTTCACATTTCATGTGTGAAACGAACAGAATAGAATAAACCAGAAAATGGGTTCTGATATTCTGCTAAGACAGTACTCACCAACAACGTTAAGTTGTGATATCCTGCTAAGTGCCATCTTTCTTTATATGTTAATACTCATCAACAGCGTCAAGTTTGATATTCTGCCAAGTGTCATCTTTCTATATATGTTAGTGCCCACTAACAACGTTAAGTTGTGATATTCTGCTAAGTGCCATCTTTCTCTATATGCTAGTACCCACTAACAACGTTAAGTTGTGATATCCTGCTAAGTGCCATCTTTCTCTATATGTTAGTACTCACCAACAACGTTAAGAATGGCTTCTTGATATGTGGTCCGTGACCACCGGAAGTCCACTCGGCACCTGTACATTCCGGCGTCATTTTCTCGGACAGGTTCAATCTTCAGTAAGGGCGTATGTTCGGTGATATCAAAATGAGCCCTTGGGCGTAGCTCGTCCGCTACGAGGTAAAGAGCATTTTTCAGTGTACCTTTCCTGGCATCCACGGTCAAAATAGGAACTTCAGACTTTCCTTTGTACCACATGATCAAGGAAACAGCCTCTTGGAACCTCGGTATCGTCACATTACACGGAAGGAAAGCGTGACCACCCAGTACTGCTGTGAACTCTCCTCTAATGCCTGTAAAGGAAACTCATAAATGTACATTATCCTATCACACGTGTCTGATACGGCTACTAAAACTAAATCGAAGATTTGCATGTTTCCTTCACTCAAATACAAGTCACACAATGAATTATCTTGGTGTTCGTACCCTTTATTTATCACCTGAATATTAGTGTTCACTTGTGAATGTTAGTGTTTTCAAACCACTTGGACAGAATTTTAAGGTCTGTAAGCCATCACATTCTGACGTAGTCAGCTTTTGCTTTCTTCAGAGTATTTTTTGTAGAGGTCAAAGATCATTGTCTATAACTGTGCTAGTGTTACTTAAAATAATGTATTTGATAAACATTTGTAGCCTAAACTCATATTATACACGACTTGTTATAGTCTTACTTACATAGCGATTTTTATGATACGCAAGAGCAATGGAAAAATAAAAGCTGTTGGACTATACGCAGTAAATAAACATTATAAAAAATAGCAGGCTCTCCTATAACAATTAATTTCTTTCTATTTCCAATCCTGGATTGACAGTTTGATATAATTGAATAATTTAAGATGTTTGCTATTTATATTATGAGGGATATGTTAAATTACGGTTTATGATAAAGTTATTTAATAGTTTTAATTTTAAACCGCGACTGTTTGTTTTCCTTGTCCAACGAATCAGTTTAATTAAAATACTTCAATTATATATCATTTGTAACAACGTAATGCACATCCATAAACTTCTTAAAATTGAAACTCACTATAGACGTGCCTCTAATTTCCGCATAACTTTCCTTCTGCTGAACAAAAGAACACACAAACTTAAATGCGTCCACTATAGAAGTGACATTGCTTCTATCTAACTTACCTTTTGTTAAACAAGAACACAAACATACTTAAATAAGTCAACTATAGACGTAACATAGCTTCTATCTAACTTACCTTCTGCACAAGAACATATAACACTTGTTAGTGCACAGAATATTGATGTTGTTACTATTATAAATGGCGTTTCGAAAACACCCATTAGTGAGCGCAGACTCTCGTGATGGATGAGAAACCTAATAGAGAAAATAAGAGTAAGAATACTGTACTTTCACAAGAAGAAATTTTATCTTCTTCAATATTATGGAAACGGAATAATGAATGTGATGTTATCTTTAAGAAATAACTCAATACTTAATATATATTTGTACTAGAAAAAACAAAAAGTGTAGACTTATAGGACTTGTGTAATTACTTTAACAGGGTGTTTTGGATTCAAGACATGACTTTGAGCTATTTTGTGAATTCTTCCTGCCTACACTTTTAGGCGGCCCCTAAGTTTAATCATTAAATATACTAAGGTAGAAAGATGAAAACACATCTCCAGTTTTTTCTCTTAGTAAATGACGTTTTTTTTTTCTCCTCACATGACACAAATCACCTAGTATGATAAATCAAAGATTATGGAGGTCCCTCGTGGCAGCAAGGATCTTTATCAATTTTAGTTGGTAGTTAGTTCGGTGATCAGAAGATGCGATGTTTTACCCTAAATCTCTAACAGACATTTTTCTCTATCATTGCGCGATGGTTACTTGTTGAAATGTATATCATGTTTAATATTTCATTTGAAAATCATACCTTAGAAACTTAAAGTATTCATTTACATATTGATATTTAGATTGATTTTTTTATGAAAAAAGAAGTTAAGTAAATATAAGATCAAATTGATTTTAGTTTTAAGAAATACTATGTCCCCTTCCAATGTCAGTTGTATAGAAACACAACTTATATATTTTAAAGTAAAACTACCTCCTAGTGGTTTGGATAGTTGCTCTACCTGATTTTTTCTGTTGTATCTTAGAACACAGTTTCACATTTGAAGATTTACTTTTAGTATAGTTGTCTATTAACAAATAACGTATAACAATAACATGGTACTGGTATATCGTAAATATGTCTCTAAAACATGCGTATTAAACCTAAATTGTGACAACCATTACTTTAAAACTGTTCTTACATTTTCAAACCAGAACCACGCGTTACTGCGTTCTCATAGATATTTAAAGAAAGCACTTAAACGTCAGTTTTTTTTATAAATATAGTACCATTCTTTGTATGTGTCTCCTATGTACATGTTTTAAGATAATTTTAGTTTCAGTTAGACAGTTCTATACTTAATTAACTACGTTATTTAGTAACTGTTAGTCCTGAAATATGTATGTAGCATACTTTGATCATAAGTTATTGATAATGTATTATCAGCTACAGTATTATCACACGAACAAATTTAAACATTTCATTGAAGGCGATTACAACTCCTACAGAAAACGCTAATTTTGTCAAGTTACATCACAATATGTTATTTCCAAATAGCTTTTAAACAAATTTATTTCCGCTTTCTTCTGCACTGATAGAACATATTTTCAGAAATTGCGGCTACATGTGTTCAAATATTTATCCTTTATTTAGAGTTGATCTTTAATAGTGGTTTCTTTTTATTAACTGCGACTTTACGTGGGACGTTTGTTTACCCTTTATCTCCTTTATGCCCCCTATTGACTCAGTGGTTTGTCTGCAAACTTACAACGCTAAACACCGGGTTTCGATAGCCGTGGTGGGCAGAGCACAGATAGCCCATTGTGTAGCTTTGTGCTTAATTCAAAACAACGAAACAACAATATCTCCTCTATACACAGAGAACACGTTCCTTTTTTTTTAAATCAGGCTAAAACTAAAACATATTACACTATTCAGAGTGCCTTATAAATTTACGATACTTCACAGAATATCGAGTGAATAACTATTTGTTTACACTTCCTCCTTCACCTCTCTCTCTCTCTATATATATATATATATATATATAAAGTTATTGCATAAATTTATAATCATTTAAAATAACCAGGCGGAATAGTGATTAAGGTGAGATGTTATAACTTTGTAAGAAACCAATCAGGTCTGTGTCTTGTTCATATGTTTATTCTTTAAACGGAATCATTCCGATGATACAGCGATAAGTCTACGGACTTGCAACGACAAAATATGGTGTTCGATTCCATCGGTTTCCTCAGCAGATAGCCTAATGTGGATTGCTATGAAACAAAGTAACTCTAAAATAAATTCGTCATAATTTTAAATACACATATATATATATATATAAACAACATATAAAAAGAATAAAATTTATATATTTCAGAATAAATACATTTTATTTTAATAAACATTTAAAGTAGTGAGTAAATATTTACAAGTTATATATTTTAAACTTTTTCACTTACGTGATACAAGAACTTCCTTAGGTTGTGTAATCTCCATATACTTTATTCATTCATAAACATTTACAGTTCTTATTTCAGTAATGAGAATGAAACATAAGTATGGTTCTTGAAACTGGATAAAACAGTCACATTTGTTGACATACGTAATGTTCAGGTACAACAAAAAATCTGTTGGTCCATTAGGTTGTCTCATTCTCTAAACCAAACTAAAACTATAAATAAATAATATTAAAATAATAAAACCGGTTCTTGTCATTCATATATTTGTCAAGATTTCTTTTGAACTCGCTCAAATTTACTGCTTCCACAAAAATTCCAAACGCAAACCATTCCATAGACCAACCACCTTATTTGAAAAACAAAAGTTGTGTTTTTTTTACTAAAGTAACCGAGAAAAAAACGTATATTACTGCGTTTAAAGGCCATAAAACACACCTAAATCATTTTTGATTAAATGTAATGTATTTAGCTCTCTGTAACCGTATTATAGCTTGTTATTCATTCTGTGTAATTAAATTTTCTCAACTGTAGCACTACGGGTATTTTTAATAATCATATCTTGTGGCAATTATTTACCCTTGCAGTATGTAATACTTACAATGTTTGGTTAATTAAACCTCTTAAATACAGTGTTTCGTAGTCAAGAACAAATAGAACAGATAAACAAGAAGCTAATAGCTTGTGGTATAATTATTTTAATACAAAATTACTTGCGTGTTTAGTCGTTAACGTAAAAGAGAGTACAAAACTTTAATGAAATTTAAATTTACAAATTTTTTTCCTTAGGTCATAGGAAGGTCATAGGTAAGTCAAAAAAATTATACTGAAAACACTCAACAAGAACAGAAATGATTTATAATCCTCTAGTTCATTTATTAATGTTGCTGATGACGTACAATTGAGAAATTTTACGTATGTTGTAATAAACCACATTTAGCCTGTGCTTGTGGCAACAAATACACGTTCCTATTGAAATACGTTGTAAATAACTACATTTAGCCTATGCTTGTAGCAACAAACACACGTTCCTATTGAAATAAAATGTAAATAACCAAGTTTAGCGTCTACTTGTGGCAACAAATACACGTTCCTGTTGAAATAAAATGTAAATAACTACATTTAGCATGTGCTTGTGGCAACAAATACACGTTCCTGTTGAAATAAAATGTAAATAACTACATTTAGCATGTGCTTGTGGCAACAAATACACGTTCCTTTTGAAATAATTTGTAAATAACCAAGTTTAGCGTCTACTTGTGGCAACAAATACACGTTCCTATTGAAACAGTACAGTAGCAGTTGCATTTCAAATGTGGTGTGATATATAAGAAAGCAAAAGGGGGAGTGTAGCTGCTGAAACACACGTCACAGAAAACATGTCGAACATGTTTGGGAATCAAAGCAGCTCAATGTGAATTGCGTGCGTTAACCAATTATCCATGTCTCCTAACTTTAATGTATAAAATCAAAGTAACCTCAGTATAAATCTTAAGAACACGTTCACCACTTCTTGTAAGTTGATCTTGGTTTTAATGACTTTCAGAGACGAAATCACAAAATCGATCCATTCGCTCCCATACAAATATAGTTTCACATGTTATTCTCCACTATCTCTCAGTTATTGACCTACGAAGAGACAAGAAAACTTTAAATCGGTTTCACCTTCTCATGTATAAAGACTAAATACAGCACAGCAGTATTATTTTAGACAATGTTCGAAAGAGAAACGTTGTTTCATGACTCCAACAACGAGGTGGTTGTGTACGATATAAATCACTCATATTTCTTATTCTATATATGTGCAATAAATATATGGCATAGGTTTGCAATGAAAAGTGGGTCACCCCAGCCAAATCGTGGGACGATATTACCACTATTAAATATAACCTGTGTACCTTACACAAATGTTCATGTGGCGTTCAGTGAAATTGTAAATTATTAGTTGAGTGAAAACGCGAGAATTATATTTAAATCCAACAATAGAATATTTCGCATGAACAAACAACACAACTTAAATCTGTGTTTTACTGTTTGTTAGTTTAAGTCTCACAAATGCGATAAGAACTTTGGTATTGAAAAAATTATGTGTAAATTATAACTAGGTCTTGTTTAAACGAAGATGATTTATAATCCTGTAGTTCATTCATTAATCTTGCTGACGACGTACAATTGTGAAATTTTACGTATCCATTAAAAGACGTTACTCTAATTGATAGGTATATTTTATTCTACTTATAAAAATGATATGTGCGTGTGTTTTTTATAGCAAAATCACATCGGCCTATCTGCTGAGTCCACTGTACAACAACGTTTTTGCTTCTTGAACACTGTTAGGTGTTCCTTGTAGATTTTTTGGCTGCTGATCACAAATTCACATACAAATTTGCCCATCACGTACCGTTTCATCGAAATCTTCAGTTTTGTCATGTTTTCTCTTATATATGTGTCCAAAATTTTCGTTTCTGTAAGAGATCTATGAACAATGTTTTGTACAGTCTGGGCATGTCCAGGCATGAAATCAGGCCAGGTTAGAACCTGTTCCGTGGAAGTATGCAGGCCGAACATGTCTGGGCAGGCCGGAGCCAGCTTTACACTGTCTCAGCAGACTATAAAAGTGGATTGCATACACAGATATTGCTCATTGGATTAAGATAGACCTTATAATGTGTATGTATTGTTTCAGAATATAGCATTGCTTCAGTAGCACTGTAACAAGTAAGTTAAATGTTATAGACGTTTTACAGGACGATTGGTGTCGGTCAATATGTCTTGTCAATGTCGTAACAGCCGCGATACATTCCGCTATACTTGTGGCGAGTATACGCTTGTTCATCAGAGACACTCAATGACTGCTCTTGTGAAGAAAGCATATCATCTGTACTTCGGCTGTAAAATTGGTGATCAAGACCAGGAATGGGCGCCTCACATTTGTTGTGCGACATGTGCTGTCTGTCTGAAAGCTTGGCTCAGAGGCACTCGAAAGACAATGCTATTTGCTGTCCCGATGATATGGCGAGAACAGAAAAACCACGTGACGGACCGTAACTTCTGTTTGACTAATGTGTCTGGTTTCTCTGCCAAAAACAAGAAGTCAATTGAATACCCTAACCTGCCTTCAGCAATGAGACCCGTGCCACATGACGACAGTCTTTCAATTCCGAAACCACCAGAGAAATGGACCTTAGACGAACCAGATGAAGAAACTGCAATGCAGGGAACTGGCAGTGACATGGATCCGGATTTTGAACCGTGCTCCTCAGGCTATCCACATCTCATAACACAGTCAGGATTAAACGATCTGGTTAGATATTAGGGTTTGTCAAAAGGAAAAGTCGAATTTCTGGGTTCGAGACGGCAGGAATGGTGTTTTCCAAAGCCGCCAAGTTAATATAACCAAATTCTTTGCACAAGTTGACAGTCTGTGTTTTTGTGTTGACATCGAAGGATTGTTCTCTGCTTTGGGTTGTGACCGTGATCCTCAAGAGTGGCGCCTCTTTATTGATCCATCAATGTTAAGCCTGAAAGCTGTTCTGTTACACAATGACAACGTTTACCCTTTAATACCTGTTGGCTATGCAGCACACATGAAAGAAACCTACGAGAACATGGAAATGTTGCTGAAGCACATCCAGTACAGCAAGTACAACTGGAATATCTGTGGAGATCTGAAAGTCGTTGCTCTGTTACTGGGACTGCAGCTTGGCTATACAAAGAACTGTTGTTTCATCTGTGAGGCCTGGCATGGCCAAGCGCGTAAGGCGTGTGACTCGTAATCTGAGGGTCGCGGGTTCGTGCCCGCGTCGCGCTAAACATGCTCGCCCTCCCAGCCGTGGGGGTGTATAATGTGACGGTCAATCCCACTATTCGTTGGTAAAAGAGTAGCCCAAGAGTTGGCGGTGGGTGGTGATGACTAGCTGCCTTCCCTCTAGTCTTACACTGCTAAATTAGGGACAGCTAGAACAGATAGCCCTCGAGTAGCTTTGTGCGAAATTCTAAAACAAACAAACTTTTTTCAAAACATAGTAATGTGTATTACAGATGTTTTAAAATATACCTAAAAACTCAATACTTTGTCGAAAATTAACATGATGAAAATATTTTAATATTTCACAATATTATGAAATGTGTTTATCTCATATGATTAACTGTATCGTTTTTTATATTTTTATAACACGTTAACAAATGAAAGGTACGTAAAATGTTTAAATATTCTTGGCCTACATTTGGCAAGGTTGAAAGCAGAAATTTAAAGTGATTTCCATCTTCCTCTGCTATTCTAAAGTGATGGTGATGGAAACCAGTCGTGGTGGCACTTTATTCTTTCCAAGGGAAGGCACACAGTACGAATTATACTGTTGAGATGTCACTCATCCCCTAGTAAAAAGATTCCACTTACATAGTTGCACATCTCTTATGAAACGTTATATCATCAAATAGCGAGGACGAGACATGTCAGTGGCTCATTACATTACACTTCAAGAAATATTCAATGCTAGGGTGGAAATGTTGAGCTGACCCCATTGATCGTTAGAAAACTGACAATAAAATAAATTCATTCTAATAATTGAACATAAAATCTAAGTGTTATTGACAATAAATGTGAATGTTAAGACTTCGATAAATGCAATCAAACTGGAAATTTTCAGATTCTTTGCTAAACCTGAAAGTGCTGTCATTTATTTTTAAAATTACCTCACTAACAAACAGCGGACGACGTCTAAGCTTTGCGGGTATTTCAGTTAGTTAGAGAAAACAAATGAAACAATTATAATATTAGCAAAACTTTAACAGAACCATGTAGTCACTTTTTAATATTGCCCGTGTATATTTGTAAATATTGTTTTTATTTCAACCCAGCATGGGCGGGTGGTTAGGGCGCTCTCGTAATACCAAAGGCCACGGGTTCGAATCCCCGTCACACCAAAATACTCGCCCTTTCAGCCGTGGGAGGGTTATATTGTGACGGACTATCCGACTATTCGTTGGTGAAAGAGTAGCTCAAGAGTTGGCAGTGGGTGGTGATTATTAGTTGGCTTCCCTCTAGCCTTACACTGCTAAATTAGGGAGGGCTAACACAAATAGCCTTCGTGTAGCTTTTTGCTAAATTAAAAAACAAACAAACTATACTGAAAGGTATATGATCGACTTTTAACTAACGTATTACTGTGCTTAGGTTTACTTAAGAAAGTGTATGCGTGATTTTGAATACTGTAAGAATTGTGCATAGTGTTTTGTACTTTAACGTGTACTCATGAGATGTGTTCTGCTTTGAAACGTAGTTTACGTTTGAGACACCGAAAACATCTTATATTGAGGCATTGTATTTAGCAAAAATGCTGGTGCACATTGTTGGTTCAAAAGTGTTTTATGGAAGACACTTTACTGTAGTAAGTACGTTTCACATAATACTACTTATTTCAATTTATTGTCTTATTTGAGAAACCTTTTCTGTAGTAAACACGTGTTTCAAATAATAAACAATAGTACTTATTTCAATTTATTGTCTTATTTGAGAAACTTTTTCTGTAGTAAACACGTGTTTCAAATAATAAACAATAGTACTTATTTCAATTTATTGTCTTATTTGAGAAACCTTTTCTGTAGTAAACACGTGTTTCAAATTATAAACAATAGTACTTATTTTGGTGGCATGTTATCAAGTAAGTTTAAAAAAATTTAAAAATTAAGCAAACGTGAAACCTAAAAGTACCTAAGAAAAGTCAATGTTTACTTACAAGATAACATTGTTTTTACATGTACACATATTCACAAGTAACTTGTGCCAATAAACTAACAGGTGGTTTTAATCAAACTTAATGAATCAGAAATAGCATGAATTCTTCAAAGACACATTAAAATTCAGTGTACGAGCCCCTCATCCACGTTCCAGTTGCTCAGCTGTATGCCTCCAGGCTTAAAGCGTTAAAATTCGGGTTTAGAAACCCGTGTTTTGAATAATACAGATTGAACATTGTGTATGTCAAACTATTAAAAAAACAATGGCCAAAAATAAAAAAAACAATTTGCGAGTTTCAAAAGAACAATTAAAAACAAACCCTTGAACACATATCTTAAATGTAAACACAATCGGTATCTTGAAATATTGGAGGGTGTAAACATCTATTTAAATTAAAAAAATACAGATGCAGGACAAATTTCAATAATTTTCTATGAGCTTGTATTTTTGAAACTCAACAACAGATCATAAGAAATCCATAGTTCTCAAACCAACCGTAACACTGAAGTAGCAAAATAAAATAGTTCTATTCTATACTTTCATTCTATGTGGAGGAGAAATATTCTGTATTTATAAATAATTTTCCTTTTCCATTAAAAAACACAAGGCTGGTGTCTCAACCAAAATTTTAACTTACTATATTTTCAGAAATAATTTTGGACCGAAACTTAAGAGGCTTATGTACTAATAGTAGAATTTATTAGGATATTGACTGTTTCTGATTAAACCTAAAATATACATTTTATAATCTAAACACCTGGGATTAATTAACTGAAACTAAAACTCACCATGGACTCATGCTGCATTTACAGAAACTTTTAAAATAATGTGATTGGTCAATCTTCTTCGGCTATGGAATATCTAAGCTATTTGCCAGATGTGAATTAGATACTCTAATTTTCATTCCCCTTTCAATTTTTCTGCTAATCTGTTAAAACGTTTCCTCTAAAATGAACTATTTGCTGCTCTGCTGAGTTTGTTCGTTTTTTTTTTCTTTAAAGCGGCTTAACTTTAAACTCCTCATACGCTTAGAGACTTATCCATAAACATTAGAATACGCCTCTTTTGGAGATTTTTTTACGTTAGTCTTCTAGCTCCATTAACAGTCAGAGATGAAATTTTGATTTTTAACAAATATTAAATGAAATAGACATAACGATGATACAAGAACAAGTGATGTGAACAAAAGAAAATTCGAACACCTGGGCACGCTAGAATGAACGGATAAAAGATGGCGGATTTCCACAGACAAGCTCTGTTTGCATACTGTAACTTGTTTTCATTTGTTATTTTGCCTGTGAGAAGATAGTTCATTTTTTGTTCTTGTGAATACGAATACCAACGTTTTTCAAGGAAATGTGAAGTGATATTTTATTCTATAATGTTCGAACTACCTCAGCTCAAGTATATTAATGTGGAAGAAAATAACTCAGCTATTTCGAATATGAATGAAAAAAAATGTATAAAACGATGAAAGAAAAAATACAGAGAAATCGTAAAATGTGCAAAGAAATGTTTTCCTTTTGTTTCTAAATGTGAAGGTCTGTAGTGAAGCTACGATTGAGTGGGTATTGTTTACCAGTATTATACACAGAAGTAATTTTCGACAAAATAGCTTTACAATGTAATTGTAACATTTATAACAATAGGGTCTCAATACAACGCTTTTTTAAGTTCATACACGTGGTAAGAATGCCTCAATCTCACTCTGTTCATTCTTTTTTACACGTGGTAAGCAAGCATTAATAAGTCCTTTTATTTTAGTTCATACGCACAGTAAGAAGAGCCAACTACAACAGTTTTGTTAAATTCATACATATGGTAAGATGGAGCAAATATTGTATGGTGACTCCTATATAAATAGAATTTTCCACTCACTTGCGTAATGCGTAGACAGACACTGATTGGTAGAATTTTCTTCTCTCTGACCATTTTATTTTGTAAATAGGTTTAACATTTTGACCATTGGAATTGGATCTGAACTATCAAATGAAATTGGGTGCAAAATCCTTCCTTCGTCGTTTCAAAGAAAGAAACTTCGAAAAACAAGACTAAACATAAATGATTTCTTATCCCTCTAGATGGATAAACAGATTAACTAATTGATGAACTATCATTTGAAATGACTGAGCTGACAATCAATTACAAATACACTGTATGTAAATTCTACATATTTGTACTGTGTCTAACTAAAATTGTTTCGGTTTTCGTATCTGTTAGTGTTACAGAAATTAGATTTTGCTGATTAGTACACTGTGAACATTAATAGTACAAAGACATCCCAAACCATGGCAGATACTTGTGTGTAGTCTTCATAAGATGCATGCTCTAGATTCTTTCAGAACTATAGTATGGATTATTTTTAAAAAAATTAAAGATACGCAGGTTTTATGTTCCTAGTTACTTAATAACTAGTTTTCTGATCATCAGATTCTGTATATTTTTGTATTATACCATGAAAGAACATGTAAAATAGCTGTTGTTTACAAAGTAAAAGTAAAGATGAAACTAACTGAAGAAAGAAGCGGTGTCTTATCTCTATAGGTGGAACATTTCTTCTTTAAGACGGCTACTTAAAGGTCTAGTCATACCTACTCAGAAACATAGTTTTTACAGGCAGAATGTGATTCCAGTGATAAATGTATTTCTGTTATAGCTTTCTTGGTTTGTTGAAATAATATAGTTTAGGCATCATGACATTAACATTGAGTAGGCTGGAGAAACGTTAGAATTGCTACATGGTTTATTTCGTATTTTATCAAATCTTTCGAACATGTATTTCCAAATTACCACAGTAATCACATGAAATTGTAAAAGATGTGCAAGTTATTCTAATTCTTCATATTTACAATATATTTGCTTTAGAAAACTCTAGAAAACAAATTATTGAAGAACAACAGTTCGATTAAACTGGTGAACTTTATTGGTTTGGTACAAAGAAAATAAATCCACAAACCTAGTGCATTTCATTATTTCACACAAACAAAATACATTCATAAACCTATAAGTCTACATTTTACTGGTTTGGAACAAACAAAATAAATTAACAAACCTGGTGAATTTTACTGATTTCTATGCATCTTATATAACACTATGTAACAACATTTTTACTTGTTCCTGGGTAGAAATTGTTATTTCCCAATTACTTATGCCTAAAGTAGATGAAAAAAGACTTATTTTTCACTCCAAACTTTGCTTTGGTGACGAAGGTAATGGAATTTTCAAATTCACCCATTTTTCAGAACATTCCAGGTAGATTCAGTGCTGAGTAGCTGATAGAGAATTTTCTCGAACTTACAAGAATTTTCTAGAACTTTCCAGAATGATGTAGAACATACAAGAATTTAAGAAATTTTAGAATGTTGTAGAGCTTACGAGAAATTTCAAGAACCTTTTAGAATTTTCTAGAACTTTCTATAGTAATATATGTACAGGGGCACACCACTCACCACTTCAGTTTAGTTCTAGCTGCCTAAGCAAACACATAGACCTATCCAAGGAGACTTTACCAGGTTTTCCTGTTATCTTTACCTTTGGGACAGCAGGGACACCGCAACGCACTAAAACACGAATAACTGGTAATAATGGACTGAGTTCTCTGTGGGGAGGCACAATGTCAAGTTTATGTCACTAGTGGACCTCCAAAAGGTGTTGTTCCTACCATTGCACATAAAAATTGGATCTTATGAAACAATTTGTCACAGCTCTTGATAAGGAGTCTGCAGCCTTCAAGTACCTTCAAGACTTCTTCCCTAAGCTGTCTGAGGCAAAGATCAAAGCTGGTGTCTTCGTTGAATCACAAATAAAGAAGATCCTGGAGTGCACAGAATTCCTCAAGAAGCTCAGTTAGAAGGAAAAAAAGCTTGGGGCAGCTTTGTCGCAGTGGTTCGGGGCTTCTTGGGTAATCACAAGGTCGAAAATTATGTGGAACTGGTTGAGGCTCTGATGAAGAACTACGGCCAAATGGGCTGCAGGATGTCCCTGAAAGTCCATATCCTTGACGCTCATCTTGATAAATTCAAGGAGAACATGGGAGCGTACTCAGAGAAGCAAGGCGAGCGCTTCCACCAAGATATACTGGACTTTAAACGCCGCTACCAAGGAGCGTATAATGAAAACATGATGGGAGAATATATCTGGAGTCTAATACGTGAAAGTGATTTACATTACAGTCGCAAATATTGAAAAACTATTCACTTCTAAACATTGTTGTTCATTTTTGTATAGCTTTAGTATAAATACATGTAAATCTTGATTCATATCTTGATTTATTCAGACCTTATGTAAATAAAAATTGTAAATTAGCCTCTTTTTACAAAGAAAATAAGCTAATTTCTAAATTTCATTATCCAGGTCACAAAAGTAAAGTTTGAAGAGAATAATGACCATTTTCTGTACTTTTACAACACAACCAATTAAAAAATAACACATACTATCCAAGAACAAAATGTGTTACATAGTGTAATAAATGCTTTTCACCTTTTAATTGTTGCAAAGTTGACACATGTGAAACACTATAGTGTTGAAACGTTACTGAAAATAGCAATATGAACTTTCCTCAAACTAGAACTCGTGGTAGAAAATACATTTTTTGCATGAATCCCGCTGCTGTTATATTAATAAACCAGTTGTACAGTTTACTGGTGTATATAAATAAACCACGTAGAAGTTGTGAAACACGTGTTAATGAAATTAATGGAATATCCAGAACAAATACCATTATTTAATACAAAGAAATCGTTTATCTGTAGGTAAAAAAGAACTATAATCCATGCTGTTTTAGTGTTCATACAAGTTTTGTGTTACTTTAAAGAGTTTTATGCATATTTTATGGTATGTTTGTTTTGAAATTTTGCGCCAAAACTATGCGAGGGCTATCTGCGCTAGCCGTCCCTAATTAAGCAGTGTAAGACTAGAGGGAAGGCAGTTAGTCATTACCACCCACTGTCAGCTCTGGGGCTACACTTTTATAAACGAATACTGGGATTGCTCAAAATATTATGACGCCACCACCACTGAAAAAGTGAGCATGTTTGGTGCGATTGGGATTCGAGCTCCTGTCCCTCGGAGTTCGAGTTGAGCGCCTTAACCACCTGGCCATGTATGACTAATGGAGTTTAATTATATGATGGGGTGATATACAAGTTTTTTTCGTTTATTTTATCAAAGTAAGTATTGTATTGTTGCTGTTATTTCCAATTTTACTATTTATAAAAGGAAAACAGCTGTTAAGAAGAGATCTAATAGATGCATTAGGACTGAACATTATGATACAAATGACAAAATATTTCGGTCTTTTAATTTAATATTCTGGAAATGTCGTAAATTTACCTCGATATTAAATTTAATAATTTATGACGGCCCAGCATGGCCAAGCGTGTTAAGGGTCGCGGGTTCGAATCCCGGTCGCACCAAACATGCTCGCCCTCCCAGCTGTGAAGGCGTTATAACGTGACGCTCAATCCCACTATTCGTTGGTAAAAGAGTAGCCCAAGATTTGACGGTGGGTGGTGATGACTAGCTGCCTTCCCTCTAGTCTTACACTGCTAAATTAGGGACGGCTAGCGGAGATAGCTAGCCCTCCTGTAGATTTGCGCGAAATTCAACAAACAAACAAAAAACAAAACAAATAATTTATGACAGAAAATAGCTGAGCCAATTGTCTTGTGTTTTTATTTTGTAAACATTTTGAAAAATTCCATAATTATTACGAAAACTTTATCAACCATATGTTCGATCTTTCTCAGTTTTAATTTATTTTAATATCAAATTATCTAGATATATTAGTGTATCAGTGTTATAAACAACCGCTGTGAGGTATAGTCAATAATATTTTTTAAAAAATAGAGTACAGAATGTTTAGACCCTAAATCATCGTTAACAAAAAGGTTAACCTGAAGATGACTTAAAAAGATCGAAAATTTGTTCTGTACTTTATATTAATTAAGGTTTTAATGCGTACACCATCCGTCTTTAGAATATATTTTTGCTTCAATTGGGTTTCTCGTCAACATGAATATATTATTTGTTTTTGCTAAAGAGCCATATTCTAACTTCTTGAAAGATCCCAGTCTAACGTTTTTATAAAAGTTATAAAATTGTCCCCTACGTTTCTATCAAACAATGCACGCGGCTAACAGAGTCATTCATTTTCTGATAAACAATACACACGTATTCACATTTTAGCAATGTGCACATAAATATTATTACCAAAATGTGTTTTTTTTTTGCTTTTTTTTAACTACCTACACAACATTTTTGTGTAACATGGAATTTGTGTAATTTAGAATTTCTTTCTTTATTTAAATGTTTTTATTTACAAACAGCAATATTTGGTATATCATACTGTCATTGCTATCTAGGGAATATAAACTGGGTATAGTGCATACACCCAGCAAGACAAACATTATATTATCACAGTTGTTATACTATCCCGTCAGCCATTTGAAAACAAATAAGTGAAAATTTCGCGATTTCCAGAAAATTACACTTTAATTACTCGTTTTAATTTTTTTACTTGACTTCATGAAATCCATTTGTTACCAACAAACACTAACCCAATATCGTGCAATAAATCCGTTCTTATAGATAGAATATATCAAACTTTCTAGTCTGTGCATGAAATTAGAACAATTACCTCATACCTGACTCAAAAGTGTATCTTAACTTTACATGAATAAATAAATCAACTGGACCATGTCGTTTCTTAAGGAATTTCACAAAGAGCTATACAATGAGCTATCTGAGCATAATTGTCCCTGATGTTGAACTGATAGAGTAGAAGAAATTCGGTAAGTCAAAGCATTCATCGTCAGCTATTGAGCTACTATTGACTGATCGAATAATGGCATTTCATGTTAGTCTTATGCTACACTA
Organism: Tachypleus tridentatus; assembly: GCF_004210375.1. Lineage (NCBI taxonomy): Eukaryota > Metazoa > Arthropoda > Merostomata > Xiphosura > Limulidae > Tachypleus > Tachypleus tridentatus. The sequence continues at coordinate 8,790,391 of NC_134831.1, forward strand.
TAAGCCTCAATATTCGGAGATGTTTCGTTGGTCAGAATTATCGCAGTCAGATCCGTGCACACTACACGCCCGGGCCAAAACTTTTAGATGCGAGCCCATTCCAGAACTTCAAAGTTTATTGTTTGTTTTTGAATTTCGAGCAAAGCTACATGATGGCTATCTGCACTAGCCGTCCATAATTTAGTAGCTTAAGAAAAACTAGAGATAAGGCAGCTGGTCATCACCACTCACTGCCAACTCTTGAACAAGTCTTTCATCCAACGAATAGTGGAATTTATTGTGATTTATAACGCCCTTATAGCTGAAAGGACGAACATGTTTGGCGGGATGGGGATTTGAAACCGTGACCATCAGATTGCGAGCCGAACGCCCTAACCACTTCATTGTTTATAAGAAAATAAATACTGTTTTGAAAAATTAATGTATTACTTAATCGCCTATTGACAATTAATGTATTTAATAGCATTAGAATTATTGATTGATTGATTAATACATACATATACGCGAAGAATGTCAAATAGTTCGTGGCTCAATCTATAAAGACGAGAAATGTTCGAATATCTCCAACAGATATCCCGATGTGGCTTTGCTATAAGAAACACACACACACCCAAACAGTTCGTATCCCAGCCTATAAAAATAAGAAACACTGGTTCAACTATGATTTACTTTAACATATCCTATACACATGCACCAGCAGTGTTCTGAGATATTTATGACCTTCTGAAAGAACTATTGTTCTTGGTCCTCAATCCATGACTGAATGGTATGTACATCAACCTGAAATATTCGACCTTTCATAAACATTGTAACGTTATGGAAGAGATAAGTTACTTGGAACTAAATCTGGTGAGTAATAAAGGTATTATGGATAGTGTTCGAAGCAACTCACAATTCGTGTGGTAATGGAAGAGCACACATTTTTGAGCAATTCTTTTGTTTTGCTGGACTTCTTAATGAAAATTGTTGATTAAAGATACACAGTAATATTTTGTAATAGTCTGATCCCTTTCCAAATAACCATCTAGTGAAACATAGTACATATTGATGCCATGATCTTCTCACCAGAAGGTCGTGACTTTGGTAGACGACCTAGAGTATTTCCATTGCAAACTCTGCATTTTTTTCTAGATTGCAGTGGTGAAACCATCTTTTATCCATAGTTACAAATTTATTGAAACCTTTGATGTAAGTATAGACTTACAACCACCTGGATCTGTTTCTTCTAAGATGACAGCACTTGTGGAACCAATTGGACACTTACCTAATTAATGTCCACATGTCACTCAGAATGCTCACTACAATACTTTTAAAGATTCCCACTTCCTCTGCTAACTTTTTAGTGGTAAGTTTTCTGTTGTATATAACAAATCATGAACTTTGTCTAGAATTTCTCTTGTGGTTTATATACTGCACTTTTTCACAGTCAGATATGCTAAAGCACTCTATGTCATGGTGAATTTCTTGTGATGTCATTTAATACTGTTCACTTCTTTCCTTCATATAAGCTTGTTAAATTACATGTTATTTACTCATAAAAAAATTCCAACTTAACATTTATAAGAAAAAATAATCTATTTCAGTTTCTATTATATTTCTATTATATTTTTCAGACACATATAGTTTGTATATATATTGTTCGTTGCATTTGATCAACAAATTCACTGACATATTCTAAACCTACACAGGTATTGTTATGTATTATTTTAAAATATTTATGTGCAAATGATGTCAATGAAGTTGGAATTTCAAACGTAATAGGTCATTGCGGCCGAAGGGATTGTCAACAGTGGTATTAGACACGTGGTTTATGAGTGGAATATAATTATTGTAGATGTCTACAATTTTGGAGTTTCTAACGTTACCACTAATACTTACGTTATTGTAAATTTAGCTTTTATCTATGTTATTAGCTTATAGAAGTTTTTTAATAGTTACTTAAAACCTATATTTTCATCATTTGTGCTCTTTTTCGCTAGCGACATCACTGAAATATCCGTTTTCCATGAGATACAGATACTAAAATCTCTTGAAGTGTATGCTTCCATTAAAAATGGAAACAACTTATTTCTACTCATCATTTTCATAATGTAACTACAAGTTAAGCCTATGTATCTAAAATGGTTAAAAACTTTGTTTTGAGCAATTATTTTGACAAACTAATATTTTAATGCTTTAAAATGTAAGACCTTTCTACTACAAAACAGACTTACCAATCAGTATTATATTGGCTGGTAGTTGGAACCTGAAAAGTGCTTACGTAACTACGTAACAAGAAAAAACAGAGTTTAAATCTTCACTATAATACGTTCTCAGAATGAAATTTATGTATGGAGATTAGCTTTTAAAATAGACACAAAAAGTTCCACTCATAATTAATTATGCTAAAAGCTAATCGTATCTTTCAGTCGTTTTTTATCCACTTTTTTAGTCAAAGATAAATAACTCTCAAAAAATCTATAATTGTTATCTCTAATGGCATATTGACTAACCCTTACGTGGTGCTTCAAGCTAAATAAATTATGGGCTGTAGAGACGGAACTGATTCACAACTAAACGTTTATCTGGGTGGTATGTTCTGAGCAAATATTTCAGCCTCAGTTTCTATGTATATGGTAAACTTTCTGTACTCTGGTAGTCTAGGCGCTGTGCTATTATATATGAAACACCGTCTTCCCATTTGTTATACTTGTTGAGCGAAGTTTTAAAATGCAAATTTTATTTATACACTTGTTGAGTGACGTTTTAACATGTTAATCCTATTTAATATACCTATTGAGCGAAGTTTTAATCTATTAATTCAGTTTGCTACACTTGTTACGTGAAATTTTATTCTGTTAATCCCTTGTCGGTTTCCAGTTTCATTAACTCAGATACAAAATATTTATTCGTTATTGCTTCTTATTCTCACAAGTAAATTATACGATACATCAGTTTTTAGGCTTTGTTTAAGTTGAATCGAACCACCCTTATCCATCAGGGAGCAGAATTATTTGAGTCCTAAAGAAGACACTACTTTGAAGAGAAACGACGGAAGAGAAAACAACGCCAGCTACTACTGAAACCTCTTCTTCCCTCTCAGTTAACATGCACTTACTGTCAGAAGACCTGTGCAGCAAAGATTGGCTTCGTTAGCTGTCTCCGGACCCATGTGTGAACTTGGAGGACCATCATCCTCGACCTCCAGGGATCGCCATCCCCAATTAAGCTAGATTTTCATGTTTGTGACCTTTAGTGAATACATATATATAAATGTTCTATATTATGATCCTATGTTTCTAACTGGGGTCTCTATGACGTCAACTTTTTAAGTTTAAACGGCGTCTCTTATATTTGGTTCTCTAGTTGCTGATTGAGCACTTATCAACCCACGCCTATTGCTAAGAATAGCTTCCCTTGTTTGAAAATAAAACAACTTATAAAAGTTATTTGAAGAAGCACTAATCATTTTCAGGTATTAGATTTTTCATCTTATATTGAATATAAACGTTTAGAATTCTCTGCGGCATACGAAATTTATTTCACCTATAAATGTGTGTGTGTGTGTTTTTCATATAGCAAAACCACAAAAGGCTATCTGCTCAGCCCACCGAGGGGAATCGAACCGCTGATTTTAGCGTTGCAAATCCGGAGACATACCGCTGTACTAGCGGGGGGCCACCTATAAATATTATTCACTTTTAAATACAAGATTATTTAAATTTGTATGTCAGTTACGTCTTTATTAAATAAATATGAAAATGACATTTACTATTTCACAGCACTAAGTTTAACATTTTTGTCTCTCCTGACCTTTATGTGAAATTCAAAAGTGTTTATTTTCAATTACTGCTACAGTATTTTACAGTTAAAAAAAACATAAGGAAAATCTATATTTTATTAATGGTTCTATATCAACTGCCAACACCAAATTAGTTTAACAATTTAATACTTAATACAATTTATTAATGCTAGTTTTTTTTTTATTTCGCGCAAAGCTACATGAGGGCCATCTGCGTTAGCCATCCCTAATTTAGCAGGGTAAAACTAGAGGGAAGATAAATAGTCGTCACTACCCACCGCCAACTTTTGCGATACTCTTTTACCAACCACATTAAAATGACCACACAGCTGAAAGAGCGAGCATGTTTGGTGTGAATGGGATTCAAACCCACAACCCTTGGATTACAAATGGAGCGCCTTAACCCACCTGGCCGTGCTGGGTCATTAATTTTAGATTTTATTTACTAAAATTTGTTTATTTGGAAACTTTATGAACCATTTATTATAAATTAGATGTTTAAGTACTTTTATTATCGATACTGATGACTAAGAGGTAGATTAGGGGTTTATTACGTTAAACATAAAGGTTCGATACCTGTAATGATCAAATTAGAGACAGTCCATTGTGCAGCTTCGCACTTGACAATAACAATCAATTCTAAGTACTCGTAATAATTTTTTTTACAAACTGGACACAAGCAAAGTTTTTCCTGGTTCACTTTTATAGGTTTACACAGTTATATTATATTATCAACTTAAAATAAATAGAATAAGCAAATTACATTTAAATTCCAAAAGCACTTTATATTTTTATAAATTAACTCTATTATTAACATACACTATGTGTTAGATCGTCACGAAATGAAATGAAAATCAACGTTTTGTAAAACATTAAAGTACAAATACAATTAATTTTTTGTCGTCTGTCATAAATAACCTAACACAAAAACAGGTATTATTGGAATAAATGTAACTATTATTGTTCTTGGCAAAATATAGAAGGAATGATAGTTCACACCTATGCCAAGTATGAAAAGATATTAATTTATTAACAATATGTAAACAATTAAAAAAACAAAAACATAGTTGATAGGATCGTTCCATTAAGATTATTGAATTTTGTATTAATTACTTAAAACTAAAAAATATTTTCAGAATATATTAATCACACGTTTACAATGAAACTTGCATGAGGTATTGCTTGTATTTACTATTGTATAATTCTACTGTTAATGCAAAATCACTTTGAAAAGAATTCACATTTTAAGGGTGTAAGTCCTACACCACTACTTTACACTAAAAAATATGTAACATGTGAAATATGTAACGTGTGAAATTTCTCATTTTTCATTCTAATAAGAAAAATCACTTTGTTCATCGTGTAATACATATCACAATAATCGTTATCCCTAATCATTCGCCCCCCGCTAGTACAGCGGTATGTCTACAGATTTACAACGCTAAAATCAGGAGTTCGATTCCCCTAAGTGGGGCTCAGTAGATAGTCCGATGTGGCTTTGCTATAAAAAATACAAAAATACCATAATCGTTCTAGTTGAATGTATAAGAACTTGGTTATAACATGAACTCAACCAAATTTTGATTTACATGTTCTATGTAAGAATACAAATTTAATGTTTTTTTCTGTTAACAAATTTGTTTGATATATCATTCACATCGTCGTTCTAGCTACTACATCGAGATAAATATTTCAAGTGTTTTTTCATCTAATTGGGTATTTTACTTGGATACGACTCGACAAACACATTATTTTCGAACATGTATTTAATAATTGTATTTCACATACCTCAGTAGTATTGTCTTAATTATTTACATAATTACTTTCCAACGGATAAAACAAGTGAACAAATTTTTCGACTTACTAAAAACAAAATTTACTCATAGGTCCATTCTTGACCAAGCCTCGTTCCTTGATCTCAACATCAGTGTTCCTATAACAATACATTTCGTATCTAGAACTCCGCGGTGGACAGTGCACAGATAGCTAAGTGTGTAGTTTTGAACTGGTAAAAAAAAACAAGACAAGAAAGCAATGTCAACAGACCAGAACAGAAATTCTAAAATTCTGTTTCCGTACAATTAGGTAAGAAAGTTTTACCAATAATACATAATTTGATGAGCAACTTATTACAGTGATTTACTAAGAGACTTCGCACAAAATTGCACATCACAGAATTGCTAGTTCTCATAAACTACTGAATCTTAGTTACGCAAAAACTCGTGTCCAAAGAAAGTCAGTAATTTCCTTGTCACTTTTTTTCAACCAATGACAGATTTGAGTAAGACCTGTCTATATCAGGCTTAGCCTCTTGAGATCGACGATAAATTGCTTAAATCTTCCCTATCATAAAACCACAGGGAACTGAAAGAAACTGACAATGTGGTTCATCAAGAAATGAAACAAGAAAATGTGTACGAGAACATTTTGAAGACGGTACAGAACTGAGGGTAATATATCAGTGTTTTTATACCACAAGAAAATTGATCATTTATTGTGTTTATTTGCTCACGATACTTGCTGCGTTAACGTGAAATCTAATTCTCGAGAAGATTCAAAAGGTAATTTATTTTAAACTAGCACCCTTTTAATCTTTATAAATGTTCCACTTTGAAAACCGTAAACAATTATTTATCCATTCCGGAACAAACCGATTTATTTGGTTTCTTTGCAGAATAAGCACCTTTAAAAAATTAATGCGAGTCAGTGTTAGGTTTTGAGCATAGGAGAGATGGTGTCACTGAGAATGCTTGTGTTTTTTTTTTGTTTTTGAATTTCGCGCAAAGCTACAAGAGGGTTATCTGCGCTAGCCTTCCCTAATTTAGCAGCGTAAGACTAGAGAGAAGGCAGCTAGTCATCACCACCCACCACTAACTCTTGGACTACTCTTCTACCAACGAATAGTGGGATCGACCGTAACATTATAATGCCCCCATGGCTGAAAAGGCGAGCATGTTTGGTACAACGGGGATTCAAACCCGCGACCCTCATATTACGAGTCGAACGCCTTAACCTCCCTGGCAATGCCGGGCTTACTGGAAAGGCTTAAACAAAATAAATCACGCATGCATTTATTATAATATACTTGGATTTATTTTCTACACTATGGAAACTAAATTAGTTGGTTTCTAAAGAAGGCAAACTTCAAATGGGATTGTCAATTATTTTTGCCAAAATTTTATGCTATAAAACGTTTGTGGGTTTGCATAGTGTTTGTTATCTACATGACTTTGGATTAAACTTTATTAGTTGAGTGTTCTTAAATAAAATATACCATCTTCAGCCAGCAACAACTTTCTATACAGTTGTGGGAATCCATTTAGGTCTTTATTTCATGTTGCTCGAAAGAAAACTCATCTTTTGCACAAAGACCAAGGACAGATAATGTACGAAGAGCCCTAACTCTGATGGAAACCGAAACTTCGTAACATGCGTTACGTGAATCAAAATTATGTTATTGTGTGAAATAATTAAAAACCCTAAACTTTTGAAAGCGCTTGGGTTATAGGTTTTTAAACATTTGATATGAAAACTTCTTGAACCTAGTTTTTTTATTCTGACATCATAAAACATGGTACTGAGCATGAGCAAAAGAAAAATGTCTGTGTGCAGTGAGACGAGACAGTGGAAATATAGGGTAACTATTGTCAGTTTATAGTAGGGGTTAATTGTTTGTTTAGGCTATTGCGAATATTTATATTCACAACTCAGTCAAAATATTCTGAAACATATCGCTCTCACAACAACAACAACAACAATTATTGAATTACTGAATCCTTCCACTTATAGCTTTCTTTCTATTTTAATTTTAACTCCTTTTTAGTTTCAGACTGTCATAAGGTTTGCGATACGTAAGTCGATATTATTACATGTTGTTTACTCAGTTCATATTTTATTGTTAATTATTTAAGATACATAGTAACCAGCAAAATTATTGGTGTAAAATAACACGTGGACATATTAAACTTGTCTGCTCGGCAAGGCTAGAACGTTTTGAGTTTTCAAATTGTCTTTGTTTTCATCTCTTCATTGCATCATCGGCATGACAAACAAGATGACCGTCAACAAGCTTCATGATTAACTTGTATAATTGTAACATTTCATCCATATTTGTTGCTGTTTGACTTTGATAATAAATGACTCCTGAATATGTGCTTTACTCGTCTTTTGAGCCAAGAAATTATTTTCCATAACTACTGATTCTAACCTGGTTTTTTTATAATGGTACATATATCTCAAATACTAAATTATATTACAAAATTTAGACATAGCTAACCAATAGCAGCGATTATGTTTCTTTGTTTAATATTAGCTGACATCAGATATGCACATGAAACAAAACTACACCTATTATCATCTCATTATTGTTCCTATACATAGAAGTTTAAGTTCGACCAACCATTTCGATATTGCTATAGGACAATAAAAGTATAAAAGTTGAATATTATACCAAATCTGCAGAAAAAAACAAACTCTTGAAGCGAAGTCAGTGAAAAGTAAAATGAATTATAATGATTGATCAGTTTTTCTGTTTTTGATTTCTTGAAATCCTCTACTCAAACTATTTAACACAATGTAAATGATAACACAGCTTCCTATAATTTTGAAAATATCCTGGTTTGATTTCTTATTTTCGTATATAGTGATATGCAACAAATTATAACCAAACAACAGAAATAACAAACTAGATAATCGTTGTTAATAGTTTATGCTGTTCTCCAATAACAATAATTATTATTACAACCTTTAATATTTTTACAGTTTTTCTTATAAGATAACTTGTTGTATTCATTATCGTAAAATAAATGTACTAGTCTGACGGTGATAATACTTTAAATGGACTAGCAAGCTGATCACGATAACATCAGTTCCTGGGAAATAACTTGATCCCTGCTCAAATAATTTTACTTACTGTTCAACTTCGCGCACGATAGTCAAAGTTGAACACCGAATCTTAAACATCGGCGATTAAACTGAATCGTATTGATAGAATGGTTTGCTGTCTCATACTTGAAGTCTTCAATATTAGGATTTTAAATAAATAACAATTGAATTTTGTCCCTAGGATTAGAGATTAAAAGTCCAGTTAAAAAGATAAACATTTTTCAAACCATTTATGTACCGAATTACTTGTGGATCTATGTTGGATAGAGAAGAGTTCTTGTTATATGTGAAACATAGTAAAAGTCAACCAAAACATAAGTAAAAACTGCAGTTGTTTATAAAATTACTGTTTGGGTTTCTTTTGGAAAATGAGTGGTTTTGAAAACGTCTTGTCCGTTTTTTACTGGGTGATGCGCAGAAAATAAAAACGTATAGCTGCTAATTTTATACAATATCGGAACCATGTTGGCGAACTTTGTATTTAACCAATTTATAATTTAAGGGTTAAAACAGCAGTTGTAATACACTATGCCTAATTTCTGTTTATGGAAGAAAACTTCTGCGGCTATTACTTTAAGTCCTAAAACATATTTAGTTTATGCTTGAAATAAACTTTGAAATGATTCTAGATATCATTAATTTATCTTGTAGTTGATCTTGCAATGATTACTTTCATGATAAAGTGTTTAGAATTAATCTATAAACAATTTTTTTATCTCACAATATTTGACCAAGAGTTCAATATTAATATTTGATATTATTTTAGTAATACTTCACATTTAGTACCCAGGTTAAAACAAAGTACCTGATTAACGTTTTAAAATGTTTGAAAGTCTAATTGGAATGTGTTGTCACATTACAGTAACTAACTTTATTAGAATTTCATACAAGATTAAATTGGTAGTTTGAAAGCAAAATTAACTTGGTTTACTTCGGGACTCGGATAATAAATGGCCAAACTTCCTTGAATTTCGGGGGCTTTGTTTATCAATACAAGGATCCTTATTTATTAGATATTATTTAATAAAGGGATTTTAGATGAAATTAAATTATTTTGTAATAAGTACAAAAAATGTACTAAATAAATACAAATAAACAAAAAATCGTATTTTTTTCTAAACATTATTAATGATTATTTTTAGCTAAGAATAATGTCATCTAAGAACTTTGCACTACTTTATGCGGATGTACACTTTAAGCCGCATATAAAAGTACGACAGTCACATTAACTATCACTTTGCTGATGTCGTGTTAATTAATGCCTCCACCATTTTGAGGGCAGAAACGCTAACATCGAGAGGTAAGTTTTATCTTACTTACCCCAGAATGGTAGTACCTAATTTACTTATTTTTTTCATCTTTTTTATGTTTATCGTTTTCTTATTCTAACTTGGGAGAGCAGTCACCTTCCCACAACTGTCTGCAGGCAATGAAGGGTGGTATAGATGTGGGACGTTTTGGGCTTGAGCATCCATATCTCGCTCTTATAATTTCTAATCTTCTCGTGTGAGACTAGCGAATACGAGATTAAGACTGATAGGCAGTGTTTCCCCACCGCAATGTGTGTCCTATTTCCGCAGTCACCTACAAAACCAGGATACGTTTTATAATCCTATGTTATAGCTTGTACCATTGGATTTTTTTTTAAGGCATCATATTTTGTTTAACTTTAATGTGTTTTGTTTTGGCTTAAAAATATGGTTATAATATAATTAATCATAGGCTGGATTTTGTTTACTTATTTAAATTATTTAAATATAGTTATTTAACTTCACTAACACATATATAAACACATACAGAACAGTTGAAAAGAAAGTAAAGTGTTCAAATAACTACTCACAGTATAAAAGTTTAGTGTACACAACAACTGACAGTGTAGACACTTGTTTGTTTGTTTTAGAATTTTGCGCAAAGCTACTCTAGGGCTATCTGTGACAGCCGTCCCTAATTTAGCAGTGTAAGACTAGAGGGAAGGCAACTAGTCATCACCACCCACCGCTAACTCTTAGGCTACTCTTTTACTAACGAATAGTGAGATTGACCGTCACATTATAACGCTCCCACGGCTGAAAAGGCGAGCACGTTTGGTGCGACGGGGATGCAAACCTGCGACCCTCAGGTTACGAGTCGCACGGCTTAACCCACCTGGCCATGCCAGGCTCATGAAGACACGTATAGTGTGTGTGTGTGTGTATGTATATATAAACACAAACTCAACTATTGAATAACTTTCTGGATTTAAAGAACTAACTTTCATTTGTTTGGCTTTCTTTACATATTAAAACAATGTTTATTGTATTGGTTACAAAAGACATGAATTATGTTATTATTAGATAAATCAAAAAGAAACTTTTGTCATCGGAATAATACTAACCAGAAAGTTAATATGTTTTACGGAACAGCTCCTGAGAATTTATCTATTATTAGGTTGAGGAATAATTCGTGAGCGTTTTTAAATAATTTCATTCAAGCATTACATGCAAGACTATACAATACTTCAATGCATGAACACATTACACCCAAAACATTTATTATGATACTTTATTTCATGTAATACCTAGGTATATAGCATGCATTGTTTTAAACGAAATTGCAAGAAATTAAATGCGAAAAGCAGATGGTGTCGAAAATGCTCGATTTTCTCCACTTGACATTTTATTTAATGAGCTGAAAATGAAAGCAAAAATTAAAGACATATGAAAATCAAACACTCCATCTATTAGAGCAAAAAATTATCTACCAAATGACATGAAATATTTTGCGAAAGCGTTTCATTTATGAATATATTTTTTTAACTTGAAAAAACGCTCACGAATTATTCCTCAACCCAATATTATGTTCGTACTTTCAAGTCTGGTCAGAACTAAGGCAGCTTCGTTTTGATTAAATTTGTATTTTTTTGTGTGTGTTGTAAAGGGGAAACGAAATCCTTGTAAAATAAATTGAAATTTGTTTCCAACCATAGTTTGGATTATGTAAACCAGGAAGTCAATATAATGTGACGAGCCCCCCCCCCTCCCGCAATTACAGCGGTAGGGTCGGCTCAACAGATAACCCGATGTGGCTTTGCTGCAAGTTTGTTTGTTTGTTTTTTTGGAATTTCGCACAAAGCTACTCGAGGGCTATCTGTGCTAGCCGTCCCTAATTTAGCAGTGTAAGACTAGAGGAAAGGCAGCTAGTCATCACCACCCACCGCCAACTCTTGGGCTATCTTTTACCAACGAATAGTGGGATTGACCGTCACATTATACACCCCCACGGCTGGGAGGGCGAGCATGTTTAGCGCGACGCGGGTGCGAACCAATGCTGCAAGAAAACACACACATATGATATGACGATAAAGTACTGAATATGTTTTAATTAAATCTTTACGTTGTTTCAGGTTACGTAAGTAGTACGGTGCTAACAAAAACGTATCACTCTTGAAAATGTGTAAATAACATCAGTTATGTATCGGGAATTCAAAATTGCAAGAGGAGAGAACCCCATTGTACGTAACGATATTTGAAACGAACGAACTAAAATTTCAGTGGCAAAAGTAGTCTGCTGCACAGTGGCACAGCGGCATATCTGCGGACTTACAACGCTAAAACCCGGGGTTTCGATGCCTGTATAGGGCAGAGCACAGATAGCCCACTCTGTAGCTTTGTACTTAACTTTAAACAAACATACTGAAACAAACAAAAGCTTTCCCTTGTCCTAGACATTAGTGAGTAACAAGATAAAGAAGGCTTTTTTTTTTCTGGAAAAGCACACAAGCAACTTATACCCATCCTTTCACCACCTAGAATTTGGAAAACAAAACGAATATTCGTGTCAATTCGTACGATAACTTGAAGGTGAAGTCTCCAGACTTAGACTACTGGAATGAGAACTGGAAAAACCGTCGTTCTCTTACCTTTGAAGTATTATGGAAAGTGTATAAGGAGGAATGTTGGGCTTGTGACATGACGGACATGCAATGAAAACTATACCGCAGGACTACTGTCAAGTACACAACCGTTATTAGAGCATAACCATGCTCAGAAAAATGTAACATTAAAGGGAAACATCTTGACTGTCCTAATTATTACATTAAGCTAACACATCTGAAGACCAACCATTCTAATAAAGAAACAAAATTTATATTTGTCCCCTACTATTACCATTCTAATAATTAAACAGAAATAAAACGATGATTCATTAGCACTGTTAATTTCTTTAACAATGTTTTTCACCAGTTCAGATATATTATAACCGAACTTCACTTTCCATCATCTTATTATCTTGCATCTGAATAATTTACAATAATTCAATGCCCTTTCTTAAGCATATAGCCCACAAATGAACACATAATACTGAATTCGGCCTAACCACACAACTCATTAAATGACATTATACTTGCCCCCCGCTAGTACAGCGGTATATCTACGGATTTACAACGCTAAAATCAGGTGTTCGATTCCCCACATTGGGCTATTTGCTGAGCCCACCGAGCTTTGCTATTAGAAAAAAAAAAACACATTATACTTTTTACACTTTTCTTCTCAATATTTTTGTAGATACAACTTAAAATTCTGTTTCAACTGCCATTATCAACAACACTTGGCTTAGATGTCTTAAGAGACGAACCAGAACACCAGTATCACATTCCTTTATAAAACTTAACATTATTCCCATCAAGATTTTACTCATAGTTCAAATTGGTATTGCAGGTATTGCCTTACATTTGTTATTATCAAACTTTCATGTATAAACAATAAAAACGTACCATATTTCCTATCCGCTGGTAACACATTTATAAAAAGGAATAGAATTATACACTAACAACTAATTTATGTTATGTTTTGCATTTTACTTTTAGATGAAATAGAACAAACATGAAATATGCTTTATCGGAAAATGTGTACAGTATTTAGTAAAATATCGTGAGGTTAGAGTATAAACCACCGCTAAAACGTGAGCATCCCGTCACTTAAAGCATAATTTTGTATATTAGCACCCCCTATACAATATAATTTTACCATAATCATAACAAACATTACTCTTTTTGAAACCAGAAAAATATAATTTTTAAAAATGGTTGTAGAATATACTTTAAATTATCATATTCAAGTCGCGAGTTCACCCGTATAGCCTGGCCCGGCATGGCCAAGCGTGTTAAGGCGTGCGACTTGTAACCTTAGGGTCGCGGGTTCGCATCCCTGTCGCGCCAAACATGCTCGCCCTTTCAGCCGTGGGGGCGTTATAATGTGACGTTAATAACGCTATTTGAGTGTAATTTTCTTAACAATCATCACAGCTTATAAAATGTGTCTTATTTAATCAACATACTATATTTAGTTTCAGGACGTATTTGCGAATGTGATATGATCGGTAATAATAAAAAGCCATAATCGAAGATGTAGCTTTAAAGCTACAAAGTACATACGAGATTTAAAGAAAATAACAAGTCACTTTGGTCAAGAGTACAGTTGAAAGTTACTCTAGAATTCAGTTTTGCTAAACTGGTGTAATTAAGAATGTGTAAGTGTATTTTACTTCCTTTGAAGAAAAGTTCGTTTTTAATCTTACTGTCGAAATCATCTTCTCTAAAAGATCGAAATAAAACATTTATATTTAGTGTTTTCTAAGAAACGTAACTTATACCTATTTCTGCACCCAGTTAACGTCTGGGTGCAGAAAGTTACCCTATTTAAAAAAAAAATACCGTTAAAATCAACTTTCAAATTGAGAGGCGAGTTCAGTTATATCTTTCAGAAATGTAACTCTTAGTAGCATCGTTACAGATATTCGGAACGTAATGAAAAATAAAACATCTTTTTTATTAATGACGGATAATTTAATAACGAAACGACTGTAAAGATAAGTACACCACTTTTTGAAAGTTTTTCAACTTGTGATTTTCGTTGTTAAATCACCTGATGATAACAGATGTTTCCACAATAAAGTAAAAACAAAGATACACTGAAAGAAATAAGTGTGTTAATAGCACAAAAATAAATGCGTGAACAGAACCTCAAATTGCATATTTTTAAGAGTGACTGAGACGGGCTACTCTTTCTTCCCATAAGCCTACGATTAAACCATAACATCAAACTCCCTCAGATACTCGTGAGATCTGCACATAGAGATAACGTATTAATGCATCCGTACAAGATTACATTCAAAACGTTTTTAACAGGTTTTTGCCGTCATACATTTGGGTACTAAGATATACAAAAATTTACCATCTTATGCCTGATATCTCCAGCACTAATCACGCTCGTGCTTGTGCAATATAATATTTTGTGTTCTTACTTAACTGTTGCAGTTTTGAAATGGAGCATTTTATCTTTATTTAGTATAGTTTATGTTCTCTACAGATACCATATATATTCATGTATAACATTTCGGGTTCTATCGTAAATTAAAATATACGATTGTATTATATAACTTAGTAGATAATAATTTATACGTAAGAATAGATAAACCTATGTAAAGTAAAAGTAGCTTTAAAATTGTTTATGTTTTTCATCTATGAACATAACATAGTGAAATTAGATAAATAATCGATCAATACGGAATCACGTTTATAACTAAACAACTACATGTATGTTTCACTGCAGTTCTTCGATGTTTTCTTTTGTCTTCTTAGAGTAAGCGTTTTAGAATCATAGTGGAGGTTTCCTATCATAAAAAAAACCTATTTTCTGCTTGAAGATAGAAGTATGTACTTCATGCAATTTGTTCAACACATGTGAAACGACGTAAAGACTTCACTAAAGTAGTTATTACTAATTCTACAAGCTAAACGTATAAGTGCATTTCTACAATGTGTGTGTATATATATCGATAATTTCTGGGAATTGCCTCCCAGTGGCACAGCGGTATATCTGCGAACCAATAAGCTAGAAACCGGGTTTCGATACTCGTGGTTGGTAAAGCACAGATAGCCATTGCGTAGCTTCGTGCTTAATTAAACACAAAAGAAAACCTTCTGGGAATTAGCTACAGACATGTCTAATGATTTGGATAAATACTTTATCATTTACCTGTACGAGTAAAAACTTGATTGAGATAAATCAGGGTTTGTGTTTACTTCAAGTGACCAAAAACATTCCGGTAAACCGTAATTAAACGCTACTAGGGACCAAACTTTGGGAATTAGTTTACATTCTGCTGCTTGTCTCCTCTAAGGACGTTTACCACTAAGCTGCTAGAGAGTGTTCAGAGAAAATTACGTCCATAAAGGAAGATAAAAACATCGAAAACGTTATTCTAATGCTAGCCATCAGATAGGAAGAAAATATCACATGTCGTTTAATATAAGCAACACTTTCCGTATTGAACCCCCCCAAATGTTTTTCACAGCAAACCGAATTTATGAAAATTAAATACTACAATTATGTTTGAGAGTTCTTGTATGACATTATGTAATTTGTGTCATATTTAACTATTTTTATATATGAGAAAAGACACTACACTTAAGAAATAAACAAACAATAAGTTGCTGAAGGGGCTATCTATGCGGCTATCGAATCCCGACATTCAGCTTCGTCTTTTTTAATTTATAATATGAACCAGTTAAAAGCCAAGGAATTACATATAAATGTCTAACTTTTGTGTTTTAACATAAAAAAAATCGATTGTGATAAAAGCAGTGACTTATGACCAAACATGTATTCTCAAGATGGCCGTTACGGGCATTACAACTTTAATTAAAGTACAGAACCACGTTTCGATCTTCTTAGATCATCTTCAGGTTGACATAAAAATACCAATACAAGCCGTTTTAATAATACATTTTTACTTCAAGTGGGTTTCTCTTCATCACGAACTTCAAATGATAAATGAAGATTGAAAATAATAAATCATAATTTATCAATTAATTACCTTTAATATATTGTTTGTCAATAAATAGTTCAACAATTCCAGAAAATAAACGTAAAATAATAACTTTGAAATAATATGTAGATAGGTACGTGTTTCATTACAGACGGAATTTTAGTTTGTTATGAAATTATTATAAGGCTGTTATGTCTCCTGTATATATATATAGATAATTAACACAAATTTTCACAAATATGCACGTTATTTCATCTACACAATCTCAATAAATTGGTAACTTATAATAAAGCGGCACGTTTGAATCTAAACTTTACCATGTGTCTAAGCTTTCTTTACATGTGTTGTTGAACAATACTCAATTAAGAACCAAGGTAGTTTCACGAGAATGAAAGTTTTGCAAGAAAACTACAGGTTTGTATTTGTATTTTTAAACATACACAAAACCTGTGACGATAATACATTATACGTTTCCCCCTTTCATTCGCCATTGTGATGTGTAAACTGCAAAACTATGTACGTATGGGAACACCAACGTCTGCTGAATAGATTTAGGAAATACGAGATATATAACCTTTGATACTTCGTTCAAAGTTTCGTAAAAGGTTTCTTTCGAAAAGCCTTTGTCAATGGAACAATGGTATATATTTTAATAGAAAAATACTCTGGTTTCATTTCTTAATAACAAATTGATTGCAGAATTCCTTGCACGTAACTACCTCCAATCACAACAAAATATCACTGAAGTCCTTACACATTTCTATTAGTAAGTAAAGACTTTTCTAACGTAGTTATTACGTATTCCAACAAGCTAAACGTATAACACCAGCATAACACTGAACTCCTCATACACTTCTATCGGTAGTTACCCTACTTGTTTAAATGTGTTTAATATTAATATAAATATCACTGAACTCGCAACACAATGTTAGTGATCGTTAACTCTGTAAGTTGATTACTCAGTGTGGCATCTAGTGTTAGCTTCCAATAAAACGAAGCTGCGTATTTTGATCAAAAGTAAAATTCAGCCTTGTAAATAATATACCTAATTAAATAGGTTTCTTATAAAGATTAGAATATTGTTTCGTTACTTGTATGGAATCACAGTTAATAGTATTTTTATCTGTAAAGACAATAATGTCTTGTGAGATTTATTTTTGTCTAGCTGTCAGAATTGGTTTCAATTAACTTAGTATATTAATATGAATAACCAAAACATGGCGAATTAATTTTCCTTTATCTTTACATAATTTGGTTATTTTACTTCGTTTTTACCTGCAGTAAGTGGTTAATGTATTGTGGACTACAATGTCGTATCCTTAACAGCTATAAATTATTTGTAAAAAAATAAATGTTAATTTTGTTACAACCGTTTTTGATTTGTGATGAATAATTTTCTGTAAGTTTATAAGCGTTAGCTTATAATAGTTAACACCAACATAAAAATTACTCGCTGAACAGATGACACCTAACGGAAAATAGGATGTCACATTTTCCATTTAGAGAAATAACCCAATAATAAAATAAGGCTAGTGAATTAAAACTCAGTTGGATAGATAGTTGAAGGAAAATCATATATTGGAAACTATGATTACTTCTTGATGACGAGAAACCCATTTGAAATAGAAATCTATCTCAGAACGGCTGGTATGGGTGTTAACACTTTTACTAATAAAGCAGAGAACGTTTCGACCTTCCTAGGTCATATTTGGGTTACACTGAAGTAAAAGTGTTAATACCCATACCAGCCATTTCGAGATACATTATGATTACTTCTGTATCAAATGTAGTAAACATACTTGAATTACACGTATTTAATTCACGAATATAAATAAAAAAAAACAAAATAGTACCGAAGTATTTGTTCACTGAAAGAAGCTAGAATGTTTATTGGATATACATAATCCAAACATTTACAATAAACATGATTTTATAAATATATCCTGAAAGTAAGAGACCAGCAGTGTCCAAAATGTATTATTTTAACCCACGCAATTTTACTTTTAAATTAACAAGACTGAAGGGAAAGTTTCTATGTACGTTAAATAATAGGTGTGCATGTGAGTATGAATAACTTACTTGAGAGATGGTCCAATAAAAAAAAGGTTCTCCAGACTGACGATCACTGTATGGTTCACAAAATGCGGGTTAATAAATCATTCACATATAGCCCCAACAACCTTGTGTCACAACTTTAAGATTTTAGATAAAAATATTGTATTTAAAAGCACTAGTTCTCTGACCTGTCTTCTCGAGTCTCCGTTATATTAGCAGCGCGCAGTATCGACTGTTAGAAATGGAGATAGATCCTGGTTCTTTACAAGCCTGTGAGTTCGTTATTTCTCAAAGAGAACAGAAGGTGGCGCACCTTATTAGTCATTAGTCTTAAGGGAATAACTTACGAGGAACAATAGACCTGCTGAAACGAGAAAACTGAGATGAAAATTTCTTCAGATGATTATATATTTTATTATAATGAATATTCACGTGTTTTAGTAGATAAATGTTAAGGTTTTTTTATAAGCTGTGAGTCAAAATAGTTCTATGCATGTTTATTATGTGATGTTAAAATTACTGGTAATATATCGTTTAGAGATTTCTAAAAAGACTGAGTAAGGGTGGCGCGTAGGCTAAGAAGACAAAATGGTGAATGTTTTTTAGTTTGTTTCGTTAACTAAATGACACGACGAAACTTCAACCTTTGTGTCGCCAAGAACAATATACTTTAATAATTAAGATTATTAATTTTAACTAACAAAGACGCTATCATCATGTGGAAACTAGGAACGGTTTGTTTGTTTCTTGCTAAGCATAAAGATATGCAGTGAACAATGTTATGTGGATATTAAACTTTTTTAGCGTAGTAAGTCACGGGCTGGTTACTGAACCAGAAGAGGACCAGATTAGGACAAAGTTAAACGTATAGTGATAACCTCACAGTGTGTGGATTTGATAGCTGCATTACTTCTTAGTCTCTGCTGACTGTCTTGTTTGGTATCAACATTACCTATCAATAAACATGATTGCCCTGTTTGGTACCAGCATTACCAGTCAATAAACACGACTGTCTTGTTTGGTACAAGCATTATCATTTTTGTACACTGTAATAGTCGATTGTAGTATTTCCTCGCTGGAACTGTGGTTAGTCTACGGATTTACAACGTTAAAATAAAGGGTTCCATTCCCCTCGATGGACACAGCAGATAAGCCAATGTGGATTTACTAAAAGAAAACATATCCACCCACTAGATTGTAATATTACTTTCTATACATCTTAGTTACCGGTAAATAAAACTATAGTTTCATTTGATTTTAAACCATCTCTATGGCTGAATTTTCAGTAGAAACAGGCCATTGTAGTTCACTTTAATTATAAATGTAATCTCTTTGTTTTAAATAGAGCTTGCTAAAGATAAATCTGAAGAAATGTTCGACGCATTAGCAGAAAAGATATAGAAAGATACAGAAAACATATTTATTCTCAAGATAAATTGTTTATTTTCACAGAAGATGATGTTTAACCACAGAGTTTAACCGTCTAATTATTCCTAAATTGCATTCTGAATCAAATTCCAATGTAAGTCCCGTTTCTGCTTCCGTGATTATGATCTTATCCAATAATATTATATTTGCACTTTTTCAAAGATACCGAGCGTCATATGTTCAGTCCCAACCAAACATCTTGAATTGTTTTCTTCTAATTAACCACAGAAATAATCAAGGAGGTTCTAGACTTTAAGGGAAGAACGAAAACAGGGATTGCTGGGTAGTTTCAGTGTATTTTGTTTTTGCAAAATTAACTACACTTTGTTTTAATCAACTTACCATTGAAACTACCTATAAAGTTAAGTCTTCAGTGTTGCTGGAATTCTAAGTACACAACACATTATGAAACTTTATTAGTTTCAACATTTATCATATGTCGATCCTCTTTTTTTGAAACAGCTGGCATCACAACAAAAGAAGCCTCAAGGGAACAAAAAATAGCATTGAAGTTGCCAGAGAAACAACTTAAAATAACAAATAAATTTCTACAACTCTATCCAATCCCGACTAAGTGACTGAAATGAGGGCTTATCGTATTATTTTTGTTGTCATTATTTTTAAAAGAAGATAATAAAATCGCTTTGTATCCAGAAGCAAAACTTTGTTATTCAAACTAGTCGTACAACCGAACACAAACATTTACGCTGCGATATCCAATACGATATTAACGAAAATTACCATCATAACAATTTTAATTCATATAAGAATATTGGAATAAAAAAGAACTAAACAACCTATTTTACTCTTGATTAACCGGTGAAATAAAACATGAGCCATCAACTATATAAATGTTAACCATCATGTATGTATGTTATCACTTGAATGGTTTCACTTTATAGTAAGAATAAAGTCCATGAATTGTTTTGTTTTACTGACATTTCGCGACAACAAATAATATTTTCCTTTGGGTAATGTTTATTTTAATAAAGTTTTACGTTGAATAATGCATTTTGTTACATTTCCTGCCTAACGGTGTTACTCTACCTATTGTTGTGTGAAGAAAGTGTTTACTTCCAATACTTGACACACTCTTTACATAATTCATATTGTGTTTTGTTCTACTTAAAACAAAAAAGTTATATTTATATTTTAAAACGAAAAAGCAGTTTATGTGCACGCGGCAGTCAGAGTCATTACTATAAAACTGCTCAAAGGAAAAAAATTAAACAATTCCCTCCACCACCAGATATCTGTTTAATTTGTTGGCGTTTTTCGTATGAGGTTTGGAATTCCATTTAAATCTGATAAATATATTCAAATTAACAATTAATAATTCAGTTGTAAAACACTGTTGTTCAGATTCGTCTAGGTTTCAATATTTATTTAGCAATTACCCGTATTCTAGGTTTGTTATCTTTATAAAATATAAATGATGATAAATAAAACAATGCAGTGAAAAAATATTCTAAATTTGTTAAATATACTTTATAAGAAAATGATAAATGAAACATCGTAGTGAAAAATAGTATTTCAAATTTGTTAACTTTATAAAATATAGAAAATGATAAGAAAACAATGTAGTGAAAAACTATTCTAAATTTGTTAGAAAGACTATTTATAAAAATGGTGATAAATAAAACAATGTAGTGAAGAAATCGTGATAAAATATTAGTTGTTCTTTTGTTATTAAACACAAAGCTATACAACAAGATATCTATGTTGTGGTTACCGCCAGAATCAAAACTTGAGTTTTTTCATGGCCTTTTAGTTTACAAATAAGTTATCTGGTCTCAGAGCATATTTATTAAGGAATTATAGCAAGTGAATACGTTATTAACATCGTTGTTTCTTGAATTATCATGGATATACCGACGTTTCCATATTTAGCATAAGAATCAAATAATTCTAGTTCTTTCAAAGTTTTTTGTTTATATTTTTGTGGCAGGTGTAATTATTTCCACTTTGTTTCATTGGTGAAAACCAACACGGCCAGATGGTTAGGACGCTGGACTCGTTTAAATTCCCCTCACATCAAACATAATTAATTGCCTTTTCACCCATGGGGGCGTTATACCGTTACGGTCAATCCCACTATTCCTTGGTAAAAGAGTAGCACAAGAGTCGGAAGTGGGTGATGATGACTCGCTGCTTTCCCTCTAGTCTTACATTGCTAAATTAGGAACGGTTAGAACAGATAGCCCTCGTGTATTTTGTGCTTAATTCAAAACAAACTTTCATTAATTAACTACCATTCTATATTCCTCGAAACGTTCACATATTTTGTACAAATATAAACATAAATTCGAAACGCTACGATTTAAATATGGACAAAAATCAATTGAAACACATGATTGTGCTCAGTCATGTCATCGTAAGCTTAAAATTCTTAAAACGTTGGAGAATGTTCAAAGCTATTTTATCATGCTTTAGATTTAAATAAAGATTTAACATGTATTTAACACACTCGAGTAAAGCAGCATTACATAATAAATTGAGACTTCTAAAAACATTTTCAAGTCGTAAATGCGACTACGTCGAGATGACGCTTCCTGATGAAGGACAAAATGCAATGCTATATTTCTGTTTTATATTATAATGTACACAAAATGTTTATAAAATCTTCAGCCGATTCGTTTGTTATTAAGCTCAAAGCTGCGCAATCAACTATCTATGGGGCGGCAAAGCCAAGCGTGTTAAGGCGTTCGACTCGTCATCCGAGGGTCGTGGGTTCGAATCCCAGTCGCACCAAACATGCTCGCCCTTTCACCCGTGAGGGCGTTATAATGTGACAGTCAAACCCATTATTCTTTGGTAATAGAGTAGCTCAAGAGTTGGCGGTGGATGATGATGACTAGCTGCCTTCCCTCTAGTCTTACACTGCTAAATTAGGAATGCCTAGCGCAGATAGCCCTCGAGCAGATTTGCGCGAAATTAAAAAAACAAAAGAAACAAACGAGTAAAGGTGACACTTATCATTTCTTAAGGCCCGGCATGGGCAGGTGGGTTAAGGCGTTCGACTCGTAATCTGAGGGTTGCGGGTTTGAATCCCCGTTCGCAACAAACATGTTTGCCCTTTCAGTCGCGGGAGCGTTATAAGTGACTGTCAATCCCACTATTCATGGATAACTCTCGTGTAGCTTTGCGCGAAGTTAAAAAAAAACAAAGCCAAATCATTTCTTGAGTACTACATGGCAGTTGTCTTAAATATTGTTATACATTCTTCATGTAATTACGCAGACTCATTGCGAATGCCTTCAACACTATAACTTACGTTATTGCGTAAATTTAAAACAGAACACGAAATAAGCTTCTGGTCGTTTTTAGAGCTAGGGAAAGGGTAAATTCGAAACTCGTAAAACAAAATTGTAAGTAAAACTTGTAAGCATAATCTCACACTGGAACTAGCAACAAAAAATAGAGTAAATAGTAAAGACTAAAGCGAGAAAACAAAAATGTGTGCAATTTCTTATTAATAAATATGCATTTAATATAAAAAGTTCTTTTTTATTTAGTTAATACATAAAACCATAACATTCTGTGACCAGTCTTACCAGTCATTGTGATTTAGAAATATGTACACTATTTACATATTGCTGAAGTCAGTGGAACCATACAAACGAGGTATAAAAATATTTTCATTTGACATTTTTCAATTTACTTTAACATCTT
The DNA here is from genome assembly GCF_004210375.1 of Tachypleus tridentatus. Taxonomy (NCBI): domain Eukaryota; kingdom Metazoa; phylum Arthropoda; class Merostomata; order Xiphosura; family Limulidae; genus Tachypleus; species Tachypleus tridentatus. The sequence goes on from NC_134831.1 coordinate 8,814,017, forward strand.
TGAAGTCTGTATCTTGATAACATTCTATGAGTGAAAGCTGACAGATAATAGCTCCAGACGAACCATATTCGTGGAAACTACCCTATTGCTGTTTTGTTGAGAAACCATTCCGTCTGTAATATGAGAGTGTACATTTACATAGCGTGTACTGAATTCTGATGGCGTGGGAATCTATTTATATTTTATATAATAGTTATGTTGAAGCTTACTGTTAACTCTGGGGAGAGAGGCTACAGTAAAAACAAAATAGACAGCCTTTAAGAAAGCCCTTGTCGTTCATAAACGACAGATGGAGGGTATCTGACAGATTTATGTGGACGTAATTCTGGTTAACCTTCTCTTTGTACCTAGGAACTAGTTCAATTGCAATGACCAAAGTAAACTTTCCTTTTAAGTCAGTAAATAAATACAGACTTATAGACAAGACTAAACGTCACAGACGATTACAGTGCACCGAGTGACGAAGTTTCTATAACTAGTATGGCTGTGAGATGTATTTTTCTGCAAGGAATAACAATTTTGGAAAAATAGAAGAAACTGCATTGGGTAAAACTTGAAATAATAAACAAAACAAACAGGATTTTTTACAAAACACATACCTTTTTACTCACATTGTTTCAGTCACACTTAATAGACTTTGTAAGATATCTAGAAACTTTGTGATAAAATAAGAATTTTTCTTGTACCTAGTTTCTCTAAGTGGTGTAACTTAATTTTTGAATTGCTTATTCTAATCCTTAAACTTGTATATTATTATATGTATCCAGAGTTTGTAAACTTGTATATTATTATAGGTATCCAGAGTTTGTAAACTTGTATATTATTATAGGTATCCAGAGTTTGTAAACTTGTATATTATTATATGTATCCAGAGTTTGTAAACTTGTATATTATTATATGTATCCAGAGTTTGTAAACTTGTATATTCTTATAGGAATCCAGAGTTTGTAAACTTGTATATTATTATATGTATCCAGAGTTTGTAAACTTGTATATTATTACAGGTATCCAGAGTTTGTAAACTTGTATATTATTATATGTATCCAGAGTTTGTAAACTTGTATATTATTATAGGTATCCAGAGTTTGCAAACTTGTATATTATTATATGTATCTACAGTTTGTAAACTTGTATATTATTATATGTATCTACAGTTTGTAAACTTGTATATTATTATATGTATCCAGAGTTTGTAAACTTGTATATTATTATAGGTATCCAGAGTTTGCAAACTTGTATATTATTATATGCATCCAGAGTTTGTAAACTTGTATATTATTATATGTATCTAGAGTTTGTAAACTTGTATATTATTATATGTATCTAGAGTTTGCAAACTTGTATATTATTATATGTATCCAGAGTTTGTAAACTTGTATATTATTATATGTATCTAGAGTTTGCAAACTTGTATATTATTATATGTATCTAGAGTTTGTAAACTTGTATATTATTATATGTATCTAGAGTTTGCAAACTTGTATATTATTATATCTATCCAGAGTTTGTAAACTTGTATATTATTATATGTATCTAGATTTTGCAAACTTGTATATTATTATATGTATCCAGAGTTTGTAAACTTGTATATTATTATATGTATCCAGAGTTAGCAAACTTGTATATTATTATAGGTATCCAGAGTTTGTAAACTTGTATATTATTATATGTATCCAGAGTATGTAAACTTGTATATTATTATAGGTATCCAGAGTTTGTAAACTTGTATATTATTATATGTATCCAGAGTTTGTAAACTTGTATATTATTATATGTATCCAGAGTTTGTAAACTTGTATATTATTATAGGTATCCAGAGTTTGCAAACTTGTATATTATTATATGTATCCAGAGTTTGTAAACTTGTATATTATTATATGTATCTACAGTTTGTAAACTTGTATATTATTATAGGTATCCAGAGTTTGTAAACTTGTATATTATTATATGTATCTAGAGTTTGTAAACTTGTATATTATTATATGTATCTAGAGTTTGTAAACTTGTATATTATTATAGGTATCCAGAGTTTGTAAACTTGTATATTATTATATGTATCTAGAGTTTGTAAACTTGTATATTATTATGTGTATCTAGAGTTTGTAAACTTGTATATTATTATATGTATCCAGAGTTTGTAATCTTGTATATTATTATAGGTATCCAGAGTTTGCAAACTTGTATATTATTATATGTATTCAGAGTTTGTAAACTTGTATATTATTATATGTATCTAGAGTTTGTAAACTTGTATATTATTATAGGTATCCAGAGTTTGTAAACTTGTATATTATTATATGTATCCAGAGTTTGTAAACTTGTATATTATTATAGGTATCCAGAGTTTGCAAACTTGTATATTATTATAGGTATCCAGAGTTTGCAAACTTGTATATTATTATAGGTATCCAGAGTTTGCAAACTTGTATATTATTATATGTATCTACAGTTTGTAAACTTGTATATTATTATATATATCCAGAGTTTGTAAACTTGTATATTATTTTATGTATCTAGAGTTCGTAAACTTGTATATTATTATATGTATCTAGAGTTTGCAAACTTGTATATTATTATATGTATCCAGAGTTTGTAAACTTGTATATTATTATATGTATCTACAGTTTGTAAACTTGTATATTATTATATGTATCCAGAGTTTGTAAACTTGTATATTATTATATGTATCCAGAGTTTGTAAACTTGTATATTATTATATGTATCCAGAGTTTGTAAACTTGTATATTATTATATGTATCTACAGTTTGTAAACTTGTATATTATTATAGGTATCCAGAGTTTGTAAACTTGTATATTATTATAGGTATCCAGAGTTTGCAAACTTGTATATTATTATATGTATTCAGAGTTTGTAAACTTGTATATTATTATATGTATCTACAGTTTGTAAACTTGTATATTATTATAGGTATCCAGAGTTTGTAAACTTGTATATTATTATATGTATCCAGAGTTTGTAAACTTGTATATTATTATAGGTATCCAGAGTTTGCAAACTTGTATATTATTATAGGTATCCAGAGTTTGCAAACTTGTATATTATTATATGTATCTACAGTTTGTAAACTTGTATATTATTATATGTATCTACAGTTTGTAAACTTGTATATTATTATAGGTATCCAGAGTTTGTAAACTTGTATATTATTATATGTATCTAGAGTTGTAAACTTGTATATTATTATATGTATCTAGAGTTTGCAAACTTGTATATTATTATATGTATCCAGAGTTTGTAATCTTGTATATTATTATATGTATCTACAGTTTGTAAACTTGTATATTATTATATGTATCCAGAGTTTGTAAACTTGTATATTATTATAGGTATCCAGAGTTTGTAAACTTGTATATTATTATATGTATCTAGAGTTTGCAAACTTGTATATTATTATATGTATCCAGAGTTTGTAAACTTGTATATTATTATATGTATCTAGAGTTTGTAAACTTGTATATTATTATATGTATCTAGAGTTTGCAAACTTGTATATTATTATATGTATCCAGAGTTTGTAAACTTGTATATTATTATATGTATCTATAGTTTGTAAACTTGTATATTATTATATGTATCCAGAGTTTGTAAACTTGTATATTATTATTATATGTATCTAGAGTTTGTAAACTTGTATATTATTATATGTATCTAGAGTTTGTAAACTTGTATATTATTATATGTATTCAGAGTTTGTAAACTTGTATATTATTATAGGTATCCAGTGCTTATAATAACATTTCTATCTCTTTATTATTAACGTTATTGCCAGGATAACAGGAGCTTTTATTTTTAAGCATACGTACAGCTTCATATGAGTATCTATTGCGCCATCTACACTTCCATTGATTACCCTAGAAATTTGACAGCAGAAAATACACCGTTGTGCAAATTAATTGAAACAAGATGGAAAATTACGACTTTTTAATTTTTAGCGTTTCATTTCTGAGAATCCAAAAATTACTCACAAATTAATACATGATGTGACCGTCTTTATTTTTCAGAAGATCATTAATCCGCTTTGGCATCGAGTCCACGAGTTGACTGCAATCTTTACTAATTTTGGGATCGCGATACCACACCTCAATTAGCTTATCTTTCGTAGTACAGTCTTTTCCCCGAAGTCTTTTTTTACAAATCACCCATTAGGATTTCAGTCCGGAGAGTTTCCAGGCCAGTCCAGCACCTTTATTCGCGTTGTAATCATAAAATTCTTCACAAGTTTCGATGTGTGGCACGGAGCCAAATCTAACTGAAAAATGCCAGATCCATCTGGAAATCTCTTTTTCAATTCTGGAACGACTCTTCTCTGATATTTAGGTCAATTAGTTTTCATTGCTGTCATGGTTATTTTGAGGAATAAAAATCGTATATTTTACCAAACTGTTTACGTTTTTACCAAATGACAAGCTACACTTTTAATTTTCCGAAATACACTGATTCAGCTAATTGTTTTAGAGTATCAGTCGATGATAAAAGATTTGACGGATTTGTTAGAACTACACTCATGTTCTCAGACATCTAGATAGTGGTCATAAAGGTAGAGGATTGGACGAAGACTTAAGTACTTCTATTGATGTAGAAAATCATAGAAAAAAAAGAGAGATTTTGTGCTGGAATACCAAAACCGTCATTAAATAATAATTGAGCTTCAGTCAAGTTCCGTTTAAACTGAATATTAACATTCGCGATTTTACTGGAGGTAAACATTATTATTTAACATAACGTCTCGAAATTAGTGTTTATATCAACATCAAAGTAAATTCTATTGGAGAAATAAAAGTCGAATCAAAGTAATTACTTTTGATTATAAGATACTTGAAATATTAGAAACGTGGACAAAGTTTACTAACTGCACAATGAAATTTGAATATTACAATCGAGGCCCAACCCCATAAAGTGACCGACTTCTTCAGGTAGGAACGCTAATGTCGCTCAACATGTAATGCAAATCTAGGTAGGATGAAAACATATGCAAAACATATTTCTATGAAATAAGATTAGATTTGTTTGTACGCAAAACGAAACTGGTAAGAATTTATAAAACAATATCTTCAAATTAATAAAAGCATTCACATTGCATAAAATGCAAATAAAACATTAAAAATATAGTTATATATTCACTTTTGTGATTAGATTTTCAAAAGAAAGTAAGGTAACTTAGAAGAATTATAAAATAAATCAAATTAGGCTTATGCGATTAATTAATTATCTTAAATAATCGATTCAGTTATTATAACAACAACCAACCTAAGCGGGTTTACATGTTCTCTCAGGTTAGTTATAATAAGAGCAATCGACCTAAGTAGGTTTATATGTTCCCTCAAATTGGTTATTACAGCAACAATCAATTTAACCATATTTACATGTTTCCTCAGGTTAGTTATTATAAGGGCAATCGACCTAAGCAGGTTTACATGTTCCCTCAGATTGTTTATTACAGCAAAAATCAATCTAACGATGTTCACATGTTCCCTCAGGTTGGTTATTATAACAACAATAAACCTAACCATGTTTACATGTTCCCTCAGATTGGCTATTATAGCAACAATGAACCTAACCTTGTTTACATGTTCCCTCAGATTGGCTATTACAGCAACAATAAACCTAACCATGTTTACATGTTCCCTCAGATTGTTTATTACAGCAACAATAAACCTAACCATGTTTATATTTTCCCTCAGATTGGTTATTACAGCAACAATAAATTTAACCATGTTTACATGTTCCCTCAGATTGGTTATTATAAGGGCAATCGACCTAAGTAGGTTTACATGTTCCCTCAGATTGGTTATTATAAGGGCAATCGACCTAAGCAGGTTTACATGTTCCCTCAGATTGGTTATTACAACAACCATCAATCTAACCATGTTTACATGTTCCCTCAGGTTGGTTATTATAATAACAATAAACCTAACCATGTTTACATGTTCCCTCAGATTGGTTATTACAGCAACAATAAACCTAAACATTTTATATGTTCCTCAGATTGGTTATTACAGCAACAATAAACCTAACCATGTTTACATGTTCCCTCAGCTTGGTTATTGTAGCAACAATCAATCTCACCATGTTTACATGTTCCCTCAGATTGCGTGATTTTACTATACGTTCATAGCTGTATTGGTGTATATTATCAGTGCAAGAAACATTACAGACATCACATGCGTTTTTATATACGATCCTGTAACACAATGTTGTAGGTAATTGGTGTTTATATATTAATAGGTTTTGTCTTTTGAAAGGTAATTTAAATATAATTAGTTAAACTTATGGATAAAATATTTTTTATTATTATTAATATCAGTGATTTTACTTACCAACTTTATTTACGTAATAAAGGAACGATCAGTTCTTTTATCAACAGTGCATGTTGTTGTATTTTCGGGAGAAGGTTCACATTTGGAGGAAAGGACCTTGTGTGTTAGGGCTTGAATAAAATGTAAGAGTATGTTGTTTAGTAAAATGTTCTGTAAGATGATAAATTCAGTCTGAAAAGAGAGGTAGTTATAACAGATGTTATATCCTATACTGGGTATGAGGGTGTGTTTAAAGACTGTAGAATCCATTACGTAAGTCTGCAGATGTTGTTTTATTTTTGTTATAAACAGATATTGTAAAACAATTATCTAATCTGATGATTTTGATACCAAGAAAGGCAATTTACTTTTATTTTTAGTTTCACAAGTAAAATTTAATGTTAGTGTGTTTGGAATTTAAATAAACCAAAAACTGTTTCATGTGAGCTTCGAAAATTTCAAAACGTACCGTCAACAAACCTTTATACAACCGCTCTGTATTCAGCGGGACAGGTGTCGAGCTAAGAACCTTACAGTGACAGAGGAATATGTTATTGAGAGGTAGCTCCATTTACACATCATCTATTTGGCCATACAGTTGCCTGTGACAACACAAAATAAAATAGAATAAAACAGATCTTCAGGGAAGGTTTTCTTTTTGAACATTAGGAAGCCCATTCATGAAACTTTAGGACGGAGCTGAGAGGTAAATGTGTTCAAGAATATTTTCTGAAATGCAATTAAAATGTTTATAACTTCTTAAAGTTCGTTGTATTTTTACTTCACGTTTTATTGTGAGCTTTAACCAATCGATATTAATAGTTTTGAAATTTGTTTTATCGCTGAGTATACTCATTGTATTTTGTTGAGGTAGCTCAATTTATTAATTATAACAACACATGTAACTGAACACCGTGTTTAAAATCAGTTCCTTTCTTTATAGAACATAATTCCAAGCATGTGTTTGCGTTGGTTTAGGTTGACTGTATTTATCTCACTACAGTAAATCTATTATTGTTTCTCACAGCAGAAAAATAACCAACATTTGGCAAAAACTAGCAACAAAATATGACATTCCAGTTAATACCAAATTTATTCAAAAACCAGGCACAAAACTAAGGTTTATACTGTGTAAAAACTACACTGACAAACACAACACTACCATTATTTATAAAATACAATGTGATAACTGCCACGACTTCTGTATTGGAGAAACAAGTAGAAAAATGGAAACCAGATTCAAAGAACACAAAAAGTCACCTTCACACGTTTTCGGACACTTCAAATCAAATAAACACAACATAACCATAGAAAACACCCAATACTAAATAAACAAACACAAACAAAAGCAAAATTAAAGAAGCCTTACTTATACTTACTCAAGCCCAAAATAAACCAATACAAAGGAACACCTTTATACCTATATTAATAAATATAATCCAACATCTAATCACGACCTCTAAATTCCTACACTCAATTACACAACTGCCTTCAAACATGTGGTCAGCTATCGGTCAGTAACCTTTTCTTTTTTGTGAACCTGACGATGACCGATGAAGGTCGAGACGTTGTTCGCTCTTCGATAAGCGCTTTCTCTAACCATACCAACCGTTTTTAAATATATAATCATGTTTCTTATTTTCATCCTTGCATAGGTATACTGAGAGGGGTAGGTTCCCCCAAACCAGTGACAAACGAGGTATACAAAGATAGTTTAGGTCTGCTGAATAATTCCTAAGAATATACTGGTACCATGAATCTCAAATATTCCTCAACCCCTGTATGAACATAGGTTCAACAGTGACTGAACGACGACTAAAATACAGTATATGAAACAGCATAACCTTTTAACGTGTTAAAAGTTGAGAATATTTTATTATGAAACATGGATTATACCATGTAAAGTTTATTTTATGTCTCCATTCACTTGTGAAAGACGTATAAAACAAAATAAATTATATCTTGTCAGACACACCTCGTACACCAGTTACTACCACACTTCTGAAGTTAAGTTAAAAACTATTATCTATTCCTCCAAGATAGAGAACGCATGTTGCAGGCACAACCATTGAAAGGTTATAGGATATCTTGTACTCTCAGTATGCATGTAATTCGTCTCCTTATGTTTACTCTACCTATTAACTATAAACTCGCCGTTAACCTTGACATCGCAAGAAACAATGATTTGCAACGATTAATAAACAAGAGTTCCAGATTCCATGAATGTCCTTAATTTCATTTAAAACGTTTTAAGCAGTTGTTTTGTTTTAAATTAAGCACAAAGCTACACAATAGGCTATCTGTGCTCTGCCCACCACGGGTATCGAAACCCGGTTTTTAGCGTTGTAAGTCGGCAGGCATACCGCTCAGCCACTGGGGGCGTTCTAAGCAACTAACTCGAAAATTACTAACCATAAGTAGAACGAAAATAAACGCAATCCTATTTCCAAAATATCTTTTATCTGTAATCCACAAATGCATAACACGCTTAAGAAATTCACTATTAACAATAATAAACGTGTTATAATTAAATCACTGGAGGTTTTGATTTTCTGTATAATAGATAAACAATAATTCACATCGCTATAGTAGCCAATGAATTTATGTTTATTGAAGCGTTATATAACAACCGTATTTAAAGAACCAATATGTAGAATATAGAAAACAAACTTTACAGTTTTATCAAATTACATAAAACACCATATAAAAACTGTTCTATTACAGTGCTTGAAAATATACCCTTAAGTGTTTGTTAATCCTAATAGAAACGGTTTGAAATATATTAGCGTACACTTAAAGAAGTATTGTAACTCTATTAAACAGCGAAATAGTTTAAAGCCTTCTGTTACTATTATTAGCAAATAATAAAAACTATTGGCATAGAACATTGGAAACTTTCGATGGTGATTAGTTTTACACTACTCTTACAAATAAAAACAATTAAAACGGTCTTCTACAAGAATTTCAAATATTTTTTAGAAATATTTACCACAAAGCTACTGTTACTTTGTGTTTATAAACAAATAAATAAATCACACTCGTGGTTAAGCCACGTTAATTTGTGTCTATAAACAAATAAAGCAATCCATACTTGTTGTTAAGCTCCATTACTCTGTGTTTCTAAACAGTTGTTTCAAATTAAGCACAAGGCTACACAATGGGCTATCTGTGCTCTGCCCACCACGGGTATCGAAACCCGATTTTAGCGTTGTAAGTCCGCAGACATACCGCTGAACCACTGGGGGACGTTTCTAAACACAAATAAATAAATCCACGGTTGTTAAGCTACCGTTACTCTGTATGTATAAAATAATCCACACATAAAAACCAAGACATAAACACTGGCGTCTGAGATGAGTGCTATCTTCACCTTTTTTCCCTTCACATATGGTAATGTTGTCCATATTCCCCATACTCATATTTCATTTTTACACATTTCAATACGGCTTAAAGAGCTTTCCAGGGACGCATTGTGTAACTATCTATATTATATAGATAAGTTAATAATAACTATGTAACAGCAATCGTACTATGACATTGGATATCGTTATTATGTCTTGCTAATTGATATTGTTGTTGTTGTGTCAATTGTTACTAATAATTGGTTTCTCTCTGAAGTTAGTTATTAATTATGTTATAATTAATTTTAGCATTTAATTTATATTTAGCCTATCTATATTTTAATAAGAGTACCAATAATCTAGTATAAATGTAATTTGTTCCTCACCATTTCTTATGAAGATAAGTTTTGGTTTTGTTATCAGAAATGCTCTGCTACTTGACCTAAACAGTACTTTGAAGTTACACTGTCCGATCGATATGAAGAGCTTTCACTGGTCACAAGTTAGTCTTAGGGAGAGATCCTTTAAATTTTCATTTCAACACGCCTATACTGATACTACGTTGTTTAATGAAAATTAAGTATACAAGAGTTAAACACGGCTATACTGATACTATGTTGTTGAATGAAAATTAAGTATACAAGAGTTAAACACGGCTATGCTGATACTACGTTGTTTAATGAAAATTACGTATACAAAAGTTAAACACGGCTATGCTGATACTACGATGTTCAATAAAAATTAAATATACAACAGTTAAACACGGCTATGCTAATACTACGTTGTTTAATGAAAATTAAGTATACAAGATTTAAACACGGCTATGCTAATACTATGTTGTTTAATGAAAATTAAGTATACAACAGTTAAACACGGCTATGCTGATACTACGATGTTCAATGAACATTAAGTATACAAGAGTTAAACACGGCTATGTTGATACTTCGTTGTTCAATGAAAATTAAGTATACAACAGTTAAACACGGCTATGCTGATACTGCGTTGTTTAATGAACATTAAGTATACAAGAGTTAAACACGGCTATGTTGATACTTCGTTGTTTAATGAAAATTAAGTATACAATAATCAGTGATGTCGAGAAACCCACTTGTAGAGAAATATATATGCAAAAACGGCTCGTTTGGGTTGAGAAAATATTTTACATAGAAGAGCGAACAACGTTTCGACCTTCTTCAGTCATCGTCAGGTTCACAAAGATGACCGAAGAAGGTCGAAACGTTGTTCGCTCTTCTATGTAAAATATTTTCTCAACCCAAACGAGCCGTTTTTGCATATAAGTATACAATAGTTAAACATGGCTATGCTGATATTAGTGAAAACTAAATACACATTTAGTACAGTGCATTCGTTTTTTGTTTTTATAATTTCATTAATTGTGTTGATCAAATTATCCAATATATATTTGCATTTTATTACTTTATCAGGACGCGGGTTGTGACATAGTTATGGTCTCCAGGTGTTATCTGGGTTCGAATGTTAGCGATACTACAACACATTCTTTTCATTTTAAGTTGATATCAAGGATAACAACCAGTCTCTTAGTGTTAATAGTGGGTGATCAGTCGTGACAAATTAGAGACTGGACAGACAGTTTTAAGGGTTTTGTCATAAGAATTATATGTACATATATATAGATAGTTTGACGTTGTTGGTTTAATTCTTTAGCATCAAAATTGTGTTTTGGAAATCTGAAACTTACTATGTCTTTCAATATCAAAAATACTATATATCAATTCTGAGTCATTAGAAAGTATTTGTAAATACCCTATTTAATAAAGTTTGGAAATTTAAGTAGACTTTAGGAACTCCATCTGGCTTATCACCAGTCTACCATAAACTTAAATACCGAATAACAAAGAAATAAAGTAAGGGTAAATTGATACTGGTAGTTTAACCAGGTGCACATAAGATAAATGAGACAAACGTAGCTGTTGGTCGTAAGCCATTACTGGTAGATTCTTTCTAAATGTAAATTTTACCCATTCGCTAAACAATATAAATATGTTTTTAAATTAACGCATCAAAGTTTTCTTTTTGTAGGGGGCGATATATTAGAGAAGTATTCAACTTAATCTTCATTGTAAAACTTTAGGTTATTTAATTTAATATTAAACCCATTACTGGGCGATTTTTGTGTTTCTGTTACAAGATGATTGAAAGTTAACTTTTATTATTTTATTTAATGTAAAAACGAATCCTTTATCTGCTTTCAGCGTTTTCTGAGTGATATTTAGATCGTACTATTACAAATAACGAAATTATTTTCATTCTATGCGTTATTTATGGAAATAAGGCATTGGATTTTGCATTAGCGAAGTCCCTCTAAATGTCCTGATATGCGAGTAGAAAATTCTATGTAACTTCTAAAATATTTCTTTACAGTGGTTAAGTTTAGTAATAACCTTATGTGAATAAAATCTTAATAGTTTCAAAATAATTACATATCGTAAGTAAAATCAGAATCAAATCGCTCGTAAAGATCATTTCAGTTGACTTCTATGAATATTTTAGATCGCTGCTGGATGAACAGATAAAACATAAACATGTCTCGTAAATGTAGGAAATAACTTGTATTTGCAGTTGTTTGCTTGTTGTTTTTTTTACAGCTAGTGATCGATCGCGAAACTTGTACTTTCTTTTTTCGAAAGATTCTGGATATTTATTTATTTATTCTTGAATAATCGGTGTTTGGAAATGTTACTGACTTATTGATATCGTAGATTTAGAACACATTTCCTCCAAAAAGTAAAATGTTGTTGTACTTTACTCGTACTTTAAGGGCAGATTTACGTGGATTTTAGTAAAATAAATATTTCAGATCTATACTTTAAGGAAAACTCTGTATAACACGTATATGTTGTTGTTTAAATTTAAAACTATTTTCCTTTAAATCCAGATGCATCTAAGTCACAATCATCAGTTTAAATACCAGTGCTGGATCAGATTTAAGGTTCGCGTGTTTAGAATTCGGTGTTGCAGAATCTCTTTGATAAGTAAACTGATTTAATATTTCATTCGTTGAAGTTCAGTCATTCTGTCATATTTATAAAATAATATTTTGGTATCATTCTGTTAAGTATCATCGGTCGTGTAGTATGTTGTAACTCTCACCAATAAACAGTACGAGCTTAAATTATAGCATTTGTCTTTACATTGAATATACAGTTTCTTCGAAGATATGAGATATTGTGATTTTAAAGAACTGTAATACAAATGAATGAACAGGTTAAGATTAGCATAATGTGTTCAACATTTAATGATATTTTGTATCATATGGTTTAAAGTTTTTGGTATACAATTGTTCTTCTCCGAATACAGTTTTTTTTTGTTATAGCACAGTAAAACTCATTCACGTGGCATGTTTGTTTTTTGTTTGTTTTAGAATTTTCCGCAAAGCTACTCGAGGGCTATCTGTGCTAGCCGTCCCTAATTTAGCAGTGTAAGACTAGTGGGAAGGCAGCTAGTCATCACCACCCACCGCCAATCCTTGGGCTACTCTTTTACCAACGAATAGTGGAATTGACTGTAACATTATAACGCTCCCACGGCTGAAAGGGCGAGCATGTTTGTTGCGACCGGGGTTCTAATCCACGACCTTCGGATTACGAGTCGAACGCCTTAACACACTTGGCCATGCCGGGCCCACGTTGTATGTAATCACAAGTTATATCAAATTGGTGAAGATGACAAAGGAAAGATTTTTCAAATTTTAGAACTTCTTTATTAACACTGAAACTGACATTTTTACAGAAAACTGCTATATATTATTTAAACTACAAATGGAAGTACCTAGCTTCGTTCGGGACATTAGGCTGATATATTTTAAATGAGTATGTCAGTGTATGTATTAAAAACCTATTGTAGCACAGAAGAACAGTAAAAAATATTTTAAACACTTTTATTTTCCAGAAATGTAAAGTCATAAAGGTATGATAATAATAAAATTATTATAGATATGTTATGTATGCTACTATACTTCATGTTATCTAACCTATATAAATGTGTCTCGCGTCACGTCACGCTGGATTTCTCGAAATGAAACAAATCATAAAATTAAAATGCATTTATCCAAATAGAATAGTTTGTTTCAATTCCCCTTCACCAATGTCGGCGGACTTAGAACGCTAGAATCGGGTTTCGAAACCTGTGGTGGACAGAGCACAGATAGTTCATTGTGTACCTTTGCGCTTAATTCCAAACGAAAATACACTCATTTAATGTTTGCCTATTACGATTTTAGTGAGGAGACGCAAGCGGACATGAAGAGAGTTGCCGGGAAACCTTGTAAGTGTAGTGAATGTTGCTATGATTTAAATAAGTGAAAAAATAAGCCCAAAGTAAAGGAATAGTGTGAGATAACCTAGCCTAGATCGACTGCATAAAATTTATCACCTATATAAAATTATCGATCCAGTTCTTAGCTTAAATCGCTTCTGAATTTATTCAACAGAGGCTCAGAATTAAGAAACTAACAAACATTGTTTTTAATATTGTACCTTATACATTTCACTTTATCCTTTCACATCATAGACTAACAACAATATCGTGTTATTTTTCGTGCTTATAAATATGATATAAAAGCCATTGTTGGAACGCAATGCCACCAAAACACATTGGCTTTTCTATTTATTAGAAGTTGTTACGTAAGGAACCTATTCATTTCTATGTGGCTATTTAGTAGCTTGCGTAATTACCAGATGCGCCTGTCTGCTGCTTTATGATTTCTGTTTGATATAAAATGAACCATTTCTTTCTTATTTGGTTTCTCGTTAGTTTGCTTCATTAAAATGTGCGCACGCGCATGCACGTGGGTAAGATAAATAATAACATCGAGACGCACACTCTCGAGATCAACCTAGTATATGTGCAAAGTTGCACGTTTCCAGGTTATTTCATTTTGGATCTATGAGGGTCACACAGACACATCCTTTTATTATTACAGATTGTATCATATACAACGAGAAACGACAAATGTTCATACACAATAACCAGTCACTATATAATATATCCAGACTTAATAAATTTAAGTCCTTTCCTTCACTCAGAGCTAAACGAAGGCTATCTTCACGAGCCATCCTCAATTTAACACTGAAAGACCAGTGGCAAGGCAGTTCGTAACCATCACCTACTGCCAAATCTTTTATTAACACATAGTAGGATTGACCGCACATATAACGGCTTCACGGCTGAAAGGACAAACATTGAGGAATGCCCCGCCTACTGACTTTTCATTTCGATTTCAAGAACTGGGATGTTCTAATCTCCGATTATATTAATAACGTATTAATCACATTTTATCAGACAATAAAAACCTCTTTTTTACATCAAAAATATATTAGATATTTATATTGTCTGTTGATGTTTTTACATAGGCAGTGCCGAATAATATTACATCTAGGAACGACTAGCACAGATAACCCTGGTGTAGCTTTGTGCGAAATTCAAAACAAACAAACAATACTCTATTTGGCTCCTGATCGTACCCAAAATTCACTCTTATTCCCTAAGCTTTCGTATTATCAATTCAATTGAGCTGGTTATATGACATCGCTCTTTAACCAACGTAAATAATAGAGATCTACTTTCCTCGAAGAGAAATAATCCAGGTAAATAGGTCATGCTTGAAGCCTAGAAAACATATTGCTTGAAATACTAGCTTAATATATTCGACTTTGTAAGTTAGTACGAGATGTATAAGAAAAGTTAAATAGGAATGAAACGTGAGTGGTAGATACATCCAACAAGGTAAGTGATCAATTATTAATTCCACAATGTGGAACTTTCAGTTTCACTGATCAACTAAATCGTTCAAAGTAATGTAATAACAGGAGGTTTGTCAGGAAATATTTTATAGTGCAAAATGTGAGCTAGTTTATCCTCGACTGATTTTAAATGAAAGTGAAGCACGGTGAAATAATCATTTTTCAATCACAAGTACAATCAAAGTTTAAAATCAAATGTATTTATTGACATAATTAAATGAGAGCTAACAAAATAAATATATCTTGTTTTATAATCTGTCTAAAATAATTATGTAACACATCAAGAAAACATGGCATTATGTATTAATTGCCTTAATTATCAAGTAGCAGGTGCTACACACGTGACTAACAAAAAAACAAGGATTGTTGTTTTCCTGGTATATCACCTAACTTTGTATTGAAAGTTTTCTTTTTTTACATTTTTATTAAGCCTACTTCAATTAAATGAATCCTTCGAAAGAAAAAGTGTACATGACGTCATAGCTGAGTGACTCAGTTCCATGAGTAAACTGGTCAAGATTTACTTAGCAGCTTTGTTCACCCACATTTTTTATTGAGATTTCATACACTATATGTATAGGAATTTTGGATGAATGTGTATATATATATATATACGTATGCATATCTTAGCTGAGAGGGCACATCACAACAAGATGTAAATACTTGTAATAGTGTAAATTTAATATATATCATTACTCTAGAAATTAACAGTAAAGCTGTACAATGGGCTCTGTGCTCTGCCTAATATGGGTATCGAAACCCACTTTCTACGGATGTGAGTCCGCAGACATACCGCTATGCCATTTGAAGACAATGTTCCTCATCTACACACTTTAACATTTTTCCTTTAAATATACAAAGTGTCAGATTCAGAGAACACTTAAATGTAAAAGGTAACACGTTTATTCGACGAATAAATTGCATAACGGTAGATTGAAAAACATTGACATGATAAATGTTAGAAGGCATAAAATTGAATTCCCAAAAATATTATCAAATTGAAGAAACTGTCGTTCGTGAATGATTGATTCTCTACTCTTCTCCGGTTCTAAACTATTCCTTGTTGTTTTTATATCAATTAATTTAAGTAACAAAGTAAAACTATTTATAACGACATTCAAATAATTTTAATTGGAAGAGGTTTTTAATTTGATCAAAAATAACGAAAACTGAAATTGCAAATTAAAAGTTGAAAAGTAATTTAATAAAAGTACCTTTCTGCATATCTAGTAACAGTAAATATTCTAAAACAAAAATACTGTATACGAACTAGATATGAACTGAGAAAGGTCGCGATGTGACCTAGTGGGTAGTGTGCCTGGAATGTGAGTCCGAGGATTCATGGTTCGTAATATTTAGACCCAAAGCTTTCTTATGCACTTTGACACCGTGGACGTACTATGAGAATGAGCATCAATGCGTTGACTAACTGCCTTCTCTCTGGTCTGTAACTTTAACATCAGGGACGGCTAAGCGAAGTTAACATCTTTGATCCCAGAGTTATCTTGTAGTTTTCGAAATTATCAGAGAATTTATTAAATCAGAAAATCTGATTTATTCGTATCGTTTCTGAAGGCAATAAGGCGAGATAACATTAGTTTTAGATAGGAACAGATAGGCGAGGCTCAAGTAAAAACAGTTGTTTTTTTTTCTGACAGGGTGATTTGCTTATAAAATTAGTTGCCTACAGAAGTACTGGACAGTAGAATCGACGATTTGTATGAAAGTAAAGGATTTTCACAGTTACCAAGAGCGGATATTCAGGAATTGTCTCGAAGGTATTACAAGCTGATTTTTCTATTGTAATTTATATTTCGAAGTTTAAATATTTATAAAGGATAAAATATTTATTTTAATTGATCTAAGAATGTAGCAGCTACTTCAAGCAATATTTATCATAGTTTTTACCATTGACAGTAACTAATACAATGATAAATACATAAAGAAAACACAGTAAATTAGATAACGTTATGATGCTATAGTGCACCATCCTTCGCTTATATGGATGTTCTTGTTTTATTTTTATTTAGTCTCTCAACTAAACCACTGTTAAAATACAACAGCTCATCACATGGGAGGCTCGCCATGGACAGATAGCTAGGGGGCGCTTGTCTCTTAATCTGGGGATTGAAAGTTCAGATCCCTGTCACACCAAACATGCTCGCTTTATCAGCAGTGGATGACGTTATAACATGATGGTTAATCTTATTATTCGATAATAAAAGAGTAGCCAAAGAGTCGGCGGTGGGTGGTGATGACTAGCTGCCTCTTCTCTTGTCTTACACTGCGCGAAATCCAAAAACAAACAAACTTAACGTGCGAATATCTCATGAAAACTAAAAAGTAAAAGGAGCAAAAGAAAACGTTTTGTTTCAATAACAAAGTAATCTGTTAATTTGATGATTCTTTTGTTGAAAAAGGAAACATTGTATTATCAACACAAGATCTACAAGATTCCATAATTATGTGTAACCAAAGAATTATCAACACAAGATCAACAAGACTGCATTATTATGTGTAACCAAAGAATTATCAACACAAGATCTACAAGATTCCGTAATTATGTGTAACCAAAGAATTATCAACACAAGATCTACAAGATTCCATAATTATGTGTAACCAAAGAATTATCAACACAAGATCTACAAGACTCCATAATTATGTGTAACCAAAGAATTATCAACACAAGATCAACAAGACTGCATTATTATGTGTATCCAAAGAATTATCAACACAAGATCTACAAGACTCCATAATTATGTGTAACCAAAGAATTATCAACACAAGATCTACAAGATTCCATAATTATGTGTAACCAAAAATTATCAACACAAGATCTACAAGACTCCATAATTATGTGTAACCAAAGAATTATCAACACAAGATCTACAAGACTCCATAATTATGTGTATCCAAAGAATTATCAACACAAGATCTACAAGACTCCATAATTATGTGTAACCAAAGAATTATCAACACAAGATCTACAAGATTCCATAATTATGTGTAACCAAAAAATTATCAACACAAGATCTACAAGACTCCATAATTATGTGTAACCAAAGAATTATCAACACAAGATAAACAAGACTGCATTATTATGTGTATCCAAAGAATTATCAACACAAGATCTACAAGACTCCATAATTATGTGTAACCAAAGAATTATCAACACAAGATCTACAAGATTCCATAATTATGTGTAACCAAAAAATTATCAACACAATATTTACAAGACTCCATTATTATGTCTATACAAAGAATTATCAACACAAGATCTACAAGATTCCATAATTATGTGTAACCAAAGAATTATCAACACAAGATCAACAAGACTCCATAATTATGTGTATCCAAAGAATTATCAACACAAGATCAACAAGACTCCATTATTATGTGTATCCAAAGAATTATCAACACAAGATCTACAAGATTCCATAATTATGTGTAACCAAAGAATTATCAACACAAGATCAACAAGACTCCATTATTATGTGTATCCAAAGATGAAAACTTAGAGCATGAAAGATATAAACTCGCAGCTTTAAAAGCTTTACTCGTAATTGTAAGAATCGTATTGTATAAAAAGAAGTCAAGATAATACTAAGAACATAGTATGTGGTTATAATTGAAAGGAGGAGACATATATTTCTGCATTTTTATGGAAAGACTTGAATAAGTGGAAAGCCCCTACGTCCATTCTCTTTTTTGACTTTTCTTTTTTTTCTTACTTTTGTTTTCAATATAACAATTTTGTGTCTTTTTCTCACAACTGAATCTGACATGTCTTCCACTCTTTCCAAAGAACCATGAATCGACAAACCCTGCAGAGCCAAACAAATCCCAGGCTGAGACTAGTAAATGCTAAAATAACCCTAAACTAAAAATCTTTACTGTACTCGAAAAATGTTTTAGTATTAATAAAATATTACAGGAATATGGATTCAAAGCTACGAATTACTTGATAAATCCTAACATAAGTCCAAATAAACGTTAACATTTCTTTGTATATGTATATACTTGTACGTTGATTGCTAACCTTTCTAAGGAGGAATATAACATTTTATCGCTCACTTGAAAGAAATGAAAGACTTTGTTTTATTGTTGGTCACAAAATAAGACACTGTTGTCTATGTTCTGACCACTGTAACCAAATTTTTACCATTTTAGACTAATAGGCTAAATGTTAAACCAGCATGAGTTGAAAATATGATCCAAAATTTTATCTCCCGTAAAATTATTTGTTACTTAAAAAATCAATACAGTTTATTTAAAATTAGTAGATTATAGCGAGTGATTTTAATTATTTCGTTTATGATGTCAAACATGCAAGAACAAACTAAATTGCAATAAATATTTCTTTGTAAATATATTTTCTCACCTTCTGTTAACCCTTGACAAATAATATTTCAATGCTGTCTTTCGTTGTACCAATACAATTTGAAAGCTTCGTATGAAAATTAAATAAAAAAACTTAAAAATAATTTTCTGAGGGTTTAACTTATTAATAAATACAGATTTTGTATAAAAAATAAAGATTTTTCAGAGTAGTAAATTATATATATAATATTTTTTTTCATTTAAAGAGTTTTTTTTATGAATTTATTGTCGGGTCGATCATGGTAAATATACTTATTTCTTTTTGACTTAAATGAACTGTAACTAAATTATTGTTGAATAACTGCACAAAATTTCAACAATACGGAAAACGTTAATTTTTTCAATATTGGAATATTTTATAACAGTTATCTCACAGCTTAGATTTAGTATATTAATTATTATTTAGTAATTTCAATTATTTAGGCCCCCCAGTATGTCTGCGGACTTACAACGCTAAAAACCGGGTTTCGATACCCGTGATGGGCAGAGCACAGATCGCCCCTTGTGTAGCTTTTTGCTTAATTCAAAACAACAACAATTATTTAGAATGATGATATACACCTACATATATAATTATATATATATTTATGAAAAATAACTTCAAAACTATTATAACAGTTACCTTACTTGTAAAGAGACCATTAAAATCAGCTCTATAAAACAATGACTTTTGTATAAATTAAGCCTTAAAATTATTTTTATTTTGAAATTCCATTTCCATTTTTTTTAGTTTTTGTTTTGTTGTTAAATTTCGCGCAAAGCTACACGAGGGCTACCTGTGCTAGCCTTCCCTAATTTAGCAGTGTAAGATTAAAGGGAAGGCAGCTAGTCATCACCACCCACCGCTAATTCTTGGGCTACTCTTTTACCAATAAATAGTGGGATTGACCGTCATATTATTACGCTCCCATGGCTGAAAGGGCGAGCATGTTTAGCGCGACGGGAATGCGAACCCGTCCTTTTTTCTAGTTGTAACATTAAAGTTGTATATCAGATGTTTTCGTTATATATTTCCAATAAATTATTATTTCTATTTTTAAACTTCCCCGAAGAGTTAAATTTAGTAAACATATCGAGAACTGTTAAAAACATATTTATTGGAAAACTAGTAACTTATCTATAATATAAGTCTGAAAAAATAAACGTTAGCAGAATGTCATATATATATATATTACTGAAGTAATTGAAATAAGATAAAATTATGTTTTATTTTAATTTAAAAACATTTTTTTATTGTGATAACTATTTATATTAAATTCTGATGTAGTTAAAGTTAATACGTAACTATTTATATTTAATTCTGATGTAGTTAAAGTTAATACATAACTATTTATATATAATTCTGATTAGTTAAAGTTAATACGTAACTATTTATATTTAATTCTGGTCAGTTAAAGTTAATACGTAACTATTTATATATAATTCTGGTCAGTTAAAGTTAATACGTAACTATTTATATTTAATTTTCATGTAGTTAAAGTTAATACGTAAATCCCTCTATAAAATTTAATTTTCTTTTTCTTTTTTCACTTAATTTAATATTAAATAGCGAAACAACAGATATTTACTAAAACGTATTAAAGAAATATTCAACGTTTAAAAGTACACGGTAAATGTAAAGTGACTGTCCCCAGTCTCAAAATCAAAAAAAAAAAAAATGATTTCACTTAAATTCACTGTAATATTAAACGTTGATTTACTTCGTTAACACAACTGTGTGAAAACTCACAGAGGTAACTGTGATCCTTATCTCAATAGTGTTTATTTACATATAAACTGGTTCTTACATATGTATAATTTACAAGATAAGTCATTGGCTGAGATTTCTACTTCCACCAACATAGATCTCTTTTACAAAAAACATAACATAAAATATAAGTGATCGTTTGGAATTAGAGTTATCATACATAAAGAACTGAGACAAAATACTTTTACCCCAATAAGTATTATCCATTGTGTTTTATTAATATACAATGACAAACGGCATAACTAATTTGTTCGCGAGGATATATACCGTGATTATTTCTTTCGAATGGCATAATATATTTTTTTACAATATCCGTTTATAAAACGATATCACTTGGTATCAATAAGGTCAGTTTCTTTGCATTTGATTTAACTTAAGTGGCCTGGCATGGCCAGGTGGTTAAGGCACTCAACTCGTAATCCGAAGGTCGCGGGTTCGAATCCCGGTCGCACCAAACATGCTCGCCCTATCAGCCGTGGGGGCGTTATAATGTGACGGTCAATCCCACTATTCGTTGGTAAAAGAGTAGACCAAGAGTGGGCGGTGGGAAGTGATGACTAGCTGCCTTCCCTCTAGTCTTACACTGCAAAATTAGGGACGGCTAGCACAGATAGCCCTCGAGTAGCTTTATGCGAAATTCAAAAACAAACAGTATTTGAATACTTTGCTAAGTAAATGAAACTTTAATTTTTACTCCAATCAGGGATAGCTCTGTCAAAGAATAGGTATCAAGTCAAACTTAGGAACTGGTATGTCTTTTTGACACTTAAAAATTGTAAACTGATATTGTTAATATTTGATTAAAGACAGCGTTTGTCGGGTTTATCAGGACCACTAAATGTTAAGAGAAAGGAACTGCTTAAAGTATGATTAATCAGTAAATATTGTTAAAAGTTTCCTGTATAATTTTGAATAATATTTCTTGTACACGTTTAAAATAACTTTAATTAAATTCCAAAATGGAGATAAGACACTTGCTTGAATTTGAAAGCATCAACTCATCGGACATTCTTTACAGGTTAAACGACTGTTCGTATCGGAGGAACGAACCGCTATCATAGTTAATAGCGCATGAAGCTAGCTTTTATACTCACATTACTGGTAGTTTGCATTTATTGTTATAATTAAATTGAATTTTGTGAAGCAATAACTTATGGGAAAAGGACTCTCTATGATATGGACGCCACATTACACACTGATGTAGAGCATGTTATTGTTTGTTCCAATTCTCTTGTGTTTTAAAGCACGCCATTCAGATACATCATATAATTATTAGTTTTGGAACAGGAAATCTAATTTTTTTCAAACCTGCACAATTCATTTATTAAACATGCAAAGAAACTCACATTAAATTGTTTCTTATCTTATTGTCAATAACTTAGACTAAACCATCACTATCAATAGTTAGGGTTAGATCACGTGTATTACTTATAAGTATAAACAAAACCAGTAGTTTCTTTATTAAGGTGCAGATAGGAAAGTCTAATGTTCGATTCACTCCACAAAAATGTTCCGCTTTGATGGTTATGACAAGTTATAAAAATACGAGTCAAACCTGCTATTCATTTGTGCGAAGGTATCAGTTAACTGTTAGATTTTTCTCTGGTCAGTATTTCCAAATAAAGGATAATTCTTACTGGACATTTGGTGTTTCTGACCTGCCTTCCTAGTCTTTGTATCTCATAGCAAGCCCTTTATTAAAATAAACATTAAAAGCATGATGTAAGTTAGTGTAATCTTAGAGTGTTTGTAGAAGTATATAAAAATAACATTTATGTCTAGAAATCGCACCATAATACCTTTAACACGTACACATTTTTTTTTTCATATTTACATATATTTGTGTTGGTGCTGGCTTTATGGAAACTCTTAAATAAGCAGTTTTAATAATTTATCACATTGATCTTAAACTTATTACATTTAGTTTTGCAAATTTCTAGGTTTCAGACAAGAATGAAACACCCTTAACTGAATTTACGGGACAAACTCTCAGCAGTATCTAGAACTCTAATAATAAAACATGGAAAAAAGGCATAATTATGATTCTTCTTGACTGCGAATACTTATAATAGTGGGTGTGTTTATCCAATGCATATCTCAAGTAAAATCCATGCATCTAACATAATAGCCACTTCTCTGTTCAATCAACAGAACAGATCTTCGTTTTAATCTTATCAAAAGAGATGTTACGAGTACTAGCAGAGAAGACAGAGTTGTGTGCTATTACTTTGTTTTATTTGAGTTGTAGGTCGTCTTACGTATGAAAGTATTTCTCAAAAATACTTTTAAAAAACACCTTATCGGCTACTTAATGTTTGTAAACTATAAGGAATCTGTGAAGCACGTTTTATTACGGTAAGTATAAAGATAAACTATAAAACTTCAGAGGAAGATGGAGATAATCATGAAGAGATATTTCAACAGAAAATATTGTAGTTTATTCTACCTTGCGTGTGTTCAAAATATTCGCTTGACATCACTTAAAAGCTTCCTTAATTATAAAAGATATAGGTAGATTTTCAAGCATAAGTTCTTTTAAATTTGCTCTTGGGCAAAATATTCTGAAATTTTTACTGTTATAAATCATCAAACGTTTTTCTTTAATCTACATAGTATTCTTATTGAACAACTTTTGCTTATTGTAACAACTTTCTTTTTATAACTTAATAATTTGGTAAGTTTCTAGACTTACAATGCTAAAATTGGAGGCTCGATCCTAGCTGTGTACGAGAGGTAAACTGAGTAATGTGTATCTTTACGGTAAAAATCAGCAATACCAAGGGCTTGTAGTTTAGGTGTCGGGCCTGGCAAGGCCTGATGTTTAGGGAGCTCGACTCACAATTTGAAGATCAAGAGTTCCAATCATTGTCATACCTAACATGTTTGCCCTTACATGTCGTCAGGACGTTATAATGTTTCACTCAATCCTGCTATTAGTTGGTAAAAGAGTAACCGAAAATTTCCGGTGGATGATGATGACTAGTTGCCTTCCCTCTAGTTCTACACTGGTCAATTGGTAACAGCTAGACCAGAGAGCCCTCGTGTAGCTTTACGCAAAATTCTAAACAAACAAAGTTTAGGTGTCGAGCTTGAATTATAACTGGTAATATTATTGAAATACTGAACCAGAAATATCAGTTTTCATATTTCACTGTGTCCATAAATATATGGTTCAGAACAGCAATATGTTGTTACTTTTATTGAAACATCTACGTATCATCCAACAAAAAAGCAGTAAGTTTAGTTATATCGCGAATATGAAAATAAGCCCTCGTCCAAAATCTATATTTTTACGCCTTCTTATTGTTGTTTGCTATGAAACACAAAGTTGCAAAAAGGACTATCTGTGTTGTTGTCCGCAAACATAATACCGAACCACTGCAGGTCTGCATTTTTACCTGTCTATGAGACGTGATGTTGCAGACGCTTTTAGATGACCGACCTTTGTCTACCACAATCACATACATTCATTGTTTCCGACCTTCGTCCACTACAATAATATACACTGTGTTTCTTTTTATTTCATAACGGTTGAAATGTGTATATTTTCTAATAAGAATCTGAGCTACAATTTTACTTTTTGATCTTTGTGTATCTAAAATGTGCGCAAGACACATTGTTGGTCACTTACTAGTTATTAGGCCTAGCTCAAATTTGGCAATAGTGATTGATTTACAAAAACACGACATTAAATATGTAAATAAACATAGCTTAAATTTGGCCATAGTGACTGATTTATTGAAACACGACATTAAATATATAAATAAACATAAACATAGCATTTTGATCAAGGTATTAACAAAATCCTTAATCCGGCCTTGGTGGGTGGATGAGCTTATGTGTGGTAAAGTTAAGTATGCTTTTCTTGTAATCTATCTGTTCAAAATTATAGAGGGCTATGTTCAGACAACTTTTGTTTCGTAAAACCGGCGAAGGAAATAATGTGTAACAACTAATTATAACTAATTTAGAATAAATTACAAAATATGCTGGGTGGACGTCTTCACAGGTGTGGAAAAGAAACAACATTTAATAGTTTGACTCTAAAATATCCACCACAGTGGAGCTGACATAGTCCACAGCACTAGTAGAACAGAATACTAGCTGTGTACGAGAGGTAAAGTGAATAATGTGTATCTTTACGTTCAAAGTCAGCAATACCAAGGGCATGTAATTTAGGTGTCGGGCATGGCAAGGCCTGGTGGTTAGGGTACTCGACTTACAATTAACAGACATTTAACTTTCCTGAAATTTGAAACTTAAGTTTCTAACGGAAATATGGTTATTTGATGTAACATTATCTCAACTTCCAGTATTAGTTTCATTGTAAGAGTGACAGTCAAAGATAGTGGATATCAGATTGCCGCTGACTGGCTGACTCATCTCTAGCAGTAGTTCGAAATTAGGGCCTTAATAAATTTTCAATCAATATAAGATACAAATACCCAAATATTTTACCTTTCTTGTAAGTGTTTATGGTCCTATTCGAATTGTCACAAACCACCTTGTGTTTATGTCAGTTAACAGACACGTCACTGCAATAAAACACAAAAAGTTAAACCAAATGCATTTTTTGTGAATTCCTTTTCTTTTGTCTGCTCTCAGTAGTACATGTAAAGACCTATCATTGTAAAATAATCACCTCGAGCACTAATATAGCAAGCTTTCGACAATGCTAAATCATTCGCTGAAAGCAAGCTTTGACATCATTTGATAAAATCGTTCAAAAATACATTATATTTTAACTGCTAGCTTTGGTATAAATAGTCTGACATTATCCACGTATAGTATTCAGATTTTTGTACCAATTCTATGCACATAAAGAACAAAACAGCTTTTTTTGTTTTACAGAATCCACATAAATTATTTGTTCCTTTAATAAGTTTTTCTATAATAGCAAGAGATTTTTACATAACGAACTACAAGATTATAATACTATCATATCGTCATCTTGAGAAATAAAGATTAAAAGAAAACTAGATATATGACCAGCCACCAGCTGGTCGCACCTTTGATGACAAGACCTGCAACCTGGGGAACGTTTGGGAAGCAAACTTGGGAACCAGTGTAATAAACAAATGACACTAAGCCTCCTTGGAATGTCAATACCACATTTAGTCTGAACACATTGTACTTGCTCTTGATAAGAACAATTGTTGGTGAATAAGGGTTATGTAACAATGTAAAAAAGAGCTGACGGAACAAAACACGTTTCTTTAATGTTTTGTGCACACGTTTCATAAACGTTTTAACTTTTCGATTTACTTCGTGAATAGTAAACTACAACTGTCACAGTAAATGGTAAAATAATGTGTTTCGTTGAGATTATTTTTGTTGAGGTAGGAATGTATTGTTACCATATCTAATATTTACATAATGTTGTTTGAAGACAAATGAATATTACAGTGAGCCTCTGACTTTGATATTACACACATTTGCTTGGCAAAAAAAGAAAGTACTATATAAGTATTTTTTCTTTATTAGAGTTTCTAGATTTAAGTTTATTTTAGTAGTGAAGAGTTAGTGATCAAAACAGGGGAGTGTGGTGAGGCCCTCAATATCTGAGATGTATTTTTTCTTTCTTTGTGGGAAGAAGTTTCAACACGAACTATCCTTGTAATGGCAAATATTTTCGTTCAGGCAGTGTTTTTCGAACTTTAAATGGCAGTGCTTCCAAACTTTCCATTGTGTCTGCCTTCTTCTTTCACATCAAGATAATTTTCACTAGTAATAACAACAAGATAAGTTTCTTTACTTGTTTTTAATTTTAAAATGCATGTAAGAAGTGAGTAAATAAAAAAATACAACTTTGAGAATAGAATGACAATTTTGTTAGGTTATCATCGTCTCTAATTCTTCTATTCTATACATAAGCTTAGCATTTTAATGAAGGTATCAATATATCCCGTAAAATTTACATAATAATTATAATTGAAAAGTTCCATAATCTCTGTTTAACTATTACAGATGGGCTTACCGGGCTGAAGTCGAGGGCTTCACATTAATTACGGGGCCTCAAGCTATGATTATAAATGTATTGCACGTAGAGGTTCTGTCTCGGGGGGTGCTCTATAAGTTAAAAAGCATAGGTCCAATAAAACCCTTCATCTAGCCTTGGCGGTGGAGATGGGGTTAAGTGTGGTGAAGTTAAATATCTGTCTTTCCTCTAGTCTATCCGTTCGTTGTATATTATTCATTTCTTTGGACGTATTTCATTTAGGAATCAACCTTTACCATAGAGCTTAAGAATTTTACATTTCTAATTTAGAATAAGATAAATAAGTTGGAAAATAATAATTGTACCTCGACAATAAATTACTATAACTTGCTTACAAGTTCGTAATAAATCAAGAAACCTTCTATTTCATAGAGCATAACAGTTGGTGCTGGTGATACAGGTTCGTAATGAACAAGTAAATTTCTATTTCATTCAGCATAACAGTTGGTGCTGGTGATACAGGTTCGTAATGAACAAGTAAATTTCTATTTCATTCAGCATAACAGTTGGTGCTGGTGATACAGGTTCTGAGTAGTAAATATGCAAAAAGTTATCAAACTTTGCTGCATGCTAATATTTTCATAAAATTCCAACTCTGTGCTATATGTAGACGTACTGCAACCCAACATAAGTGATAATTTAGTAGCTTGCTGTCAATATGGTATTAAATAAATTATATGAAAATAATACAAAAATAACAATGAGAGTACCAACAAGTCTTGATCGAACTAATATAGTTCATATTTCAAAAGTGGTTCTTAATATATTTTTCATACCCACTTAAACTACTACACCTGGGGTTTAAAATATATTTTAATTTTCTCTTGTCAGTCTACCATTTTGACTACTGTGACGATACACGAATCTTCACTGCATTGTAACACAAGGCATTAACTTCACACTTTGTACTTATCTTTCATCCTTTAAAGGAATGTAATGGCCGTCTGATTATACAATAATATTTCCTAACGGTAGAATTATCACGTTCACGGCGGCAAAACCATGCTGTGGATGAGTTGTTGTATGTTGTGTTTACATGGTTGTTAAACTACGAAAGTTTGACAGAATATCTATATTAAACGAAATTAGTTTCTTAAATTCTGCAGCCAGAGACAATGACAAATTTACTTCTTGTTGGATGAGATATTCATAACGTCTATGTGTTTTAGCACACTTCTTCAACAGTAAGTTTACGAACTTAGAACGTTAAAATCCGGGTTTCGATTACCCGCGGTGAACACATACTATGTAGTCTATCGTTTAGCTTTGCGCTAAAACAACTAAAATTTGCATTCTGCACATCCACACTTAATCCTGATGGAGTCCATAGTTTATGCAACATGTGCAATTTTATGTTGTTGTGGTAAATTTTCCATTAAACATTAATGAAATAAACACACGTGAGATCATAGTTAGTAAAGTATGCTTCTATATATGTACTCTTACATATTTTTATGTATGTTGTAAACTTGTCGAATAACGAACGCCCCACTCAAAGATGAGGTTTGAACTTTACATTGAATTATGAATTGTATACCTCAGATAAGGCTTCATTAGGTGTCAGAGCTATGTTTTCGAACTCTATTTTAAAATCGAGGTTTTGTTTCTCCAGGATGAACGGAGCACATATGACTTTTCGTGTAGCTTTGTGCTAAAAATATGTATATAAGATATTAATAGTACCAGTGTGTTTGTGCGTGTTTTTCTAATAGCAAAGCCATATCAGGCTATCTGCTGAGCCCACCGAGGGGAATCGAACCCCTGATTTTAGCGTTGTAAATCCCTAGACTTACCGCTGTACTAGCGAGGGCAAATAGTACCAGAAAAAACATTTTTCATCATATGTTTCGTACGATAACTTAACACACCAATATTCTATTTCCTCAGTTACCTAAACATCGGTACAATACATAATATTTCAACCGGTACTAACAAAATTGAATAAACAAACTGATATTAAATAACACCTTTTTCATTTAAAAGGCGAGAGAAGAAACGAATCGCAATTTCACTTAACTCGTAAATCGATTAACGTCACTGTACCTTAACGTGTGCACTTGACTTGTGTGAAACGTGAACGTAGTTAAGATGTCTGAATTTTCGAATACGTTAAAAAATAAAGTAAAAAAAAAACAGTTACATTTACAGCTCAGTAGAACCCTCGTATTAAAACTGTGTTCTTCAGATAATAACAATTGTTGTTGTTTTGAATTAAGCACAAAGCTACACAATGGGCTATCTGTGCTCGCCCACCACGTATATCGAAACCCGATTTTTAGCGTTGTAAGTCCGCAGACCGCTGAGCCACTGGAGGGCGATAATAATTGTAGGAACGTAAACTAATATGTTTCTCAAAAGTTGTCTTAATTGGTGAAAATATTGTACTGTCGCATTTCACGAACATACAGTTACAGCATATTATAATTTGTTATACATCTCTATCTATTGAGCCATATTACGATTACGTTTCTATGTTTATGGACAATTTCAGTTAACCTTGTGATATTCTTTGATCATACTATCCAGGAACTAGTCAACTTGTAGTGATATATGAATTAAAATATTTTGATGTTATTGTTTTTAGTGATAGTAGATTTTATCAAGAATAAAACAATGCTAGTATATAAAATTCAATGGAAACACTGAAGTGAGCTACTGTAAGACATTATGAAGTGAGCTACTGTAAGACATTATGAAGTGAGCTACTGTAAGACATTATATTTAAAATAGAAGTTGTAATAAAAATTGTCCGTTATTATCTATCACCATAATTATGATTATAGTTATTTGATGGAATAACAAAAATAATTTTGAAAGATCTTTCGTATTACAGTTATGATGTTGAAACAGGAAAATAAGTTATTAAGTTTTTAAATGTATGTTTGAAGGGAATTTGGCTGTGGGTCAACTGTAACAGGTAACAGCCAACAAACGTACTCAAGAAGGGGTGAGGAACCATATACTTCTTCCTTTCACTGTTTCAGTTAAGAAGGGAGACTTTATAATGTGACGGTCAATCCCACTTCTCGTTTTTAAAAAATTACTTGAAAAGTTAGAAGTGGGTAGTGTTGACTAGCTGCCTTTCCTCTTACACTCCTAAATTAGGGACGGCTAGCGCAGATAGCCTTAGTTTAACATTGAGCGAAATTCAAAAACAAAGAAACATATGATACTAGTTCGGTACATAGCAGCTGCAAGCCCAAATGTACCCAACCAGTTTTTGGAAGGTTAAACATTTCGATTTTTTTTCTTTTTAACCGAAGTAGCCAGATGTAAGACTATACGTCAGGTGGTATAATTACACTGGTTTACAAAGAAATTGAGGCAAGCACAAAAATAGCTGTTTTAACCTAATTTGCTGAATTCAGATTTGAAATCCGTTTTTACTCATCATTTCTAGTTTTTTAGATATGCATACTGTACATTTTGTACACATACTGTACATAAAGGCGTATATGCATTCAGGGTTAATTTCTAATATTGTGTGACTTATGTCTTCTTTTTTTAGTTATTATGCAATAAATGTAAGTGATAGCATTACATTATATATATATATATAGCTATATATCAAGACGGATTTTGGCAGTTAAGCGTAGCCAACACGTCTCAATCAACAGCCAGTAGTGCACTGGCAGTCAGCGCAGGAGGTTGGTGTCCCTCGACAATTGTGTTACACAATCTTTTGGGTATATATTTGTATTACAATTTCCAACGACGCACATAATTATTATTGCCTTACATATGATTTAATTTTACTTTGTTTTTTTTTTCAGATTCTCCAATGGCTTCAAGCTCGTCAAAACACCGAGGATGCCTCAACAAGGCCAATTCTTTCTGCTACGTGTGTGGGGACTTCACGACAGTTGCACAGCGTCGAACCATCACTTCCCTCCTCAGAACTGCCTACTTTCATTATTTTGACTGTAAAATTGGTGATCAGGACAAATCTTGGGCTCCACACATCTGTTGTAAACCCTGCTACTATGGACTAACTGCTTGGTTTAATGGCAAGAAAGCGGCTTTCAACTTTGCAGTCCCGATGGTTTGGAGAAAGCCACGAAGCCATGCAGATGATTGTTATTTTTGTCTAACAAATATAACTGGTTTCAATGCATCTTCCAGAAAAAAGATCAAAAAATATCCCAACCTTCCATCTGCTATGAAACCCGTTCCCCATTCAGATGATCTTCCTGTCCCAACACCTCTAGTAAATAAGGATCTTCTTTCCTCATCAGATGAAGAAATGCCTCCAAGGGAAGATTCTGCCAAGTCAATCTCTTCCGAAGATATTGACTCTTCTTATTCAGGAACAAGTGGCAACGAGCCACACTGGATCACGCAAGAAGACCTGAATGACCTTGCTCGTGATTTGTATCTGTCAAAACAGCAGTCAGAGCTCTTGGCTTCTCGGCTTAAACAGTGGAACCTAGTCCAGGAAGATGTAAGGATCACCAGTTTCAGGAATCGGAACAAAGACCTTGCTTCATTTTTCGACATGGAAAACAAGTTGTGCTACTGCACAAATGTACCTGGCTTGTTCACTTTCCTTGGTTTGCCACATAATCCTTCAGACTGGCGTCTTTTCATAGACTCTTCCAAGCGAAGTCTCAAGGCTGTGCTTCTGCACAACGGGAATAAATATTCCAGCATTCCCACTGCACACTCTGTCCATCTAAAGGAGTTCTATGACAATATGGAACTTCTTTCAGAAGCTGTTAAGTACAACCAGTACCAGTGGAGTCTGTGTGGGGACCTCAAGATCATTGGTCTTCTTATGGGTATGCAAGCGGGCTTCACAAAGTACTGTTGCTTTCTCTGTCTCTGGGATAGTCGAGCTGTATCCCAGCATTACAAGCAGAAAGACTGGGGGTCTAGAAGCACTTTCGTTCCTGGCGAACACAGCGTCAAGGAGAATCCTCTGGTTGACATGAAGAAGGTGCTTCTTCCTCTTCTTCACATCAAGCTTGGTTTGATGAAGAATTTCGTGAAGGCCATGGACAAAAATGGTGCTACCTTCCAACACTTGTCTACTGTGTTCCCAGGTCTCAGTGCTGCTAAGCTCAAAGAGGGCATCTTTGTCGGACCTCAAATCCGAGAAGTGCTGAAGGATACTGATTTTGAGGAGCTTCTTACCTTAAAGGAACTGAGAGCATGGGAAGCATTTAAGTCAGTCTGTAGTGGCTTCCTTGGTAACACACGCGTACCAAATTACCAAGCCTGTATTGAGAAGTTGATAAAGACTTATGAGGATATGGAATGCCGAATGTCACTCAAAATTCATTTTCTCCATTCCCACCTCAACTTCTTCCCTCCAAACCTTGGAGCAGTGAGTGATGAGCACGGAGCAAGATTCCACCAAGACATTACGAAGATGGAGAGCAACTACCAAGGCAAGTGGAACCCCAGCATGATGGGAGACTTCTGCTGGATGCTCTTGCGTGACATCCCGGAGGCAAAATACACCAGATCATCTAAGAAAACACACTTCTAACTGTCTGCGGTACTATGAATTGTGTACATTGTGTCATCCAAGTATATTTATTCCGTCAATGTTCTTTATCTATCCTGTTTTATCTGTAATAAGCTGCTGCAACTGTTGAAATAAGCACGTATATACTCTGTATATACTAAAATGAGACTATTTAAAAGCCAGAAAACTAGAGGTGATAGAGCAAAACTGTTTATAAATTTGAATTCAGCACACCCAAATTAGTAAAAAACACCTATTCACATTCTTGCCTCAGACAAAAAATATTTTTTTGTAAACCAGTGTTATATGACGAGAATGTGGAATGGTTAGGATATTTAACATGCTGGTCTGTGATATATGGTTAGGATATTCAACATGCTGGTCTGTGATATATGGTTAGGATATTCAACATGCTGGTCTGTGATATATGGTTAGGATATTTAACATGCTGGTCTGTGATATATAGAGGACCAACTGTTCACCCCTTCCCTTGCTGTAATATCACTAACTTTGGGGCAATGGATACGTTATAAGATTGATGTGCAAGACTTGGCGCCGAGTAGCATTTATTATCTGGGTTCCTTGTAGCCTTTAAGTTTAAAATTACCAAAGAATATTTGCACGAATATCCAAAATAAATAAACATTACAATATGGGATTTGGCGTCATCCCATTGAATGACGACATATTCCATCTTTATCTTATATACATTTATAGCGACATTGGATATAGTTCGGCTATTTGTTTCTTATAAACTTGCTCAAAAAGCTAATGCCGCTTATAACTGCTATTTTATAATTTTGTCGCACGTCATCTATGGTGGATACGTGTGTGATACGATGCATATATTAGGAAACTAACACCATTCTCATGAGAAGCGATCAATAAACGTGCTGATCCTATCGTAATAAAATGTTTCTAAGCACTTCTTGTGTCGCTGTGTAACAGTTTCATAACTTCCACAAATGACCGTAAAATCCAATCATGTAAAATTGAAACTTTCAAGAACCAATATTGTGGATTACTGTATGCACATGATACTAGATTACCTTGTTTATTAATACCATTATTTAATATATAATTTGTGCTTAGTTAAATTTATTACGCAATCGTAATTTCACGAGGACAGTTGGAAATATTGTTGAAACAATGAAAGATCAGATTATATAGGATTAGATGCAATGAATAAAGTGAAATGGTTTAGCGAGACGTGGATCTTAAGGACACAGTTTACCATGTGCATCAATTATAGGTTTTATGTTGCTGCACCATTCTAATTCATACAGGAATACCTCTTACCTCTGTGTTAGGAGCACAAAACTAACTTATTATTTGAAACTTTCTTGAGTAATTGTTTTTATGACAGACGAGAAAACTATTAATGTATTAAGTGTTGCAATCGCTATATTTGATGTACCTATATGAGAATATCTCCTCCTGTGTTGGTATATTATATATAAACAACCTCCAACTTCAATAACAAATAAACATTTTATTTATTTATATTTCTTAAGACTTGTTCGTATTTCATAAACAAGAAATAATGGAGATATATGCTAATCATAGAGTAATATACAATCCTTTATGAGTGTTTTATGTGTGTATACAAAGATGTAAGTTTCACTCACTCTAGTGTGCGTTAAAAAAAGTAATTTTAGAATAACAAGTAGTGAGTGTGGAATCAAGTGTGGAATACCATACACTACACGAGAATAAACTTTCGTGGTATTATATGTATCTTACATTTCGCACTAACAAGTTTTTCACCTTTAATATGGCTAAGTTTAGAATTTTTGAACGCTTATCAGGAATGTACATTAAAAATACACGAAGGAATGCACATTACTAAGAAACAAAGCGACCCATAAATATAGTTTTCACCTCTCATAATCTTATAGAGCCTTAAGTTTCAAATAAGGAGTTAGCCTGTGTTTTAGTAAAAGAAACTCAGAATAAAGTACATTACTTCCTATTTAATGTTGAAAACAGCAAAAATGAGCTTTAGGAAAAAGATATACCACGACGTTTTGTAACGTTTACGTGCTGTAATTACATGATATAAACATATCGACCACTCCGAACAACATTTGTTTTATCACGTAAAGCTTTCATTTTAACGTAGTGAAAAGCAATCTTTGTTTTAGACTTTCGCACACAACTATGGAAATGGCTACTTCAGGTGTCGCTATGCCTAGTTTTCAGCAAACAGACTTCAGGGTAGATAACAGATCAACAATACCTATTTGGTTTGACAGTCACTTTTATAACGCATCTACTACCAAAAGGTGAGAAGAATTTTTGCTGCCAAGGAATCAGAAACACAAATTCTTGGACTCACAGTTTGGCCATACGATCGAACAATAGCGATATTTATATTTTTATACAATCTCGTGTTTTCAACTTTCTTTTTAATATAAGGTGTCATTGTTTTACCTATATATAACACATATTATTACAATAAATTACTGAAATAAGGAACACAGTCCAGTAATTGACAACACAATTATGCAACTGATGAACAAGAACGTATATTTTAAACGTTTCGGAATATACAATTCGATTTTTTGCAACTTTGTATCTTAAATACAAAAATAGTTACAAATGGCACGTATGTCAAAAATGAGTTTTCTGTAATAATAACAATAAACATTCATTAATAACATACAAAGTCACTTCTGAGATACGTAGGTTTAGGGTGAATAAAAACCAGTAAATGGAGAAGATAAGAACGTAGAGTACCTACATATCTACACGGAAAGCAATGCAACAAGTTTCATTCAACAATTTGATTCTGTTATATAAGATAGGAAGTTTTTTTTTTTGCATAAGACTATCCTCTTTAATCAGGATTTCCAGACTTTTGCTGCTCAGACTAAAACTTCAAAGTCAGTTGATGAGATTAGCTGTCCAGTAGTTTGACTCTGTGTATGAATAATAGATTTCAGACAAAGAGAGGTGATAAAAGTATTAATAGTTTTGTTAGATATCTCCGTGTTGATAGACATCTAAATGTTTGTAGCTACTAGACGGATATAAGTATTCGGGAATATTTGTAGCTACTAC
This sequence comes from Tachypleus tridentatus, assembly GCF_004210375.1. Classification (NCBI taxonomy): domain Eukaryota; kingdom Metazoa; phylum Arthropoda; class Merostomata; order Xiphosura; family Limulidae; genus Tachypleus; species Tachypleus tridentatus. Next base: position 8,850,117 of record NC_134831.1, read on the forward strand.
ACGGATATCAGTACTCGGGAATATTTGTAGCTACTATACGGATATCATTATATGATTTACCAGATCGAATTAGAGTTTTATTTAGTCTTTTGAAATAACAAACAATCTGATGTTTCAGTTGATACGATAATATAAAGGATTTTTTCAGTTGAATATGTTTAGTAGTTATATAGTAGTGTACTTAGTTTACTAGTAAGCATAATGCTGTATTATGATAGTGAACTTAGTTGATTAGTAAGCATAATGCTGTATTATGATAGTGTACTTAATTGACTAGTAAGAATAATGCTGTATTTAATAAGTAAGACAAACATAAACGTGACTTTTCGATACACAAACACCTTTAGAACTACTAAGAAGGTTAAGTGTTTCGTTTTAAAAAATGATTTTAATAGAATGATACAGAAAGTATGTTAGATATCACAATATACTTCACACATGATTCTACTCAAATAATAGTAATTGTTTGAGTAGAACGACACAGGACGTATGTTAGATATAATATATTATACTTTGTATATTATTCTATAACATCTACTTAAGTATTCTACTTCACTAATAATAATAATAATTGTTTGAGGATAAGAACTGTGTTAGGTATCATACTTAACTTCTGATCTAAGCCTCTCGTGTGTGAGTAAATATCTTTCACATTTCTTGGTCTTCTGAAGAAGAATCAACTGTTTTTATTTTAAAATATGACACAACTGAACATCTTACAGTATACAACTGACAGTATATGAGTTTTTCAGCTATTATAGCAAGAAAATTGCCAATAGAAGGAAATGAATATATTCGTTCACTTACAAATCTTTGAATATAATACGTTAATGAAACCAGAAACAAAGGATATCACTTGACCACAGGAAGAACACATATTTTTAATTAATTGTTTAACCAAGCGCATATGATTAGCTTTATACCAATTTTATAGTATTATAGTAATATAGCATAATGTACGGATTATAAAGATATTTAGGTTTAACATCATTGCGCTTAAGGAAGTTGCATAATAAACTTTGCACTTAAAATATTTATTTTGAAAAATAGGAACATCATTCAATAAAATACCAAACATTTGTCATTCAATAAGCGACGTTGCTGAACATGTATATTGCACATTTGTACAATTTACTTTTCATGGCTACTCGATATTGTTATATATTAAAAGCCAAAGAATCATAGTTAGGTTGTATCAAGGCATGTTCGAAATTTAACTACGTCATTTATTCATATTCTGATCTAAATCTATTATCTCTGTTTGATAACTATACTTAGAAAATTAAGATCTTTAATGTTTATAATTAGTTTGGGCTGTATGCCGAGGAAGACTTTAAAAGTTAAAATTGTTTTATTTGGAAGTTTTGTGTTATTGCACTGTTTTCATCATGAAGAAATTAAAAAACAAACATATCATTCATCCCTTCAAAGTAGGCCCAGCATGGCCAGGTGGTTAAGGCGCTCGATCCACAACTTAAGGGTCGCGGGTTCGAATTCCCGTCGCAGCAAACACGCTCGTCCATTCAGCCGTGGAATCATTACAATGTGACGGTCAATACCAACATTCGTTGATAAAAGAGTAACTCAAGAGTTGGCGGTGAGTGGTGATGACTAGCTGTCTTCCATCTAGTCTTACACTGCTAAATTAAGGAAGGTTAACGCAGACTTGTAACTTTGCGCGAAATTCAAAAAACAAGCAAACAAGCAATCCCTTGAAAGTAAAGTACAAACCTTCACGTATTGCTCTCCTCCCACAGTTGTTCAACGGAAAGTCTACAACCTTATGACGTCAAAAATCAAATATCGATATGTGTGGTGGGCAGAGGGAAGATAGCACATTGTGTAAATTTGTGCTTAACAACAACCAAACTAAGCTTTCAAATATTATTCATTTCGGATTCAGCTTGGAATGTTTCAAAGTGACCTTCTGTCAAGCTGCACATAAAATCAGATCATTATTCTATTTTATCACACACGTTTTATATATATATTACATGAAATAATGTTCAAGGACAACAAGGGTCCATCTAGGCTGTCCCATTCTCTAAGCTAAACTAAAACTAGTAAATGAATAAATTTAAAATATTTAAAGCATGCGCTTTCATTCATATATCTATCAATATGTCTTTTAAACACAATCAAATTTACCACCTCCACAACATCCGAAATCACCCCTCAATAGACCAACCACCCTATTTGAAAAATAAAATTTTCTTGGTTGAAGGCATCTTCTACCTTGTGTTCACTGCTAATACAGTGGTAAGTCTACGGATTTACAACACTAAAATCAGGGGTTCGATTCCCCTCGGTAGACTCAGCAGATAGCCCGATGTGACTTTGCTATATGAAAACATACACTTCTACCTTGCTAGGTCTGTATTTCTGTTTCCTAGTTCTATAATTCTCTCTTTTCAGTATGAAAAATCTTGATACATCAACATTTTTAATTCCTTTTACAATTTTAAACACTTCAATCAGGTCTCCTTTGACTCTAATTTTTATACTCTTAAGGAGATTAATCTCTTCTTATATAACAACTCCTACATTTCAGGTATCATTTTAATGACCTTCCTCTGAACTTTTTCTATCAATTCAAGGTCTTTCCTAAGGTAAGGAGCCCAAGACTAAACATATACGTCAAATGTGGCCTAGCCAGTGACCTATACAATGAAGTTATAACCTCTTTAGACTTGTATTCAATATTTTTTATATATATAACTTAAAATTCTATTTGCCCTGCCACTAGCAACAGTATACTGCTCAGATGGTTTTAGAGACTGACCAACCATTATCCCAAAACCCTTGTCATTCTTGGCACTATTAAGGTTATTTCCATCCTAATTCGTCATCGGAAGAGTTCCAACTGTGTCGGAACAACCCCTGTATTTCCCACACTCAAGTCTGGTGGTTACACCAATCAAATGACCCTCAGATGAACCTATGCCTCATTATAGTCTGAAGAGGGTGCACTACCATTCTCTGCCAGTTGTAACACCAGAGCAACAGTGGAAGTAAGTTGCTTCCTCGAGAGGCATTAATGGGACTATCCTGCACTACGCTAAACATCTATGGAAAGCAGTTCTACGCATTATCTTTCTTCAACTGATTCAAGGTTGACATTATGGCTTTCAGGAAACTCATTTTGCCTTTATATGTCGTTTCCCTGTTAGGGCTTTCTGGTCTTTTGGTTCAACTCATGTGCGACGGGTGGAAATTATCTTCAACGCCAAATTCTTAGGATGTATTCTCGCATCACCTAGTTATGCTGAAGGACAGGTTGTATATGTTGATTTCATTACTCAGAATCGTACGATACGGTTTCTTAATGTCTATGTGCCTTTTCAAGTGAAGGATTTATAGACCTTACTTTCCTCCTTGAACAGCTTCTTGATAACACAGGCCGATATCGTCTTTGGTTGGGACATCAACTGTGTGCTAGATCCTCACCTCAATAAGAATGGAGAGATCCCATTTCTGGTGATCACAATACGCAGTCTCTGCTAAGGGTGTTGCAGACTTGCATAATGTTTGGCGTACACTTTACTGCATTGCCTTTGTTACGATTTAGATCAGTCAGGGCGTATCTTGTTGCATAGACTATTTCTATGTAATGGATGGCTTGAAACAATGCATAGCAGAGCTGCAGTCTATTGAGTAAGTGATTTTTCGTTTAACGTGTCCGACCTTTGAGCCATTTTATCATATTTTCAGATTTTATCCCTGTCTTTCGGGTTCCCGGATTGTGGACACTCAATGTCTTAGTATCGCTGAGGACAAGGTGGGGGATGAATTGATCGCCTTTGTACGAAGACACTGTTTCGTTGACACCATCAATGAGACTTGGTGGGTGCATTTTAAGGAAGCCTGTGGCTCCATCCTGAGGCAGGAAGGTATGTGGCATTCGCAAATCCATGTCTTCCCCAGCGTATCAAGCAGGACACATTAGTATCCTTGCTTAGGGGTAGACGTGGAAAGGCTCAAAAAGGAATACAATTGGAATATGCCAAACTGTTCCGAGCAGCAAGCATTTTCAGCCTGATAAAGTCACTAGATCTCATAAATGTTACTAGGATTCCACTCTGTAAAAACAAGCACATCTCCAGTCTGTTGAGAGAAGATGGTCAGATGTCCTCGGTCATTACTGACATCATCAACACAATCCTTAACTATTGTAACCAATTATATTCTGCTTTGTCCATGGACGAAGGAATTTGGCAAGACATTGCACAGTCCTTGTCAACCCTAGATCATTTCACAAGTTGAAAACCTGGTGAAATCTATTACTGTGGGTGAATGTTGGACAGTTATTTGGTCCTTGATAAGTGTTCAAATCCAGATGGCCTACCAATGTAATTCTAGCGCCACGTGTGGCATGCTATCAGACATATAGCTTTTCGTTAGAGTTTTTGATGATTATCTGACCTGTAGGTCCATGCCTCCGGGTACTTGTATGGGTTCCTCACTCTAATCTATAAGGATTCCACCCAGTCCAAAGGTTTTCCTCGTGGCGTTCAATATTCCTCTTGAATGTGGACACAAGGATTGTATCTAAAGTCCTGTGTGCCCATTTGAGTGCTGTTATGCCAGATCTTGACCGTAGTGCTGAGACACGTGAAGTGTAGGCTAGAAATATCCAACAAAACTTGGTGCTTCTAGAAGACCTATTCCATCACGTCATGGACAGGAACATCCCTGCAATTTTTGTGTTGCTCGATCAAGTCCACCACAAATTTTTGTGGCGCGTTCTGGAGAAATATATGGTTTTCCTCCAGTTTTTGTGCAATATGTACGAACCTTCTATATGCCTTCTTCGAACAGACTCCAAGTAAATGGATACTTGATGGCTCCATTTAACATCTGTCGTGGTGTTCGTTAAGGGTGTCCATTATCACCATTCCTTTATACGTTGGTGACAGAGTGCCATTTCTCAAGCCAGTGCAGTTTGGCTAAACTACACCAAGTTAAATGGCGTCTGTTTGTCTTGGGAGGATCATCCCTGTAGCCAACTTGCTCTTTTCTTGATTTACACAGGGCTCAGGTATTTTGGTGTCCGATTGGGTCTGAGTAAACCAATGTGTTTTGATACTTCCAACTGGTATACTGACGCTGTCGGTAATCTGACGTTGTCACGCCAAATCACGTGACTTTTCGATGGACTCCGGTTCTCTCTACGGTTTGTTTTTCCCGGTATATACAGGATGCAGCGACACCACCCTGCCCTTCTGTGGGACGTTATTTGGGGCCGGGTAGTGATGCACCAGAATGATAGTTATCTTCAGGTTTTCAACTGGCACATCGTTCACACCATGTTACCAATGAGAGAACTATTGTACTCCTCAAACATCAGTACTAAAGAGTCATGTCCATTGTGTTATGCTCGGGTGGTGTCTGTCTTACACATGTTGGTCCTCCGTCCGACGAGATGTGGAAAAAGGTGGCTCACCTTTTACTTTATCCCTTTAATCTCGGCTAGAACCATATTGTATCACTTCTCAATTCTCGTTCCCAGGTACCTGGTCTTTACGTTCTATTACACAGTAACAATGTTTAAATACGTTACCTGGCTTGATTGCAACTAATATACACTACATGGTCAAAAGTATGTGGACACCCTTTCTAATTAGTGGGTTCAGCTATTTCAGCCACACCCATTGCTAACACGTGCATAAAATCAAAAATACAGCCATGCAATCTCCACAGACAAAAAGTTACGACAGAAAGTGTTCGTACGCCTGCGTCCCGAGTATATTTTCCTCAAAGCTTAAAAAGTATCACGATTAGGATAATGAAAGTACAGTATATTATAAATATTATACTAACACGCATCTATATAAATTTTTATGTAAATTAAATTACAAATAAAATGTTTATAAATAAATAGCCAAACATAGGAGGGGCAGAAAGTGTTCGTGCGTCTATTTTAATGGTCAGTTGTGTAGCCTTTCAAGTGAATTTCTTGGCGCAATCTCTTTTCATAACCCTCCATGATCGTTTGAAAGTACTCGACTGGTATTTTCTTTCATTCTTCTTTACAGAAGGCCTTCAACTCTTGCAAGTTTTTTGGATAACTCTGATGAACCCTGGTCTTCAACTCATGCCAAACGTTTTCAATTGGGTTGAAATCGGGTAACTGCGATGGCCACTCCAGAACGCATATATGGTTCCTTTGCAACCAGGATTGCACATATTTCGATGTGTGCTTAGGGTCATTGTCGTGCTGGAAGATCCAACGACGCCCAAGCCGCAAGTTCCGAGTATCATTCTTGATATAAGTGCCTAATATATCAAAGTACTCTTCTTCTTTCATGATTCCGTTGACGCAGTGAAGGTTGCCTATACCAGAAGAGCTAAAGGAACCCCATAGCATAATCGAGCCGCCTCCCTATTTAACTGTAGGGACGGTGTTCTTTGGAATATTTCGTTCCCCCTTCTTACCGAAAATATTGCGAACATCATTGTGGCCGAAAAGCTCGATTTTAGTCTCGTCTCACCATAGAATATACTCTTTCAATATGTAGAGAGTTAATCTACGTGCTTCTAAATGAACAGGCTTTAAATATGGAGTTTTACGAGGACAGCATGCTTTGAACCCAGAAGAGGGTAACATGTCTGTAACTGTAGAGGTGCTTACTTCAACCTCAGTTTCCCTTACCAGTTTCTATATGTCATTACGTGTTAAACGAGGGTTTCTACCAACTTCTCTGAGAACCTTCCTATTGGTTCTCTCTGGAATTTTGGTGGGGTGTCCGGAACGAAGGAGGTTAGTAGTTGATTCTTTTAGCTTAAACTTGGCAATTATGCTTTGAACAGTAGATTTCGGCACATTAAGTTGTGTAGTAATACCGGAAAGAGACACACGAGACTTGTTTGTTACAATAATTCGGTTTTTTAAATCACTGGACAGTTGTTTCCTGTTCGCCACGATGACCAAGCAGATAATGACGGAGACGGCGCTAAACTGCCGGAAGTAAATTTTTCTCTGGCTAAATTTCAATAATTATTAACCCAGTGTCTAGTTCTGGAATGGTATAATGTAGTTTATTCACCAAACTAAACAATTTTTACGGAAATATCAGTTTTTTCACACGTTCTGAAATGCACGAACACTTTCTGACCCTCCTATTTTTGGTTATTTGTTTACAAACAGTTTATTTGTCGTTGAATTTACATAAAAATTAATGTAGATGTGTTACTATAATATTTATAATATATTATACGTCTATTAGCCTAATCGTGATATTTTGTAAGTTTTGAGCAAGAAACTACTCGGGACGCAGGGGTACAAACACTTTCTGTCGTAATTGTACATTGGCAGCAGAATGGGTCGTACTAAAGAGCTCGGTGACTTTTAACGTGGCAGTGTCATAGGATGCTACCTTTCCAACAAGTGAGTTCATCAACTTTCTGCCCTGCTATAGCTGTCCCGATGAGCGTTAAATGCTGTTATTTTGAAGTGAAAACGTCTAGGAGCAACAACAATTTAGCCACGAAACGGTAGGCCACACAAGCTGACAGAACGAGACCACCGTATGCTAATGAGCGTAAAAATCGTCTGTCCACAGTTGCAACACTCTCTACCGAGTTCCAAATTGCATCTGGAAGCAACGTCAGCACAAGAACTGTTCGTCAAGAGCTTCATAAAATTGGTTTCCATGGCCGAGCAGTTACACATAAGCCCAAGATCACTATGCACAATGCCAAGTATGGGCTAGAGTGGTGTAAAGAACACTGCCATTGGATTCTGGAGCAGTGGAAGCGCGTTCTCTGGAGAAATTATGCGTTCATCATTATCTGGCATTCTGACGAACGAATCTAGGTTTGGCAGATGCCAAGAAAACGCTACCCGCCTGAATGCATAGTGCCAACTGTAAATTTTTGTGGAGAAAGAATAATGGTCTGAAGCTGTTTGTCATGGTTTGGGCTAGATTCTTTAGTTCCAGTGAAGGGAAATCTCTATGATACAGCATACAAGGACATTCTAGAGAATTGTATGCTTTCAACTTTGTGACAACAGTTTGGGGAAGGCCATTTTTTGTTTCAGCATGACAGTGCCCCTGTGCACAAAGCGAGGTCCATAAAGCCATGGTTTGCCGCGGTTGATATGGAAGAATTTGACTGGCCTGCCCTGACCTCATCCTCATCGAACACCTTTGGTATGAATTGGAACGTCGACTGCGAGCCAGGCCTTCTCACTCGACATCAGTGCCTCACCTCACCCGACATCAATGTCCAACCTCACTGATGCTCTTGTGGCTGAATAGGAGCGAATTCCTGCAGGCACGTTCCAAAATCTAGTGAAAATCCTTCGCACTGGAGGCTGTTATAGCAGCAAAGGTGGGACCAAGTCCATGGCTTTGGAATGAGATGTTCAACAAGTGTTGGCTGGAGTGGTGTAGAGCACTATGGATGTGATGGTCAGGTGTCCACATACTTTTAGCCATGTAGTGTATTTTTAAGCGAGCTCCAGAGATGTGATATAAAATATTGACTTTAGGCGGACTATCAGTTAGTGGGACCAAGGAATTTTTACCATTGTCTTGTCTCTATGTACACTTGGCAGTGAAAGGATTCAATTAATTTTTAGATTATACTTGTATTGTCATTTTTTTCTTTTCCATATTTTTATCCATTTAATTGTATTTAATTTCTTTCATTTTTCCTTTTTGTATATTTAACTGTATGCAATGTTTTTACAATTTTGTTTTTGAATTTAATTTCTTAAATAACATTCCTGTTGTTGTCCATATTTATATATATTTTTTATTTTTAATCTTGAATTTATATATAACATCGCATATTGTTGTATGTATATGTATATAGGTATGTGTATATATTGTAAATAGATATGATTGTTATACATGCTCAATCTTAGTCTGTACATATCATTGTAAATCCAATCTTCATATTATTTTTTTATATGTAAGATATTTTGTAAATTTTCCATTGTATATATACAGGGTGAGCCAAAAGTAGGTGGACAGCATTTGGAATAGGTTTATGTATCGGTTATATTAATGCAATTGTATATTATAAATATGTTGCAACTATATTATTTGTGTTATATAATTACAATTGTATAATTACATTTGTTTTAATTTAATCTGTTTTCTTTCTCTTAGATTGTTAATAGAACCCATAATGTCAAATACTTTAAATACAGATAAAAGAATATGGGTGTTAAAAGAGTATTGGAAATCTCAACAATTTGAGCATTTGCGTTAATAAATAACATTTTATTTTCATTAATATAATTGTCTTATTACATATAGTTGTACGTATACGTGATCTCTAAATAAAGGTTTTTTTACTGTCCATCTACTTTTGGCTCACCCTGTATATATATGATATTCAAAATGCAATAGAAACGTATTACTATTAAAGCCATTTGTGAGCCAAAAAACTTCTTTAAACAGTTTCCAGGAAGTTTTCTTTTAATTATAATATGATTGTATGCAAAACTTTAAATATATATATATATATACTATTTCTTTTATTCTTAATATGTTAATTTACCTCCTGTAGTTTATTTGAAAAGTTTTATTTCAGTTTCTTAAACATCTGTTGTTTTCCATTTTAAAATGTGGCGCTAGAATTAAATTGCAAGTTTATTAAATTCTTAGTATGTAATTATTGCTTTTACTTCTTTAATTTTGCTAATCCTAAAATATTTGTTCACTTCACACGATATCTTTTCAAAATCTGAATCACAATTTCATCTTTCATTTTAAATTAGAGGCGTTTAATTAATTTAAATTTTCTTATTTTATAGAAATGTTGTTTTATATTCATGTTTTTCTCAATTTCAAACGCTTTATTCTTGTACTCAAAGTTCATTACACATTTTCAGTATTTCATATCCGTGTTGAATTTATCTTTTTTATGTTTGAATTACAGCATAATATTTAGAAAAAGTCGAAGAGATATCATTTTAAGAATGATTCTATATGTTTACTTAATAATAGCGTTCTTTACTTCAACGGGACGCGTTGCAACAAAGACTTCATTATATTCTTAGCAGAAAACTAAATAACTTTGCAGATAATAAATACTTTATTAATTGAACATTTTGATCCAAGCAATAACTTAATAAAACCAACAGACTAATAACATATTTGTACGTGATCACATTTATATATTACTTTTATTTTAAACATCGAGATCATTCTAGTTGAATTATTTCCGATTAGGCCTAAGTTTTAACGAATTATTGACCGTTACTTGATATGTTGATGCATGTAATTTTGAGTGAGCTTTTAAGAATTAAGAACTAATCAATGTTGTTTTCTGCAGAAATTACATTCGTTCTAGCATGCCTCAAAATAATATTTCGACTGTGTTTTTTATAAATTTTTTTTCATGCCGATATTGATTGTAATAAAATAACTGCTTACACTAGAAAGCAGATGTCTGGTGACACTGCGCTCGATATGATTATACAAAAATGATATAGAGCTTACAATAAAAATTCAAAATAATATTTAAACTAATGTGACTGTGAAATTTCCAGGAATTTAATAAGAACTAAGCTGAGATAATAAATTTTGTTAATAATGTTGTTGAGAAATGCTTTACGGCTCTTTTGTGTATGTGTGTGTTTAAGTTTATGTAAAACAGTGGGATTTCTATTTGAGCAGCTTCAAGTGGAATGAAACATGTCTAATTGCTGTAGAACTAAAATTATTGATGAAAGATCTATACTACAGAGCTGGGTAAAAATATTTGAATTTATTCTGACACAGATGGTCAACATAACATGATAATTCTTCAATATTTCCGAATTTATTTTATCAGATTTTCCGAAAAGTGGAACTTATTATTTTTACAATTGTTTTTATTTTGACTTTTTGTTGTTTTACCCAACTGTGAGGTATTTATCAAAAGGGAAGAAGTAAATGTTGGTTGTTATTAGGGATACATAATGCAAATAAACGTAGTACAGTCATGTAAAAAAGTTAGCACACCCTATGAAAGTCTGTGTATTTGTGTAACATTTTTGGATACATAGATATTTAATCTCAATTTCAACAATACTGAGAGATTATATGGGCATAACTAAACAATTAAAACTGAAGAGTGTGTGTGTTTTCTTATAGCAAAGCCACGTCGGGCTATCTGTTGAGACCACCGAGGGGAATCGAACCCCTGATTTTGTGTTGTAAGTCCGAAGACATACCGCTGTACTAGCGGTGGGCTAAAACCGAAGACAATACTTTTCAAGATCTTCTGCAAATGTAATTCTACAAAAATGCATATTCTAACTGAGGGAAAGTTATGACACCCTGCCCCCTAATAGCTAGTGTTACCCCCTTTGGCTGAAATAACTGCAGTGAGACGCTTCTTGTAGCCATCTACCAGTCTCTGACATCCGTTTGAAGAAAGTTTGCCCCACTTCTCAATGCAGAATTCTTTCAGCTGTGAGATGTTTGAGGGTGTCTTGCATGTACAGCCCGTTTCAAGTCACCCCATAGCATCTCAGTGGGATTACGATCTGGGCTTTGACTTGGCCATTCCAGGACTCTCCATTTCTGAGTTTTCAGCCAGTCTTTAGTGGATTTACTGGTATGTTTTGGGTCATTGTCGTGTTGCAGGGTCCAGTTCCGCTTCAGCTTTAACTTTCGTACAGATGGTCTCACATAATCCTCAAGCACCCTCTGATACACGGTAGAATTCATGGTGGATTCTATGATTGTGAGCTGTCCAGGTCCTGCTGCAGCAAAGCAGCCCCAAACCATGACACTTCCGCCTCCATGCTTCACAGTTGGTATGAGGTTTTTTTCCTGAAATGCTGTATTTGGTTTACGCCAAACATGTCCTCTGTTCTGGTGTCCAAATAATTCAATTTTGGACTCATCTGTCCAAAGAACATTATTCCAGAAGTCTTGGTCTTTGTCTACATTCTCTCTGGCAAACTTCAGTCTGGCCTTGATGTTTCTCTTAGAGAGCAAAGATTTTCTTCTTGCACACCTCCCATGCAAGTGAAACTTGTGCAGTCTCTTTCTGATTCTAGAGGCATGTACTTTCACATCAACAGAAGCCAGAACCTGCTGTAGGTACCGTGATGACATGATAGGGTGTTTGGAGACCTTTTTTAGAATCTTGCGGTCTGCTTTTGGGGTGAACTTGCTTGGACGACCAGACCTGGGCATGTTGGCAGTTGTTTTGAAAGCCCTCTACTTGTTGATTATTTTCCGGACAGTGGAATGGCTGATTTCAAAATCTTTTGGGATCTTCTTAAATCCGTTACCAGACTCATAAGCTGCTACAGTTTTCTTTCTGAAGGCCTCAGACAACTCTTTTGCTCTCATCATGGCGCTCACTCTCACTTCAACAGTCAGGAGCACACCAAACTAAATGTCTGAGGTTTAGATAGGGTAAGCCTCATTCAAAATGTTAAGTAACGATCTTCTAATCATGTGCACCTGGTGTGATACACCTGTGTGTAAGTTGAACCATTTTAAGTGGAAATAAATGTGGGGGTGTCCTAACTTTTTCCTCAGTTAGAATATGCATTTTGTAGAATTACAGAAGATCTTGAAAAGTCTATTCTTCAGTTTTACTTGTTTAGTTATATTCCTATAATCTCTCAGTATTGTTAAAATTGAGATTAAATATTTATATACCCAAAAATGTTACACAAATACACAGGCATTCATAGGGTGTCCTAACTTTTTCACATGACTGTATATCCACAGACGAACATGAAGCACTTAAATATTATTCATATATTTCTGTCGTTTTCTCCCACACTCTCTATCTCTCCACACATAGTGTATTATATTTTTAATGTGCTAGAATAATGCTGTGTGAGGAAGTTTCTTTTTGAAGCCTAAGCTACCCTAAGTCTCGTACAACTATAAACACATGAAGAATGTGAAAAAGTGCATTATGTGGTAATAACGGCGTCTTTGGCGTTCAATGTTATAACAATAGCCTGTCTGTACTATATTCACCATATGTAGTTCAAAGTCATAACAATAGGCTGTCTGTACTATATTCACCATGTATAGTTAATAAAGGGTTTGGAGTGAAGGGAGCTAATTCTTAACAGACGTTTCAGTTCAATATTAACATTAAAGATTACAATTCTTGTACTGAATAAAATGGCAACCTATCGAAAAGAAAATTAAAACAAAAACTAACTTGTTAAACCTGGGAAAGAATTTCTAGGAAGAAAAATAAAAGTAACTACTAACAGTGTTTATACTGATTTATAAAAAGAGTGAGAATAGGTTTAGTCTATTTATACTCAGGAATTGAGAAACAAAGTAATGGTAGTTGGTTGTCAGTGATGGGTGCTTCTTAGTATATGTTAACTACGAGCTACAGTAATTCATGTAACTAAGAAATCCAAAATAAATATGTAAGTTATTTTACAAATCAAAAAAAGTATTCTGCGATGTTGTATCATGAGATAAGATACAAAAAAACAACTGGAAAACCCAAAATGCACTGAACTAAATGGTTTCTATAACATTTCACAGTGCTCAGGAAATTTACAAATGCACATTCAGCTTGAAGACTTTGTGAACAAATAGTCAAATATGTTGTAATAAAAACTGAAAGTGATTCGATACTCTACATTGTTTTCATCATATGCACATTATACGCTACTGATTTCACTCTTCAAACTGAATTAAAATATTGCATATATTATATTTACGTGAAAGCAGCTATATATATATATGTACATTAAAATAATAAAAATATTGCTAAAGTAATTATGTTTGAAAACAAATGTATTATGATAAATATATTTGTAATAAATACAATGAGTTTTGATAATCAAACAATTAACAAAATATTAAAATAATATATAAATAATTTTTACCTTTATAATAAGTTATATAATATTTTAAGTAATATCTTATAATAAGCGTTTTGATGATAAATATTTTCATAAAACCAAGAAGTGAAGCACTTGCCACAGTTCTGCAACATTGTGAACTTCTGCCATTTTTATTTCCAACTTGAACCTTTACTTTATTCGGTATCACATCATACCTAAATGGGCTCTTCATATGGGCCCTTACTTAAAACCTAAATGATCTTTTCATGTTAATAATTAGTTTTTCACATGTGAAAAACTGTTACTAAAATTAGAACACCATAAAGCTATCCTAACAACCTATCATTTTATAACATATAATGGAAAGTAAATACAAATACTAAGATTGAAATATTGAATAATAATTAAAATTACTTTTGAATTACAAGTAACAAATAAAAAATTAAAAGCATCTTGGGGACCCTTATAGCTAATGATGTTTTCATCTATACATTCGAGTTTAAATAATAATTACACTTCGAAATTTGTACGAATTGAGCCTTTGGCTTAACATTAACACGTAGTAAAGCATTACAGGTGTGTCTGTGACATGAAGTATTTCTAGCAGTAACAGTGGTAAAACTACTGAAAAATACAAACGTGATTTGGTAATAAAACATACAGTGAAAGTAATACATCATCATTTTAAGTTACTCATCTAAAACATTGAACATCCTCGACTAAACGTTAACGGTTGTATTTTTATTACTTCATATCATTCATAAGAAAGTATTTTTCATTGTTGTCAATTCTTAGTAAACACCCCTCGGACGGTATCCTACATTTTCACAAGTGTTTTATGAGGATGGTTTTCATCCGGGACATTATTTTTGTATCTTTCACAAAGTAATTTTGATTTATATTAATAAAAAATTATAATTTCAAGTTAGATATATTTAGGTTTCTACCTGATATACTTAAGATAAATAATAACTTGTAACCTGTACACTAAAGTTTTCACTCTTGACGTTACACATTGAATCATTGTGTAATCATTAAATATCTAATACTAGAAAGCCCAGTAAAACATTTACGGCCAAATTAATACTCTTTGCAATAGTACTTCTTTAATACAGGATTTTTAGAGTGATTCAAAAGAATGATAATCATAGACACTAACATCTTAAGTTCATATGTCTTCATCTTAACATAAGTTAAGCCTTTAAAAGGCATATATTTAATGAATACATATATTAACACTAATTTGTGTACGTTTTATGTGTGTATGTGTTTTTTTTTATAGAAAATCCACATTCGGCTATCTACATAGTCCACCGCACGTGTTTTTTTTTTCTTATTTTAGTTAGGGTTTGTTTTTGTATATCGCGCAAAGCTACACAAGGGCTATTTGCGCTAGCCGTCCCTATTTTAGCCGTGTAAGACTAGAGAAAAGGTAGCTAGTCACCACCACCCACGGCCAACTCTTAAGCTACTCTTTTTACCAACGAATAGTGAGAACGACAGTCGCATTATAACACCCTCACGGCTGAAAGGGTAAGCATGTTTGGTGTGACGGAGATTCAAACCCTCGAATTACGAGTCGAGTGCCTTAATCACTTGGCCATGCCGGGCCCTTCAGTTAGGGTAAACCTTACCGTAAATTACTCGCTTCTAATTGTCGGAAAGACAAATTAATTAAATTACGTAATAATTTGTGAGTGATCGAGGACAGACAAAAAGATAGACACTGTTTTA
The DNA here is from genome assembly GCF_004210375.1 of Tachypleus tridentatus. Lineage (NCBI taxonomy): Eukaryota > Metazoa > Arthropoda > Merostomata > Xiphosura > Limulidae > Tachypleus > Tachypleus tridentatus. Next base: position 8,865,637 of record NC_134831.1, read on the forward strand.
TGGTATTACATGCCCAAATAAAGATAAATATAGCCTATTGGTGTAATGAACCATTTTTCAGGACAAATGCATTTGTGAAACCTACTGCACCAAATAAAAGTACCATACAAATATTTATTTCTGGTATTAATGTTCATTATGATTCATAAACGTAAATCATATAAAATTTAAATTCAATTCAACGTGAAAAAGAGTTGTACCAACATATATACATTTTTATAATAACTAATAGATGTTAAAATCTTTATATACTGTTTAGTTATTAACCAAACCTTCGAGAATCTATTTGTGTGTACATGAAACACCTCTAGGAAGTACATTCAAACAAACTGTTATGTAATTCCCAATGAGCCAATAACTGAGAACTGTAAGTAAGAAGTGAATTGAATTTACTAAAAATACTTTCTCGTTTGGTTCAACTGGAGTAAGTTAAGTCTTGGAAGGAATGAATTATACTCCCAAGAGTGTATGGTAAATCTAATTAAAAATACTTTCTCGTTTGGTTCAACTGGAGTAAGTTAAGTTTTGGAAGGAATGAATTATACTCCCAAGAGTGTAGGGTAAATCTAATTAAAAATACTTTCTCGTTTGGTTCAACTGGAGTAAGTTAAGTCTTGGAAGGAATGAATTATACTCCCAAGAGTGTAGGGTAAATCTAATTATTATTATTTAACTTACGACAGTGTGAATACTCCCAAGAGTGTAGGATAAATCTAATTATTATTAACTTACGACAGAGTGATTAGTTCCTAATAATTTAGCATAGAATATCCCGCCTGTTGGTCAGTTTCATTATATAAATTTGAGAAATATAGATGTTTTTGCAATAGTAATTTATTAACCTTAAAAACGTCTTGAGGCATTTAACTCTGCCGAATAACCAATAATTTTACCATTGTAATTAAGAAACGGAGATGTTATTTGTCGCAGAAACTGAACGAAACGTGTTACTTATTAAAGAAATAAAAAGAAGGATTAACGTAACGGTAAATATAATACGATAGAGCTGGATTAGGCATAAGGCGTGTAATTGTTTCATAAAGCCAAAGATAGTGCATTTATTCCGAAAAGCGCCAGGCGTGGCTTCTAATCATCTAGTTCAAGACTCGTGCTACAATTTAATAATTTCTGCACATTTAACAATGGTCACGTTATCAAAATCAACCCTTCTATTTGGTTAAGGATAACGTATTAGCTATAGTATTCAGTAATATCTGACTGTTCTTTGTGTGGTCAGCTGCTCAAACTTAGGAACAGCTGTGACTTAACTTTACATTCTCTTATTTCACCGTTTAGCCTACGTCATTCAAAACGTGTAAATTATCAATATTATTGTATACATTTAATGTTATTCACACACTCTTTCTTTAAGTGGACGTTTTTTCCAGTGTTAAAAAAAGTAGACACGTTTTCTGCTTGTATCAGAGTTGCACATAGAGATTGCATACTCAAACAATCTGTTCATTTGAAAATTTATAACAGGTCTTTCACTAAACACTTAAAGAACGAACAACTGGAAAGTTAAGAAACGTGTATAAGTGTATCTATATCTTAGTCCTAATGACAATAATTAGGCAGAGACAAGTGTAAGATTAAATTAAACTATTTTATTTTCAAGTGTTGAGTTAAGAACAAAAGTGAAACAGACATTTTCACCGTCAGGTGGTCAGAGCACTCGATATGCAGTCTGTGGGCTCTTATTTCCGTCCTACCAAACATGGCAAGTGATGGTCAGTTTCACTATCTGCTGGCAAATAGGTTGCCAAATTAGGGAAGACTAGCTCAGATAACTCTCATATTGCTTTAAGCGGGATTCAATACAAATCAAACTTAAATGTGATAAAATCACCTTAGGTATTTCTAATTTTTGTCCTTTGTTTTATTCAGACCTTATATAAATGAAAATGTGCAAATTTGCCTGTTTTTACATAGAAAATAGGTTAATTTCTAAATTTCATTATCCAGGTCACAAAAGTAAAGTTTGAAGGGAATAATGGCCATTTTATGTACTTTTACAACATAACCAGTTAAGAAATAACACAATACTATCCAGGAACAAAATTTGTGTTACATAGTGTTATCAAATACACCAATGCAATGCACTTTTAAACATTACATTTTACGTATTGCGTAAAGTGTTCGTATAATACACTACACGATGCTGGACATTATGACACAGTTCGCGCTGGTAACCCACTTCCATCAAATATATTATGCTGTATATCAAAACGCCGAGTAAGTAATGCCACTAATGTTTATTTCTACTATTAATACTTCGGTAGGAAATGTACAAAATTCCAATTGAGTGAAATTGTTGTAAATCCTTTAGAGTGAACTTTGCTGCACCTCAATGAATTAAAATTTTTCCTCAGCCCCCAGTGGCACAGCGGTATGTCTACAGTGTTATACTGCTAGAAACTGGGTTTCGATACCTATAGTGTAGGTTTGTGCTTAATAACAAAAACAACGAACAAACTAATAATTTTAACACAGATCAAAACCACCTGTTTTTAATTCGCAGTGTTTATTAAGCCTATAACATTTTTAGTTCTTGAATAATTATTAAATAAAATCAATAAAGGTACGACGTGACAAAGAGTTTTGTTTAGATGTAAGTGTCCCCACGTACTTTAGTATGTTATTACAGGCCTTTAAATGTGCATGTCCTCAAAAATTCAGGATTTTTATACCGATTTTTATATACCGATTACTTTAGTTTTGTCAGATTTTTTTTGTCAGAAACCACTGGACCAGTTGACAAATGTTATGTTTACAGACGAGTCGTCTTTCTGATTTTTTTAGTTGTTACGGATCGATCAAAGGTCAGAAACATTAATGTCATAATGGAAGTTATAAATTCATATTTATGCAAATACTTGAGAGGATACGGATAATTATTAAGAATTATTTGCTGTATTCTGTGCGACGCTGTTCATGCAAATTACTATTCATATGTACAGTTTTCATTCTTTATTATTTCTGCTCCAGTTACAAACCTATCCACGTGCAGTACAATCTTGTTAGGTTTAAACTGTATTAGTCAAATTTCCAGTCTATCTAATACACATTTCCAAAGTACTATACACAGTTATTTCACAAATTTAAAAATGTACACGATGCACAGTGAAACTTTACTGAAAGTTATTAGATTTCTTTACAACTACGAATTATAATTATTTTAACGTTTTCCACACATTAAGTGTTCTGTCTTCATGCAGTTGCTAGAACTGTATATATCTGATTTTTCTTTTTTTTTTCTTCGTTTTACAGCCTGGCAAAACTAAATGATTAGAGCACTATCTCGATTCTCGAGATTCAAACCCAGCGCCAAACAAACTTAGCTTTTCAACCGTAGAAACGTTATAATGTGTCGGTTAATATCACTATTCGTTGATAAAGAGTAACTCAAGAATTCGCTATCAGAGTTACCACATACTTGCCTTCAGTTTGGTTGGCAGTACCAAAACTACGAATTACTGGTTCAGAAGTTTTGTCTCTGCTTCAGAAGTTTTGTCTTAAAGAAAACAAAGAAAAAAAACGTTTTGTTTCTAAATTAAACTTTTTGCTATTAGTGGGAAATTCCAAGTTCATTTTTGTTAGTCACCAAGGGACTCATTTAATCGAACAGGATTCTTAAAGACGCGATTATTTAGCCAAACTCCGGAGCTTCAAGAATTGGTTTCGACTGCGGAATAGTTATGATAGTGTGCAATTAGACGTTCTATAGAGCCGTTGAATAGACTAGACAGAACTTGAATAAGCAAATCTACTTTCATTTATTCAAATAACTACTTTACGAAACTGAATCTTGTTTAAATATTACTACCATTTTACTTAGGTTGAGGTTTGTTAATGGTTGAAATTCGTCCACATAATTCAAAACAGGTAGAATTAATATAAACTATTTTTATCTTGTTATTAAATGTAAAAAAAAATAAAAAAAGATATATGCTTAAATGTTATTCCTGAATAATTGTAGTCAATTATTTAAAAGCGCTTGAGTTTCTGGATATTTTGTAATCTCAATTTTATGTCTATTAATTACATCACGGCAAATATGTATATGTTTATATCCTAGCTAGCATACCTATTAAACACATGGAAAGTTTAACATACCGGTAGTTTTTCAAGTATACAAACTGTTCTCCTACGTGTTTTCTTTTTAATTTATCATCTCTCATGGTAAATCTGAAGGCTTGCGAAGCAAAACATCGGGTTACAATACTTATGACTGGTACAGCAGATGGTTCATTATTAACAATACCCAAAGGAAATCAATTTCCTTAAATTATTATTTTCTACGTCTTTTATACGAGATTTCGATTTAAATTTATGTTTGCTGCTGTGGATTCGAGGCTCTATTTAATGCTTCCTTTCGAATAAACTTTTTGTACCAGGAGACGCCATACGGTTATCGTTCCTGAGCTGTGAAATCGAATATTCCAGGTTTGCGTCTCGTTCTTTACACATTAAGTCCGCAGATGCACAGTAAGCGTCAAACGTTTTTGTTTGGTCAGACATCAGTAGCCAAGAGTTCGTGATGGATACTGTTGACTTATTGTCTCTCCTTCATTCTCCCACTTCAAAGCTAGAAACTGTTTTGTTTGTTTACTGTTAAGTATAAAAGCTATAAAATGTGGTTTTTCTGTTCTGCATACCGCTAGTATCATAATCCAAGTTGCATCGTTATAAGACCTCAAAGTTAACGCTGACACCAGGGGAGCTATACAGTTTGTATAGATTGAAGTATTACCAGACATGTAATTGATAATGCCACCCAAAGAGGAATGATCCAGTTATAACTCTAATCACGAGATATATGTATATATATTTCAGTTACACATCTTGAACAAAACTTGTCCTCTGTTTGTAAGTATATTATTAGTGCTGTTTGAAACTTAAATATATCGAAAAGTTTAAAATCTCTAGGTAGTACTATTTGTTTCTCCATTTCATGATATTCCAAATTATATTTTGACCCTAGTCATGGTGTTGCACATGAATATTAAAAGATCTAATAGGAAAGTATTGAACTTCTTGGAACTTTTTAGATACCCAGAGGAAAAATACTGAATAATTTAAGGTCGAAACGATTTGTTAGAACGCATCATAACAAATGTTTGAGTTTTATCGAAAAAGTCAATGAGTGGTTAATACTGGTTTACCACAAAGCTCCACCTGTCAGAGACATTTTACATCGTAATTCTTTTGAAGAAGTGCCTCATAAATTAAACAGGAGTTTCTTGGCGTCAGTCTCATTTAATCACCTCTTTAGTTATAGATTCAATACCACTATACTGTATTAACAAAACCTAAACCTGTGCCGAAAAACATTAGAACCAACTCTCAATCGTTGGATTCCCCCTAAGCCTTCCTCTCTATATTCTTCTCACTTGTATATAGAAATTTAGCGACTGGCTGCTTTTATCTATCGATCAATGTTTTTCTTCAGAAAATCAATGTTGTTCAAGCCCTGACTTCCGCAATGAAATAAAATAAAAAACACTAAGTAGATAATTCCATTGTATCTGTTTCACAGAAGATAAATCCTAGTTATGCTGGAAAGTTACTTATTTGATTGGAAGAAATCTTACGCCGAAATATTTTAATATATGCATAAAAAATGCTGTACACAATTATTATGTAAGCAAATTTTTTACAAATCTGGAAAAATGGTTAAAAGTTATAGTTTTTTAGTATGAAGTTGAAACATAAATATACAAAAAGTGGTATATATTCAAACTCTTAAAGATTGTGTGTTTAATTGTAAGGCTGTAGCAACCAAATAGTTTGAGTTTATAATATATCAGCTCAAAAAAAAAAAAAAGGAGATGCAAAAGTTGGACTGCCTCTAGACCGCTTTTGTTTATTAGTATGATATCATTGTAAAAAGTGATGTTCCCATTTGAATAAATCTCTGAAATAAAAAACAACAAATAAATTTCCTCTTGCCACAGTCTCTCACTGACGGTCTGCTGCTCTCAAACTGCCTATGTCATTAAAAGACACCAATAAGTATATTTCAAAGATTACTTCTATAAATATTCGTTTCACGCAATAAATATGTTATTGTGTTGCTGGTAATATTAAGGGTAAATAACACATCATTTTGAACCAAATTTTTACTGCCAGCCTTAATTGATAATTATCGAGTAAACAGATTGTCGCATTTTTTTATTTACGATGCATTTTGAATTACGCATGCAGTTAATACTTTCAACACTCGGAACTTGACTCCCAGTGGCACAGCGGTATGTCTGCAGACTCACACTGCTAGAAAGCGGGTTTCGATACCCGTGGTTGGTAGAGCACATATTGCCCTTTGTGTAACTTTGTGCTCAATTCCAAACAAACTGTTCGTACTTGAGAACAGAATTGGAGAAAAAGACAATTGTAGGTTTCACAAAATTTTCGCTTATTCATAATATGGTTTCGCTATGTAACTGATAATGGTATAATTTGTTTGTAAGTTTTTCATACAAATAAGAAAAAATTTTCATAAAAATAGAAAATTTGAGATAAAGGAACAAACAAATTAAAATGAGTTATATTTTCAAAATTTTGTAGTTAATTGTATAATAGTTTTCATACTAGTATTAGTGTACGTAAACTATGTTTTAAAAAGATTTATCAACTTAATCTTTCCAAAATAAAGGCACTAATTAATGTCATAAAAATTTGATTTTCGAAACGATCATGCAATACACATTTACTTGTAGACATTATAAAATATGGATTAAAAGTTAATGATTTATCAAGTTTAGAAAAAAAAAAAAGAAACGGCAGTTCAAACCTTAATATTTTATAATTAATTTTAGACATAAAATATTGAATGATTTGCAGATTTCTAAAATTATTCATCTATCTATAAAAAATAATATTTTCCTTGTAAAAGCCTAAGACCTACCGTCACTTACAAATACGAAGCTCCAATTGGTCATCATTATGCAATTATAAAAAAGGTTTTTTTAATTAATATAAATGCAGATGAAGATAACAAATTACCTTGTGAGTGTGAAAATAGTTTATTTATTAATAGTTTTCATAAACATATCACCACTGGTAATTCTAATATTATAAATGATAAAATAATACATGGAATGCTCATAAAAGGATCTAAATACAGAATGGCTACAAAATGTAATAAGAATAATATTCTAAACTCTATTGTAAATGATATTGATGAATTTATATTAAAACTTAACTATCTCTATTACTTGCCCTTTCAGCCGTTGGGCCATTATAATATGATGGTAAATTCCACTGTTCATTGGTAAAATAGTTACTCAAAAGTTTGCGCACTGTGGTTATGAATAGCTACCTTCCCTCTAGTCTTACACTTCGAAATTATAAACGGCTACGACATACAGCCCCCTTGTAGCTTTGTGCGAAGCTCAAAAGCAAACAAGCAATCCCTTGAAAGTAAAGCACAAGCCTTCATGTATTGCTCTCCTCCCACAGTTGTTCAACGAAAAGTCCACAACCTTATGACGTCAAAAACCAAATATATATATACCTTCTTAACAACAACCGAACTACACCTTCAGGTATTATTCATTTCGGATTTAGCTTTGAATGTTTCAGAGTGACCAAGATGCACATCATATCAATCATCATATCATACACTGCTGGCCTAAAACTTAAGGCCAATGAACATAAAGAAAAATATGTATTTTGCGTTGTTAGACTCAACCTCGTATTTGAGTAGAGTTTCCAAAGATGAAAATAAGAAAAGGAAAAAAAAAAAAATTTCAACATTTAATAGGGAAACTGTAACACAATGAAATTAGCCTAAATACTACCTGGTCAAACTTTTAAAACCATACTGAAACGAAGCATTAATCGGTAAACACGTAACGAAATTTAGTCACTTGTATTCAAGCATTAGCGTGGTCAATATCTCTTTTGATAGATTGGGTAGAAAGATGGCAAAAGCTAAAAAGTTGACAGAGTTTGAACGTGGCAGAATTGCCGAGCTGCAAAAGCAAGTTCTCTCTCAACGTGCCATCGCTGGTGAGATGGAGCAAAGTAAAACTGCTGTTGCAAATTTTTTAAAAGACTCTGAGGGATACGAAACAAGAATTTCAAGTGGTCGGCCCAATAAAATTTCGCCGGCGTTGAGCAGGAAGATTCGACGGGTTGTCTGGTAAGACACCAGCCGATCGTCGAACCAGAGTAAGGCCCTTACGGACGCAGAATGCAGCGCATGAACAATAACACGGCATCTACGAGAGAAAGGCTTTAAAAACCGTAATTGTCTTCAAAAGCCACTCCTAATTCCACATCATGAAATAGCTCGGTTAAACTTTACTGAGAAGCACCAAACATGGGACGTAGAAAAGTGGACGAAGGTTTTGTTCTCTTATGAGAAAAGTTTAACCTGGATGGTCCAGATGGCTTCCAACGTTACTGGCACGATAAGGATATCCCACTGGAGACATTTTCTACACGACACAGTGGAAGAGGTTCCATCATGATCTGGGGTATTTTCTTCTTCCATGGAACAATGGAGCTTCAGGTTATAAAGGGGCGTCATACAGCAGCTGGCTACATTGGCATGTTAGAGAGAGCATCCTTATTGACTGAACGCCCTCGCTTGTGTGTAAATGACTGGATCTTTTAGCAGGACAACGCTGCAATCCGCAATGTCCGCAGGACAAAGGAATTTTTCATGGCGAATAACGAGATTCTTTTAGACCACCTAGCGTGTTCGAACTGAACCCCATTGAAAATGTTTGGGGGTAGATGGCGAGGGAAGTCTATGGAAATGGACGTCAATTCCAAACAGTGCATGAACTTCGTGAAGCCATCTTTACCACTTGGAATAACATTCCTGCCAACCTTCTACAAACGCTTATATCGACTATGCCAAAGCGATTGTTTGTAGTTATTTGCAATGACGGCCGTGCAACTCACTACTCAGGCCTCTTGTGGGATATATCCTACCCTGTTTAGGACTTATTTTTGTTGTGGTCTTAAACGTTTAACCAGCTAGGCTAATTTCATTTTTATCTTTCGAAGCTCTACTCAAATAAGTGATTGAGTCTAACAACGCAAAATACATATTTTGTCTATATGTTCATTGGCCAGCAGTGTATATTACAAGAAATAATGTTTAGGGACAACAAGGGTCCATCTAGGCTGTCCCATCCTCTAAACTAAACTAAATCTATTAAATGAATAAACTTAAAATATTTAAAGCATGCGCTTCTATTCATATGTCCATTCTTTTAAACTCAATTAAATTTACCACCTCCACAACATCCGAAAGCCACCCATTCAATAGACCAACCACCCTATTTTAAAAATAAAATTTTCTTGGTTGAAGACATCTTCTACCTTGTGTTCACTGCTAATACAGTGGTAAGTCTACGGATTTATAACACTAAAATCAGGGGTTCGATTCCCCTCGGTAGACTCAGCAGATAGCCCGATGTGACTTTGCTATATGAAAACATACACTTCTACCTTGCTAGGTCTGTATTTCTGTTCCCTAGTTCTATAATTCTCTCTTTTAAGTACGGAAAATCTTGATGCATCAACATTTTCAATTCCTTTTACAATTTTAAACACTTTAATCAGGTCTTCTCTAACTCTAATATTTCAACAAAAATCAATGTGTTCAAAATTTGTTTTGTACATACAACCTAAAATTCTATTTGACCTGCCACTAGCAACAGTACACTGCTCGGATGGCTTTAGAAGACTTACAACCATTACTTCAAGATCCTTTTCTTTCTTGACAATATGAACGGTATTTTTATCCAAATTATACTTGTAATTCGTGTTACGATAACCCACATGCAATATCTTGCACCTATCATAATTAAACCTCATCAGCCATTTATCTTCCTAACCCACTAAATGAAGTAAGTCCTTTTTGTAAAACAGCAGCATCCTCTTCACAGTCAGAAACACCCAAGGCCTTGTTATCATCACCAAAGTAAGTAATTTATTGACCATTCCTTCATTTATATCATTAATATAAATAAAAAAAGAGCAACGGTCCTGCGATTGAGACTTGAAGTACACCTCTTGCACTATTAGTCCAGTTTGACTGAAATCCATTAATAACAACCTTCTGCTTTTTTCCACCAACCCACTCTTCTGTCGAGTTAGTTCGCACCTCTGGAGATAATTTTCTGTACAAACCTTTTATGTGGCACTTTGTCAAATATTTTATGAAAATACTGATAAACGAAATCCACACCTTCATTGATCATTTCTCAAGTACCTTTCCCTTATTTTGTTTATCATCTAATGTACCTTTAAAAAATCTTTACTGGTAATTTTTGTTCTCAGCCATTTTTTTCGTAATCCTTTTCAGTGCTCTAATATCTTTGTTCAGTCTTTAGAAGTTAAGTAAAATAAGTAAATAAGTGAAAGCAAGTAAATATTATAAAATTACCCTATATAAAATTAAAGAAATATCATATAGATTTATCATTTCATCAGTTTAAAAAAAAGATTCAAGAATTACAAGTAAAATATGTTATAGTTCCCATCGATAAGACTAACTGTAATAATATCAGTATCATTAGGAAAAGGTTTCATGTAATAATTATGATAAAAGAAAGCAATAGTACACAAATATTTAAACTTGTTAACCAAACCAAAGATACAGTTATTAATAATTTCATTAAAGCTTATAATAAATTTTATTACAAACAAAATTATTATGTATATTTACCGTTTCTTATTGCTATCTCTAAACTACATAAATCTCCTATTAAATTTAGGTTTATTTCTATTTCAATAATAACAATTATCAAATAACTGGCTTTTTTAATTGATAAAATAAAAAATACTTTTTGGATAATAAAAAATAATCAACCTATTTTAAAATATCTAAAAAACTGTAAACAAATAAATAATATTTAAACATTTGATTTTACCACATTGTATACTACAATTCCATTAAAAGATTTAATCTTTGTTTTAAATTTGTTAATAGAACAGTTCTGTTACCCTGTTATAGAATTGGAAAAAAAAAATTTAGTTCCAAAAATACAAAAGATCTATTATGTTTCTGTATTTATAATAATTATATATTTTTCGATAAACAGGTCCTTGTAATATGAGCTAATTATTCTACTTGTATAACTAATTTATATCTTTACTATTATGAGAATTTAATTATTGAGTATGTGTTTTTATAGCAAAGCCCCATTGGGCTATCTGCTGAGTCCATCGCGAGAAATCGAACCCCCGATTTCAGCATTGTAAATCCGTAGACTTACCACTGTACCAGCGGGGAACATATTTATTGAAAATTACACAAATTCAGATATTTTTACCTTTACTTACAGATATATAAATGATCGAATTAATTTATTTAATCCTAGTAATGTGTCATACCCTTCTGTTATAAGTATTATTACTTTGCAGTTTGCGAGATATTTAAAAACATGCAATGCGAAGTGGTTAAAGGATTCAACTCGTAATCTGAGGTCGCAGGTTCGCATCCCCATTGCACCAAACATGCCCTTTCAGGGGCGTTATAAGGTAAATGTCAAAAGAGTAGCTCAAGAGTTGGCAGTGAGGGGGGGAATGACTACCTACCTTCCCTCTAGCCTTACACTACTAAATTAGGGACGGTTAACGCAGATGGTCCTTGTGAAGCTTGACGCGAAATTCCAAAACGAGATATTATAAAATTTGTAATATCTTCCAATGTGTTATCAGTAATGTTGAAATACTGACGTAAAAATGAATAGCATATTGAAAAAAAACCTTAAATAAAATTATTAAATGATTATGTGGCAAATACAAGAAGGTATTAAATAAATATAAGGAAATTAGAGAAATTTTACTTGGTATTTCTAAGTAATTTTAGTGAAGAATAAGGTCACTTAACAACTTGTTACTACTTTACGTGGATGTATACCTTACTGCTTATAAAAGCTTCTTTAGTGCATAATAGTCACTGTACAGTTAGTTAATAAGTGGTGGTTGTGTGCTACACTAGTTTAATTAGTTGACTCGATTTTATCTTCTTATTAAGTGTACTTCATAAGTGATTGTTGGATTCGTTTCGTTTCTTTTTAATTAATATGTTATTGTAGAGTTTTCGTTTCGTTCGTCTTTCTTTCACGTGTGCACGATACATACCGTTTTTACGTCCTGTGTTTATGTTTCAGTTTATCAAATCGATAAATTTAAAGGTGGTTCAGCATGGCTACAGCCATTCGGCCATATTCTGTCCAGTCATGATCGATCAGGTTCGTGGTCCCCACAGACTCGATCCCTTCGGCGATAAAAGACACTATTTCTGATCACCTGGGCGAGACGTCCTTTAGTGCGTAAAATACTTTGGCAATGGGCGATTGGTAGCGACGTTGCCGTTCTCCACTGTCACTCAGAAACTTGAACAAAAGTGTTTTTACCTTTTAATGGAAAAATAATCCCGGTTAAAACTGGCCTGCCAGAACATTAAATAGTTAACTCTAGGATCATCGCCCTTTGAACTGCAGCATGATTCAATAGAAATATGCGGCGGTGATCAAGATTCACCATGAATGTTATCAGACACTCCCTGATGTATGCACAAGAAACAGAAAAGTGTATCTAAACATGAAAACACTGGTGCCAAACCCTTTGAAAATCAAGGGTTTTAATGTAATGGTAAACTATCCTAACATACGACGTATGTATAGTCGTTGTGGCCTTGAGGGCCACCTGTCAGTAAACTGTGAAACCCCGCTGTGTGAAAAGTGCAACGTGTTTGGACACACCAACGACACATGACCCATATGTGATGGCAATTATCACTCTGTCCGTGACGCGTAACATCTGAGAGAAAGTACAGTTATATTGTGGTTATCCCATTTAGGTGACCACCCTTATGAGATTATGCCTCATTACAGTCTGGAAAGAGTGTATAACCCTTTCCTGCCAGATGTAACACCTACGTAACAGCGTAAGTATGTTGCTCCCTCGAGAAGTATTCATGGGTCTACCCTGCATTACACTAAATACCCAGGGAATGCGTAGCCGCGCAAAGCAATTCTACACATTTTGTCTTTTCAACCGCAAAGCAATTCTACGCATTTTGTCTTTTCAACCCTTTCAAGGTTGACTTTATATTTTTACAGGACACTCATTTTACCTCTAAGAGAGAGATCATTTTTCTTTTGTAAATTATTTCCCTGTTAAGCCCTTCTGGTCATTTTGTTCGACTCATGCTTGACGGGTGTGAATCCTCTTCAACCCCATTTTCTCAGGAAGTATTCTCGCAACACGTAGTGATGCTGAATGACGAGTTACATACGTTAATATCATCACTCAGGGCGTAAGATACGGCTTGTTAATGTCTATGCATCTGTACAAGGAAACGAATTTGTGGGCCTTCTTTTCTTCCTTAAACAGGTTCTTGATAACACAGGATGATATCGTCCTTGGTAGGTACTTGAGCTGTGTGCTGGATTCCCATCTCGATAAGATTGGGGGAGATCCCCTTTCTGGTGATCACAATACGCAGTCTCTGCTAACGGTGTTGCCAGACTGCGACTTGCATAATGTCTGGTGTACATTTTACTGCACTGCCTTTATTACGGCTTGAATCAGTCAGGACGTATCTTGTTGCATAAACTATTTCTATGTAACGGCTGGCTTGAAACAATGCATAGCAGAGCTGTAGTCTATCGAGTAAGTGATTTTTCGTTTCACGTGTCCGACCTTTGAGCCATTTTATCATATTTCCAGATTTTATCCATGTCTTTCGGGGTCCCGGATTGTGGACACTCAATGTCTTAGTATCGCTGAGGACAAGGTGGGGGATGAATTGATCGCCTTTGTCCGAAGACACTGTTTCGTTGACACCATCAATGAGACTTGGTGGGTGCATTTTAAGGAAGCCTGTGGCTCCATCCTGAGGCAGGAAGGTATGTGGCATTCGCAAACCCATGTCTTCCCCAGCGTATCAAGCAGGACACCTTAGTGTCCTTGCTTAGAGGTAGACGTGGAAAGGCTCAAAAAGGACATACAATTGAAATATGCCAAACTGTTCCGAGCAGCAAGCATTTTCAGCCTGATAGAGTCACTAGATCTCATAAATGTTACTAGGATACTCTGTTACTAGGATTCCACCAATGTAATTCTAGCGCCACGTGTGGCATGCTATCAGACACATAGCTTTTCGTTAGAGTTTTTTATGATTATCTGACCTGTAGGTCCATGCCTCCGGGACCTCACTCTAATCTATAAGGATTCCACCCAGTCCAAAGGTTTTTCTCGTGGCGTTCAATATTCCTCTTGAATGTGGACACAAGGATTATATCTAAAGTCCTGTGTGCCCATTTGAGTGCTGTTATGCCTAATTTTGTCCGTAGTGCTGAGACACGTGATGTGCAGGCTAGAAATATCCAACAAAACTTGGTGCTTTTAGAAGACCTGTTCCATCACGTCATGGACAGGAACATTCCTGCAATTTTTGTGTTGCTCGATCAAGTCCACCACAAATTTTTGCGGCACGTTTTAGAGAAATGTATGGTGTTCCTCCAGTTTTTGTGCAATATGTACGAACCTTCTATGTGCCTTCTTCGAACAGACTCTAAGTACTTGATGGCTGCATTTAACATCTGTCCTGATATTCATCAAGGATGTCCATTATCGCCATCCATTTATACGTTTGTGATAGAGTGTCTGCTCTCGTATCTGTACCACTTTGTTTTTGTGCGTAGTTTTCAGTTGCCAGGATTGGTGTAAATTAAGTACGTTAGCCACGCATATGACGTAAACCTCTTTTTCGCAAACCTAACATCAATGGATTTAACACTGGCAATCGTCAATAAGTATTCTCGAGGCAATGCAGCTCAGCTTAACTACACCAAGTCTTGGGTTCGATGGTTGGACAAATGGGACTCGTTTGCAGACACCCCGTTTGGATTGGCATACACTTTCTCTTCAGTCAAATGTTTTGTTATCTGCTTCCTTGTGGAACCAGAAGCTGCCTGAGAGAGGTGGTGCAATGTGTCAGTTTGATGGTTCAAGATCATTGCTACAGCCCTGCTAACTTGTTTTGTAAGGCTGATGTAATAAAAAGGAGGATATTCCCATTTATATGATATCTTGGGATGATTCTTTCTTTAAATAACTGTTGTGCACAAACGTTTGAGCAGCATGTCTACATCTTCCTGTGGAGTGGTAAGACTGAGTCAGTGTCTCGGTTGTCTCTAATCAAGCCACCCCACGTAAGAGGACTGGGCATCACATGTGCCCGGACCAAGTGTCTTTCTATCTTCTTGTCCACAACTTTCCATTCTGTGTTTTGGTAGAATTAGCCCTGTGGCGCGGGCATTTTGGTGTTTCACCGGGTCTGAGTAAACCAATGTGATTTGATACTTCTAATTGGTATAGTAACGTTGTTGCTACGATCAGACACTATCGCGCCAAGTCACGTGACTTATTAAAGGACTCCGTTCTCTCTAATATAGCAGCTGCATCCTGCTCTTCCATGGGCCGTTATTTTGGGCTGGGTATTGATGTACCATGTTGGTAGTTACCATCAAGCTTTCAACTGGCGCGTCGTCCATAACCCCTTACTGGTGAGAGAACATTTGTACCCCTTAAACATCAGTACTACCGAGTCATGTCTATTGTGTCATGCTCGGGTGAAGTATATCTATCGTACACATCTTGGTCCTTTGTCCGACGAGATATGGTAAAAGGCGACTCTTCTTTTCCTTTGTTCCTTCGATCTCGACCAGTCCTCGTTCTCAGTCACCTGGTCTTTACGTTCCATTACACAGTAACAGTGATTAAGTGCGTCATCTGGCTTATCTACAACCAACAACGTGCAATAAGATACTGGTTAAAGCCAGGTACAAGCTGCCACATCACCTTTAGGCGGACTATCATCGGTGGCATCTAGGCGTCTCGCCAATATGTACACTTTGTAGTGCAAGAGCTGAATTAATTTTCTAGATTATACTTTTGCTTCACTTTTATAATTGTATTTTCATTTTTGTATTTTACTTTTTCTCTTTGTATTCAATTTTTTTCATTTTCCTTTTTGTATGTAATTTTTGTTGTACATACTTGTATATTTTTTGTTTTTCATCTTGAAGTTATATATATCATTATATATTGTTATGCATATACGAGGGCTGTTCAAAAAATACGCGGACTGACGTCATAAAACAAAATGTACTTTATTTAGAAGTTACAGGTCTGGGACCCCTTCAAGGTACTCTCCTCCCCAACGCCAAATCTTCTTCCTTTCAAGGTTCCTTTGAGTTTGTGGAACACGAAAACATCGCAAGGAGCAAGGTCAGATGAGGGGGGATGGGGAAGAACAGTGATCGAGTGTTTGGCCAAAAACGCACGAGTTCTGAGAGGCAAATTTCGCAGCAACGCGGTGAATCTTCAATTTTTCGGTCAAAATCTCGTAACAAGATCCAACTGATATCCCAAACTCTTCAGCAAGCTCCCTAACAGTCAGACGTCGATTTGCCCGCACTAGGGTGTTTATTTTGTCGACGTGTGGGTCGTCAGTTGACGTGGAAGGACGTCCAGGACGCTCATCATATTCAATGGACTGTCGACCATCCTTAAAACGTTCATGCCACTTGAAACATGCCGTACGCTTCATAGCAACATCACCGTAAGCCGTATTAAGCATAGCAAAAGTTTCAGTCGCAGATTTTCCAAGTTTAACACAAGATTTCACAGCAAGTCGTTGCTCCTTCAGGTCATTCATTCTGAAATCCGCCAAACGAAAAAATCGCACTTCACTTAAAACCGCGTAGCTAATACACAAATGAAGATATCTGCAATCGGGAAATGGCGTCGTAATCAGCTGATCTGTGCGAATCTAGCGACACCAAGCGGATTCCACTGGAACCAACTGGAGCCGCGCAATTCAAACAGTCCGCGTATTTTTTGAACAGACCTCGTATATACACATGTTTGTTGACTTTAATTTCTACATATCATTATAAATCCCTTCTTCGTATTGTTTCTATATACGCAACTCTTTTGTAAATTTTCCAAGTTACTGTTCTTGTTTCACTAAATTTAAAATATACTTATCTGTTTGAATGTTAATTTACATAGTTGTATATACTTATTGTACCTTTTATTTGTATTTCACATTTTGTTAAATACAATGTTAATCACATTGTTGTATATATTTATTGTTCTTCTTTAATTTTTTGAACTAATCTTATTTTTTAATAAATTACAAGCTGTACTATTTTGTTTGATGGAACGTTTCACGCTGGTATAGTTCGTTTGTTGTGCTGTTAGTTAGTGCCTTTCTATGATATTAAAGGCTGGAATGCTAACATCAAAAGGTAAGTTTTCATTTTACTTACCTCCAGATGGCAGTACCTTATTTCTTTATTTCATGTTCATTCTTTTATTTCATAATTCTTTACTTTGGACAGCAGTCACTTTCCTATAACTGTCTGCAGACAGTGAATAATGATATAGATGTGGGACGTTGTGGGTTCATTGAGTACTCACATCTTGCTCTCCTAATTTCTATGTTTTTAGTTTTTATTCCTGTTGCTATTCCTTTACTTTATTCGATTTCTTTATGTGAAACTAGCGAACTGAGGTTAAGACTGATAAACGGTGTATCCCAACCGCTATGTGGGTCCTATTTTACGATCACCTCCAAAATCTAGGGTGCATTTTATAATCTCACATTACTGCTTATATCTTGGGATA
Organism: Tachypleus tridentatus; assembly: GCF_004210375.1. Taxonomy (NCBI): domain Eukaryota; kingdom Metazoa; phylum Arthropoda; class Merostomata; order Xiphosura; family Limulidae; genus Tachypleus; species Tachypleus tridentatus. The sequence goes on from NC_134831.1 coordinate 8,883,310, forward strand.
TTTTCAGTTGTTGCAGCATTTTTTGTTTATTTTGGTTTAGCTTGTTTTTGAGTTAAAATAACAAATTATATATAGTTAATTTTATATCTATTATAAGAATAGGTAAACTTGTTATTCCTTATTAATATCATAATTTTTTCTTCCATATTTATCTTCTTATATATTCCTATAACGATTTGTTTTTGGTTGTTGGGAACAAAGTTGCACAAAAAACAATCTTTTCTTTGTCAATAGCCTTATGTTTAGGGTTGTAAGCCTTAGAGTAACTACTAAGTCACTTAAAGTTTTGGTGATACTTTTCATTACAATCAGATTCATAATTTTAAATACAAAAAAAATATTTAATTCTTACAATTAATTAGTGTTTCAATTTAAAGAGACTACTCACCCCTGTCCTACTGTGAGGTTATTGTTCAAAATATCATTATACAGTTTTATAGTGTGTTTTTCTAGTCTGAGCGTCATTTTTTACTCTTGAGGCTTGTCTCTAGTTTGAAAGTTAATCTTTAGTACCACTGTTATTATGTCTGATGGTTATTTTTTAGTATAGATGTTAGATCTTTAATCCCACAATGTTCTTATGTGTTATGATCATTCTTTGATGTGGATGCTTGTTCTTTACTCCTACAGTGTTGTTTAGTCTGATGGTGATGCTGTGTTCTGGGGGTTATTTTTTAGTTCCACAGTGTTTTTAAGTGTGATAGGCTTTTAGGCTAATGTTCATTCTTTAGTTTGATGGTCAATCTTTAACCTGATAGTTAACGGGAAGAACTGGCGTGGTAAGTATAAAGTTCGATCTCTACTATGCGAAAAAAATCTTTACATAAAGGAAAACCACGTAAACTTAGTTTTAATTTAACAAATTGTGTATTAGAATTTAAAACTTAAATTTGCTCTGCAATCAAAGAGTGTACTTTGTAAAAAGTAAAATATCTATAACTTTTAATATGTTTAGAAAGTGTTACTTTAAATATAAATTTTCATGCTTTTACAGTCAAGTCACGACCACAATATTTCGTTAATATTATCACGTCAGTTATGATGTTGTGGATAAGAGTTATGAAATGAGAAGAAAATACATAATTATTCGCTTGGACTTGTGTATAGTATTATCGGTGTTACAAACATATGCGTGTGCCATAAATGTAATGGGAATACATCTGTTGTTGGTCTCAAAGAAACCGGTCTGTATCACTAACGTAAAGTGTGTCTCTTTTGCTGTTGGTTTCAGGTACACTAGTCTGTGTCAAAAATACAACACTTTGGCTTCATCTTGTTGGTCTTATACATTGGTCTGTGTCACAAATGTAATCTGTCTACTTCTGTAGATGGCCTTAAAGAGGCCGGTTTCTGTCGGTCATTTAAATACATTCAGGAAATACCTTCAAGTTAGTATGAAAAAAATCATTGTTAAAAAAAAAAAAAAAAAAAACTAATTCTGTGTCATAGATACGTAATACGACTCTTAAACCTGCGGAAGAACACTGTCAGTTATAAAACTTTCTTACATTTTTAATGTGATTCATTCGTTAAATTTCTCAACACGATATTGCATTTTTTCTGTCGTCTCAGCATACAATAAAGAGTAACCCTACTCCAAGCTAAAATAATATTTATCTACAATTTTATTAAAAAGAAAATATTTACTTCTAAAAACAGTGTTAAAATGGCATCTTTGTATTTTATGTCTAAACATTTATTACTTGTAAACTTGCGCAATCATTCCATGATTTGTTTTGAATTTCGAGCAAAGCTACACAAAGGCTATCCGCGCTATCCGTCCCTAATTTAGCAGTGTAAGACTAGAGGAAAGGCAGCTAGTCATCACCACCCACCGCCAACTCTTGAGCGACTCTTTTTACCACCGAATAGTAGGATTGACCGTTACATTATAACGCCCTCATGGCTGAGAGAGTTAGCATGTTTAGTGTGACGGGGATTCGAACCCGCGACCCTCAGATTACGAGTTGAGTGCCTTAACTACCTGACCATGCCGGGCATTGAGTCATTGAGAAGGAAGATTGTGTCTTCAAGTTCTAAGATTTCGTTCTCATGTTTTTGCGCAAATAAGTGATATTATTTTGGGTCAAACTTTCATTGAATTTATTTGGGAGTTAAATGAATTTTAATCTATTTGTTCGGTAAATTTGGACTTTTCTATTTTCTCTCAATAAAGAGATAAAAATTATAGTTAAGCCTGAATAAATTGAAATCCTAACATTTTAACGCCCCTCGCTAGTAGAGCGCTATGTCTCCGGATTTACAACGTTAAAAGCAAGGGTTCAATTCCCTTCAGTGGGCTCAGCAGATAACTTGATGTAGTTTTGGTACAAGAAAAGATTCTAACAGAAAATTTTGAAAGGAGAGATATAAGCGCAGAGAGGAATCAAACAGCAAACAATTGTTCAGTTGTTTGAGAAGTAAGTACACTTTGTTGTCTTATTTTACAATAATATTTTTAAAAACTTTAAATTTTTAAATTTTATCTAAAACTTTTATTATTTTATAATTTAATTACATTTTCTTTTAAACTAAAATAAAATTTATTTATAAAATATTTTTTCTTATATTTAAGGATGGATTTTTGGCTAAAAAAGGTAGATTAGAAGACTGTTTCTCAACACACCGCTGCACCATCTATGTCCACAGATACTGAAAAAGATGAAACTGACATATCAGAGAGTTCTGATTCATGGAACGAAGGAATCTACGCTGAAGAAACTGGACGAAACTGTAAATAAGAAACGAAAATATGACGAAAGCTATCCTTCCCTCCGATTTATAGATGTTAATAATTAACTTTAATGTGTTTTATACAACAGAACATTTTTAAATAGTATTATGGTGCCAGTTAATTTGCAGCATCATTTTGAGACCAATCGTTCAGAGTTTAAAGAAAAAGGAACTGAATATTTTAAACGTAGATGTGATCAACTCTTTAAAAGCCAAAAATTATTTGTTACTGCATTTCAAACTAGAAATGAAAAAACCACTGAAGAATCGTACAGGGTAAGTTATCGTATTGTATTGGCTGGAGAAGCGCACACAATAGCTGAGAGGCTAATAAAGTCTTGCACAGTTGACATTGTTGAATGCATGCTGGATGAAAAGTCAGTAACAGAAATCACAGCAGTGCCACTTTCCAACAATACAGTAACTAGTGGAATTAAAGCATCAGCTGCCAATATGAAAACTGAGTTAATATCTCGTCTACAGAATTGTAAAAATGAATGAATCTACAGACGTGACTGGACTTACTGTTTTGCTTGTAATCGTCAAGTATCAGCACCAGCTAACCATCAAAGAAGATCTTTTATGTGAGTTCTTGCCAACAAAAACAACTGGTGCTAAAATATTCCATGTGTTGAATAATGTTTTTGAATCTCTTGGTTTATCCTGAAACAACTGTGTTGACAGTTGCATTGATGGAGCAAAGGCAATGGTAGGTAAAACTGCTGGCACCTTAGCACGAATAAAGACAGTGACACCAAATTGTATTAGTAGTGGCACCAAACTCTACTAGTAGTCATTGTATTCTTCACCGCCAGGCACTCGCAGTAAAAAACAAATGCTCGTTTCACTTGATGAAACAGTAAAAATTAATTTTATTAAATCTAGACCTTTGAGTACACGTCTTTTTAATATTCTGTGTAACGATATGGGAAGTATAATTGTATAATGAAATTTGTCAACATTTGGAAGATCGGCGTAACTCAGTAAACCAATATTTTCCATATGATCCATGCATGATGTTACAAAATCATACATGGACAAAAGATCCATTTAAAGTGCAGGATAGACCAATGTATTTTAATGTAACAGAGTACGAAAAGTTCATTGATATGGTTTCAGATTCAACATTGCAACTAACCTTTGAGAAACTACCACTTGTCAAGTTTTGGTGTAGTATCAAAGAAGAATACCCACAATTATCTAAAAAAGCTGTTAAAATACTTTTCCAACCACATATCTGTGTGAGGCTGGATTTTCTTCATATGCTTTAACCAAGACAACATATCGCAACAGACTGAATGCAAAAGCAAATATGACATTCCAGCTGTCTTTTATTAAGCCAGACATTATAGAGATTTGTAAAAATGTAAAACAGTGCCTCTCCTATCACTAAATTTTTTTTGTTTCAGGAAATAGTTATTTTTCGTAAAACCTATGTTATGTTTAATATTTAATGGGTGTATTATTGTTATTTTTAAATGAATAAATGAATTAATATATAAATATTTTTTAAATTCTCAATTTTAATTTTTAATACAGTAAATATCGATAGATATAACCCACATTTACAAAAGCTCTTTGCAAGTCCTCAATATTTTTTTTAGGAATGTAACACATCTTGAGACGAAAGAGTTTGCGAACCACTGTCGTAAAGGATAAAGTGCATGAAATTTAATAATGAGTTTGTTTGTTTGTTTTTAAATTTCGCACAAAGCTACTCGAGGGCTATCTGCACTAGCCGTCCCTAATTTAGCAGTGTAAGAGTAGAGGGAAGGCAGCTAGTCATCACCACCCACCGCCAACTCTTGGGCTACTCTTTTACCAACGAATAGTGGGATTGACCGTCACATTATAATGCCCCCACGGCTTAAAGGGCGAGCATGTTTGGCGCGACGGGGATGCGAACCCGCGACCCTCGGATTACGAGTCGCACGCCTTAACACGCTTGGCGATGCCAGGCCCCTTAATAATGAGAGTTACGTTATATTTTATAAGAATAGATATATTATATCTAATAATGAGAGTTAGGTTATATTTTATAATGAGAGATACATTGTTTGAGGATAAATGAATAAAATTTCGTAATGATGGATACATAAAAATTGATATAAACTCACGGTATATTTGATGATAATGGTAACATTATATTTCATTTGGGTAATTACAATTTGTTGTCCTGTGTACCGCATATTGATAATATATTGTAAAAATCTTAAGTCATCGGCTACTGTGGTGGGAACGTGTCTCAGAAACAATCGCTTTTTGTGTTAGATACACCTTCTGATGTTACTTTGCTCGGAGGAGAACATCGTTAAAGTTGAATCACGTTTGTTTGTTTTATTGACTTTTAGGCCTTCTAGTGAGGTGATGTAGATTGACAGAAACAAATAAATATCGGAGGTTCATCAGTTATCTTGATAAAAAAAAAAACTCAACCTCTGTTAAAGATACTCCACAGAAGCTCCTCCCGTTATCAAATTTCAGGCTGGTCTGGACAACAGGAAAAATAACCTAGATACTTATAAACCTCTATTTTTCAAATATTTTATCGTTTGTAACTAAAACTGGAAACACTTGTGTAATACAAGATCATTAACATTACTGCCCAGGAAACTGTTATTGATTTGATAAAACAGTTGTGTTATAAATGGCTTTAAGTGGTTCCTAATCCCGCACAACTTTCACTTAACAGAAGGCCCGGCATGACCAGGTGGTTAGGGCGTTTGATTCGCAATTTGTGAGTCGAGGGGTCGAATCCCGTCACACCAAACATGCTCGCCCTTTCAGCCTTGAGGACGTTATACTTTAACGATCAATCCCACTATTCGTTGGCAAATGAGTAGCCCAAGAGTTAGCGGTGGATGGTGATAACTAGTTGCCTTCCCTGTAATTTTACATTGCTAAATTACGGACGGCTAGTACAGAGAGCACTCGTGTATCTTTGCGCGAAATTAAAAAAACAAACAAACAAATTTAATACGGTAATATTTTAGATATATAATACGCTTGCATTTGTCTGTCCGGAATTTCCCAGCAATTTTCTCCATCAAACATGACAAACTTTATATTGTTAAAAAAGCATTTGTACGAAGAGATAAAAAAATTCAGAATCGCCTTGCCTGTTTTTAGCTTATACAAACTATTAATACAACGAGTATTGTACAAAATGTAGTTATTATCACGTCACGACTGGCCTCGATTTGAAATTTAGCCGTTTTTTTTTTTTAATTTCCAGTGTATTTCACACAAACAAATATTAATTCGCGTGTAAAAATTGAACAAAAATGAACACTATACTATGGGCTATCATGACTTATTTGGGTTGTTCAGTATTATATGCTTGTTACTTTAATAACACGCATTCTAACGTTTCTGCATTCAGTTATGTTTGCTTTCATTACAAATTTACATTTACTGTACTTTACAATAATGTAGACACAGTTAATTTTGTGGATTGTTATAGACATATTTTAGATAATTTTCGTCACTACGTGTTTATTTTTCATTTTTTAGCTTTTAAAACTGTTTCATACACTAAAGCTCGTAATTCAGTGATATCGAGAAAAGCCACTTGTAGAGAAAAATATATATGTAAAAATGGCTCGTTTGGGTTGAGAATTTTGTTTTTACGTAGAGGAGCGAACAACGTTTCGACCTTCTTCGGTCATCGTCAGGTTCACAAAAAAGGAAAGAGGTAACTGACCGGAAGCTGACACTTAGTTACACAACCCCTTTCAAACAAGTGGTCAGCTTCCAGCCAGTTACCTCTTTCCTTCTTTGTGAACCTGACGATGACCGAAGAAGGTCGAAACGTTGTTCGCTCCACTACGTAAAAAACTTTCTCAACTTAAACGAGCCATTTTTACATATATATAAAGCTCGTAACTGTTTCATACCCTACGCTATTATAATATAAATAAACTTCCTTCACGTGTTTGTTTACGTGTAATTTTACTAAATTAAAGAACTTACGTCTAGCTTTACTAAATAAAGCTACGTCTACGTGAGTTCGTTTGTCTGACGACGATTATTTTGTTTTTTCTTTCAAATAAATCAGGATTTATAGATCTTGTACATAATGCCCACAGTAAAGCGTCGCTTAAATTGCATGCATGAAAATGACAGAATAAGGAATATTCAAGACTAGGGCATGAAAACTACTACAATTGTGCAGCGAGACGTGTCTAATAAATGTATTAATTTCCGGTTCTTAAGGACTCGTGCGTTTGTTTTAGGTTGGTATTGCGTGATTCCTGTAAGTAATCATAAAGTGAATGGTTGTAGTTATATTAGCGTATAGAATTTCTATTTTATGTTCTTGTTAAAAAACAAAATAAATGAATAGATCTATCATGAAATACGGTAGATGATAATTCACTTTTCTAACGTCCTGAGATATAATTCTTATTGACATGGTTTTATGGTTTGTTTTGCGTTTCTCGCAAAGCTACACGAGGGCTATCTGCGCTAGCTTTTCCTAATTTAACGGTGTACTTGTGGTAGTATTTTACTAACGAAAAGTGGGATTGACTGACATTAATAACGCTTCCTCGGACGGAGGCTCAGACCTGTGACTAACCATGCTCAAAATTATTGATTTTTAGACGTATAATTTTGGGGATTTTGAGCTTTATATATAACTATATTTACTTTGATTCATACGACTTTGTTACAGGTTATATAGCTACGTAATAGTTTTATAGTCACTTTGCTAAAAACTGTGAAAACGCTGTCTCTTTCATCAACAGTACTGATTAGAATGTTGAACAGGTATTTTATTGTTGTTACACATCTACTAAAGAGATTGGTTTACATTCTTAGTTAAACATATGGATTTAGAACTAACCTGTATTTCTTGAACTAGTCGACTTCAAAAGTTGGAAGTTTAAAAATGATAAAACTACTGAAACAGAAAATATTTATCAAAGAGTTTTGAAAGAAGCTGAGGATTAAACGTATGAGCCATTTCAAGTTTGTTTTCTAATTTCTTTAACAGAAGGTTTGAAGCAAAGTAAAGTTATGCCTCCGTAAAGATGAGACCTCCAGTGGCATAGCGCTATGTTTATGGACTTTGAAACGCTATAAATCGTGTGTCGGTATCCGTGGAGGGCATAGCAAAGATTACTTTTTGTTTAGCTTTGTGCTTATCTGCAAACACACCAACTATGGAGATTATAATTTTCTCAATAATTATAGATGTATTATTGTTATTTCAGTGGTAGAAATTATTCTTGAAAATCTGATAAAAGATGCTTCACAAAAATAGCTAAGTTTAAAATTTTGTTAAATTATTAATATTGTTTCACAAGAGAAACACTTGCCTTGTTAATATTTTTTTGGATTATTTGTAGTGATTACTGCTTACATAGACGTGACTATGGTGCATTTAAATTTTTAGAAAGCAATTGGCAAAAGCCACATTTAAGGCTAATTACGAATGTGAACTCTGTAATTGGATAGCAAACTACCTGGATAGAATAAGGTAGAGGGTTGTTGTAAATGGAATTCAGTCAAACTGGGTTAATGCCATAAATAAGATACCTCATCTTTCAGTGATAGGACTTTTCTCGGTTTACATCATTGACACAGGTGAATGAAAGGTCAATTGATTATTTAAATTTATGGTGATCTTAAAGTTTTGGGTGTTACTGGCTGTGAAGCGGATGTTACTGCTGTAGAATAAAAAAGGATTTCAAACATTAGTTGAATTGAGCGAGTAAATGGAAGATGGGTTTTAATTATCTTAAATGTGCGTGTAAAATATTGTTATTTGAATTATATGTATAATTTTGGTGAGACTAACTTCAATAATGTTGTGGAAGAAATATCTTGGTCTCTTAAGCCAACCAAGTAATGTGCTATAGCTAGTAACAATGCAATGTGCTTTTTTGGTTGTACTTACAAAAAGAGTAAGTACAAATTTAAATAGATTATGATGTCATGTTTGGAGTATTGCGTTGAGAAGAGTAAGTACAAATTTAAATAGATTATGATGTCATTGTATAGGCCATGTTTGGAGTATTGCGTTGAGAAGAGTAAGTACAAATTTAAATAGATTATGATGTCATTGTATAGGCCATGTTTGGAGTATTGCGTTGAGAAGAGTAAGTACAAATTTAAATAGATTATGATGTCATTGTATAGGCCATGTTTGGAGTATTGCGTTCATGCTTGGGCTCCTTATCTCAAGGGTTTCAGAAGAGGTCTACTGGGATGGATATGTAGCTTTATTTTTCAAGCAGGGTTGTTGGCCTCTTGAACTGGTTGTCTTCCGATGCCTTATTTGTTTTTAAATTTCATGCAAAACCTCACGAGAATTATCTGAGCTAGCCATCCCTAATCAAATCCACCCACCGCCAACTCTTGGGCTACTCTTTTACCAACATTTTTTGACCGTCATATTATAACGTCCCCAAGGCGTTATATACTCACCCAAGGGTGAGTATGTTTGGTGGGAGAGGGATTCGAACCCGCGACCCTCAGATTAGGAGTCGAACACCTTAACCACTTGGCCATGCTGGGCCTCGTCAAATCCTATCTATGAAGTTAATCTAAGATAGTTTAATAAGGGAAAACTTGATAAATATTTGAATGTTTTTGAGATGATTGTTTATTTGAACGTAACAGACAAAAAATCCCTAGTTATCCTTTAATGATATGTTATCTAATATTGTGTTTACGGCCGAAAACATTAATAGCAAGAGAACTCATTTGTATGTTTCCAAACATAAGTAAGAAGCTATGAATTTAATTACCTTCTCTAATTACCATGTTGATTTTTTTTGTTTTGCACTTGGATGATAGTTTGCTTTTATCAGAAGTTATTATTACTTATCAATCCACAGATAAGAGCTGTTTTTGTTTTCAAGTAGTGTATTATAACACCAACAGTTTTAGGTATTTTACGACACGTTATTTAAATGAAATCACGCAGAGTTATAACTTGTGTCCCTTAACGAAATTAATACCACACAAGTAGGTTCTATTGTCCATCAGGTTAATTAGTTTTCTCCACTAAATACCTCTTGTGGAGCATGAGACATTTTAAAGTAACATTTAAAACCACGGCACGAAAACCTAGGAGTTCCACAAAAATGCTGCATCAGATACCAGTAGTTAAAAATAGAATACAAATTACCGAAGGTCTTGAAGGTGGTGCACGTGACTAGAGAACTGTAGAGGACGCCATCAGAGATTTACAAAAGGCTCAGAAAATTTCAGTATTTGACTTAAAATTCATGACGAAAACTTGTATAAGCACAACATAATAACCCAGCAATATAAAGCCAATGATTTCAAGAAAATAATGACAAAATACTGTCTACATTAATCGTCTTCAAGATTAAAATTATCGTTTTCCAGGGAAAGTAATAAAGAAACCGAGAGAGATTGACAGTACCAAAGAACAGCAGATTTTTGGAGGACGTAACTTAGAATCTGGGGTAATTTGGATAGACTTACCTGATGTCAAAACCCATCAGGTCTGCTCCAATAATGATACTTGTTTCAAAATATTGTAATTAAATTATATTTTACTAGATAGTTGCCTCAAACAACAAAGGGTAAGAATTTATTAAATTGATTTAGAAATGTTAGAAAAGGCATCAAATACAAATATGCCTATAATATTGCACTTTCAAGTATCAAATTCTGATGTTTATTTCTGCGTGAAAATTATAATGAAACACAATTGAAACAAAAGTAAATGAATTATATGAACATTTCTGAACTCACTTCTATACTGAATTACACTTTGTTTACACGAAAATGCTACATTTATACTTTTATAACTTAAATGAGAAAATAAAAACTTGTCCTCGTGTAGGATGGAATACTTTTTGTAACTCAATATAGTTTTTGTTGTTTTTTCCAACCGCACCGAAACGTTATTTTCTTTCGTTTGTCATCTCTCGTGCATCTTTGTGTAAAATACGACTAAAAGAAATCTAAGCCATGATTTTAGCATTGTAAATTCATAAAATAAACACTGGTCCTCTAGCGAAAGTACTAAACACTACTGAAATCATGATTAGTGTTGAAAGTTCATTGCTGCTGAATCCAATAATAGTCTGTTTCTGAAAGTTACAAAACAAAGGGTGTTGAATATCGCATGTTCTTGTCTTTATCTTGGGAAGAGATGGACTATTTGATTGAAAGTGATAGTGTTACATTAGTATGTTTAGGTTTATAAAGAATGGCTTGTGGGAAAACAGGTAGAGATCGATTGCGTCTGTAATCAAGGTCATAGAGCAAAGAAATCTTTCTTAGTAAATACCTGGTATAATGTACTGAACCACTCTCTGTCAAAGAAACATAACTTGTCTTACTTACAGCAGCTAATGTAACAGTCCAGAGCAATGTTCTCAAGGGAAATCAGACCGAGAATTAGTCTTAACACTAGCAATAATCCTGTTGCAGCGGCGACATCTTAACTGTGCAACTAAACTAGTGACTTATTTTGATCTTTTATATAATAAAAATATCTTTAGGAGAAGATCTGAATCTTAATAAAAGAAACTGTATTTATATATATATATATATGCCTTTCAGCTAAACACAAAGAATATATATATATAGAGAGATCCTATTAATTTGGGTGTCGTCTTTCTAGTCTCTACACATTATGATATTCAGCAATTAAATATGTCGTCTGTTCTGAATTTTATTACCCATAACGGAAGGATAACAATATAATGCAACTTTTGCTATGCAGTGTGTTGACATTTGCTGCAACCAACCTAAAATATTCAACACACAGTTCCTCACCTTTATAAAACTAGTCTAGATCCCCTTTGTTATCAAGTTTTGATCATTTTCCCAACATCCCAGCCCCTCAGTGGGACAGCGGTATATCGCTAAATACCGGGTTTCGATACTCGTGGTGGGCAGAACACAGACAGCCCACTATGTAGCTTTGTGCTTAATTCTAAAACAACAAACATCCCAACAATATAACGTAATAACGACCTTTGTGCTACATTTACCAAAATTTAATTAGTTTGGCAAACTCGTAACCAAATTTTGTATAAACCGAAAGAAAACGTTTCGAGTTGTACAGTTCACATACACACAGAGGCGTGAAAACATTTCTACTGCTAGGTGACAATGTTGAAGATTAATGAAGGGTCTTGATGATAGTTACATGTTTTTAACATTTATGATAAAGTCCCGGTAATGGAACAAAAAACTTGCAATTGTATGACAAATTGTTAACGTAGAGAAGAGTCAGAGTAAATATTGCACATATTATTTTAACTATGTTATCATTTTAAAGAACATGAAAAGGTTTCACCAAATTAAAAAGTATAACTGTAGAACTATAGGTCTAATTCATTTTATAATAATTTCGTTATTAACTACCTCATGTTAGTCAAGTAGTTGAACCAAATAATGAGGATGACCCAAAGTTGTACTAAGTCTCACACCCAGGAGAAAAATCAGAGAACGAAATTTAAACACCTTTGCTTTTAGAAACCGTTTAATTCATTTTTTCTTTCCTTACAATCCAGGATTGTTAGACTTAGTTTACAGTAACTATGCTAATAAATATACACAACGGGCTCCGATAGCATTTAATATACGGTTATCCATTCATTCTTTTCCTTTTTAGTTTTTCTCTATATTTAGTTACGATACAATAATATAAAAGTCAATTTACTTGATGAAATGAAACAATAAATGTGCTATCATTCCTTCCCCCCCCCATGTACAAATCGCTGTCGATGATTAACTGTTGGTTTTAAAAAACGTCCAACGATTATCGTAAGTACTCGACAAGCTGTTGGCTTAAGCCTAATGTGCAAATCGTAAATATGTAGGCCTACCAATCTTATAATCATCCATTCGATTGTCGTTAGCTAGGTTATTATTCTAGTTGTAAACGATAGCCTGCCTATCTTACAATCAAGCATTTGCTCTTATTAAATACCTGATTTAATTCTAATAATAATTAGTCTATAGGCCTGACAGTATAATTTGAGGTCAATAAAACAGACTAAGTTAATATTAGTGGTTTATAATAACATGAGGTTAGCGTAAGTAGCTGAAAATAAATCTATAGGCCCTAACTCTATAGTGAGTACTTAATAAATCTATAGACCTTAAAACTATAATGAGTAATTGATATATCTATAGGCCTTAACACTACAGTGAATGATTAATTTATAGTGGCTTAGCGATAAGTATGTAGGCTTAATACCCTAAAAGTCGGGTTTCGATATGTACGGAGAGCGGAAAAAAAGATAACTTGTACTTTGGTTTTGTGTTTAGCACAAACCAAACCAAAGCTGTTACTAAGTGTATTGTATTTTCAAGTGAAGAATAGTTCTGTCACTTACTGTTCTCATCTATGTTTTAAATATTTTAATTTATATTTAGATTGCCCGCGAATATTTATGATCAAATACTTTGTGAAGCATATAGATTCAAGGTTAACATTATGAATAAGAGAATCAACAAGGCATTTTTCAGTTAATAGATAGGTAGGTAAATAAAAGAATTGAGAATGATATTAGTTATTGTGTATATTCGGTTATTAGATCAAGTCGTAATATTACACAAGTTCATTTATTCGGGAGGCCCGGCATGGCCTAGCGCGTAAGGCGTGCGACTCGTAATCCGCGGGTTCGCGCCCGCGTCGCGCTAAACATGCTCGCCCTCCCAGCCGTGGGGGGTGTATAATGTTACGGTCAATCCCACTATTCGTTGGTAAAAGAGTAGCCCAAGAGTTGGCGGTGGGTAATGATGACTAGCTGCCTTCCCTCTAGTCTTACACTGCTAAATTAGGGACGGCTAGCACAGATAGTCCTCGAGTAGCTTTGTGCGAAATTCCCAAACAAACAAACAAAAAATCATTTATTCGTTAGTCGTGGCATTATTAATAATAAATTTAAGTTGCCAGTTGAAACATTATTGGTGAACTTTCACATATCGGTACAACTATAGACACCTAATAGCATTTTGTATCATGTAGCAAATGTTAAGGAAGAAAAATCAATATTTGTTGAGGATTATCTGCGCCAACCATCCCTAATTTAGGACTGGTAGACTAAAGGGAAAGCAGTAAACTCTCGGGCTATTTTGTTACTAAATGATTGTGCGCTAGACTCTAGCATTATAACGCCTCAACGGCTGAAAAAGGTAGAGTATTGCGAGAGGAGTTCCATAACCACCGCGCCTTGCAGGCTAGGCCTTATGTGTACTGGACCATTATTTCCATTAATAACTCTTAAATATCCTACTCAACGAAAGAACAACGTTTATAAGGAACTTAATTTCGTATAAAATGTCTGTAAAATATAAAAAAACTCTTGTTTATTTACATTGACCACTTAGCTGATTATAAAACTTGTTACAATTTTTTCTGAAGGTATAAAAGCATCAGTTAATATTTTTCATAATTACAAAAGGAAGAAACATATTTGTATACTACTTTATTGCCATCTAGTGAGAAATAATTGTACAATAAAAATACACTAACAAAAAATTATCCATCCTATCTTCCTTACGTTTTACAATAAAAATAAACAAATTTATATATACAGTATAGTTATTAAATGTACAAATTCTTAAAATTATAATAAATGGTTATAAACAACGTTTACTATTTAATACAATTAAAACGCTTTGAAGCCGTACGGCTTCCACTTTAAAACAACATTAGTACTAGTTTCGATATGCTCTAAGTCATCTTCAGGAGTTACAAGCCATACCTTTTACGTTGAAACCGGTACTTGTTTAGTGTTATTACAGAGCTGGTGTTTACTGAGTGAAAAAGTATGTCAAAAAGAAAGAAAATGTAAGATACAATTTCTGCTTCAAAACGTTAAACCGTATTTTACACCTTGCGAGACGCAGTTTTTCCTTTGAAAATAACTTGCAAAATCCCAATGCGTCTTGTTGTTTTTTTTTTAATTTCGCGCAAAGCTTGCGAAGGCTATCTGCGCTAGCCGTCCCTAATTTAGCAGTGTAAGACTTAAATGAAGGCAACTAGTCATCATAACCCACCACCAACTCTTGGGCTACTCTTTTACTAACGAATTTACCGTCACATTACAACGCCCCCACGACTGAAAGGGCGAGCATGTTTGTGCGACCGGGTTTCTAACCAGCAACCTTCGGAGTACGAGTCGAACGTCTTAACACACTTGGCCATATCGAGCCTATCCCAATGCGTCTTCTGAGACAAAAGTGATGGGTTAAGGTAAGGGGTTAGTTTAGGGTCTATTCAAAACGAGTCTACTCATACACCATTGTAATCTCATTTATTACCAATTACAAGTATTTTCACAAGCATAAAACACTCAATTTAACTGTGACGTATTTGACTGTATTTACTCAGTAGGTTGAAAGAAGTTCAAGGCTACATCAAGATATTGGTTGCTGAGCCAAGATGTTTTTTCTTAACATTGTCTTTTCAAAATTAGTATGCGTATTCCACGATGTAGCGTCTTATAAGGCGTAAAATACGGTATGCGTTGTCACAGAAATTTAGTTTTAATATTTGAAGAACGTATTTTCTTTTCATTCTAAGAGATGGCAGTACGTACAACCACAGGCATAAAATATTATTATGATACAATTAGCTAGCGAAATGAAATTGACAGGCATGTAGATAGATGGGTAAAAACAACCCGATAAGGTTTTATCAGTCATTATTCCTTTGTCTTATAATCACCTTAAAAGCTTTCTTGCTGAACTTGCAAGACGAACAATATACACAAACAAAAAAAGCGTGGTATTTGACCCAAAGTTTTAAAATAAAATGTTATATGTTAAGTTAGACATGCGTGAAAGTACAAAGCGATTAGCGCCTGTTACAATAAAATCATGTTTGTTTCAGTTTGTTTACGTGTGAACGTATGTTCTTTCATTTATTTCGACGTTAAATGTCTGCCTTTTTCTGGTGGTTAGGGTTCGATTCGCAATTTCATTACTGTGGGATCTAAACCAAGAGCAGAACATACCCGACCTTTGAGCCGTTAGGGCGGTGTAATATCACAGTATTCAATGGTTGAATGCCGCTACTGGTTGATTGTCTTCTCTCTGGTTAGTAGATAGTGTTCTTACATTCATTACAAACAAAGAAATAGGTTTTAATGTTTTATATTTCTTACTTGGTCACAAGTATTATTAAAAACTGCCTCTATATTTATAACTTCCGTATCTAAATATACCTCTTTATTTATCGTCTGCCTAATTTGTAGCAATATAACATTTAATTACAATATAGTTTTTAACTCGATCGACATTTTGTGTCTTTTTGTTTATTTCAAAGCTATGTCACTCTTACACCTCAATCAAAGCCCCAAAGTTGGGATCGTATTTGTATGACAATAGGATGCGAAGGACTGTCTCTAAACCATCCTGTCACGACAAGCTAATTAATAAATTATTCCTGGATTAAATGTCTCAGAAATTTAGATTATTGCTAACATTAAAACATAAGCTATGTTAGTAATAACCTTAACAATTATGGTTTCGAAATATCTTTATATTGATAAAATTGGTAGATGAGACAATTAGCCATTTCAACTTATTGCTTAAAATTCTAGTATATTTGTGGCCTTAACGTTTTTTTTAATGACACATAAATTAAAGTAGTAGGAAGATATTTGATATGTATTGTGTTGTGATAATTAGCAGAGGAATATTAGATAATTATCAGATAATTTCATTGGTCTTCCACATTTTTTAATACTGTTGGAACTTAAGGAATAAATAAGTATTTAATATGATTATATAAATATTTATATAATGGCCTTTCACCCGTACTGTAGCTTTGTTCTTGACTATAAATAACCAACCAAACTAATAGTTATGGATTTTGATTTAACGCAGAAGTGCTTGCTTTATATCCTTTATAATGCTTGAACTATACAGTGCCATCTATCGGTGTAACTATATTAAATATATTTTCTTATTAGTAGTATCTTTTTGTGAAATTAAGCACAAAGCTACATAGTGGGTATCTGTGCTCTGCTCAACACGAGTATCGAAACCCGATTTCTAGCGTAGGAAATCCGCAAACATACAACTGTACCACCACAGAAACTAGTCGTTATATGGTGAAGAACTTAAAACGGTTTGAAATAATCTACCAGTCACGGGAGATAAGAATTTTGTTGTATCGTTCTATAATTAATTCTAATGTTTGTAATTTTTAACAAACTTATATTTGTTTCTCCTACATTATCCTATGAAGTAACATTTGTATTTATGTCAATTATACCATGTACTAGATGGGATATTGTACTGAACTAAATGTACTTGTGCAGGATCACCGAAAGTGTTCTATTTCAAGACTAAATAAAACCAAAATTATGAGCAATAAATATTTTTAATTTTTGACTTTGAAGTTCATGTCGGGCTGCATTGTAGCTCACAGAATATTTAATTATTCTCATGCTTTGTGATGTTACTAAAACGTTAAGCGTGTCTTATCTGACCCCTTTTAATTGTCAACTGACTGACTGACGGATAACGCACTACTGAGTATCTGAAACAAGTGATCCCTCAGGAAGGCCTTCGGTCCTCCTCTCGGGGAAATTAACAATAATAATACTAAATGATTTGCCGTCGAAGTGATGACAGAATAGGTAGGAATGTAATAGAGGATCTAAATACAAAATATAATAAAAATAATATTCTAAAATCTCTTGATAAAATATTGATGAATATATTATAAAATTAATTACATTACAGCTTATCCACCTAGATGGTTTTTAGAATGGAAATTATATGTATTTAAAAAATAAAACTAAATTATCTACATAAATTTTAAAAAATCACTTAATCATAAACTCCAATTAAATTCAGATCTATTTCCAATTCAATAAAAAAATTTTCAAACAATTGGCTGTATTATTAAATAAATCATTTAATATTTTACTTGATAAAATAGAAAATGTAAGTATTAACAATAAAAGACATACGTTTTGAATAATAAAAATAGAATGTCTAAGAAAGTGTGAGCAGGTAAATAGTATTCAAACGTGTGATTTTACGACATTATGTACCACAATACCACTAAAAGATTTAATCTTTGTTTTCAATTCATCAATAGAACAATATTGTTGTCCTTTCATAGAACTGAAAAAAAGAAAATTTGCCAAAATCTTAAGGCCAGTGAATATAAAGAAAAAATATGCATTTTGCGTTGTTAGACTCAACCACTTATTTGAGTAGAGCTTCGAAAGTTGAAGATAAGAAAAGGGAAAATAAAAATAAAAATAAAAAACTTTTTTAGCATTTAATAAGGAAAATGTGAACACTATAAAATTAGCCTAAATACTAGCTGGTCAAAAGTTGAAGACCATACCAAAAAGAAGTCCTAAACAGGGTAGGAAATGCCAGGCAAGTGGTCTCAGTAGTGAGTTGCACGGCCGTTATTGCGAATAACTTCAAACATTCGCTTTGTCATGGTCGATATAAGCGTTTGCAGAAGGCTGGCTGGAATGTTATTCCAAGTGGTGAAGATGGCTTCACGAATATCATGCAGTGTTTGGATCTGACGTCCATTTCTATAGACTTTCCTTGCCATCCACTCCCAAATATTTTCAATGGGGTTCAGTTCGAGCAAACACGCTGAATGATCCAAACGAATCACATTGTCCTGCTGAAAGATCCATTTATTTCCACACAAGCGTGGGCCTTTAGTCAATAAGGATGCTCTCTCCAACATGCCAATGTAGTCAGCTGCTGTTTGACGCCCCTGTATAACCTGAAGCTCCATTGTTCCATGGAAGGAGAAAGCACCCCAGATCATGACAGAACTTCCTCCACTGTGTCGTGTAGAAAATGTCTCCGGTGGGATATCCTTATCGTACCAGTAACGTTGGAAGTCATCTGGACCATCCAGGTTAATTTTTTTCTCGTCAGAGAACAAAACCTTCTTCCACTTTTCTATGTCCCATGTTTGATGCTTCTTAGCAAAGTTTAACCGAGCTATTTCAGGGTGTGGAATGAGGCGTGGCCTTTGAAGACATTTACGGTTTTTAAAGCTTTTCTCTCGTAGATGTCGTCTTATTGTTCTTGAGCTGCATTCTGCATCGGTAAGGGCCTTAATCTGGTTCGACGATCGGCTAGTGTCTTGCCGGACAACCCGTCGAATCTTCCTGCTCAACGCTGGCAAAATTTTCTTGGGCCGACTACTTGAAATTCTCGTTCCGTATCCATCAGGGTCTTTTAAGAATTTTGCAACAGCAGTTTTATTACGCTCAATCTCACCAGGGATGGCACGTTGAAAGAGACCTTGCTTTTGCAGCTCGAAAATTCAGCCACATTGAAACTCTGTCAACGTTTTAGCCCTTGCCATGTTTTTACCCAATGTAAAAGAAGATGTCAGTGGGAGATGTTAACAACGCTAACGCTTTTTGTTACATGCTCACCAATTAACACTTCAGTTCAGTATGGTCTTAAACTTTTGACCAGCTCGTATTCAGGCAAATTTCACAGTGTTCACATTTTTAACATTAAATACTAAAAAAGTTTTTTATTTTTATTATCCCTTTTCCCTAACAAAGCAAAATGTGTATTTTTCTTTGGTTTAAAGATTTTGGCCAGCAGTGTATATTAAATTTCTGTATGTATGATAATTTTATATTTTTTAATAAAAAAGTTTTTGAACAAGTGTTAGGAGTTCCAATGGGAGCTAACTACTCATCTTGTGTAGCAAAATTATATTTATATCTATATTAGTATAAAAATATATTCATTGAAAACAATACAAATCCAGATATTTTTACTTTAACTTATAAATATATTGATGATTTAATCAGCATAAATAATTCTGAAATATGTAATGTTATTTACACCATTTATCCAAAAGTTTGTTTGTTTGTTTTTGAATTTCGCACAAAGCTACTCAAGGGCTATCTGTGCTAGCCGTCCCTAATTTAGCAGTGTAAGACTAGAGGGAAGGCAGCTAGTCATCACCACCCACCGCCAACTCTTGGGCTACTCTTTTTACCATCGAATAGTGGGATTGACCGTCACATTATAACGCCTCCACGGCTGAAAGGGCGAGCATGTTTGGCGCGACGGGGATGCGAACCCGCGACCCTCAGATTACGAGTCGCACGCCTTAACACGCTTGGCCATGTCGGGCCTTATAATAATAAAAAAAAATACAAATTTAAAATACTTCGACCTACTGGGGGTCGTTAGATCCTTTTTCACACACATTTTAATGGCACCATCTTCGCGTCACATAGTGATGCTGAGGAGCGAGTCGTATGTGTTGATGTTGTCGCTGGGTTTCGTAAGATTCGGCTTCTTAATGTCATGCGCCTCTACGGGGTTAGGAGGTGATTTCCTTCTCGGCCTTGGACAGTTTTCTGGTAACGCAGGCTGATATCTTCCTTGGTGGCGTTCCTCTTTCTGGTGTGCACTCTATGGGTCTGCTTTTGTGGCCACTTAGACTGGTCGGGGCATTTCTTGTCGCCTGGACAGGTTCTACGTTTCACCTGGCCGAAAGCTGAGCCTTGGCAGGGCTGCTGTGTATCGGGTTCGTGATGTTTCGTTTGATGTGTCCGACCATTGGGCGTTTCTTGCTACATTTCAGGACTTTGTCCCTGTTTTAGGGGTCCTGGAGTGTGGAGGTTCAGTGTCTCTCACCTTTTTGAGGATTAAATTGAAGACGAATTGATTGCTTGGTCTAGGGTCTCTGTTTTGATAAGTCTTTCGACGAGTCTTGGTTGGGAGGTTTCAAGAAAGTCTGTGCCTTCTCGGGCATTGAGAATCTTCAAAAGGATATATATTTGGAGTATTCCAAACTATTCCATGCAGCGAGAATTTCAAGTCTGATATTACTAGAGTTCCACTGCGCAAGGCATGTGAGATGGTCAAGGCCAGACACATCTCTGGTCTGTTGTTGGAGAATGGTCAGTCATCTTCTGACATCTCTGACACTCTAGATGCGTGCCTTGACCTTTATAGCTTTTTATATTCAGCTTCACCCATGGACGAGGGTTTGTGGTAGAACATCACTACATGTATATAGAACATCACTACATGTATATAGAACATCACTACATGTATATAGAACATCACTACGTATATATAGAACATCAGTATGGGTGAATGTTGGTTAGCCATTCAGCCCATGCCACTTGGTCAGTGTCCTAGGTCAGATAGATGGTCGGTGGATTTCTATCGCCACGTGTAGCCTGCTGTCGGACCCTTTTTTGTCACACTTTTTAACAACTGTCCGACTAGTGGGTCAATGCCGCCTGGTACGCTGGATGGTCTCATTACACTTATATGTAAGGATCCCAGCCAGTCTGAAAATCTTTCCTCCTGGTGTCTCATATTTCTCTTGAATGTGGACACAAAGATTATTTCGAAAGTCCTGTGTGCCCGTTTGGGTGCGGTTATGCCTCATTTGGTTCACTACACTCAGACATGTCGCGTGTGCGGTAGAAGCATTCAACAAAGTCTAGTGCTTCTCAGGGACCTGTTCCACTGCATCACGGACAGTGATATCTCTGCTATCGTTGTGTTTCTTGATTAGAGCAAAGCCTTTGATCGAATTTACCACAAACTTTTGTAGTTTGTTCCGGAGAGGTGTGGTCTTCCTGTTGTTTTTGTCTGGCGTGTGCAAAACTTGTATGCGACCACTTTGAGCAGGCTCTTGATAAACGGATATCTGACGTCTTTCTTTCCCATCTCACAGAAGGTTCATCTGGGCTGTCCGTTATCCCCTTCATTTTATGCGTTGGTGATCAAGTGCCTGCTTTCTTATCTTTATCACTCGGTTTTGGTGCATGGCCTCCAAATGACTGGGGGTGTGGTTATAAAGTATGTATATTATGCAGACAATGTGAACCTGTTCCTTGTGAATTCAATATCCCTGTGTTCCGCGCTGACCATTGTCCATCGTTACTCTCAGACTAGTGCTACGCGGCTCAAATACGTCAAGTCTCGGGCTTGGTGGTTGGGCAAATGGGCTTTGTCTGCTCACCACCTGTTTGGACGGGATTGAACCCCTTACCCAGTCACTTGCTTTGGGGTTCGTTTTCTTGTGAGTCCTTAGGATGCCCTGCTCTTCTGTGTGAGGTTATTTGAGGCCGTGATGTGCTGCGCCATGTTGATACCCACTTCCAGGCTTTCAACTGGCGTGCAGTGCATAACATCCTTCCGGTGATGGAGTATGCTTCTTTTGTGGAATAACTATGCGACTGAGGTTTGTCCTTTGTGTCACTATCAGGCGGGATCTGTTCTGTACATTTTTTTTTTTTCCGACGTCGATGGCAATCTGGGAAAAGGTGGCCCACCTTTTCCGTGTTTCTCCACTTTCAGCTAGGACCATATTATACCACGTGCCGGTCTCTGTTCCCAGTCACTTGGCATTTTCGTTCCAATAAACATTAACAGTCATAAAGTACGTCATTTGGCTTCTTTGAAACCAATTTGTTTTCGAGCAAGCACCGGTGTCTTACTTCAAGATTCTGGGCAAGGCCAAGTATAGGCTGTTATTCTGTCTTGAGGCGAACTATCGGCTGCTGAGTCCTTGGGACTTTTACCATTGGTGGCAGCCGGATATTTCGCCTCTATATGCGGTGGGGAATCGGGTCGAGCTCGGGTTCTGACAGGCTGGGTCGAGCTCGGGTTCTGAGCCGCCCTATCTCCGCTCCTGTTTTATGTTGCAACGTATCTTATAAATATTAACATTTTTTATATTTTTGTAAATTTTACATTCTTATGACTTTGTTTCTATTTGTGTCTTGTAATTATTAATATCCTTGTATATAGATATATATGTATATTGTGTGTTGTAAATGTTATTAATATCCTTGTATATAGATATATATGTATATTGTGTGTTGTAAATGTTATTAATATCCTTGTATATAGATATATATGTATATTGTGTGTTGTAAATGTTATTAATATCCTTGTATATAGATATATATGTATATTGTGTGTTGTAAATGTTATTAATATCC
This sequence comes from Tachypleus tridentatus, assembly GCF_004210375.1. Lineage (NCBI taxonomy): Eukaryota > Metazoa > Arthropoda > Merostomata > Xiphosura > Limulidae > Tachypleus > Tachypleus tridentatus. The sequence continues at coordinate 8,905,989 of NC_134831.1, forward strand.
TTGTATATAGATATATATGTATATTGTGTGTTGTAAATGTTATTTTTATATATTGTAACTGGTTCAATTCTGTATCTATTTGTTTCATTAACTTCGTACATATCATTACACATGTATATATATATATAATTTGTAATTTTCGTTACTTGTTTGGTATATTTTCTTTTCCTTTTTATTTTAATTTGTATTTTATTATTCACTTTTGGATTTATTTCATTTTGTTGTTATTATTATTCTATATTTGGTATTCTGTATATACAGTGTATATATATGTATCCGGTATTCGGTATGTACAGTGTATATATATGTATCTAGTATTCGGTATGTACAGTGTATATATATGTATCTGGTATTCGGTATGTACAGTGTATATATATGTATTTGGTATTCGGTATGTACAGTGTATATATATGTATCTGGTATTCGGTATGTACAGTGTATATATATGTATCTGGTATTCGGAAGGTACAGTGTATATATATGTATTTGGTATTCGGTATGTACAGTGTATATATATGTATTTGGTATTCGGTATGTACAGTGTATATATATGTATCTGGTATTCGGTATGTACAGTGTATATATATGTATCTGGTATTCGGAAGGTACAGTGTATATATATGTATCTGGTATTCGGTATGTACAGTGTATATATATATGTATCGTGCTATTTTTTATATTCTTTTTGTTTTGTAAAACCTTTTCTTTAATTTGTAAATTAGTTACTTATTTGTATATGCCGGATAGGGTGTCAATAAATTATGTTAACCATGTGGCTGATATGAACCTATTTTTAGAAAACTAAACATCCTTCGGTTCAGCATTGGCGATTGTCAACTGCAGACACTCCATTTGGTTTGGCATGGACTTCTCCAGTCAAGTGTTGTGGGATTTGCTTCCTTGTGAGTCCTGATGCTGCCTGGGTGGAAGAAGTGCAACGTGTCAGTTCAAGATTATCGTTACAGCCCTGCTATCTTCTTTGGCAGGGCAGAGGTAGCGAAGAGGAAGATTCTTCCTCTGAACGACCACTGTGCGCGAGCTGTCAAGTTGCATGTCTTTACCTTCCCGTGGAGTGGTAAGACTGAGGCAGTATTTTGGTTGTCTTTAGTTGAGCCACCCAACAAGAGAGGACTGGGCATCCCATGTGTCCAAACCAAGCGTCTTTCTTTTTTCCTATCCACCACTTTTTACTGTCTCTCTTGAAAGAATCATTCCTGCACCCACTGACTCGTTTCCTGATTGGCACAGGGCTGTTCGACAGGGCCTGAATAAACCAATGTGTTTTGACCTCCCACTTGGTATGCTGACGTTGTCACGCCATGTCACGTGATATTCCGGCGGACTCCTATTCTCTCTACCGTCTGTTTAACCCGGAGTGTACTCAAAGGATAGAACAATACCACCCTGCTCGCCCATGGAACATTGTCTGGGGTCGGGTAGTGATGCACTATGTGGATAGTTACCTTCAGGAACATTGTCTGGGGTCGGGTAGTGATGCACTATGTGGTTACCTTCAGGCTTTTTACTGGCGCATCGTTCGTATCATCATACCAGTGAGAGAACGCTTATTCTTTTCTGGTATCAGTGTCACCGAGTCCTGTCCATTGTGTCATACTCGAGTGGAATCAGTCGTACACATGTTGGTCCTTTGTCCTTTATCGATTTGGATATGGGAAAAGGTGGCTCGCCTTTTCCGTGCCTCATCGATCTCGGCTGAGTCCATTTTGTATCACTAGCCGGTCACAGTTCCCATTCATCTGGCCTTTACGTTTTACTACACTCTATCAGAGTTTAAGTACGTCATCTGACTTACTCATAATCAATTACTTTCTGAGCGGGCTCCAATGTCGTACTTTAAGATACGAACTAAGGCCAGGTACAAACTGTTACTAAGTGCGAGGGACTTTTATCATCATTGACGCCCGGACGCCTCGCCGATGTGCACGCTTCAGGATAGCGGGGTTTGACTGATTTTTGATACTTCGTTCTATGTAATTATCATTTATTTTTATTCTAATTTTTTCGTTTATCTATTTTGTTTGTAATATTTATTTATTTTTGTATCCTATAATTTATATTTTTTTTAATTTTATGTACATATCGTATAACACGTGTAATGCTCATTTGTACGGTTGTTTTTTGTAATTAAATCCTAGATAATTTTTGTTTTTTTATTTTTCTTTAATCTTTGTGTTTCATTTCTTTTTGTAATTCTTTTTAATCATTTGTAATTTTCTACTTTCAGTTTTGTAGTTTTTTTTTTTATATAATTACTTGTACATACCTGTATATATTGTTCTTTTATGTACCGATTCATTTTTTTAACTTAATATTCAGTGTGTGTGTGTGTATGTATGCTTTGTTGTTTTTCAATTTCTTCTATTGTAATTCTCATGTTCATTTATACAGCTGTATATATTGTATATTTAATTGTTTTGTTATTTCATTCCATATCATTGTTGTACATTTTTGTATATACTTAGTGTTTTGTTTCTTGTACTGTTATCGTGTATAATAATTTCATAGAAAGGGCAGAATGCTAATTTCAAAGGGTAAATTTTATTTTACTTACCCCAAGATGGCAGTACCTTATTTTCATTTGTGTTTATTTATTTATAATTTATAATATGACGGTCAAATGATAAATGAGAGATACAGTTATTCATGCCCAGAAATAATATTTCACAAGTAATTTTCATTCTAATACACACTTAGTGAAGTTAATAATCTTAGGTAGGTATTAAACAAATACTGAAGTTGCATTTCACACATTCTGTGTTTAAACTATTTACTTGAAATTTGTTCATTACAAAACTACATAGTTATGACCTGAATATTTCATCGAAATAAGAACTCATAAGAGAAATTTGATATTGTAACAATGATTCAATTATCATTTAACCATCTGTTATTTCTGTGATACCGGAAATTAAATATTCTAAAATCCATCTATAGACGAAAAGGCTCAACGTATCTCCTCAGTTTGAATAAGACAAATCTGGTATGAATGAGATAATGTATATCTCATCTTCTATAAGGTTTGATAAAAACAAAGCCAAACTATCATACAGAGTTCCATACTGGAAAATTGTGAGTTTCGCCTGAAAAACTAAAAAAAAAATTGACAAAGACTAGGATTTTTTTTACAAATTAAAAATGCAGAATGGATGTTATTTTTTTTCCTGGAATGTTGTTAGGCCCGGCATGGCCAAGCGCGTTAAGGCGTGCGACTCGTAATCCGAGGGTCGCGGGTTCGCATCCTCGTCGCGCCAAACATGCTCGCCTTTTCAGCCGGGGAGGTCGTTATAATGTGACGGTCAATCCCACTATTCGTTGGTAAAAGAGTAGCCCAAGAGTTGGCGGTGGGTGGTGATGACTAGCTGCTTTCCCTCTCGTCTTACACTACTACATTAGGGACGGCTAGCACAGATAGCCCTCGAGTAGCTTTGTGCGAAATTCAAAAACAAACAAGCAAACTTTATTGTTAATAAGATATCCAAGTTTATTCATATTCTTTGGAACTTGGCATTTCTTCTGAATAAAAACTGGCATTTACTACATACAGTTACTAGTTTGAGGTTTGAGTAACATTAAATCTATCTGCAATCTCATATGTGTTCAAACGACATGGACTCCATTCAGTAGAACTCGGTATTTCTGAAGTCGATCAAATAGTCTATGACGTCACGTGGATATTTTTTGTAGTTTTATTATTTTTAATGTTATTAGAATGCTGATTTTAAGCTTATAAACCGAATATAATACTTATTTCCTTCTGTAACTCAGAATATTCTGTATCTGTATCGATATTCTGTATCGGCAATTACTATAACCGAGAATGCATTACACTATAAATCGAACATATTAACTACGTCATTCAAACATTTCAATCAGTAAATATTGCTAGTGTCGTAACAATTTCAGTGTGAAACATATAAGAGTCCACTGGATTTAAAAAAACCTCCAGAACTAATCTTATGTTTTGGTTTTCATATTTTATTTTACCGCCAGAAAAAAACAAGTAACCTTTAACTTCAAGCTATTCCCCACCACGTTTTCAGAAGGATAAGTAACAGGATAAGTAACCCTGTGAAAAGGATAAGGTTCCCAATATTTACAATCTTCTAGAAAATTCCAGTTTTTTCTTGGGAGTTAGTTTTCCTTAGAAGGAGGAAGATAGAAATAAGGGAAACCTGTACTTTAGTAATAGGAAAATAATAACAGTTTACAAGAAATTAAAACGAATTAATTACAAATACTAATTCCAATAGTAATTCTGTTTTTCTAGGGTACTTTTGAAAAACCCATTTAATTATTTTTTACCCATTACATTTTTGCATTATTATTCATTCAGCCCCAAAGTAACGTTTCGATGACTGGATTGTTAAAATACAGATTTTTAATTTTTTACTGTCTATGATTGTTTGTACATAATCCGGCTGTGATTGATTGTATATTATCCGGCTGTGATTGTTTGTACATAATCCGGCTGTGATTGATTGTATATTATCCGGCTGTGATTGTTTGTACATAATCCGGCTGTGATTGATTGTATATTATCCGGCTATGATTGTTTGTACATAATCCGGCTGTGATTGATTGTATATTATCCGGCTGTGATTGTTTGTACATAATCCGGCTGTGATTGATTGTATATTATCTGGCTATGATTGTTTGTACATAATCCGGCTGTGATTGATTGTATATTATCCGGCTATGATTGTTTGTACATAATCAGGCTGTGATTGATTGTATATTATCCGGCTATGATTGTTTGTACATAATCCGGCTGTGATTGATTGTATATTATCCGGCTGTGATTGTTTGTACATAATCCGGCTGTGACTGTTTGTACATAATCCGGTTGTGATTGTTTGTACATTACAGTATTCCCTCGCTATTCGCGGGGGTTACGTTCTTAACCCCCAGCGAATAGCGAAAAACTGCGAATATTGGATGCAGTTTTAAAACTTCTATGTATGAGATTATATACGGTACTAAATGCTTCCCAGACACTTTCTAAAGACACTCTTACTCATTAATACAGTAATAATGTAGTAATGTTGCATGCAGTCATGTATTTCACTAATGTAGTAATGATAATGTAAACACATTTTAATTTTGTACTGCAACAATATTTTAATCAAAAAGAAACGTACATAGTATAGTTACCCATACTGTATTACTGTACCGTAAAGTCATTTTCTATGCGTACAACACATGTATTAGAATTGACAGAACGTGGAACAAATTTAAAGGCAAACTTAGACAGATAAATACAGTACGCACAGTTCAGGTAATAATAATACAGTACAGTACAATTCAGTAATAACTGTTCGATAAAGACGTCAATCGATAAAACTGCTTGAGAGAGTAAATACAGACATACCCTCGAAAAGCGCTTTTAGTCTCTATGACCTACAAAAACCCGGTTTACCGAGCATTCGTTTTTATAACGTTACGACGCTAGCCTGGTATACCGGCATACGATGCGATAAGGTTAAGAGCCTAACCCGCGAATATGCGGGGCCGCGAATGGGGAACCGCGAATGGGTGAGGGTATACTGTATTCATTCAGCCCCAAAGTAACGTTTCGATGACTGAATTGTTAAAATATAGATTTTTAATTTTTTACTGTCTATGATTGTTTGTACATAATCTGGCTGTGATTGATTGTATATAATCGGGCTGTGATTGTTTGTACATAATCAGGTTGTGATTGTTTGTACATAATCCGGCTGTGACTGTTTGTACATAATCCGGTTGTGATTGTTTCTACATAATCAGGTTGTGATTGTTTGTACATAATCCGGCTGTGATTGTTTGTACATAATCCGGTTGTGATTGTTTCTACATAATCAGGTTGTGATTGTTTGTACATAATCCGGCTGTGATTGTTTGTACATAATTCACACGTCTTACTTTGCAGTGTATTGACGAAACGCCACCTTAAAGAAATTCGATTGCGTTTCAAGTTTGAGAAAATGATCTTAATATTTGTTAACGCTACTAGTTGTTTGTGCTTAGGGTAAGAGCATTGTGAGATTTGTATTCTCTAATGTTATAAATATTTATTCCAGTAAATATGGCCGAAAGATAATTCGATTTTCTATATAATTTATTAAATAGTTGTGTTAAACAATATCAAAGGCTTATTCATATAGAGTATGAATTTATTTAGATTCAAGTGAAAATCCATGGAATATCACATGAAACTCCAAATATAACTGGAGCCACTTTTCACGCTTCGTATAAAACTACTTTCTAGGTTTTTGTTTCGATGAATTATTATTTTTTCACTTGTAGTTTGATAAGTTATTGATTCTCGTTTCATGGACTTTGAACAACCTTTTCTAGTTAAAAATAATGGAATGATGCTTATCTTAGTTTAGAGTGCAGTTTCACTCAGTGGCTGTGTCATTAATCAGGTAGTCGTGTGTTCAAGTCTTGTTTGCAACGTGCCGTTGTGTTGATGAACAAGACACTTTACCCTTGTTTCAGTCTACCCAGCTGTCTGATTCGTACAGCTGCTTTCTGATCAGTGTCACTATTCACATTCAGTGAAACCTGAGGTTAACAATAGTTTCTGTTTGGATATATAGATATAGTAGGAACTTGACCTATCGATTACAGTTCTTGTTTGATATATAGAGGTGTGGGAAGGACTTGACTTATTTATAAGACTTTCTATTTGATAGTTATAGATATGAGAGGTGCTTGACCTATTGACACAATTTTATTTAACTTCGTCACTGAAAAGGTCAACAGTTACTTTTTAACACAAGTAACAAGGACAGTAATAAATTGATAAATTGGTATAATTTGCAACTTCTGTGATCAGAACGTTCTACCGGTATAAAATAAATCGTTTTATACTTAAGGGATTAGCTATTTAAATATAAGATATAAAACAATGATGTTACATATAACTACGGAGCGGCATGGCCAGATGGTAAAGGCACTCGACTCGTAATCCGCAGGTCGTGGGTTTGAATCCCTGTAGCTCCAAACATGCTCGACCTATCAGTCGTGAGGGCGTTATAATGTGATAGTAAAAGAGTAGCCTAAGAGGTGGCTAAATTAGGGGCAGGTGGCGCAGTTAGCGCTCGTGTAGTCTTACGCGAAATTCCAAAACAAACATTTAGAGTGAGTTTCTAGCTGTGTATTAAGAGAGCAACTCCACGTTACAGAAATTACTCCATGGAGAAATTAACGTATAGAGTGATTTGTAGGTTAATTTTTTTTTTTTCAATTTGAAACGATAGACAAGATGGATAGTATTTTGAGTAGAAAGCTAGGCAATTTTGAAGCTAGTGTATAAATTGCCTGAAGTAGAAACGTCAAAATTTATGATACTTTTTAGATTAATGAGGGTGACAAATATTGAGGTGGTAATAAAAAGCACGACACAAAAAGGTATCTACTGTGGAAGTTCTAAATGCAGGTCAATCACGAAAGGCAGTAGGAAAATTATTTGTGTCCTTAGGCAGAAAATACAGTTTGTTGGTTATAGTCAATTGTTACAGAAGGTTTGAAAATAATCTGAATAAAACCATTGCTAAAAACTCGATAGACTAAAAACATTAAAACTCTTCAAACGTTTCTTGCTGAATAGCTGAAACAAAGAAAATGGAATGAGACGCATGTACACAAAAGGATTGTTACATCGACTGGTAAGTAGAGAATTGTTTTCTGTTTTGAATGTGAAAAACGTGGACAAACTTGCGTGACGAATAGAAGGCAATACGAATAAGAAAACATTTCGTTATGTGTTACTATTTTAAGACACTTGACAAGAGCAAGTTTGATATAATGGAATGCCAATTGAATAAAGTCACAAGAGATGGCATATGTAAATACACAGCACTGATTCATTGTGATGCAAACATACAATCGTCAGAAGGCTGATCCAATTTTTATTGCGAACAGTGGGTAATAAGTGGAATAAATAATAACGAGTTAAATATATTTAAATCTTTATATTGAAAACTATTGAAACATTTTCCACACGACGCAACGTTGCAGGACAAAAACTTGGCATGAGGAAAACCCACGTTTGTGAGGTCGGAAATCAAATGGTTGTTCGCAGAAACGTTTATTAAATGTCACTGAAAGCCCTCACATGGTAAACCTAAAACTGAATCCGGGTCTAGATAAGATTATAAACATACCAACTCATCTTTGCATAACTTTAAATACTAAGACTTATTTTTAACTAGGCAGATGTTATAAAGGATAAATTTTTGTTAGGGTTAAAATCTGTGTATCATCATATCCACATTCGCGACGATAACTCTACTGTTATTAATGTGATTACAAAAGTACAATTACGTATCAAGTTTCTCTATTGATCATTTTACTCGTAATATTTATAGTATAAAAACTGTCATGTTTACGATTGAGTCAAATAGTCACCATTCATCGGATAATGGAGTCAAGAGATTCAACAGTTTGGGAAGAGGAGAAAATTGTAAGTATTTATATCTGGGTTTCGGTTTTCTTATTGGTAAAGAAGAATACGAATGGTCAGGGTGTTGGATGTGTTTGAAGTGTGAAAGTAAAAGTTACTTCATTTTGTATTCTTTCAAATACATGGGAAATACAAGCTTATTAGTGACAAATTCCTGGTGATACTTGAAATAATTTATTTCTAAAATACGGTAGTTTCTATTCACGTACTTACGAGACTTCTTAATTTTTGTCATATTCATGTTTAAGTACTTTTTTCCCTAAAATTTATCTGAGCTTTTATTTAATTTTATTTGTGCATAGCTCATCTTTGGTTACTTAATAGGATAAAACTATTTGCACAGTAGAACAAAATGGTAGATATTGGGTTGTATAGAGAAGTTTGTCGCGTTAGCTATTGCGCGTGAGTGTACATGATATGTCAATTCCTGGATAAGAACTTTATCGCTGGTTTTGTCGATGGCCAATAATTGCACTGCATTGAATTGTAATCTGGGTATAACACCTCCCATGACGGTGATACTTTTAAGACAATATAGGAGAAACAGGTGTGTAAGATCATGAAGAGAAAAGGAGACGCTCGCAGTGGGTTTAAAGAGGTGAAATAAACATCATAGAAGTTTAACTAACAAATACCAAAAAATACCAGGAGATTTGAGAAAGTACGAATAAATTGGGAAAGGCAAGGTAAAGAAAGTGGTATAGTGTCAGTAAATAAGAAGGCTCAGTTCTAAATGTGTTTTAATAAGTGTAGCAGTTTCTTACGAAAGTAATAAGTGAAACATAAACAAAGCAGATGGAAATAATACGTTTAGTTTGAATTTTGCGAAAACTTAGACGAGGACTATCTGCCCTAGACGTCCCTTATTTATCAGTTTAAAACTAGAGGGAAGACAGCTAGTCATCGCCACCCATCGTCTACGGACAGTAGAATTGGCCGACACAATATAACGCCCATACGGCTGAAAGGGCGAGCATGTTTGGTGGGACGGTGATACGAAACCATGAGCCGCAGATTGCAAATCAAGCGCCTTAAGCATCAGACTATATCGGACCGGACGTAATAAGGGAAAGCGAACTGTAAGAAGAGAGCATGCTCGTAACAAGGTGGTGTCAAAGCGATTGTAACAGCTTTGTAACACGACCTAGAGTGAAATCCTGTCAAAAATAATGGGAAACTGCTGATAATTACGAAACTGGCAAACACACAAAAGCAATAAACAAAACAGGATATCAAATTTTCTTTCCCATGAACATGCTACAAATTGCCCTTGAATACACCACATATAACTGAGTAAACATACTATATATATATTTATATAACATATTAAAACATACGATGATTATATGATTACATACAAACGTGTTCTTCTGCTGAGAAAGAGTTGTCTACTTCCCTACAGATATTTAGTGTCTTCAGTATGTTTTAACAAAGTTTGTTGTTGTTGTTTTTCAATTAATCTCTAAACATTTATTTGGTTTTGACTTATTTTTAACAGACATTAATAGGGTGCGAATGCTCCTGCCTAGTTTGACGTCATAATGATGTAGCGTCACACACATGACGCCATGTATGATCTGGTCCTGGAACTTCCTATTTGACAGGAGTTTATATGGCAGAAAAAAAGTGTTGAAATTTATGAGATATTGGCATCTGTGATAGCGATTACATTCAACTAAAATGGGAAGAGATAGTAAAAAAGGCCATATTAGAGGACAAGATTGTGGAATTGGACTTGTGTAAGTAACGAAATTCGAAGAAATCAGGTGTAGCGAATAGACACTTGACTTGTATTGATAGATAAGTGATAGAAATGAGTTGTAAATTTCACATGAAATGCAGTCACGCTTGTCTTTAGGCCTTATTAATTGAAGTCTTTATTCTTTTTCTATTACGTACAATAATATTTTAACGTTTAAAAGAAATTATTCTACGTTACTTTAAAACGAACAAGACCAATGCAAAATGTATACACTTAGATGAACCTTTGCCGTGTTAATGCTAAATTAGGTCCTCTATTTGAATTATGTATCTTAATTATTTATTTTGTAATCAGAGAATCTTAGATTCAGTAATAGTAATTTCAGTTGGAATTAATAAAAGTGTTTGATAGATCAGTTCAGGTTGACAAGAATCTGCTCAAATAAAGTAAAATTATATAAATATAGTTGTGAAAAAATTGGAAGCTTCAGATACATTTGTTTATAAACTAACTTTCAAAAGTTTTTGGCTAATTCTGTGATATTTGTCACTAGAGAAATACTTTAACAGATTAACAATTGGTCTTGGTATTCTCGACGTTAAACAATATTGACCACTGATGAACTGTTATTACAACAGTCACAACTTACAATAATGTATCGTACCTTTGTTGAATATGCTAGAATTATGATTTCTTAACAATTGTTTGTTATCGTTGCACTTTCTTTCAGTCGTCATAATCGTCACAATTTTATTAATACCCAATTGCTAAAGTAAGGAAGTCCTTAGTATCATTTGCTAGTTATTTTGGTTCTTATATGTTGCTTTTTAGAGGTAATAAAACAAATCTCTACACTACGATTTGCCCCAAATAGACGGTTAATAATAATGTAGCACAGTGGTTGTTAGTATGTTACTAATAATAATGTAACACAGTGGTTGTTAGTAAGTTACTAATAATAATGTAACACAGTGGTTGTTAGTAAGTTACTAATAATAATGAAACACTGTGGTTGTTAGTAAGTTACTAATAATAATGTAACACAGTGGTTGTTAGTAAGTTACTAATAATAATGTAACACAGTGGTTGTTAGTAAGTTACTAAAAATAATGTAGCACAGTGGTTGTTAGTAAGTTACTAATAATAATGTAACACAGTGGTTGTTAGTAAGTTACTAATAATAATGAAACACTGTGGTTGTTAGTAAGTTACTAATAATAATGTAACACAATGGTTGTTAGTAAGTTACTAATAATAATGTAACACAGTGGTTGTTAGTAAGTTACTAATAATAATGTAACACAGTGGTTGTTAGTAAGTTACTAATAATAATGTAGCACAGTGGTTGTTAGTAAATTACTAATAATAATGTAGCACAGTGGTTGTTAGTAAGTTACTAATAATAATGTAACACAGTGGTTGTTAGTAAGTTACTAATAATAATGTAGCACAGTGGTTGTTAGTAAGTTACTAATAATAATGTAGCACAGTGGTTGTTAGTAAGTTACTAATAATAATGTAACACAGTGGTTGTTAGTAAGTTACTAATAATAATGTAGCACAGTGGTTGTTAGTAAGTTACTAATAATAATGTAGCACAGTGGTTGTTAGTAAGTTACTAATAATAATGTAGCACAGTGGTTGTTAGTAAGTTACTAATAATAATGTAACACAGTGGTTGTTAGTAAGTTACTAATAATAATGTAACACAGTGGTTGTTAGTAAGTTACTTATAATAATGTAACACAGTGGTTGTTAGTAAGTTACTAATAATAATGTAACACAGTGGTTGTTAGTAAGTTACTAATAATAATGTAACACAGTGGTTGTTACTAAGTTACTAATAATAATGTAACACAGTGGTTGTTAGTAAGTTACTAATAATAATGTAACACAGTGGTTGTTACTAAGTTACTAATAATAATGTAACACAGTGGTTGTTACTAAGTTACTAATAATAATGTAACACAGTGGTTGTTAGTAAGATCGCGCTAAAAGTCTGTGTACATTAGGTTCCTATGGACGATTAACAAATATGTACTGATGATCATGTACTGTCTTGGTAATAACTGACAAAACTTACTGCTAAACTAAATCATTCATAGATACATTAAGCTTTCCTCTAAACAACCACAACCCAGGTGAGTTGTCCAACCTCGATACACAAAATGAATAGTTTTCTGGACACGGAGTTGACAAGTATTTTCAACAGATCCGCTTTGGGGACCATTTTTAAGTTAAACACTTAACTCTTATAAGGGGCGTGAAAATACTTGGTTAATATTTATCGATTTGCTTTCCTCTAAGAATACAAAATTAACACATTTAAAACTTTAAGATAATGTCATTAAGACACGAGTATAGAAATTTAGAAATGTAATATACATTTGCATATATTATTTTAAAATCCCACTTTAAAAGAAATTGAAACATGAACGTTCCCAATGAATCACTCATTGAAAGGTTTTAAAGTGCTTTAACACTCAATCATTACAGAAACATTGTTTCTTTATCTTAGCAAAACAATGCTATATGTATTTATAATTATAAAAATAATGAGTTATTTTTAACCTGTAATTTGTCTGTCGTTGTCTGCGGTATGACCATCTTCGCACGATCTGAAAGTCGCGAGTCCGAATCTCCTTCACTGAACTTGTTTCCTCTTTTCTTAAAGTTAGTCAGTCCTGATGTTCTTTGATAAAAGAGTTGTTGACGGAAGTTACATTTAGTCTACAACTGAAAATTAGAGAAGACTAACACAGAAAGCTTTCCAGCAATTTTACTCGAAATGTAAAATAATTAATCCCGTCACGTTCTCTTTAGAGAATTTCTACAATCGGTTAAATTTCATGTGCATATGAAACCTGCAATAGTTGTGGGAACTTTGTATATATATAATCGCATTTATTATCCGCTTAGCAAAAGAAAACAAAATTATACAACTTTGAGAAACATACGTATGTCCATGCGTTATACATAAATATAACAAAGATGAAGAAAAAAAGAAACGCAAAAAACAAGATTCTAGTTCTTACGCCTTGAGGATAATTCGCGTCTTTTCGTGAACAACATCTCACAAAAATTATACAAAACTGAAATCTAACCTTATACCAGTTGTCAAAAATATAAGTTCTAAAATTTTAGGCAATTGTTAAGAGGAAGGGTAATATATTATTTAAAGTTAATCAAGTTTTTCTGTGAACACTTGAATCTGTAAATACGCTTCAGATAAGATATGATGTCAAAGAAGTACCGTATTTTTCGGTGTTTAAGATGCACTTTTTTTCCAAAAAAAAAAGGTGTTTGAAAGCCCCCTGCGTCCTATACGCCGAAGATAAAAATATTATGCCTCCCTAGGGGTCTTTTGAAGCGGTTTATGGCGAGAAAGCAGTTTTTTTTTTTTGTTTCCTTAATGTTTAAAAGCACCAAACCATTTTTTTTACTTCCTCAGAGTGTAGAAACTGTAAAAAGGAAGTTAATGTCACCAAACATGTTTGAGGACAAGTGTGAGTGAACTTTCAGAACTTGTTTTCATTGATGCATGAGAAGATTTTGAAAGTTTTCATAATGAATGAACAATATTTTAATGTAAATGTATGAAACAACCATATTTTATTATAGACACTACTTTTGAAGTGTTCTAAAGAATAATAAAATATTACCCTGATGTTGAACAAGTAACTAAACGATAACTCAGAATTTTTTTTCCTTGAAGATGGCCTTTAAAATAGGGGTGCGTCTTATGCATCAAAATATACGGTGTTTAACATCAGTGAATTGTGTTTCCGACATAAGTAATATAACACTAAAACTGGAATACCGTTACAGAACCCTTCATGTATACAGTATTCTATAGAAGGCAATCTTTACCGTTATCCAAAGAAGCGGATAAAATGATATAGCAAATTGTATAGTATAGCAGTAAATTGTATAGTATAGCAGTACATTGTATAGTATAGCAGTACATTGTATAGTATAGCAGTACATTGTATAGTATAGCAGTAGAAACCAAAACAGTTCCGAATAATGAGAGGTTTTATAACTTTTCTTTTGTAACACATCGAGTAGAGTATTTCACTTGGCAGCAATAGCTCAGCATTAAGTTGTTCAATATACCGCTTTTTGCTTATAACAAAGATTATAAGTTCTTCGTCTTAATGGGTGAAATATTTCATAAATATCTATCATCTGACATTATTCAGACAAACATTAAATTTATAAGTTTAACGTGTAATATCAAAACTGCTTTTTCTATCTGTGCCTGTATTTGGAAGATAATGACAATTTCAATTGATGGCATCACCCAGTAATCAAAATTATTATAGAAAGCTGTAAGTTGGTTACTGTCAAAATTAATTTACTTATAACTAGTTTTCAAAATTAAAAATTTGGACATTTCTTTCCCCCTCTGGTTTTTCTTTAATTCTGACTTCATAAATTTCTTAAATTAATTGTAGATACTTAAAGGATCAGAGGTTGTTTGAAATACTGGGTTTATTATATCAAGTGATAAATAACGCAGGAAGATCACAATTTTTTTTAGGTGATACAACACTTTCTTATATTCAAATGCGAAGGCATTGGGAACAGACCTGGAGATCGTTATGAAAGTCCAGTGTTTTCTGGTGACATGTATAACTTTAACAACATTCCTTGTTTGTTTGTTTTTGAATTTCGCACAAAGCTACTCGAGGGCTATCTGTGCTAGCCGTTCCTAATTTTGCAGTGTAAGACTAGAGGGAAGGCAACTAGTCATCACCACCCACCGCCAACTCTTGGGCTACTCTTTTACCAACGAATAGTGGGATTGACCGTCACATTATAACGACCTCCCCGGCTGAAAAGGCGAGCATGTTTGGCGCGACGAGGATGCGAACCCGCGACCCTCGGATTACGAGTCGCACGCCTTAACGCGCTTGGCCATGCCGGGCCTAACAACATTCCAGGAAAAAAAATAACATCCATTCTGCATTTTTAATTTGTAAAAAAAATCCTAGTCTTTGTCAATTTTTTTTTAAGTTTTTCAGGCGAAACTCACAATTTTCCAGTATGGAACTCTGTATGATAGTTTGGCTTTGTTTTTATCAAACCTTATAGAAGATGAGATATACATTATCCCATTCATACCAGATTTGTCTTATTCAAACTGAGGAGATACGTTGAGCCTTTTCGTCTATAGATGGATTTTAGAATATTTAATTTCCGGTATCACAGAAATAACAGATGGTTAAATGATAATTGAATCATTGTTACAATATCAAATTTCTCTTATGAGTTCTTATTTCGATGAAATATTCAGGTCATAACTATGTAGTTTTGTAATGAACAAATTTCAAGTAAATAGTTTAAACACAGAATGTGTGAAATGCAACTTCAGTATTTGTTTAATACCTACCTAAGATTATTAACTTCACTAAGTGTGTATTAGAATGAAAATTACTTGTGAAATATTATTTCTGGGCATGAATAACTGTATCTCTCATTTATCTAGTTGTAAGAATAGTGGCCTAAATATGTGAGCCTGTATAACACCATCAAACTATGGATTTACATCTGTTGCTAATTGTGTCTAACGTATTTATGAAATTACCCACAATATCATAATTCAAAATTTTTTGGTCGTGGAAGAAACCAGTGTCTGTATAGTAAATTTATTTTAGTTTCATAAAATTATTACGGTAAAAATATCACAAAAGACTGAAACAATTTATTCACTTATTTTAATTTAAACTGTGAAATTGACTACATGAAAAACACAACGCTATTTAAGTATCCGGTCATCCCTTAAGTAATGTCCGATTTTAGGTTCAGAAAAAGAGAAAAAAATTCAAACGCTTTTAATTTTATTTAATTAATAATGTATGTTTCATTATTATTAATTACTTCCTGCCAACGGTTCACAAGCTTCTGAATACCACTTATATAAAATTCTTGGGGTTTGGAAGACAAGAATGTGGTGAGGGTAGTTTTGACATCTTCATGTGTTCCAAACTCTTTTACATCAATATAGTTCTGCAAACTACGGAATAGATGATAATCAGATGAGAGAAGGTCTGGAGAATAAGAAGGATGTGGAAGTTTTTCCCTATCTAGCTCTTCAATCTTTGCAGATGTGATCCTTGCTGTACAGGACCATGCATTATCCTGGTGTAACACAACACTTTTATGATTGATCAAAGCAGGCCTCTTTTCTTTCAGTGCAACATCCAAGCACACTAACTCTTGACAATAGAAATTTGATGTAATCGTTACATTGAATGGCAGCAACCCAAAGTAGATCTCCCCAACAATATCCCCAAACACTGAACAATACTTTCCTTAGGTGAAGATTCATTTTAGGCCGTGCATTAGCCACTTTGCCTGCACTGAGTCATTGTCTGCGGTGCTTAACATTTTCATAAAATATCCATTTTTCATCTCCAGTCACTAACCTGTTCAAAAAAGGTGAGTTACGTTCACGAGAGTGCAGAGAAGTGCAAATGTCCACTCATGCTCCAAGGTTGGGGGACCCATTTTCCAAGTGTTGACACCTTTTAAAGCTGTTGCAACGGTAAACTGTTGAATGGGTTGAATTAAACTTCTATACTAGTTCTTCAACTGTTGTAGCACAATCTTCATCAATTGTAGTCAGCAGTAAGTCATCATTAAACTCAACAGGACGAACTGAACGTGGAGCATCACTTAAGCTGTAGTCACCTGATCTGAACTTCTGAAACCACCGACATTTTCTTTCATTGAGAGACTCCTCACCATAAACACCTTGAATGTTTTGTGTAGTTTCTGCTGCATTATTGCCTTTTTTAAGTTCATAAAGGATTATGTGCCTAATGTGTTCCTCAGACACATCCATCTTCATAAGAGTTTATTTGATTAATGATCTGCCAGAGTGGAGTTGGGTTGGTTTCTTTTATTTGTCTGAATATTTTTATACACGTCCTACTACATATTTTAGTCATTAAAACCTTCTACAAAGCCAGAAATGATGAAGCACTTTCTGTATTAAATTTTCAGCATTACTTATAGGATTACCTGATACATCTATGAATAGCAACGGCATTTGTGAAATTCAGCAGACTTTATTTATCTAATTTCTTCCAATGAAGACTGAAGTAAAGTCTTTCATTTTAAAATGAAGATTTTTTTATTCATAAACACTGTATTCTATCATATTTCCGATGGCTTACTATATGTAATGCATTTTTGATGGACTGCCCTAAATTATATCTATTAAATTGGTCAAACGTTGCTGTAAAGTTTAGCATGACCTAACTGGAAATCCGGAGATTCAAGATTCATATATCGCTAACACATAAAGTAAGATGCTCCGCGCTTTTGTGGTGTGGTTGCGTTATAAGAGTAGAAGTAAACTTTATTACTCGATCTGATAAGAATGGGCAGTGGGTGTCGTTGGTTACCTGCATCTTTCTAGTCTATCTATTCAACGGTAGTACGATGTTCGAAACAAAGTTATTACTTCTGTTAAACACAATTTATTTTATCCTTCGTGCTTTATTTCTCTAGATGATTAAATTTTTGCAAAGTATAACAGTGTAAGCTCGGTAGTAATTGCTAAACGAAATGTGTTTGCCAATCAAGCGTTGTTAAACGTTATATAGGCGGCAGCTTAAATTAGCTGTTTTCAATCTAAAACAGGTATTACTTACGGATTGTATCATTGACAGAGAAACTTATCTCTGAGACAAGTTGTCGATTCGTTTTAATTGGATTTTGAGATATTCGACTTGGAACGTAATGTAATCATCTCAGCGTCAATTAAGCAAGACTACCAGGCTGTTGTTACATATGATAAAAGCTGTCGTTATTATTTATTCACGTGATTAATTAACGTGAACACTTTAGGATATAATCACTTTTAAATAAAGGTTTTTTGGCATGAGGATTCTGTTTATCAATTTAAGTCAACTAATGTAATTTTACTTGGATTTAACTTCTATATTTTGATGCTATTATTGGTTTGACATAACACACAAGAATAATGTTTTACAGTTATTTGTCAAATAACTAGTTTTTATAGTTCCGTATTTAGTTTTGGCTTTGTTCAATAGATTAGAACTATATCAATGCTTTCACTAAAGAGAGAACTGATTTTCCACCAAACAACTTTGTAGTAATTTAAACGCAAAGAAAAGTGATTATATTTTATGCCGTTCACTTAGAAATAAACCTTCGAATCAGAGGACATCACAAACGTTACGAGAAGGTTTATAATTATAAATAACTATTGTGTGTCCTCAGTGACACAGCGTTATGTCTGCGGATTTACAACCCTAACCGAGAGGCAGTCCACTCTGTAGATTAACTATTACCAATCACCAATACTAATGAGTATTAATTACAATGAAATCATCATAAAGTCACTTAGTACAACTTCATTATTTTTATTGAGAAATGCAATTGGATACCAGAAAGTTATATGATTATTCAAAACAATACGTATATTGAACTAAATACCGATGACACGGGAGAGTTTTAAAGAGTTACATTCGCGCAACAAATTTTTTCTTGCAAATTTGTCTTTGACGGTAATTAGTGATCCACTTTGTACATGGAAATTAATAGGTTTTTAATACAAGAAGATCTTTAATATTTCTGTATTTCGTTTTTTATATTAAAATTGTTCATAATTTTGACAATAATAAATTTTTAGACTTCAAAGTTATTTACTTCTCATTTGTCACAATTTTAAGTGAATATAACTTCCTTAACTGGTATCTGTTTAAAAGCTAATGGTATAAACGTAATATAACTGTGAATGTTTTCTTGCTAATGTGAAGAGTTACAAACATAATGTAATTTAATTCAACACTACTCTTGTTTTTCAAGTAGAAATTTTAAATTTTGATCTCCCGATCGCATCTAATTTTCAACGTTTACTAACGAAGCATCAGTGTCTGACTAAATTACTAAATATTAATTAAATACCAAGTTTTATCGAAGAAATAACCGCTCTTGGTCTTTAAAACGAAACTTCTAGTTCACTTAAAAATGTTACGCAAACAAATATTAGTTGAGTTGAGTGCTAGGTTACACTCTAAGGAGTTATAGGATGTCAAATATTAGTTGATTGGAGTGCTAGGTAACACTCTAAGGAGTTAAAGGATGTCAAATATTAGTTGATTTGAGTGCTAGGTAACACTCTAACACTCTCAAGAGTTATAGGATGTCAAATATTAGTTAATTTGAGTGCTAGGTAACACTCTAAGGAGTTAAAGGATGTCAATTATTAGTTGATTGGCGTGCTAGGTAACACTAAGGAGTTATAGGATGTCAAATATTAGTTGATTTTAGTGCTAGGTAACACTAAGGAGTTTTAGGATGTCAAATATTAGTTAATTTTAGTGCTAGGTAACACTAAGGAGTTATAGGATGCCTCGCGTGGTCTGGTTCTACACTTTCCTATTCAGTCATCATCTTTCTGTTTTGTTTTGTTTTGTTTTGTTTTGTATTTGCACCATAAGTTTCACAACAGTTTCATTCTGTTTCCATATCGATGAAAGTCTCCAACTTACTAGTGCAGGGGTGATCGATATCGTCCCAGAAGTGTTGTGTTGGATTTGATAAAGAGGTTTATCTAGCATTACCTCACATAACCTGATATACGCATCCACATAATTGTCTTAAGATACTGTTAGATTAACTTCTGGGACTAACCATTTTCTATGTTATGCATTACTGCCTATTAGTCAGTCTTAAATGTTGTTGTTTTTATGATTTCATTTCTTGAGTCCCTCCTCTGATCCAGTGGCAAGTTTGTAGGGTTACGATAATACAACCGTGTTTTGACACTTGTCATGGACTCAGCATTGATAATCCAATGTGTAGCTTTGTGATGGATAACAACTAACTGATTGATTGAACAACTTTATTGAAAAAAAAAACACATTAAAAACATTTAGAACTTACATGATGAATTATCCTAAACAAGACGTGATACGTGTAGATCATCTTCACTTTTTAAAGTTAACTGTAATACGTATTGCATAATTACCTTAATAATTATACGCATATAATGAATGTACAATATTTTAAGTATATGTAATCCATACTTATTATAATCATAATAATATTTTACCTTCCAAAATTCATAACATTTAAATATTCATATAATTATACTTCAATTAAATTCATACCAATGTACTACTTTAAAATTTTCAATAATAGTTATTCATTTAAATATATATTATCTCACTTTGAAAGCCGCCCAAAGGCACAAAGGAATATCTGTGGACTTGCAACGCTAAAAACCGGGTTTCGATACCCATGGTAGGCAGAGCAGAAATAGCCCATTGTGTAACTTTGTGCTTAACTTTAAAACAAACTTCTAGCTCCACCCTTTTGCTGTTTGCTCCAACAGCCTTATGTTGTTGTTCCACGAAATTATGAATGGTCAATCAACTATTTCGGCCAGACATGAGCAGGTGGTAAGGTACTCGACTCGTAATCCGAAGGTCGCGGGTTTGAATCCCGTCGCACCAAACATGCTCGCCCTTTCATCCGTAGGGACGTTATAATGTTACGGTCAATCCCACTATTCGTTGGTAAAAGAGTCGCCCAAGAGTTGGGGGTCAATGGTTATGACTAGCCGCCTTCCCTGTAGTCTTACACTGCTAAATTATGAACGGCTAGCGCAGATAGTTTTCGTGTAGCTTTGCGATAAAATAAAAAACAAACAATCGTGGCATTTTCTACCTACAGTTTACGCTTTGTGTCCATGTTGACTTTAACAGAGTTCAGTGTCTCCAAATATCTATTTTACTTTGTCTTGTCCAAATTTAATGCGGTAGTTGTATGATATTTATCATGAAGTTCCTGAGGCAAATTTTGGCCAGTCTAGAATGTCTTAACTTGAAAGGCAAGCGGGCCAGTGATGGAATTCTGGTTTATACAAACTCTTTATCTTTTCTCTATTTATCTCTTGCATTACTCTGACGTCACTTCTCATTGTTATCCCTATATGAGAAATTCCCGAAATTTCTTCTGTCTTTCTGACGACGAAACCGATGAGATTTTAAACAACTTTCTCACATTCAGTTCTTCATGACAAAAAGCCGCTTGTTTTCTTTTAAATATAGGGCCAAACGTTGATTAATGGTTCTGTGAGTTACAGGTTTGTGTGTCGTTATGGGAAAATTAAAACGTATTCCGTATTTTCAGGGCGTGGAAGCGTTATCAGAAAGACGATGATCAATCTCCACCGTTCCGTCACAGAAGAGCAACACAACTGTTGACGGTAGGTATTTTTAACTTGGAGTCTTTCTCTGGTCTATCAGTTTCCAATTAGGGACGGTTCGCGCAGGTAGCCCTCGTGTAGCTTTACAAGAATATCCAATAGCAATCCAACAATAACCCCTTTCTGTTTATATGACTCAACTGCACAACCGGTTAAGTACAATACATATCTTTTATAACCTGTGGTCCCTACTTCTTTTCTTGTCAGATAGACTTACTCAACGTTGAATTAATTACTTGACAAGAATCTAAAGAAAGATCATCTTGAGAAGTTTATTATACATGATAATAATAGGAAATTCATGACAATAACAGCAATTGTCATTCAGAATAATAATAAATTTATCATAGATTATAATAATGAGAAATTCATCATACATGATAATAAAATTAATGTTAACATGTCAATAATAGGTTTAAATAGATTTTCCGCCATCAGTATATGTTCTAAATGTTGTCCACCTCGGTGGTGCGGCGGTATGCCTGTGGGATTACAATGCTAACAACCAGGTTTTGATACCCGTGTTGGACAGAGCACAGATAGCCCATCATAGCCCAACCGCTTAGCTCAAAGTAATATCAGATATCAGTTATTATTGCACTAAAATGGAACTGTTTCTATGTAATATGACTTTAATATAAAGATAGACTATGGCTAGATTCTAATATATTGTGCTAATCTCAACAGGAAAATTTAAAAAAAGGACCGCAGGGTGGTGTAATAAATCTGTATGATGGGTAGAAGGTAAACGAACATTGTAACTGACACTCTCAGTTCATCAAACATCGACAAAACAGTGACATGGAAAGAAACTTAGCCAAATGTAACCTGATAACTCACATTTCTCAGTTCATAAAATTCCTTTCATATTTGTATAAACGAACAATTTTCTTTCATGATACATTTTTCTAACACGCAAGCATGATTACTACGGTATTTCAAAAAATAAGTTATAATATACCTATACAACTTTTAGCAGATTCACTTCTGCCAATTACAATGTTAATATATTTTTTATTTATTATTAGACAGAACCTGCAAAATGAGTTCCAGCTATCAAAACATTTTGGCTAAATGCATTACCTATTATTTTTGTAGAGCGAGATTCAGTTTCATATCCCAATTCGTATTTATTTATTCACATTTATTATTATCCTATACAGTATATGTTATACCAGCAGTTAAGAGCTGGTTTTGAAACCCGAAGTGGGCAGAGCTCAGTATATATTTTTTTGTATAGCTTTGCGTTTGACAAAATACAAACAACGCAACGTTCGCGCTATTATTGTTAAAGTTAACGATAAATATCGATCTTATTCCAAATCTTTGAATTATACTTCCATATCAATAGTGTAACGCACTGTTTGCCATATTACTAGTAATTTTCTTTATTGTAGAAACAACATCGTACGTTAAGTAAGAGATGAGAAAAGACCTAAAAATGTTTATATAACTTTGACAGTCATATATGTTCGTTAACTTAAAGTATTCGGTAACGAAACTAAAACCCTTTAAACTAAGAGCGGATAAACGACCGGAGTAGCTAAGACTCTCTTAACACGTAAAAGATACGTGATGAACTCGCCACCCACCACGTGTCCACAAGCAGGGGAAGTAAACCCCAAACTAGGGACGGTAACCTTTCATATCTTGGTGACGACTTACCGCACTCATCAGCTATTTGGGTACCCGGCAGGGGGCTGCAGCTATATCCTGCATGATGAAAGCTATTGTTTGGGGTGTCAAACCAAAGCTGCTTGTCACCAACTGGGAATGGTAGCTTCCGAGAGATCCCTCAGCAACAAAGGAAAGCTTAGTCTTCCATCAGTAATAGAGGAATTGATAGTTACCTATTTATCACCAAGTCACTTACCCAAAGTGAATCTGGTACAACTGACATTGCTACCACTAGAGGTAGTAGCCGAACCACAGAGGTGAACAGCATAAGTTATATTACCTTACCTAGTAAGGAGAGTGACAACCATACCACTGTGGTATAAACCCGAATAATGACAGTCGTCAAACCACACAGGTGGACGGGTTAAGTTATCTCGCCTAACGAGATAGAGAGAGAGAAATGACAGCAATACCATTACAATGGATGGCAATTATTAATCAAGAGAAGGAACAGATATTTTCACAGAACGGATAGGCACAACAGTGTTTGTGAAGCTACTCTTAAGAAAAATGACATGTGACTTGTGTCCACATGAGTGTATGGTTTTTTCTAAGTTTGCAGCCCTCCTGGTAAACAAACATAACTCGTAGGCACAAACACGTTGTAAATTCTGTGGAAAAGACGATAACAACCATCACGCTATCGCTTGTCATGATCCCAAGTGTCCATATCGGCGAACTTTGATGTTCGCTGCAGATTACTACAACTTTGGTTGCGATATTTACGAAATGAAATTTAAGACTAGGTCTGGCTTATCTTAACATGAGAGACATCGGCATCCTACCATCAGAAACGCCAGGCGTATACTATCTCAAGCAGTCAGGGCGCCGTCGGAACGCCCACGCCGGGTAGTATGGTCCGAGAAAGAAATACGAACCCTTCGGGATGTGGAAGTAGTATACCCGGGCCATAAGAACATCAGTGTTTGCTGTGCAGAACATCTACCCGGAAAGATTCCAAAGTAAATGTCAGATAAGACCCGCGATCTCAGTAAGGTACAACCGCCGGTTGATTCAAATAACACCATGAATCGTAGAGATCCTGTTGATGAAGTACAGTTTGAGGAACTCAATTGGGAATGGATACTTTTCTCTGAAAAAAGTTCTAAATTCTGTTCGTACCTCAATCAACTTACAGATCAGAAGATACTCGACGAAGCAGCATGGCAGGAGATTGAAATAGTGACTAAACAATGGCTTGACGAGCTTTCCTATTCACAAGCATCTTGGAACAATGAAAGAATTTCGAAGCAGGCGATTAAAAACCCTAAATCTGCTCGAAAACAATACAAGAGTGAATTGTTTTAAAAAGTTCCAGGAAATGTTCGATTTTGAATACAAACGCCGGGCTGAGGAGATATTAGACGGCTAGGATGCTGTCCATTGTAGCCTCAGTAAAGATCAGGAGAAAGACCACTACGATCAGGTCTATGGTGTTGTAAATGACAACGTCAATTTTGACTGATGCTTATTACCACCCTGGGCAAACAACACTAATATTCTGGAACCCATAACACTAGATGAAGTTTCTTCAAGGTGTGAAGAACCCATAACACTAGATGAAGAGTCTTCAAGGTATGAAGAACCCATAACACTAGATGAAGAGTCTTCAAGGTATGAAGAACCCATAACACTAGATGAAGAGTCTTCAAGGTATGAAGAACCCATAACACTAGGGTATAGATGTTTCCTTTATAAATGTGTTTAGTCTTTGGCAATCTATCGGTCACATTTCCGAATGCATGAAATAAAAAAATCGGTTACTCATTCTGAAATGAAAGAGTAGTCTGCACGATGTCAAAAACTGGAGGCCGATCACAATTTTGTCCACTGTGCTCCGTCTGTATTTCAAGATAACGACTCGCCATTCGAGCAGGCAGTACAGATAGATCCCAAACAGTGAGGATATATTCCTAAAGCTGGTTATAGAGATAACATCTCACTGCTCCAGTCTATCATGAGGAAAGCCAAACGACATGGGACTCTGGCTATGGCTTTCGTAGATCCATGTAAAGCTTTTGATGTAGTTGGCCACAAACACCTCTTAGCTATCCTTGCCAGATTCGAGGTTCATCCACATTTCATTCAGATTGTGGAGATAACGGTTGTACGACAACCTTTCGAGTAGGTATGCAAAATACCAACCCAATAAATCTATTCAAAGGTGTCAAACAAGGAGACCCAATGTCTTTTATTCTGTTCAATACTGTCCTGACCTCTCTTCTACGAAAACTAGAAAAGGAAGGCCGAGAAATATTGCTAGTTAAGAAACTGGAACCAGTCTCAACCCTATCACATGCTGATGACATGGCAATCCTGGGAAAAGATCATGCCAGCCTCCAGGCAATGTTAAACATAGTGATTGAATAATGTTCGGGTAATGGCCTCAGTCTGAACATCTGTAAGAGTGCCGTAATGCTGAGTAGGGGATCAAATAAGACCTTCACTGTTAACGACGGTGAAACACTCCTAATGATCGGACCGGAACAGTCGTATTGATATCTTCGAGCAAATGTTTGACCATGAACAAAGGTTTGCAGCGAGCCTGTAAAACCAACCCTTGGGAAGTGGATAAACAATGTCTCCAACACTCCCCTCAACCCACACAAGAGGGTTTAACAGGGCAAAATGAATTTGAGATTGTTAAAAGAACTGGACAATCTAATAAGAAAGGCCGTATAAAACTGGTGTCATCTACGAGCCTTCACGGCCAATGGCTTGGTTTACTCACGTCATCATGATGGGGGGGTCTAGCAATCATGAAGCTGGATGCTCTCATTCTAACCTTAAAGATCAAAACGTATTTTAGACTAATTTATCTTTCGGGCAAAGTAACATCTTACTTGGCAGAAGAACATGGTTTGCTGGGAACCAACGAGGGTGTTGCCACGAAAGCCAGACTTCCGATCCCTGAGTCTGAACAGAGATCCGGAACATATTATAATAAGAGAGATATGCAAAGGAAAAACTGGAAATGATTAGCCCTGCAAGGGCATGGTGTGGAGCTTTACAAAGTCTTAACATCTGCCAACCACTGATTACCTAAGCCTGTTGGTATGAAAGCCTACCAATGGGTGAAGTGTCTGGCTCTAAGGATAAATGTATACCCTATAAAGGAGGCTTTCAGTAGATGCAACCTCAATAAGAACAGGGAGAGACCAAATGTCATCTTAGCGCTCGATGTCCGAAGTTGAAGTCAATGAGAATATGCCGTCACAATAAGGTCTGTGACCAGTTAGTAAAAGATACCTCCTATAATTGGTGGAAGGTTCTACAATAATCTACTTTCGAGACAGAAAGTGAAGAACCGATCTGATCTTCCATCGTGATAATAAAGCGGTGGTCGTTGACGTAACGGTTCGCTATGAACTTATGTACGATTCGTTAAAAGAACCATACGAGTCAAAAGTATCTAGATATGAAAACATAGCACCTGAAATAAAAGATCGAACAGGTGTACCTTTTGTTGTATTTCATGGCACCTGGTTGTCTGAAAATACGGAAGTCCTAGCAGACCTGGAAATTAAGTCCAAATATTTCGAGGAGTTTTTGTAGGCGTACAATCCTCTACATACTTGACATCCTATGGAAAGCGAAACATGAACAACATTTCGCTTGATAGGAATTGTCGACTTCGATAAAAGTATCCCCGCATTAGGTCTATTTCATGTGCAACAACATCCGGCGTTTGTCGGTATCGTCGACCCAGACGTAAAATTGTGTAATTTGAAATATCGATAGCCACATGCCTCATCATCTAACTAGTGACGCGCATGAATGAATTAATGAGATTCCCACTATCAATGTCTGCTATTTAGAGAAACCACAGCCAAGACAACAGGCTTAGAGAAACCCGTTTTACGTCCAACTTTGCTGTGTTCACCGTTTTCAGTTCTTTTTGGGCTATAAGTTCGCATACTTACCGCTGGGGAATGTTTTCATTAAGTTGAATTGTTTGTTTGTTGTTGTTGTTTTTAATTTCGCGGAAAGCTACTAGAGGGCTATCTGACTATCACATTATAACGCCCCCCACGGCTGGAAAAGCGAGCATGTTTGTTGTGGATGCGAACCTGCGCTCCTCAGATTACAAGTGGCATGCCTTAACCATGCCGGGCCTGAGTTTAATTCCGTTTTTTATGTCAGAGAACATAAAGTTCTCATCAAGTACAGGTAATACACATTAATCACCAAAAAGAAGTTTAAATGTTTCCAAAGCAGTAGTTTATCGTTTTAGTGAATTAGTATAATTTTAATATTTACGGAAAATTATATCTACTTGTAGGTTCAAAATAAAATTCATATAAATTATCTTAATTTATTTTTTATAAAGAATTAAGCTTCTAACTGCTATTAGTTCGTCTCTTCAGTTCCAAATGAATCAGCTAATATCGAACAAATATGCACTTATCCACTCTCCGGTACAAAACAGCTCTTTTTTTGATTTGATCTATATCGACAGATCACGCAGATTCTGGTCACGTGTTTCTTTACTTGTTATCATTACATTTACAACAAGCAACTAATCACAGACAGGTTTTTTGAGGTTACGTAACATTCGATTCATTTAAAAACAAAAAAGTTTACTTAACTTTCCGATGTGCATATGTAAACAAGAACTCAAGTACCAATAGTCCAGAACTTCAATTTTTAATCACATTAGCGCTAACGGAAAATCAGCAAAACATCCACATTTCTAAGGAACTAAAATCTTGCGATGATGTATTTCTTGTCTTAAATTATTTTTATGAAATGTTTTCCTATTCTGTCTGTACGAAGCCTGACCTGAGGCTATTGCTTTGTGTCACAGTTTACTTTCGTTGTATGGAATATAACATTAGCAGTAATTTACAGTTCTTTGTTTTTCTTGTTCACATTGGATGAAGATGTTCGTCAGTTTATGATTAAATGTCTTACTGAAGTTTTTCTTTAATGAACAGGTATTGAGTGGTTGATGGCGCACAGTTTAAACTTTTTGACAGTTTCTCTTTCTATTTAAAGTACAAAGTATAAATCAGAAGGCTGCTCGATTATTGTGTTAGTGTCTAGTTTTTGTTCAATTCTCATCAACCACGAACACCTTAAAGTAGTTTATTTCTCTTATTGTTTCGGAACCTTAAGTTCTTTGATTCAAACGTATTTCGTAAAGGTCAAGGTTAACAATACGCTCGTCAGCACAGTATTTAATGGGTTTAATTAACATTTATGTTCTCGTAGAGGGGATAATAACTCAGTATATCAGTACCTATAGCTAATGAAGTTATTTAAATATATATACCTTAAAATAATCATGTAGAACATTTTATAGTTGGTATCATTAAAAATACCGATAATTTAATAACTTACTTTCACGTCAGTTGAATGAAACTGAACTTTTGCAAGGTTTTTTAAACTTCCTAACATACGAATACATTGAAGAATGTAAAGTTATGAATAAATTTGGTGTGTTCTATTAGATGAACAAAAACATACCATTAAAATAGTGTATCCTGGTTCAACAATGGTAACGTAACATAGAGAAAAAATACATTGTATATATATTATCCGTTTCAAACTATAAATAAGTGTTAACAATTGACCTACGAGAAAAATACTACTTGCCCTGCTTGGTCGGATGATTTACGTTATACAAGTGGTAAACAAATATTAGGACGTTTGTGTAATTTTATTGATTTTGCTGGTAAGAGGAAATGATTATGCAATACAAATAAAAAATTGTAGAAATAGTAATTGAGAAAGGAAACTGAATTTCCCGCGAAGTTACGAAGGCTATCTGCGTTAGCCGTTCCAAATTTAGCAATGTGAGACGAAAGGGAAGCCACCTAGTTATTTCTGGTACGCATATTGATAACACTAAACATTCACTTAATTATGTAATTTAGTAGACAGCGTAACATTTAAGAGCCTACTGACAAAGAAAAACAAAGGCGTGTACAGTGCTACGAATAAAGACCAAAAATCAACTATAATTCATCCTGCTCTCACTCATGGCTTATATAGTGGGATATGGCACGTTTTGTTTGTTTGTTGTTAAATCTAAATTGTTTGTACTTTGACCACTTTGAAACCAGTTTTTTAAAGTTAAAAGTTCTCAGAACTTCCTCTGAGTCATTTGCAGGTTTACTCTTTGTGAATACATGATAAAGGGAACTTTTAAATATTGATATAAATTAATAAGATTGCCCTTTTAGATTTTATTGATTTCAAAATATTTATCATTTAACAACGTTTCAGATATGCTGCTTTTTTGTACAAACTATATCATTAAAAAAATCATGAATTTTGTTTCACTAGAAAATGAAATGTAAAAAGTTTTACGAAAATTATTTGTGAGACAAATACAATATAGTTAATGTTTAAATGTGGAATAAGATAATTCTTAATTAATAAGAACATGTATCACGATGGGAAAAAACACTTTAATAGTTAATTTTTAAAGGTGGAATAATAGAAGTTATGTTCTTCAAAGACGAAAAGATAAATCAGAATAATAACACTATGTAACAAAATTTTTACTTTTTCTTGTTCTGGACAGAAAGTGTTATTTCACGATTACATATGCCTAAAGTAAATGGAAAAGACCTATTTTTCTCTTCAATCTTTGCTTTTGTGACCTGCTTAATGAAATTTTCAAATTTACCTATTTTCCTGACATTCCAGGTATATTCAGTGCTGAGTGGCTGATGGGAATTTCCTCGAACTTACAAGAATTCTCTAGAAGGCTGTAGAACGTACGAGAACTTTTAAAAACCTTTTGGAAATTTCTAGAACTTTCTATAGTAATATATATACAGGGGCTCACCACTAACCACTTCAGTTCAGTTCTAGCTGCCTAAAGGAACACATAGTGATATCTGATTTTATCAGAGATGGCATCAAAAAGCTGCAAGCATTCTCCAGACGCATTCTGCTATGTATGTGGCCAATTTATCAAGACAAAAGCGAAAACTTACTCTGTGACAGCATCTGCTAAAATGTGTGAAGCCTACAAGGCATATTTCGACATGCCCGTCGGGGATCAAGACAAACCCTGGGCACCTTATTTTACTTGTGAGCACTGCACAAGAACTCTAGAAGGTAAGACGGACAATTTTTGCTTGCATTAATCGTAATATTTTATATTATACAAACTTTAGACCTTTTAAAATTTAAATAAAAATTTTAATTTACTTTTTTAAATTTCCAATAGTATAGAAAAAATATCGCATATAAAATATTTTCCATGAACCTCTTACACATTAGTTTTGGATGAAATAAATTTATTCTTCATAGTAAGTTTATTTTGCTCTTTTGTAGGATGGTACAGAGGGGAAACGAGAGCCATGAAGTTCGCTATTCCAAGAATTTGGCGTGAACCCATTGACCACTCACGCAATTGCTACTTCTACATGCTGAGCTCTTCCAAACGTCGGGCTGGCAATAATGCATCTGCTATCATGTATCCGGACCTTCCGTCACCCATTTCCCCAGTGCCACACTGCCCTGAGCCCCCTGTATCCATTCCGCCAGAGAGAAAGTAGCCATCCTCAGAAGAGAGTAGCAAATCAGAAGAGGGAGGTAGACGTTGAAGATCCATATTACAATTTCAGATGTGCAGCTGGTGAAAGAAACCCATACTACCCCAACCAGAGAGACCGAAAGACTTGCTCAGAGATCTTGGTCTAACAAAGTCGAATGCCGAACTTTTGACACCTAGGCTCAAGAAGTGGGATTTGTTAGATGAAAGTGTGAAAGTTGCAAGTAAGAGGAAGCGTCACCAACATTTTTTAAGCTTTTTTACTCGTCAAGATGGGCTTTGCTTCTGCCAAAATGTATCTGGTCTATGTGAGGCAATTGGAATTTCCTGTAACCCGAACGAGTGGCGCTTCTTCATTGATAGCTCATCCAGAAGCCTTAAACCTGTGCTGCTTCATAAATGGAATAAGTATCCGTCTCTTCCCCTGGTTCATTCGGTGCACCTCAAAGAGGAATAAAACAGCATCAAAACTTTGCTAGAACCCTTGAAATATGATGAGTATGACTGGGAGGTTATTGAAGACTTCGAAATGGTTGTATACCTGATGGGTCTCTAAGGAGGCTTTACCAAGTTTCCCTGTTATCTTTGCCTTTTGTACAACAGGGACATCGCAGCGCACTACAACAGGAAGCACTGACCACAACGGGCCGGGTTATCTGTGGGGAGTCACAATGTCAAGAGTGAGCCACTAGTGGCCTCCAGAAGGTTTTGTTCCCACCATTGCACGTAAAATTGGATCTTATGAAGCAATTTTTCACAGCTCTTGATAAGGAGTCTCCAGCCTTCAAGTACCTTCGAGACCTCTTCCCTAAGCTGTCTGAGGCAAAGGTCAAAGCTAATGTCTTTGTTGGATCACAAATGAAGAAGATCATGGAGTGCACAAAATTCTCCAATAAGCTCAGTAGAAAGGAAAAGGCTTGGGGTACCTTAGTCGCAGTGGTTCGAAAGGTCGAAAATTATGTGGAACTGGCTAAGGTAATGGTGAAGAACTACGGCAAAATGGGCTGCAGGATGTCCCTGAAAGTACATATCCTTGGCGCTCATTTTGATAAATTCAAGGATAACATGGAAGCATACTTAGAAGAGCAAGGCGAGCATATAACAAAAACATAATGGGAGGCTATATTTAGGAGCTGATACGTGAAAGTGATTTACATTACAATCGGAAATGTTGAAAAACTACTCAATTTTACAGATTTTTGTATAACTTTAGTACAAATACATGTAAATCTTGATTCATATGTTGTTTCACTCAGACCTTATGTGAACGAACATGTGCAAATTTGCCCGTTTTTACATAGAAAACAGGTTAATTTCTAAATTTCATTATCCAGGTCACAAAAGCAAAGTTTGAAGGCAATAGTGTCCATTTTCTGTACTTTTACAACATAAACAATTAATAAATAACACATACTAGCCAGGAACAAGATTTGTGTTACATAGTGCAACAATTGAAAGAATGGAGTGTGGTTATCAACAATAGCTTATGATGTTTTAATATTTAATATTTTGATTGAATTATATTAATTATGTTGGTCTTTTATTGTATATTGTATGCTAAAAATATAAAGAATCCAAGCTTTTCAATATTTTGGTAAAGACGATGGCATAAATAAAGGAAAAGTTGTGAAGAAATATTTAGAATCGTACACCACTGAATCTTACAACTTTAATATCACGAAAAACAACATTTTCAAAGTTGTTTGAAAAAATCAAAAGCTAGAGTCTTAGTAGTTTTGATGAAAATATCAGTATCTCACAAATTGCCCACCAGTGGCTCAGCGGTATGCCTGCGAACTTATAACGCTAAAATTCGTGTTTCTCTTCTCGTGGTGGGCAGAGCACAGATAGTCCATTGTGTAGCTTTGTGCTTAATTCAAAAAACAACAACAATATCTGACAAATTGAAAAGTGTTTTAGAAGTAAAATGAAGAGAAAATTATGAGATAACGTTTGTTTCGTCAAGCCAGATTAACATTTGATAACATTAAGAGATAACAGTGATTTGTATCATATTTAAAAATAAAGATGTATACATAAACCAGAATGATAACAATCGAAATGTTGGAATATATTTAGCAACAAGACATCATGGTCTTTTTATTTTTGTATCAATTATCTTATTCTAAAATAGGTATTATTTTGTACATTATATATCTTAAATAAACCAGGTAATCGAATCTAGCCGAAAATTAGATAACACATTATAGGGTAATATAGGGAATGTAAATGAAAGGTTATCCGCATTGAGAATCAAATTACGAAATGCATCTTTTTGGAAGTATGACGAAAGTGAGTACTTCTGGTGAAAATGTTAATATTTAGAAAATTGAAGAAATGAATTTTTAATATCAAAACCAATAGAAAAATGAAGATTGCGTTTACTTCATAAAATAATACAGATTTACCCAATATGACATTCATAACATTAACACAATATATTCTTAAAAGTGAAAAAAGAAGCTCCAACATTTGACGGAATGGAGTGTATTTAGCAACAATACTTTATATTGAAAAAAGAAGCTCCAACATTTGACGGAATGGAGTGTATTTAGCAACAATACTTTATATTGAAAAAAGAAGCTCCAACATTTGACGGAATGGAGTGTATTTAGCAACAATACTTTATATTGAAAAAAGAAGCTCCAACATTTGACGGAATGGAGTGTATTTAGCAACAATACTTTATATTGAAAAAAGAAGCTCCAACATTTGACGGAATGGAGTGTATTTAGCAACAATACTTTATATTCTTTTTATATTTGTGTTTTTCTTTGAATAATAATATTTTCAAAGGTTTTCCCTTGAACGTTATATTTTGAGAAATATACAAAATCTAAGCTTCTCGTGTGAACGTAGAAATAATGATAAAAGGAAATCCTTTTTGCGAATCGTAACCCATAAAATATTTTCAAAGAAATAAGAAAATCAAATTTTTTATACCTTTTAATTGGCTAACAACTTCATCCTTCTTTTGAAATATGAAGAAAATGAGTAAAAATATTCATCTATAGAAAATTGATGAAAGGGGATTTTAAAAGCAAATTTAATATAAAAACGTAGTGTTTACTCATAAAATAAAGCTAAATTGACTCAATATAATATTAAGATAAAATAAACAGTATGCTACTCTTTAACCAGCGCATAGTTGGATTGACTGTTCCCTTATAACGCCCTCTACCTGAAAGGGCAAGCATGTTTTACGTGATGGGGATTCGACTCCGCGACCCTTGGATTACGTATCGAATGCCTTAACCACTTGGCCGCAATACATTATGAGCTTTAAATATTTGTAATTCTTTTTGAAATTATGTTATTTGTAAAGGTTTTCTGTCGTAAATTGTGTATTGTATCATAAAATCGAAGCTCTTCGATATTTTGGTAACATATAATGTAGTAAATATAGGATATTGATGAAAGAATATTTATATTATGAAATGTACACAATTAGATCGTTTCATACAGATTATCAGGAAAATCAATATGTTTCAAATTTTATCGGGTAATCAAAGGGTACAGTCTTAGCTGTTTTGGTGAATTTATGAATTTCCAAATTTCAAAAAAAATTAGTTCTTAAAATAAAGTATGAGAAACATATTGTATAATGTTTATTTAGTAGACATCGCCAAAGTGAAACATTATAACATTAACTATAAAACATCATATTCCTACAAAGTTAAAAAAGAAACATATTTAGATAAACGAAAGTAATAACAATTGCAGTTTATTTAGGAACAAAATGTTATGGTCTCTTAATTTTAGGTTGAATTATCTCATTGTAAAAGGTTTTTTTCTTCTATAATATATATTTAAATAAAGTATAAAATTGAATCTTGTCCATTATGAGATTAGTACTTTACTGGCATGTTTATTTTTAAATATAAAAATAATCAGTACTTTTGCGTAAAATATCAATTCATGAAACATCTGATCAAAATGTTTTTTTAGGGAAAATTAAGAGAAAATGTTAGATAGTATTTACTTCATAAGATAAAGCTTTATTTATACATTTTAGAATTAAGAAATGAATATTATATTGCCTCAATGTTGAAATAGAAAGGTATTTAATCCATGTTAGTGACAATTGAAAAAATGGAGTGTATTTATCAGTATTACCTTATGATGTTTTAATTTTTTATAGTTTGTCTGAATTATGTTATTGTTAGGAGTTTTCTGTTCTATATTATATGTTGAAAATATAGAAAATCGAAGCTACTCGATATTTTGGTAAAGGTACGGAAGAAATATAGTAAAATTTATGAAGGGATGTCTATTTTGAGAATCATACACTAATGAATCTTTCTATCAAAATATAAGAAAAAATTGTTGAATAAGGGTTATAAAAGTATAGTATGAGAAAAATATTGCAGAGTATTTATTTCATAGGAATACGCCATAATGATATATGATAACATTAACAATAAAACATTGTGTTAGTTTGAAGCTAGAAAAGAAAGATTTATAGAAAAGCATAATAATATCAGTTGAAATGTTGGAGTGTATTTAGCAACAAAAACATATGGTCTCTTAGTTTCAATTTGAATTATTTTATCTTGAAAGGTGTAATGATGCATAATAAATGCATCTTGAAGAAAGTAGTAAATCGAATCCCACTGTAATATTGACAGGGTATTGTGGAATATGTAGGGGGGACATTAATGAAAGGATATCCATTCTGAGGATGTTTTGAAAGCAAAATTAATAGAAAAAATATGAAATAGCGTTTACTTCATAAGAACAAACCAGAGTGACACAATGTAATATAAACAAGAATAAACATTATATTTCTTGAAAGTTAAAAATTTCTTTTCGCAACTCACTGTTGGAGTGTATTGAACAACAATACGTTATGGTTTTTCAATATTTATTATTTTGTGTAAAGTACGTTGTTTCTATAGGTCTTCTGTTTTATATTATAAGTTTTAAAATATATAAAATCAAAGATTCTCGATATTTCTGTAAGAAATTATGGAGTAGATATAGGAATATTGTTGAAAGGATATCTATTTTGTAAATCATGCACAAGTGAATTTTTTTTCGAGAAAATCAAAATTTTCAAAATCTTTGGGAAGATAAAAAGTTTTAGTAGTTTTGGTGAAATTAAAAATTTCGATAATTGATTAAAAGGTTTCATAACGAGAGAAAAATATCGAATAATGTATATTTTGTAGAAATTCACCAGATTGGCATGTTATAATATTGAGAATAAAACATCATGTTGCTTCAAAATTAAAATAGAAATAATAATATAAATTGAAACGTTAGAGTGTATTTAACAACAAGACGTTATGGTTTGTTGTTTTATTCTAAAAGGTCTTTTGTTTTATTACTTACATTGCGAAAAGTAGGGTATTAAATGTGTCCGAAAAGTTGATAGCAGATTATGGAGTAGACATTATGAATATTCATGAAGTGTTATCCATTTTCAGAACCGTACATCTTTTTGTTTTTGAAGTATCGAGAAAATGAGTAGTTTGGTGAAAGTATTAGTTTTTAGAAGATTGAAGAAAAAGTTTTTTTAAAAAGCAAAATTAATGGAAAAATATCGGATAGCGGTTATATGGTAAATATAAGCCAGCTTCTTACAGTATAACATAAATAAAAATGTACGATATATTGCTTGAAACTTAAAGATACAGATGTATAGATAAACCATAAAATTAAAAACCGAAAGGTTATAGTGTAATCACCAAATAGACATTATAGTTTCTTAATTTTAGTTTCAATCATTTAATTGTAAAAAGTTATTCTTTTGTAAAATATATTTTCAGAAAAGTAGGAAATCAAATATAGCCAAAAATTTGATAACATATTATGATGTAAAAATTAAGAATACTGATGAAAGGTTCCGTTTTGAGAATCGTACACCAAGATCATCTTTCGTCTGAAATATCAGTATCCTAGCTGAAAATATAAATTCACTAAACATGGATAAAAGTTGTTTTTTTTAATGGAAAACTAAGAGAAAAATGTCGCATAGATTTTACTTCATAAGAAAACGCGTTATTTGTTCATTGTAACCTTAAAAAATTAATATTATGTTTCTTCAAAGTTAAAATAGAAAGGACTTTATCTCAACCAAAGTAGTGAGAATTGAAAAAGTGGAGTATTTTTAGCAACAACACGTTTTGGTATTTTAATATTTTCTTTAAATTGTAATATTTTCAAAGTTATTCTGTTGTATTTTATACTTTGAAAAATATGTAAAATCGAAAGTAAAACTGAAATTCTGTTAACAGGTGAAATTAAAAGTCTTTAATTAACCAAATAGTAACAATTGGAATAGTAGAGTATATATAGCAACAATACGTTTTAATATTTTAACATGTGTTATATTCTTTGAATTGAATTATTTTTATGTGTTATGTTGTGTATGTTTAATAAATAGAAAATCAAAGCTTCTCGAAGTTTTGGTAACAGATGATGGAATAAATATATAAATACTGACAAAAGGAAATCCATTTTGAGAATCATACTCCAAGTGAATGTAGCCTTAGTAGTTTTGGTTAATAAATCAATATTTGAAAATTGATAAAAGAAAAAGATTTTATAATAAAATTAAGGAAGAAATATGGATACTTCGTATGAAATTTCCAGATTATATCATAAATAAAAGAAGTTTATGTTGCTTCAAAGTTGGAAAATAAAATAAAAAATAAACCAGATTATTAACAATTGACAATTGAGCAACAAGACATTGTAGTTTCTGAATTTTCGTTATTTAGTTTTTAGTTATCTTATTTTTAAGTGTCTTCTGTTGTATAATATTCATTTTAAAAGGAAAAAAATTGAAAATGGCCAAAATTGAGACACCAGATTATGGAATATGAGGAATTTGGGTGAAAGATATTTATTTTGAGAATCGTACACGAGGATATCTCTTCATTGAAAGATCAAGAAAATCAAACTTTTCTTGTTGAAAATATAAATTTTTGAAACTCAGAAAAAAAGAGTTTTAAAAAGCAAAATAAGACAAAAATATCAGATATGTTCTTTTCGTAAGAAAACGGCAGGTTGATATATTATAAGATTAACAAAGAATGACAACAATTGAAAGGTTAGATTGTACTTAGAAATAATATTTGTTATTTAGTTTCAATTGTTTTTAAAGCCCGTCTTTTGCATAATATATCGTTATATTTTTTAAAAAAATAGGAAATCCAACTTGGCTGAAATTTCGATAACAGATTGTGGAATAAAGAGTTTGAATTTTGATGAATTTAAGAACTATTTAAATGAGCGAAGAAACTGAAACCAGACGTATTGAATTGAACCACACTTTTGCTTATCACCACTATGACCTGTTATGTATATACAAAAACGGCTCGTTTGGGTTGAGAAAATATTTTTTACATAGAAGAGCGAAACGTTGTTCGCTAAACCTTTTGAGTAACCTATGGAGCAATTCTTGTCGTGTTTTAATTACAAAAAATATTAAATATAAGGCTAGAAACTAAAATTATTTAATCTTTGTAATTACTTTTCTTACATAAATCAAAATATAAAGATCACTCCAATGTTTTAACTACACAGCAAAAGAAAGTATACACGAAGCAATAAGCCTGAGTAAACCTATATCGCTTTATGTATTGATGATAAAATAAACATTTACTGCTTTGTGTATTACAGAGGAGCTAAACGTTTATTATTTAACTATTGTAACTTTCTTTGTTGTAGTAAAATTGTGAAAAACGTAAAAAATAAAACATTTCTAAGTAACTTAAATTGATATTTTTGTACAGATTTTAAAAATGATGTACTTTTTAAACCTACTTTACGAAATTTTCTATAATTCTATAAAATTTTGGCAGTCTAAATATAATAGATTTGTACCATACAACTTCTTCAAAATTTATATTTAACTATTTATATTCTATTCGCTTCTAAACTGTATTAATCATTATTAGAAGTATTTAAATTAAAATCACAGAATTCCCAGTTTTAAATTATATTACACGTATTTATTTTTAATAAATTTTTAAATTATGAAATTACATAAATATGGGTTTCCAGTCGAACTTTCAAACGAATTTGGTTAAACTTTTTGTCGTCGACTTACAAAATCTTATTACTATATCTACACTCCTTATTTATTCTTATATATATTGAAGTTATTAAAACAATACATATATAAACAGTAAACTAATCTTAATTTTGTACGTTTATGGAGGCTTATATTAAAGAGCAATGCGTTGAATATGTTATTTCACGCAGTTTCGTTTTTGCTACCTTTAATTAATTAAAGTAATTCATTACTGGTTACACTTCCAAGTAAGTGAAAGGTATTACCGAAACAAAAGTTTTATATGTATTGCATAGCAGACTAGTAATATTTCTGTACTTCAAATGTAAAGCTGTATGGTAAAACTTTAAAATGTATTAGTACAAGAAACGTTCTTAAAACATTCCAAAGAGCGGAACCACTGGGTAATATTAAAAAACATTGTAGCAAGCTTTTATGTTTAGTAGTGTACAAAAAATCGTTGTTTGAAACATTAAAGCTGTCCTAAAGGTAGAATTGTATTGACGTTACTGCTAAAAGTAATACTGAAAACAATAACAGAGGTTTCAGATTTATCGTACTACAGCCGTTACATGAATGTCTCGACCAAGTTCGATGAAGTTATTGCTGTCGACCAACTACCCTAGAGCAGTTTAAAATACATCATTTATTTTTTCCACAAAGGTAAGCTTAGTCGTACAAGATATCCTGTTGACTGATATACGACTCCTTTTTAGTCTAATAATTTATTTTGGATGTTTTTGTCTTACTTTAGAAATTCCTCACATAAACCAAACAGTGACTGGATTTCCCAACATAAACTGAGTGAAGCTTAGCCAATAATTATTGTGCTTAGAGGTTAGATTTGCTTCCAAAAGACCAGAAAACAACAAAAACATATGCGATATTTATTAAACTACTTCAGACTACGAACAAGTGACCAGTGTTAAAAACGTATGTAAGTATAGAAGCAGTACAACCAGGTCTTAACTGTTATTTTTAAGAATACATAAAAATGATACTGCTTTTTATCAATTCAAAATAAGTATAAATTGTATACTAATGTAAGATATAAACAGAGTGACCGTATAAACTGATATCCTTCACTTACATCGGAGACGAAAGTAAATCCTCAAATAGAATATTCGTGTAATGCATAACTCAGTAAAACATTATATACCTAGTATAACATACAACTTAATATAATTTTTTCCATAGTTTAACACATAACTCAGTAGAACATTAGATACCTGATGTAAGATGTAATACATACTCAGTAAAATATTAGATACATAGCATAACTCATTACAATACTACATAATACTGAAATACACAAATCAATAGAACATTAGATACACAGCATAACTTAGTACAAGACCACATAATACTGAAACACAAATGAATAGAACATTAGATGTAGAGCATAACTCAGTACTTGACTACATAATACTGAAATACACAAATCAAAAGAACATTAGATACATAGCATAACTTAGTACAAGACTACATAATACTTAAACACGCAAATAAATAGAACATTAGATACACAGCATAACTCAGTACATGACTACATAATACTGAAATACACAAATCAAAAGAACATTAGATACATAGCATAACTTAGTACAAGACTACATAATACTGAAACACGCAAATAAATAGAACATTAGATACACAGCATAACTCAGTACATGACTACATAATACTGAAATACACAAACCAAAAGAACATTAAATACATTATTCTAACCAACATTAACAAGGTAATTGGTTAATTCGACTATTAAAAGAATTGGAGACATCTGTGTAAGTTTTACGTTTAAAATGTGTTGTGTATTGAGTGATCAGAGAGTTTCAGCTAAAGTCAAATAATTTACACTTGTTTGTGTGTAATAAACTGTTTATCTGTCAGTAACATGATATTAGAGACCTAGTATAACACATAACTCAGTGGAATATTAAACTGATACTGCAATATAGTGATAATAACTGAAGCCACAAGAGTCAGTAGGGTATTAAATTCATACTGTAGGAAACATAAAGCATGCGAAACTCAAGCGAGTGTTGGGGTTATTTGTGCATATATCTCAGCGATTATATTATATTACATATTTATTGTTACTTTCGTTAATAATATTGGTGATGTAATTAGTATATCATTACTTTCGTGATTTATCTTTTATTACTGGCGTAAAATACGTATTTACAGCTTTCCTAAATCGCTTAACCTTGACAAACTTTATGAATTGTCATTGCAATTAAGGCCAAGTCATTGTTAATGAAACTCTGCATTCTAATTCTTATAAGTAAAACTTAAGAAAATTATTTTTAATTATTTATATAAATAACTATGTTAATTTTGGGTTTCATTCTAAATATCTAGCATACTTTGACTGGAAGTAGTTGTTAATATAAGATGCTCTTACAAATCGATAACAGTATTTACTTAATATATAATTCGTGTAGTATTCATCTGATATAATATAGAGTTCGTGTAGTATTCATCTGATTTATAGACTACTCACGTTGGCTGAGCGAAACAAATATAAATTTACAAACAAAAATAATATTTTAGAGACTAGAAGTTAGAAACTATATGTTAAAATATTTATTATATAATACTAGAAATACTCATTTATAATTATGAAACAACATCCGAATTATTCATGTTTACTGAATAATGCACTCTATAGACAAATACTCAATTAAAATAAGTGTAGACATCTGCGTAAGTTTTACCTTTAAAATGTATTGTTTATAGAGTGATCAGAGAGTTTCAGCTGAAATCAAATAATTTACACTTGTTGCTGTACATGATTTTGTACAAAATTAATCAGACATTGAAAGAGCTAATTGGCTCAGGACTCTTCTTTCAAATCATGTTTAATAATGTGTTTAGTAATTTTTATTAATTACTGTTTAGAATTAATTAATGTTTAGAAATTTTCAAACTGAACTCAACTTATGTGCAATAATGCTAAACCGCAAAGTAAGTTGTCATTAGGGTTAAAGAACAACAGGCCAGAGAGAAGGTAGCCATCTAGCCAGCACATACTGCTGTCACAACAACTTTGAACTGTGTAGTGAGACTCACTGTTGTGATTATAACATATTTAGCCTATGTTTACAACATCTGTCTCTCGAAAAAACTGTTAGTGGTCTACATACCGCGTTGACAGCGGTCTAACAGGTTCGTTCAAATGCAATTATGTAATTAACAGGAATGTTTAGAACTATACCTTGAGCCACACAGAAATGTGTGCGACGGTTTTACTGTCTTGAAATTTTTACATGTTTCCAGTATCTCTGTATTAAAGCTAAAGTATACGATGTTGACATTGGTCCTAAATTTCTTCTGCTTTTTAATCCAGTTAATCCAAGGTTTGAGCCACAATATGTCTTTGAACAAGTATTTTAGTTGTAACCATTCCTAGCTACTCGATTAAAATGGGACTGCTTCTGTTGCGCCCACTCTGATTAACAGTACTATATTAACGATGACTGTTCTAAATAACCCGTGAAACCTCTAACCTCACATTAATATGTCATTGAAAAGAAATATATGAGTATTTAATTTAAATACTGTTTGAAGATATAATCAAATTGTGGTTTCTGATACAAGCGTGAACAGTACAGAAGTGGCTTATAATATATTTGATATTTAGTATTCTCCTATCTTTATATGAATCAGTACCTTGATTTGGAAAATGATAATTTGACCAAATGTAACGCAAACTATCAAAAGTTTCTATTTGCACTACCTCAGTCTCAGAACAATAAGTGGCACTCTCTCCATCTAGAATACAATGATATATAAGGCCGTGGGTGACGAAAACATTACAAATATACTCTTCAAAAAAAGAAACGCAAAAGGCAAAATATGAGACAAATTGTTAACAAGTTTATTCCGGGTAGTTCTGTATGACATGTGTGAAACTTTACACATTCACTGCTGAACATTCAAAGTCTGCAAAGGCGAAGTCCACGCTCACTAGGTGACGTTTAACGTCACTCAACGTCAATAACGAGTATGTCCCCCGTGAGCATCAATAACTGCTTGACATCTCCTGCCCATGGAAGCGATGAGATGACGAATCACATCCTGTGGAATGGCTGTCCACTCAGCCTGCAAAGCTGCTGCAAGCTGAGGTAGAGTGTGCGGTTGAGGTTGTCGCCGTCGCAGACGTCAGTCCAACTCATCCCAAAGATGTTCGATGGGGTTTAAATCTGGAGATCTGGAGGACCAGGGAAGAACGTTGATGTTGTGGTGTCTCAAGAAGACAGTGGTGAGTCGGGCTGTGTGAGGACGGGCGTTGTCATGTTGAAAAACGTCGTTGACGTTCACCATGATGGGTTGCACATGGGGCCTAAGAATCTCGTAGACGGTTGCGTACGGTCTGATCGGAAATCCTACGCAGCCCTGGTATGGTTGAGGCAGTAGACGTTGCAGTGGTGGTCCTATCCCGAAGGTGACGTAACCGGATGTAGCGATCTTGTGCGGGCGTGGTCACACGAGGTCTGCCAGATCGTGGACGGTCACGAGTTGATCCATGTTGTTGGTGACGATTCCATAGCCTTGTGATGGTGCTTTGGTAGACATTCACAGCTCTGGCAACATCTGATCGAGATTCCCCTGCTTCCAAGCGACCAATGGAGTTGTTGTGTTGTGCTTCAGTCAGTCTTGGCGTAACTGTATTGAGTGTCGGTGGTTTAACACTGAGCTATGGAAATCGAGAACCCGTCACTTTTATAGGGATTTTGCACATGTTGCACTGGCAGAACATGCAGATCTCTCAAACAAATTTATTGGACACGCATGCGTTTTGGCGAAAAATCCGATGTTTTCCTCCGTTTTCAAAATGCACAACTTTTATTGTCATTTTGGTCTGACAATCAGTGCCTTAACACGTGTAACATCACATACTCTGAGCTTGTAACGTTAGTACATATATTTCTCTTTAAAATAACAAAAATATCCTTTTTGCGTTTCTTGTTTTGAAGAGTATATTAATACTAGAAACGACTGGAAGAGATATTCGTTAAGTATATTTTGCGTGAATATTCTAAAGATAACAAAATCAGGTAAACAAAATCAAAATACGAGCTATTTCTGTTTTAACAGATTTTTAAGAAAATCAAGTAGTTTCCTTTGTAAAAATGTGTTTGTAAGTAGAAATAGAATATTTATTAAAATACGCTGTTACTCAATTTAAGATTTTATATTGAAAAATTAATCACTGTTATTATACAAAAAGCTAATAACATACCTTGAGAGAGATAAATTTGTAATCACTACGATTTTCTGATGCGTGTTATATCAGTTACTTTGTTTCATTCAGCACAAAATTTTATCAATACCTGGTTGCGTATTTATTTATCTCTAATTATTTATGTTTCTAGGCACAACGTTAAAGAATCTCAAAATTATACAAAAACGCATGCCCATTACACACTTGCGATGTGTTTGTCCAATACGTCATACGTAACGAATTAATGATCCTTAGCCTAAATCTGATTCATAAACGACTTAAGTAAAATAAATAAACCCTACACTTCAGCAGCCTAAGCTTGTTCACTTCATAAGATTTGTTGTTAACGAAATTTAATAATACAAACAACGTTTTATCCACTGCTATGTCTGAAAATTACATCTACCCAAATTAGTCGTGGTACTCCGCAAAGAGCCTCTATGGCACATGATAGAGCAGATATGCAGATATGGTGTCAAGTTTTATACATTCTGAAGATTTGTCAGTCTTCTAGAGATGAATACATAACCATACTGTTTATAACTAAGTCTATAAGATGTGTATAAGATGTTGATCAATATAAAATTCGTGAAAGTTGAAAAGAAAAACTAAGGTTGTATTTCACATACTCAGTAAGTTCAGAAAACTAAATGTCTTCTATGCGACCACATCCCTACTTCATTGCTATCACGATTTCCCAGGAGAGCGAATGGAAGTAGAGCAAATAAATCTGATGATTTGACTCACTAGCTTGGACGAATTTCAGAAATAATAAAACGAACAAGTTATAAAAGAAACCGAGGTCAAATATAAATTTGAACGATTTTATTATCACAACTTAGCAAAAACGT
This sequence comes from Tachypleus tridentatus, assembly GCF_004210375.1. NCBI lineage: Eukaryota > Metazoa > Arthropoda > Merostomata > Xiphosura > Limulidae > Tachypleus > Tachypleus tridentatus. The sequence continues at coordinate 8,950,703 of NC_134831.1, forward strand.
ACATCAGAAGCCAGTTTCTGGATGTGCGTGGGTCGTCTTCCTAAAATATATCGTATTCCAATTACATTGTTATTTCTTACATAGCATGAATATATTTTTTAAACACTAACCAATAGATTTTCAGTTATAATGGCCGCCTTGTGTAAACTAAAGCCATTTAGAGTATTTATTATATTGTCTTATAGACTGAAACTTATAGCTAGATCTATAGCTGTACAATTATATTATAAACAAAGATATACCACAGTAAATTGTTAAACCAAATTAAAAAAAAAACGTGTTCTCAAATGTTACTTTATAAAATATTTCAGGTGTTCTCTTCAATTCACTTAAACTATTTATTTATTATAAAACTCGATACTATGAGGAACATAAGAATAATGAGAATCCAGCACAATCTGTGGTAATGTCCCAGATTTCAGCAAATATCTGTTCCTGAGTATACAGTAACAGTAGCATAACTCGTACATTTCTTCTGATAAGGTTGATTCACAGCCATGGTTGACTCACTTCCAAGAATGTTAAATAAATATTCTTTTTACAAGATGTTCGAATCTTTGTATTACACTACTCTATTCCATTTAAGTATTTTAAATTTAATGCAAGAAATATATACGATAAAACAAACTTCTAACAGACTTTTGTTTGTGTGGGGTCCGGCATAGCCAAGCGTGTTAAGGCGTGCGACTCTTAATCTGAGGGTCGCGGGTTCGCATCCCCGTCGCGCCAAACACGCTCGCCCTTTCAGCCGTGGGGGCGTTATAATGTGACGGTCAATCCCACTATTCGTTGGTAAAAGAGTAGCCCATAGCCCAAGAGTTGGCGGTAGATGGTGATGACTAGCTGCTTTCCCTCTAGTCTTACACTGCTAAATTAGGGACGGCTAGCGCAGATAGCCCTCGAGTAGCTTTGCGCGAAATTCAAAATAAAAACTAACAAACTTTTGTTTGTTTTCAATTTCGCGCAAAGCTACACGACATTTATCTGCGCAAGCCGTTCCTAGTTTAGCAGTGCAAGACTACTCTTTTACCAACTAAAAATAGGATTGAACGTCACTTTATAACTCCTTCACGGCTGAAAGGGCTAACTTGTTTAGTGTAACGAGGTTTCGAACCCGGCCCCCTTAAATTATGAGTCGAGTGCCTTAATTAGCTGGCCATGCCGAGCTTTAGTAGACTTGAACACTTATATTGGTGTATAACAGCTATAAGACATTTTAGTTCGGAATATTATTTTAAAATTAATTAAAACTAAATCTTTATGTGAAGCTTAATTATAACTTCATTTACCAGAAGAAATTGCAGGCACACAAACAACCTCTTAAACCACTGTTTGAGATTTTCCATCTGCCACTAAGTCGTCGCTGGTTATAGAGATTATTAACAAATAATATACGGTTGTCAACAATCCTTGGTTAGATTAATATCTTCTGATGGAATTTTGTTTAGTGCCCGCACTTTATTCACCACGGTTTCAGGAAGAAAAAATGACACTTTTACCACGTTTTTTGAGTGTTTACTTTAGTAATCAAAAGCACACATATAGCTACGGATTGTAATGTAACGTGTGACTGTACAGATATAATCAATAACGTAACAATAGTTTGGAACAGCTGTGGCAACACTGCAGATTTGATCAAATGTTCCGTTTTGTTATCCCGATCAGTAAGAGTAGCCGCTACGGAAGAGCCATAAAAGAGCCGACAGTTCTGAGATGATTCTTAGACTTCATGGCGTCGACCACATAAATTTTAATTAGAAGAGTAAGAGCTTATAGATATATTTCGTGATCTAGAAGTTGCATCCTGCATTAATGCAGGAAATTATCTTTCATATATTTTGTTGTGACTCAGTTAATTACCATTCACTGAAAATAGAGAGATGTACTTAACTGGAAAATGGATATATGTCTATTTAACTGTTACAGATATTCGCTCAACGTTAAGCAAACGCGAAGAGCTGTCTCTGATTTTGGAGTGCTAAACTAGAATAAAGATAGCCAATTAGCATCATCCTGTCAATCACCATCATCCTATCAATCAGCATTATCCTGCCAATCAGCTTCATCCTGTCATCCACCATATGCACAATGGGAACGACTTATAATGGATCTTTTTTTCGCATTGTAAGGTACAAACAATACATCTCTTTATAACTGACTCATAGTTTAACCCTCTATTGTACATTGTAACATACTTAGTACACATATAAATGCTTCAATTATGTGTTTCAATGCTCTTACGTCTAGGTAACTATCCATTTCATCTATGGAACTATTTTTGTTGGTTCCTCAGTTGAAATTGTTAACTTCTAGATAACGTACTTAGTAACTTAGTTACTAACTTTTGTGAAAATATTTTCATGAAAGAATGGCACATTCCAAAAACATTGCGATCACCTCAGATTTTGATTGGTTCATTGGGATAACTACAATGTTCAATGAATTTCGTTTCTTGTTTCTTTTCGTTTCGCATTACTTAATATAAACTAACATTTTTAGTGTTCTTGGTATTTTATCCCTATGAAAGAGTTAATAAAAAATAGAAAAATAAATCATGACGTCACTACGTGATTAAAATAGATGTGTGTTGTTTATATAATCTTTGTAAAATGTTTTATATTGTTCGTTTTTGTTTATCTTCATCTGTCTTATTAGACTAAATCATTAAAACTAACTGAGGTTGTTATTGATGTTCAAGAAACCGAATGCAACATTATTTGATTTGTAATATGAATGTCACAGAGCAGCACTAACCAGGTCTGGTCCATAAAATCTGGTGTTCGGAACTTTCATATTCCGCTTTTATACAAACGTATTAAAGTTTTAATGGCTTACATAATGCTTCCTCATAGATAAGCCACGCATTTCTGTTTAACTGTAAGGTATTTTACTTTTAATCTACTTCTCTTTGATCATCACTTATAACATAAGCAAATATTTAAACTATAACAGATTAAAACTACATAATTAATTCTTACACATAGCAGAAATTCACAATGAGTTCGTCTCTATTTAATGTTGTAATTAGCAATTACTGAACATTTAAAACGAAAATGGCAAATAGAAAAATTTATAAGAGTGGAAATATTTTGTTGTATTGTTTGTTCTGGTTTGTTCCTTTCTATTAACAAATTCTTTTAAACCTTGTCATTAATTCATTATTCATCACACTGTGTCAACTGTTATCATCAAAAGAATCGAAGCCCGGAGTTTCAGCATTTATACACTTTAAAACTATAAACTGAACTACCACGTTCGTGTAGGGATTGAGCGCCGAATTTTAAACTTCCAAGTCTTCAGCCTCAGAGATGAGCTACAAATGAGAAAATGTGTGTATTAGCGATAGCAAAAACAAATTGAAATGTCAGAAAGTGTCATAAAATACTTACACCCAATCATCGTGTTGCAGTTTAAAAGGTGACATTTTTGTTCACACGAAAGAGTCTCGTCTTTAATATTGCAGATCAGTAAGAGTAGCCGCTATGGAAGTGCCATAAAATAACCGACAGTTCTGAGATAATTCTTGGACATCCTGACGTCGACCACAGAAATTGTAATGGAATACTGACCACAGAAAACTGGATCTTTTAAAGGCTTGGAACAGCAAATTTTCTTTGAATTCACTTGTAGAAAAATCTCAAAGAAGCTGCACAACGTCTCGAGTCATATTCGAGTAATTCTCAGAAAGTCCTAATGTAGCTATTCTGTTATTAATTTTTTTTAAATAAGTGTTTTCTTCAGTGCCATCTCCCTGTATAAAAACCTTAAATGGATGAATATGATAGGCCTGGCATGACCAGGTGGGTTAAGGCGTTCGACTCGTAATCTGAGGGTCGCGAGTTCGCATCCCCGTCGCGCCAAACATGCTCGCCCCTTTTAGCCGTGGGGGCGTTATAATGTGATGGTCAATCCCCTATTCGTTGGTAAAAGAGTAGCCCAAGAGTTGGCGGTGGGTGGTGATGACTAGCTGCCTTCCCTCTAGTCTTACACTGCAAAATTAGGGACGGCTAGCACAGATAGCCCTCGAGTAGCTTTGTGCGAAATTCAAAAACAAAACAAACAAACAAAAATGAATGTCATCACGACATAATTATCATTCCTATTTCTGTTTTCAAATAATTATTTTAATTATAACACTAATATGAAACTTATATCCTTTAACGTTACTATACACTCTTTGACTTACGTTTAATGTCTTTTAATTTAAACCTATCCACTTTCACTCTAGATTGAACAAGTACGTGTGCAAGTACTATTTGAAATACACAGGAAATACTCCAATACTCAGTAGGTTCAAAATTCTTCAAAATAATTACTTACACAGTTAGTTCATGTAAAGAAAGGCGCGTACTTGCTGTAAGAGGTAGATGTGAAAGCTTGTAGCTTGCAACCCTAAAAACCGGGTTTCGTCACCTATAGTGAGCACAGAACGAATAGCCTATTGGGTAGCTTTGCCCTTAACAACAAGCAACCGAATAAAAATTTAATTCGCATTTTGCTCTAAAACTTATTTTGTCGTGTTTTCTCCTGGGGGGTTACATTTTATATCTTATCATAGTTGTCATCCGCAGCCCTCTAGTGAACTCTTCTGGCTTCCTAATCGGAAAATAACTGGCTGAAGTTTGAAGCAACCAAAAGAATAAAATGAACACAATGCAATTTTAGTCACCGCCAGCTACATATAAAAATATATATTTTTGTTAAACCGTGAGTCGCATGTACCAGAATAAACAAAAACTCGAAAATGATAAACCGAACGTTTGTTTTACCTCATGAGTTCAGTTCTTTCATGTCTTCAACATCTATGGTCATTCCTTAAGATACAAATAAAATAAAATATACAGTTGTTCAAAGCGACTACACATCAAATGTGAATGAATACGCATGTGCAACATTTAGGATGATTTTGTCTGTTATAGCTGTATTTATTTCAGTATTCATTTGCTTATTAAATAATACGCGAACATACTTGAATTCTTGATTGTTGAATTTCACACTAATCTACACTAGCTAGCTCTAATTTTGCAGTTTACAAAAAAAAAAAAAAAATGAGACAGCCAGGTGCCACAAACTAAAAGACTAATTATTGGACTATTTTTTGTTTACCAACAAATAGTGGAATTGATTGTCAATTTATAATGCTTGCACAATAAATAAATTATGAACTAGGCGCTCTAATAATCAGGCCATGCTAGGAATATTACGTAACATACTCGTGTCTTCCTTGTCTTTGTTATTTTGTCTTAACACATGTTGCTACATCCTAAGCAATCCTTGATTAGCAAATGAATAATTTTTCGTACTGTATGTTTTTATCAAATAAACAAGTGTGTTTAATTGATACAGTTCTGAGTTAAAACATCTCATAGTAACTAAATTTATATTCTGTAAAAAGCACACACAAAACTAAAAATATTCAAAGATCTTGTAACAATAATTAAGTGATAGCTACTTACATACCGAATAATTTATGCTATTTATTTAATTCTCTAAATTAGAAGACGGAACAACTTGCACAAAACTTTATAATGAAAGAATTTTACAAATGTACGAACTTTCGTTTCAGGCTGTGCCAATGTTCACTTATGTTACTTTTAAATGATAATTCATTTATTTAAGTTATGTCAGTTTATATTTAAAAAACTTATTTGTAAGATTCGAAAAAATATTCGATAAACAATATAAAGATCGAGAAACAAGATACAATTATCAGAGAGAAATAAAATATATATTTCGTTACTTGTTGGTCCTTGTTCTAGTAGAGTACAAACAACAAGAAATGTTTGTCGTATAAATATACTTTACAACTTATAATGGTATTGAAATATGCATTATTATTGATGTTATTTTTTAACGGTCCCTAATTTTAAAATGATGTGTGAGAAAAGAAAGCAAGTCAGTTTCATCTATTGTAATTTCCGACTCGTTACGAACAAATAACATGTTTGACGTCATATTCCCACCGCTTCTTCTTTGTGGGTAATTGGGTATGTTGAATTTTAAATACCCAAGAGGGTCACGCACACAAGACAACCAAACCGCTGACAGTTTGCTTGTTTCTTTTGATTTTCATGCAAAGTTGTACTAGGGTTCTCTGCGCTCTCCGTCCCAAATTTAGTAGACTACGCAAAGAAACTAGTCATCTCACCTAATGCCAACTCTCGGACTAATCTTCTACTAACGAATAGTAGGATTAACCGTCACTTTATGACGCCCCACCGCTGAGAGAGCAAGCATGTTTGCTTAGCGAATAGTTTAGATCTCCCAATCCACCGATTGGGATTCTGACCACCAATCGACTAGCGTGTTACAAACTCTTTCTTTTACAATAACACGATTAAAGGAATAGATTTTTCTTAGTAATTCCTATTTGTCCTTTAACTAAAATGTTAACTTTCATCATGGTCGTATAGTATTTATAGATAAAACATATTACTTGGATTTTACCGTGTAAAAAATAGTAGGAACCATAACAGTAGGACAAAAAAATATCAAAAATATTATCTGTGGCACAGTTCATTCTAAATTTATTCTTTTCGATCGTCGTGATCCATTTCAACTTGATCAAAACTGATATAAAACTTATGTTACATATATGACTAAAAGTAGTATTAAACAGTTTTCCAAATACAGAAAAAGCTCCGAGCATTACAGAGCACCTGCCACACATTAGACAAAGTTTCCTTGATGAAATATTCTTAAAAACCTTTGCACTGTATTAATGGTGTTCATCAAAGGTGCTTAAGAATATGTTGACAACATTCTATTTCATTTAAATTTATCGTAGCCATTAAAAAGATATTTAAATTTCTATACTGAAAAGTTTTCCAAATTAAATTAGGGCTATTAATCGAAGGAACTTGCTTTTAAAGCGACGAAGTTACTGCTTTCTCGACACAGTTTCCTTCCTATATATATTTTTATAGTGAAGAACAAAAGGTTTTACTTTTAGAAGTCTTCCACTGATTCAAATAAATAAACAGCAAAGAAACCTCTATTACTTTTATTAGAGTGAGAATCAGTGAAGTTTTTTTTATTTTTTTTTAATTTCGCACAAAGCTACTCAAGGGCTATCTGTGCTAGCCGTCCCTAATTTGGCAATGTAAGACTACAGAAAAGGCAGCTAGTCATCACCACCCACCCACCGCCAACTCTTGGGCTACTCTTTTACCAACGAATAGTGGGATTGACCGTCACATTATAACGCCCCCACGACTGAAAGGGCAAGCATGTTTGGTGCGACGGGGATGAGAACCCGCGATCCTCAGATTATGAGTCCCACGCCTTAACCCACCTGGCCATGCCGGGCCGTAATCAGTGAAGTAGTAAGCTTTGTAATAATAACCAAAGAAAGATTAAGCAAAAAATAAAAACAAGAATATAAAAAAATTGTAAGTTTTAAAAAGAGGTAGGTAATGTAACGATCAAGAATTGAGCCCATAACCACAAATTTATTAAATTTAGTTTCTTGTTTGGCAGCTTAATACATTTATCTGTAAACCTAAGTAAGGATAATTATTTTATATTTTATCTATCAATATAGAGCTCCATCAGTTGGCTTGAAAAGATATTTCAGTAAGTGCTTGATGTGTTCACTATCTACATTATATCTTTACATAAATATATTTGAATTGGAATATCAAATGCGGATATCCTTAGACCAGTGAAATAAACTGTAAAAATCTTTAAGAGATAGTCCTAGCCGTCTATGCGCTAGCCCAGCTGACGGGAACAAGTAAGTAGTAGATAAAAAAGTTGCTGTTTTAGAAAGTTTTTGTAGTTATACCGGAAATGTTAACGACCTTTTTTGCGTATTAATAGTATACATGCGTTGAATACATTGAATGATCAATGTTTCGCTCAGGTATTCAACAATTTTGCAGAGCGAGCATCATTTGTAAATCTTGTCGTCCCTACTATTAAGCACTACCGTAATTAAAATAATCTTTGTATCAACACAAATATGTTCATTATATCAGAATAAATGATGAAGTGCTTAACGTTTTCAGAAGCTTTTATTTAAAATAACATACATAACATATCAGTGCCAAGCTTACTAGTATTTAAGTCTTTGCTTTTTATTGTATTTACATTGTACAACTGTAATTTAGTTATTATTACTATATCATATTTTTATGTTTCAAGGAACTGAAATTACTGAATGATTATTCTTATTGTCCAGAATAACACCTCATCCGCTGCAACCGAAATTCATGTGACGTCATTTTGTGACCGTGCCATCGTGACACGTGAAAAACAAAAAAAAAGTTTCATTTAAAAACAAAACAAACTTGTGTAGTAAAGACAAACATGTCTCTCTATTTATTATTATTTCAAACTGAGGTGGATGTGGCATTCCGTTCACCAAACGTGGCTCTTCTTGGCTAGAAATAATGAAAAACAAAATTAATACTCCGTATCTCATATGAAAGTCCAAGATTTGTATATCTCTAGATATACAAACACCTATAAACATGCACTATGATATACCCATTGTGAGGGTGACATTAATCTATCATAAATTTCAAAAATAAGGAACTATATAAATTCATCCACAGTGTGTCTTCCAACTGTAATGTACGATCTTCTACAGCTTATTCTACTTTTCTTCTTAAACTAAAAATAAAACAATGTCTCGTTTGGTGGAACAAGTCGTATCATGAGCTTCCAATAAAATATAACATTAAAACGCTGAACTAACACAAGTTGAAGTTATCTGTGTTCAAGACTTGCAACACTAAAAATAATGAATTGTTGAAGCCAAACAAAGTTTTTTTTTCTTCTATTTATCGTATCGTGCACATAAAACATTAAATCAGGCTATGTGCCAGGAAACCTCTAACGTTCATTTCCTACTGCTGTAGTACAAGATTTATGTTCAACATACCTTGGAACTAAAGGTTTCCATTAAAGGGGTCTCTGCTGTTACATGACTTTCTTCGTCTTCATGTTCAACTTGTATCGCATGCGGTTGCACTTGTTTAAAAATATCAATCTGCGCATGCTCTTTAGGAGAATCTTGACGTTTACCCTGTTGTGCAGTTGGAATTTTGGGTAGAGATAATTCAGCATGTGTGACTCCCTGCTGTCGCTAAAGTGAAATGATTGATTAATCTTACTTTGTTTATCGTGAATGCCGTAAAAACTTCTTTAATGCGTATGAATAACCGTACAGATGATATACAATTAATAATTTAAAACAAAACAAACTTTTCTTCTCTCCATATTTACAAGCAAGTGTTCGTGTTTAAAGTTACCAAGTAGCTCAAGAAATTAAATAATTCATAATCAGAGTTCACAACCTACAAAAACTGTACTTTGTAAACAATTAAAGTTCAAAAATGTATTTCAAAAAGAAGGAGAAACGTCTTTGAACTTCAGAAAAACGTATTTTAATATATCAGTAATTTCTTTTATGTCTTTGTCAAAACTTCAGTTAAGACTTCGCATCTTTATTGTACTTGAAACAGAAACATATGTTTGAAGTGTATCATATCTCACATTATTCGGCACGTAAACAACAGCGTTGATAAAACTAACGTCAAGTCTGAGCTCATAAAGAGGATTAATTTTCAAGTTGAAAATCAAGTGAAAAAACAATTACTTCTGCACAAAGAATATAAATCACAATTATAGTATAAAATAAAATATAAATAACGTTTTTGTGAGTAAAATACGAAACTGTACTGTTCTACGGTGTTACTTTCTATCTATTACACAGAAATATATATGTATATATTGTACACTAAACCTATGAACTAGTCAGCGATATACAAAATATATATTAATGTTAAACAGTATTCGCTTCCGAATTAATAAGAACATCAAAGAGATGATGGATGTGCAGTATCTACGAGGCGTATATCACATCAGACATTCTAATGATGTCGTTAAAAATGTTTTATGAAACAAATGTAAATAGTATGGAAAGTTCGAGATATTTGTCAAAATAGATAGGTTATGTAAATCCGGGATACATTATCTATGTAAAATCTAAGACGTGACAGAAGTTGAAGGCTTCAATCCTCTTACGTGGAGTACTATATAAGCTAATGCAAGTTTTGAATCTATGACACTGAAATAAACTGAGTCTTTTAAAGATACCATTAACTTTGTTATGAATAAGAACAAAACTATTAATCCTTCCTTACAGGTTATGAGAAGCTTATCATTATTAGTTCCCGGATGTTTGATAGTTATAATTAATAGCTTTAACTTACTTATTTCCTAAAATTATTTTCGAACTGTCCAGATTATAATAATTAATCTTAACTTTAACAGAAAGAATAACTCCGTCATCAAAGTGGAAAATCTTATCTGAGTTCCACGATATTTTCACTCAGTTACGTCTGCTAATTGAATTGACTTACTGTAACCTGAAATTAATTTTAAGGTATCCTTGGAAAACCAACTGATTAACCACCTACTACATACAGAAGGAATCGATCCCACTTAAACGATTTATTTCTTGGAGCTCACCATTGTGTTTCCGACTAGAATGATATCATGAGCTGTAACTTCTGGTCGAGTTTTACTGTATCCTTGTTTGTGTAATAGAACTCCATCTTTATATAGTGCTTCACTTCGGACTGAAGGACAAAGTGGGATATCTTAGGTTATTATTTACAAAATATTTCTTTTCACTTCCTTTACTTCTGGGTTAATATATCAATTCATATCAGTTGAATAAATACTTTACAAATTTGAAAATGTTTTTAAGGCGTAACCTAACACCATAGATATAGTAGATATAATTAATTTACAGCTTACTGTAAGTACATTTTATGGTGTTAATTCATGAAAATTTCTGATGTTTAATTACAGGACACTAAATATATTTAGGAAAAAATAAAATTAATGAAACTTAATTAATAGAGCACGTTTCTAAGATAAAAATCGTTACAAGCAATATTGTAGTTAAAAGACAAATCTGGACTGCTATAGTTGATATAGAATTACGTTACTGCTGAGTATTGGTTACAAAAGTTAGTCTAACGTTACCATGTGGATCAATGGCTATCGCTGGTATAACGTCAGGTTCTCTCGAGTCTGTTGTTTCCACATATTCATCTGTCTCTTTTTGGAGTAACGTGTGATTCCTTGGGTTAAATAAATACATGAGAAACATCTTTATATAAGTGCTTAGAAAGGAAGAAAATAATTTAAATATCTATGAAACGTCACTAGAAAGTACCGAAACAAGAAAGTAACTTTATGTATATATTAATTTTCGAAAAGATTGCTGACTTGTGGTTTGCCCGATGGACTCCACGTCTGAGGTTTGGTGTTTCATACTCCATCATTAGAGCGATGGCCAAATCTACTTGTGGCGAGTATTGAGTAGCTGTTTGAAAAATTAATTTATTTGTTTGATGGCGAAAGATGGGTAATGAAGAATGAAATACTATGTTTAATAAATATAGACCAGCTGGAAGTTGATGAGCGTTTGGTACTTGAATGAAAGCAGACAACTGTAAATCAAAGTACCTTTATTTTATTATTGAGGATACCATATTTGGAGCGGGTTTAGTAGCTGTATGAAAGTTGATGACAATGATTCACAATAACACTGTGTTATTATTATGAAGGGGATCACATCTGAGGTGCATTTAGTAGCTGTATGAAAGTTGATGACAATGATTCACACTAACATCACATTATTATCAAGGTGGCCACATTTGAGGTGTGTTTTGCAGTTGTTTGAAAACCGAAGACAGTAATTCACAGTAATTTGACGTTACTTATTAGGTAGGTCATATTTAGAGCTGTTTGATAGCACTATGAAAGCTAATGACAATAATTCATAGTAAGAAGCACTAAATAACACTATGTAACAAATTTTTACTTGTTCTTGTTCCTGGGCAGAAAATGTTATTTTACAATTGCTTATGCTTAAAGTAAATGGAAAAGACCTATTTTTCTCTTCAAACTTTGCTTTTATAACCTGGTTAATAAAATTTTCAAATTTACCCATTTTCAAGAACATTCCAGGCAGATTCAGTGCTGAGTAGCTGATAGAGACTTTTCTCGAACTTTCAAGAATTTTCAAGAACTTTCTAGAATATTATAGAAATTACAAGAATTTTCTGGAATGTTGTAGAACTTATGAGAATTTTCTAGAACTTTCCATATATATACAGGGACCCACCACTCACCATTTCAGTTTAATTCTATCTGCCTAAATGAACACATAAACCTATCTGATTTTATCAGAGATAGCATCAAGAAGCTGCAAGCATTCTCCAGACGCATTCTGCTATGTATGTGGCCAATTTAACAAGAAAAGAGCGAAAAAGTGCCCTGTGGCAGCATCTGCTAAAATGTGTGAAGCCTTCAAAGCATATTTCAGCATGCCTGTCGGGAATCAAGACAAACCCTGGGCACCTTATTTTACTTGTGAGCACTGCAAAAAAAAAACAAAAAAAACTCTAGAAGTTAAGACGGACAATGTTTGCTTGTTTGAACTGTAAGATTTTATATTATACAAATTTTAGACCTTTTAAAACTTAAATATCTGGTGGACCTCCAAAAGGTGGTATTCATACCACTGCACATACAATTGGATCTTATGAAACAATTTGTCACAGCTCTTGATAAAGAGTTTCCAACCTTCAACTACCTTCGAGACTTCTTCCCTAAGCTGTATGAGGCAAAAGTCAAAGCTGGTGTCATCGTTGGACCACAAATAAAGAAGATCCTGGAGTGCACAGAATGCTCCAATAAGCTCAGTAGAAATGACAATGCTTGGGGCATCTTAGTCCCAGTGGTTTGGGGCTTCTTGACCAATCACAAGGTCAAAAATTATGTGGAACTGGTTGAGGCAATGATGAAGAACTACGGCAAAATGGGCTGCAGGATGTCCCTCAAAGTCCATATCCTTGACGCTCATCTTGATAAATTCAAGGAGAAAATGGGAGGAAACCCAGAGAAGCAAAGCGAACGCTTCCACTAAGATATACTGGACTTTGAACACCGCTACCAAGGAGCGTATAACGAAAACATGACGGTAGACTATATTTGGGGAATGATACGTGAAAGTTATTTACATTACAGTCGTAAATCTCTAAAAACTACTCACTTCTAAACAATTTTGTTCATTTTTGTATAACTTTAGTATAAATACATGTAAATCTTAATTCATGTGTTGTTTTATTCAGACCTTATGTAAGCGAAAATGTGCAAAATTGCCCGTTTTTACATAGAAAATAAGTTAATTTTTAAATTTCATTATCTAGGTCACAAAAGCAAAGTTTGAAGGGAATAAAGGTCATTTTCTGTACTTTTACAACATAAGCATGTAAGGAATAACACATACTACCATGAACAAAATTTTTATTACATAGTGTTATTTGTTGGTATTAGCAGGGATTCTATCTTATATCTAATTCACTTTATTAAAGCAGTGTTATATTATTTAGAGTAAACATAATTTACTACAAAACGTACGATTGAGAATATGAAACTTGTATAGTTTTTCTTTCTTTCTGATATTCGTTAAAAGGTACAAGGGCTACTAGCTCTAGCCATATTTAATTATAAACTGATAAAACTATAAATATGGAAGGTAGTAATGTAAACACGGTCAGGTCTTGACTTATTTCTATTTGACCAAACACTTGAATGTGAACACATAACACACTCCCCGGCCTAAAATTTGTAATACGGTTTAGGCAGTGATGGAAACATAAACTATAATTCGCAGATTTTTGTGTGAAACGCTTACTTCTGTAAAACATTCATTTCAAGTACATCCCACTTTGGTTTGCAAATCTTAATTACTATTTTCGGTTATATCCAGTATTTTAACGAGTCTTTAGTTCGTTCTATAGGTATACATCTGATGTTCGTGATCTAATGAGAACGAACCAACTTGTAGTAAGTACCAATGAATAATGGTTTGGTTTGCTTGTTTATGAATTTCGCGCAAAGCTACACGAGCCTTATCTGCGCTAATCATCTCTAATTTAGCAGTGTAAGACTAGACTGAAGGCAGCCAGTCATCATCTCCCACCGCCAATTTTTTGGTTACTCTTTTACTAACAAACAGTGGGATAAACTGTTACATCAGCTGAAAGGGCTAGCATGCTAGCATGTTTGGTGGGACGGGGATTCGAACCCGCAAACCTCACACTGCGAATCGAACACTCTAACCACGTGATCAGGCCCAGCCAACAGGTGCATAAAAGGATAACTTACCAGCAGATTTCTAGTAGCTTAATCATTGGTAGTTAGGTATTTTCCATCACACCAAATTAGAATTACAGATATCTATCTATCCATTATACCTTAGTTCTGCTTTAAGTGATATTTAAGTTCAAAATACTAAAACAAACAAAAAAGACAGATATGTTGAATCGAAATTACAGAAAACAGTTTGTCAGACAAAATATATAACCTGACATTGTGGAAAATCTTTATCCGTCAGAAAATAAAACGTATCGTGATATTGTTTTGAAATTAAAATATAAATATTTTTCTACCGATTTCTTTTCCTTAACAGTTTTTATTAACCAGAGTAAATGTTTATCATGTCTGTAAATTTACTTTATAAACAAACATATTGATTGTAGTTAAATTGGCTTCGTCTTAAGTGCAACCAGCAGGTTATGCACCATCTTAAATCAATTATAGTAAACTTGCTTTTCTTGAAATGGATCACCTCCAAGATGAATAAGCTAGTATTTCTTTTCTATAGAACGACAATATATCTAAAGGGTAATTATGTGTCGTAAAGTAATAAGTATTCGAAAACGACAAAAAGTAATTCGTTTTTTTTTATTATAAATTAGAGAAAACAAGTGGTTTTATATATGATGCCTTAGAAGTTCAACTGTATATTGGCAGGGGACTACGTTTACAAGACCAATGTAATTAACTATGAATTTTTGTTTGGGGGAATGTTTGTTATTTTGTAGTCATGATGAAAGTAATTACTAGTTTCGCATCTATATAGTCTTGTCAAATTTGAATCAAAGCAATTTAAAAACCGAAGACAAACTCAGTTTCTATTGTTAAATATCAAAACATCAACTGATTAAATATCGATCAGAAATTACTGTTAATAGATTTATTATAAGTAATACACTTTCCATAGATAAATAATATTCCAG
The DNA here is from genome assembly GCF_004210375.1 of Tachypleus tridentatus. NCBI lineage: Eukaryota > Metazoa > Arthropoda > Merostomata > Xiphosura > Limulidae > Tachypleus > Tachypleus tridentatus. The sequence goes on from NC_134831.1 coordinate 8,965,813, forward strand.
AGTTAGCTTTCAACGTATTCTAGGACAAGTATCTTCTCTTCTTCTCTACCATTCGAAATTTTCGGTACATTTAAGTCTCAACCTTTTAATTGCGAGAAGATTGGGTTTTCAGATTTATGAATTATTTAGCTTCAATACATGTTTATTTTGTCATGTTGTTGACAGTAACTTCGTATGTTTTTATTATTTATTCCCAAAATATTTTCAAAATCTTATTTACTTACTCATGCTTTATTTCGTCATGCACGTAAATGTGACGTAATCCGATTTTTGAACCAAAATATTTCTTTAAATGGAATTTTTTTGAAAGCAACTTCCGACCAAGAAATTCATTTTGTTGAAATTGTTAGAATAAAAATCTGTACAAAAGTAGAAACGTGGCCGTGCCTTTCGCATAGCTTAAACTATTCATGTTTTCTGAACATAATTCCCTTTCAGACATTAATAAAAAAATCAAAACTTACCAATTCATGGCTGTATGTTACATTTATGCGTTTAAACATACCAGTTTATCTCCAATTACACCTTACTTCAATCTAAACAACAACATTGTGAAGTAGTTGTACTTTACTTGAGCCTAGACAATAATCTTGTGAAAAGGTTGTATTTTATTTCAACCTCAACAACAATCTTGTGAAGTAATTAGACTTTAATTCAACTTTAACAATAATTTTGTAAAGTAGGTACACCTACTTTTCCGTAAAAAGACATTAACAGTTAAAGAAAATTCCCCCTACTGTTATACACTGATGTACGAAATGTAAGAGAAAGCAGCTGTGTTGTTTCTAACTTGGTGTACTTATAAATAAAGGCCTATTTATTTTTGAAACATTAGGACAAAAGTAGAACACGTGGGTATAATTAATCTGCCTCTGTAGCCAATGGTTCCATTCCAGAACCTGTACTTTAATAACGGTAGGGAAGTCGAACACTTTGATCTGTAATCAGTAAAAGCTTTAAATTAATTACAAATTGGTACGTAACCAGAAGTTCCATTGTGAAACCATTACTTTTATAAGCAACAGAAAAATCGAACTAATATTTGTTGTTTTTTGGCCACCAGACACTATAATTTAATTACTGAGTTGTAAATAAGGCGAATGGTTCTGTTAAAGAAACAATTATTTTGTTAACGATGAATAAGTAAAGCAAGCGGTTTTATCATTATTACATTATATAGTTTAATTCATATAACTAAATAATTTCTATGTGTTTATTGTATTTACGAAAAACGTGCTAAAGCTATCCATCTATCCTTTTGTTTTTGACCTCCTGTGGATGGTAGATAGTAAATAGCTATCCACGATTCACACTAAAGAACTGACTTCCATTTTAACATCTCCCTTATAGATCAAAATCGTTAACTGAGGCTCTGAAATCTAGAGAACTCTACGATAATGTAAACTTGTGTCTTGTACAATAGGTGAAGACGGATAAACCTGCGCCCTTGGGGTACAGCAGTTGATGAAGATTTTATGGTCAACACCTACAGTTTCGAAATCCGGACAGCAACTTCAGAGGCAACTTATGCCCAAAGTGACACACTACTAAGGCTGGTATTACCAACAGAAACGATTCTGCTATGCTTTCAGTTGGTGATATTTTGTTAAAGCCGAATCCAAACCTATCTGTGGGATGTTTTTTACTCTTCGAAGTTGTCCTTATCATAAAAAAAATATTTTAGGCGATATTTAATAATATATTAGTTCGATTAGTTAAAGTTACTTTTACCAAGTGTAAAGCTATTTTTATTATATACTCGATCACAGAGAGAAGTTTCCTGATATCAGGTTCTAAAAGCGTGGTTCAGCTGTTGTTTCTCCTAGACGTTTCAACTACACAATAACAGCACTTTCAGTTGATAGCTGTAGAAAGGGAGAACGTTGACGAACTGACTTGTTGGAAAGGTGGTATCCTATGACAGTGCCATGTTGAAAGCCACTGAGGTCTTCAGTACGACCCATTCTACTACCAATGTTTGTCTCCCTAGCCATGGTTGTATGCTTGATTTTAAGCACCTGTTAGCAGTGGGTGTGGCTGAAATAGCTGAACACACTAACTAGAAGGGTTGTTCACATATCTTTGCCATCTAGTGTGTGTAAAGGTGCTTATGATGTTTTGTAAAAAATCTATACGTGATGAAGAAAAAAATGATATCTTTTTCTAATTCAGCATACAGGAATTACTATGAAACATGTGAAATAATTGAAGTTAATAAAACCACCGTTGGCCTGTGTTATCTGTGACGCCTCTAATATACGACGTACATGAAAGTGCATTGAAATTTACACTTATCAAATAAAAATAAAAATAATATAGTGACTGTGTTAAACTAGAGAACCACTATTTTTCTTTTCACATAAAGCGATCCGTCTATACATAAAAAGATGTGTTTTGTAATATTAGGGCAAATATTTGTTCCACTTAACGTGAATATTTTCCTCACTTAGGTCAAATAATCAAGTAATGCTGCAGTCTGTCAACTTGAAGATCTCGAATATATTATATTCAGTTTTAAATCATATTATGATTCCATGTGTTCATAAACGTATGCTTTTCACAGTAGTATAGTAGTAACATACTCTGTTAAACAGTACTTAAGTACGTCCAGGTGGAATTGACAGTTGATATAATATACTTTCTTTACTACTTCTTGACTTAAAGTTTAAATATAATTCTAGTTGTCTCATGCGTTCAATTAGTGATGAGGTTGAAACTCAAGAAAAGGACAAATATATTAGACAAATCATGTATCTTAACCAGTCTTAAAAATCAATATTATTGATACAGCTTGTAAATATAGTTAAAACTGAGCGCCTTTTAAAATAATGTTGTTTTAAAGATATAGCAAATCCAAACAGTAGATAATATGAAAAATATCAGTTGATGATTTCAAAGTTTTGAAATGCGCAATAATTTACTGTATAAAGTTAAAAGCAACTGCCAGAGGTTATGAACCTAATATTATAGACAGAGGTTATAAACTTTAAATTATAGATCTATAACAAAACAACAACATTGCAATAGGTTATACATTTCTGAATGTACCAAATTACAGACAAGAAGTAAAGTTAATAAAAAATAAAATGTTTGTCATAAGTTCTTTTATTGTCAACAAAAATATAACGTGTTCATGAAAAAAAAACGTATTGTCAAAGAATTTTTCTCGTCAATTAAAGTTAATAAACCTTACTGTTATAGATAGAACACTTAATCATAAAGCCTTAATGGCCAGTTTCGATGTTACATCACTCTTTACAGAAGTTCCAACCACTGAAGCTTGCAAGATAGCCTTAGAACTCTATATCCGAGACCCTAACCCAACTATAGAAATTCCCAGTAACCAGTTAGCAACCCTCATAGAATTCACCACGATAAAGACAAACTTCATGTTCAACAACCAAAACTATATACAAACAAATGCAGCCAGCTCATTCATCAAAGACTCTTTTAATTTCAAGTCTAATCTAAATCAACTTAATCATAAAGCCTTAATGGCCAGTTTCGATGTTATATCCCTCTTTACAGAAGTTCCAACCACTGAAGCCTGCAAGATAGCCTTAGAACTCTATATCCGAGACCCTAACCCAACTATAGAAATTCCCAGTAACCAGTTAGCAACCCTCATAGAATTCACCACGATAAAGACAAACTTCATGTTCAACAACCAAAACTATATACAAACAAATGGCTTAAGCATGGGCAACCCAGTATCACCAGTTCTAGCCAATATTTTTATCACACAAGTTGAAACACAAGCAATTAACACAGCATTACATCCACCACTATACTGGTACAGATATGTAGATGACACGGTTGCGGGATTCAAATCTACAGAACACATACTTAATTTTTTCAATCACATTAACTCAAAACATCCCAACATTAACTTCACATGTGAACAGGAAGAAAGCAATCAAATATCATTTCTTAACCTCAAAATTACAAGAACTGACACACAATTCAAAACAGAAATCCACCGAAAAATCACCCATACTGGACTATACATTCCTTGGGACTCAGCACATGAAACAAAACAAAAACTCAACATACTAAGAAACCAAATAAACACAGCCATAAAACTATGCTCACCAGATAAAATTAACGATGAATTAGACAAAATAAAACAATACTTCATCAACATCAATAAGTTCAATAAGTTTCCTCCACAAACCGTAGAAAACATTATACGCACACACCTAGACAGAAAGCAAAATCAACCAACTACAGTAAATACAGCTCACGAATCAAAAAACCACGAAACCATATACTGCTGTATACCATATATTCCTGACATCAGCAAACAAATAACCAACATTTGGCAAAAATTAGTAACAAAATATGACATTCCAGTTAATACCAAATTTATTCAAAACCCGGCACAAAACTGAGGTCTATACTATGTAAAAACTACACTGACAAACACCACACCAACATTATTTATAAAATACAATGTGATAACTGCCACGACTTCTATATTGGAGAAACAAGTAGAAAAATGGAAACCAGATTCAAAGAACATAAAAAGTCACCTTCACACGTTTTCGAACACTGCAAGTCAAATAAACACAACATAACCATAGAAAACACTCAAATACTAAATAAAGAAACAAACATAAACAAACGCAAAATCAAAGAAGCCTTACTTATACAACAACTTAAACCCAAAATAAACCAATATAAAGGAACGCCTTTATACCTATATTAATATAATAAATAAATAAAATTATATATTCAAACATCTAATACCACCCTCTACATTTCGACACACAGTTACACAACCCCTTTCAAACATGTGGTCAGCTTCCGGTCAGTTACCTCTTTCTTTGTGAACCTGACGATGACCGAAGAAGGTCGAAACGTTGTTCGCTCTTCTATGTAAAATATTTTCTCAACCCAAACGAGCCGTTTTTGCATATATATTTCTCAACAAGTGGGTTTCTCGACATCACTGATTATTATTCCAAAACATTTTAAGTTTATACAATAATTACTGTGTATTTTACAACGTTAGTGTCGCCAACCGATTTTATGAAATCCTGGTACAGGAACTGTCAGTTGAATATATCGAGCAGATACTTACTAACAACGGTAAAGATTTGTATTCCACAATATTTGAAAGGGTTCCTACTCAAATGTTAGTGAAAGTATCCATACTACATTGTTAATGAAGGAATCCCTACTCCACTCTCAGTGTTAGTGAAAGTAATTCTAATGTACCGTCAGTTACAGTATCTTTACTTCACTGTCAGTAATATTCCTACTGCACTGTCAGTGAAAGTATTCCTACTCCACTGTGAGTGATGTCCCTATTACACTGTTAGTGAAAGTATCCCTACTCAACTGTTAATGACAATATCCATACTTTACTGTTAGTGGATGTAATCCCTACTCTAATGATAGTATTTCTACTCAAGTGTTAGTAATATTATTAGTACCCCACTGTTAGTGACAAGTTCTCTACTTCACTGTCAGTGAAATTATCCCTACTTCGCTATTAGTGAAAGTGTTCCTACCATACTGTCAGTGAAAATACCCCTACCTCACTGCAAGTGATATACCTACTCCATTGCAAGTGAAAGTAGCTCTACTGCAGTGTTTACGAAATTATTCCTTCTCAACAGCTAGTGAAAGTATCCCTACTCCACTGTTAGTGACATTATCTCTACTACACTGTCAGTAAAAGTATCCCTACTCACTCTAAATGAAAGTTTCCCTACTTGAGTGTTAGTGACAGTATGCCTACTCCACTCTTAGTGCCAGTATCCTTTCTTCACTGTCAGTGATATCTCTACTCCACTGTAAGTGATATCCCTACTACACTGTTTATGAAAGTAACCCTATTGCACCGTCAGTTACAGTATCTCTACTCTACTGTCATTGAGAGTATCCCTATTCTACTGTGGGTGATATTCCTACTCTACTGTTAAAGACAGTATCCTTACTAGATTGCCAGTGACCACCGCTAGTACAACTGTACGTCTACGGATTTACAATGCTAAAATCAGCGGTTCGATTCTCCTCGGTGGGCTCAGCAGATAGCCTGATGTGGCTTTGCTGTGTGAAAAGACACACACACACACACACACACACACACACACATTGCCAGTGAAAGTATCTCTACTATACTTTAGATCTGAAACGAATCCTTGTTTTTTACGGTTAAAATTATTTTCCATTGTTAATAATTTCTCTCACTTTTTACACAATACATTTTGCTTTCTGTAGTTTTACTTTTTAGTTGTTGACCGTTTACATTCAATGGTATGCAAATATACAAAACGTTTCATTTTCTGTTGTTTTATTTTTACTGTTTAATCTATCTTGGGACTGTTTATTTAAACATAAAATTTAATATTAGATTTACCTACACTTGGACTAAGTAAAGAAAAGCGATACAAAGTTGATGTATGGAAGCTTTGCGTGAAAAGAAGAGAGTTTGATAACAATAGATCATTATAAAACTAAGACATACATACGATACAATTATCGGACTACAAGCAAGTCAGGTTGTCTATCATACATACATACACTTAAACATATAAAAAATACTGCATACTTACTTATCAGCAACTGTTCCTTCGGTTGATTCTAAAAATACCAGAAAAGGTAGGGTGAGATTTAACTTCGAAAATGTCATTGTAAACAAAATAATATATGAAGTTACCAACCGAAAAAAGTTAACTAACCCTTTCATTTTTTGTCAGTTTTTACACAAGATTCGAATAGGAAGAAATGTCTACGCCAAATCCTGAGTTCAGATCGAAAGCTAATGTGGAAATACACAGAGGTTTGCTTGAATAAAGCCATATTATGTACTTAGTAAGACGTAATATACTAAAAAGGCGAGCTTTATAAAGACCGAGATGGTGCTTAAAATTCGAAACTTTCATAGTTTTCAAAGTTTCCTTTCCCAAACTATCAAGTAATCTCTTTCTAATTAACTGTATTTTGATACTATGATGGCAATAGACCTCGCTTACATTAACAACATTCGTAAATCACAGTATTACTTAACACCATTAATGATAAAAACAATTAAAGCAAACATTGGACATGACAATTATACACATAATGGTTAAGAAACGTCTTGTTACGCTACAGATTGATAAATAAAGTATATAATAGTTTAAAAGGTAACATTTTGTCTGCTTTTACCAGCTTAGGCCTAAATCACAATTCAATGATTCTTTCCAATCAATCGTCAGTTTGTCAATGTTCTTCACGACAAAATTCGGTTCTGTTATTATATTTACAGAACCACTCCTGTGTGAGTATACAGATACCAGAAACAGTGCATTAAATAAAGCAGAATTTGGTGTCCCAACAAGGCTCTGTAACTAAATCACTGGATCCACAAACTTGAACTTCCTAGATATTCAGCAGATGGAAGCTGAGAATGTTGCATTCGTTTTATAATAAAGCCACATTGAACTATCTGCTGTGTCCACCGAGAAGAATCGAACCTTTGATTTTAGCATTGTAAATCCATAGATTTCCAACTTTCCCATCGCGGGGGACCTGAGATAGGAAACCGTCCAGTGCTTTGAGAAAGAAAAGAACTAGTCATACAAGACCAGTACTCCAATAACCGAGATATTTGGGCCTAATAACACTCAGGAAACAATTAAGGAACCTTCTGAACGCGTGCATGGCAAATGGCGAAGTGTGTTGAGGTCGGAAGGGTTCATGTGGAGATGGTATAAAACCTGAGAGTATCGGTAAACAACTTGTATTAAAAAACTCGTGCATTAAATTAATAAAAAAAGACGTAAAACTCGACCTCTGGACTATTATTAGTTGACTATACTTTTGGGTAATTCTAGTTTAATTCATTGTACTAAAACCTGCACTTCATATAATTTAAAAATTATATAATGCTTCAAGGGACATTTGAGTTTTCCTAAAGCAAACTTAAATATGTTTAAAACTGTTGCGCAAAATATCATTGAAAGTAAAAATTCACGATGAAGGTATTTGTAATAACATTCTTGTTTTAATTCTGGAGTTTCTCCCATTAACGAGACAATTCTGAAAGACCTCAGAGATCATGTGAAAACATCAAAATCATGTTCAATAGTTTAAAATATCATTTAGTGAACAGGTGGATTATGTAACAGTTTATCCGTTCAGAAAATCTCATTTAGTGTTAAGAAGAATGTCAACGGTTCTTCCATCCATAAAAGGTCATTTTGTGACCAGTTGGGTTGTGTAACTGTTTCTCAATTTATGAGTTAGATGGATTGTATAACATTAGGATTGTGTAACAACATAATTACCCAGAAAATGCTGCCAGGCATGGCCAGGTGGTTGAGGCACTGGACTCGTAATCCGAGGATCGCGGGTTCAAATCCCCGTTACATCAAACATGTTCGCCCTTTCAACCGTGGTAGCGTTATAATGTTACATTCAATCCCACTATTCATTGTTAAAAGAGTAGCCCAAGAGTTGGCAGTGGGTCATGATGACTAGCTGTCCTCCCTTTCGTCTTATACTCGTGTAACTTTACGCGAAATTTAATACAAACCAAACCAGAAAATGCCTTAGGGATTAGCTGGATTGTTTTTTTCTCTTCATTCAGAAAAATACAGTCTGGTGGCATAATGCATTTTTTAACAGTTTTTACATTTAGAAACCACTTTGTCGACGATTTTTATAAGTTAACCAATTACATCAATCAGTATTAAACTTAACAACTGAAGCAAAGCAATAAGTAATTTATCAAAATATTGATATATTTCAGTAACTTATCTAATCTCTAAACTTTGCATCTTTGAATAATTTACACGACTGATCTTCAGCTCGTGAACATTTCACGAATTAATTAAAGATACTACAAAAAAGATAGATATACACAAATTCGGGATTGAATCCATACATAACTGGATCATCTTCACCATTACCACTTTATGAATAACATTAAATCTGGCTGTCTTTATCTTAATATTTCGTCAATGTCAATATTTCGTCAATAGTTTTCAACTTACCTCTTTTACCTCTGTTACTTCTTAATCTCATGATTGTTACGATAATCACTGCAGCAAAAACCAAAGTTAAAACGGTTCCAATTACAGCTCCGATAAGTGGACTAATAATGGGTCCGTGATTACGCTCTGTCAAAAACCAAATAAGGAACATAAAACTTAGGCTTTAAATTACTTCTTGGATTTAAATAAGAAGTGCTGTTTTTGTTTAGAAACAAGACTCAAACTGAACAATGTATCTTATGACTTGATCATTGGATTGGTTAAAAGAAAACAATTAACAATGGGGTCTGTTATTGGAATTTGTAACACGTGGTTAGTTTTTAAAACATATGTCACAATATATTTCCAATGTTTTGATTTAATGTAGTAAACATTGGTACGTATGCAAACTTATACGTCAAGAACGCGTTTATCGATTTGGCGTATTTTGAGTTTCTTTATTCATTTTCTTGTGTTCGCCCAAATCCCCCTTTCCCAAGAACGTTCAGCGATAATTTTGAAGTCCATTGCATAGTTTTTTGCTTGACAAAAAACCCAAACAAAACAGTTACGCAAAGCTAGTCAATAAATATCTGCGCTAACCGTCTCAAATTTTGAAGCTATAGATGAGATTGAAAGCAACTAGTACATAGCCCTCATGCCGCCCTTTGGGCTGAAATTAACTGACCGAATAGTGAGATTTCGCTGTCCATCTTATAACTTATACACGGCCTCATAAGTGCGGAGCGCAGTTGTTGCAATATCAAGACGGGAACATATGATGTACACACTTACAACCTTCATCCACACTGTGTGAAGATCTTTACACACGGTTGTGGAAGTATGTGTTCAAAGTTTGTGCAAAACTTTATAGTAAATAATATCCTACACTTAAATATAAAACGTTGTAATACATTATGATATCCTACTCTAAGATATAAATATACGTGTAATACAGATAATGTTCTATACTAAAGTAAGGAAAGCGTTGTCACAAATAATAATATCATAAACAAAGGTATAAGAACGTATTGTACATGACCATTCCCAACACCTGGTGTTTCTTCAAATAAAACACATTCCGGTACATGACCATTCCCAACATCTGGTGTTTCTTCAAATAAAACACATTCCGGTACATGACCATTCCCAACACCTGGTGTTTCTTTAAATAAACCACTTTCCGGTACATGACCAATTCCTTCACCTGCTATTTCTTTAAATAAAACTCAACTGGACACGAAGTGGTTCAAGTTGACCTTTTCTCAAGGTTCAAATAGAACAATAAATAAAATAACAATTGTTTAAAGTGTACAAGGGGAACTAAGACAACACCAATTAGTTAACAAAGAGAGGACTGATCATCAAAAGTAGTTGAATAATGGATAAATTATTCATACATCTTTTGAAATATTTGATTAAATAAAGTTTAAATGAATTAGCATGTCATGATATGATAACGACATGACTTTGGATTGAAATTTACAACACATAGTGTACAATATCATTTTCACGTTCAAGTAAAATCTGTATATAGAGTTGTATAAACTTTCTACAAATTTGATAGAAACAAGACAGAGTAATTATCCCGAGGGTATTAGGATCCTAGTACACTACACGCGAAATAAATTGAGTGCGTTTTCAAGTATGCCCGATATATGATCCGCTTTATCAGTCGATGTGATAAGCTGTTTTTCCCACCACCGTTTTCCTGTTGGAATATCTTTCGTGGAGTTTTGGGTTCATTAGTTTACAAACACTAACAACAGTGGTCATAAGGGCTGCTTCACATTTACAAGCAATCTTTAAAGGAGGTGCTTACACTATCGATAGTTCATTTCGTTTTCTACTCGATAGACGACAAGAACATTTATTACTAGCTTATTATGATGAATATTTGTATAGAAATTTGAGAATACTGTCAGTTTAATGAGTGTAGACGACACAAATCACTGACTCAAAGCGGCTTATACATGATTAACTCTTTAAAAAGTAATGCTAAAGGTTATACTGTAAGAAGTAACACATAACTGTATGTTTGTTGTCAACTTTAGACTATAGGAAATAGAACACTCATATATCTGTTACCACTCTCAGACTATAGGAAATAGAAGACTCAAATGTTTGTTATCAACTTTAGACATAGAAAATAGAGCCCCCCAGTGGCTCAGCGGTATGTCTGCGGACTTACGCTAAAAACCGGGTTTTGATACCCGTGGTGGGCAGAGCACGGATAGCCCATTGTGTAGCTTTGTGCTTACTTCAAAACAACAACAACTTAGAAAATAGAGCACTCGTATGTTTGTTAACAACTTTAGATTGTAATAAATATCAGGTCATTCCTCAAGTAATGTCCGATTTCAAGTTCAAAAAAATAGAAATGATTTCAAACGCTTTTAATGTTATTTAATCAATAATGTATGTTCCATTATTATTCATTACTTCCTGTCAACAATTCACAAACTTCTGAATGCCACTTCTACAAAATTCTTGGGGTTTCGAAGAAAACAATGTAGAGAGGGTAGTTTTCACATCTTTATGTATTCCAATCTCTTTTCCATCAAGATGGTTCTGCAAACTTTGGAATAGATGATAATCAGATGGGGCAAGGTCTGAAGAATAAGAAGGATGTAGAGATTTTCCCAGTCTAGCTCTTCAATCTTTGCAGATGTGATCCTTGCTGTATAGGACCATGCATTATTCTGGTGTAACAAAGCACTTTTATGATTGATCAAAGCAACTTTCAGTGCAACATTGAAGCGCTCTAACTGTAGACAATAGAAGTATTATGTCATTGTTACATTGAGTGGCAGCAATTTATAGTTGATCACATCAACATTATCCCACCAAACGTTTAACAAGACTTTCCTAGGTTGGAGGTCCATTTTAGGCTGTGCTTTAGCCAGTTTACCTGCACTGAGCCATTGTCTGCGGCGTTTAACATTTTTATAGTATATCCATTTTTCATCTCCAGTCATTAACGTGTTAAAAAAAAAAAGTTACGTTCACAAGAGTGCAGATGTGCAAATGTTCATTCTTGATCTAAGGCTGGTTTCTGTCAAATCATAAGGGATTCATTTTCCAAGTTTTGACACCTTTCCAAGCTGTTGCAGATGACGGTGAACTGTTGAATGAGTTGAATTAAGCTGCTGTGCTAGTTCTTCAACTGTTACAGCACAATCTTCATAAAGTGTAACAAGCAGTAAGTCATCATTAAACTCAACAGGGCAACCTAAACGGGCGCATCACTTAAGCTGTAGTCACCTGATCTGAACTTCTGAAACCACCGACATTTTCTTTCATTGAGAGACTCCTCACCATAAACACCTTGAATTTTTCGTGTAGTTTCTGCTGCACTATTGCCTTTTTTAAATTCATAAAGCATTATGTGCCTAATGTGTTCCTCAGACACATCCATCTTCGTGAGGATTTATTTGATTAATGATCTGAAAAAGTGGAGTTGGGCTAGTTTCTTTGTCTGAACATTATTATACACGTTCTACTACATATTTTAGTCATTAAAACCTTCTACAAAGACAGAAATGATGAAGCAATTTCTGTATTAAATTTTCGGATACTACTTATTGGATAACCTGATAGAACACTCGTATCTTTAAGTTAAGCGTTATCATTTAATCTTTCTTTGTATCATTATGGGTACATTAAACAATAGATCTGCTGGTGTAAGGTATTTTCAGATAACCCATTTTGAAAGTCGAAACTGTTTATCTTTAAGGAAAAATATAAAATTGAGATTCTCTATTTAGCGTTGCTTGTGTTGTTTAAAGTGTAAGGACAAACAAGAAAATTACAGATACAGTGTCCGTAATTTAACGTGCGTAAAAAGATTTTTCAACAACACGACATACGGCACACGATACAGTCAGATACTTCTAAAGGATAAGGAAAAAACTGATCAGATGGAAGTTAGCAAACAACAGTGTCAGTTTTCTTGGCATTTTGAAGTAAATTTTTCTCCTTGATCTAACTTTGGGGAATTAATCTGTGTCTCAGTTACAGCAGTAATAATATATTCAGGTTTATATTAAAGCCATTTTGTTCAGAAACATCATTAGCTCTGAAGTGTCATAGGAAGTTAAGATGTTTCTAAAGCACTGTCATCAGAAAGTAAAGTCAGATGTTTATACAATAGTGATATCATGTAAAGTAAGGTCAGGCGTTTATACAATAGTGGTATCACATAAAGTAAGGTCAGGTGTTTACACAATAGAGATATCACACAAAGTGAGATCAAATGTTTCTATAATAGTCGTATCACATAAAGTAAGGTCAGGTGTTTACACAATAGTGATAAAACATAAAGGTTAACGAATAATTAAAATATTGATAACCATTTTACTGTCTGTCATTCTAGTTTGGTCGATGGAATCACGGGTAATACTGGTATTAAGAACTGGTTACCTTTTCGATATACGTCGTATGTCAATTGTGAGAGACATTAATGCTTAGCTAAAGCTATCTGAGATTAGCATTATTAAAGTTCATCTAGAAAACAAAAACAGCGTAATTCATCACAAGATTATTCCTAACGAACTTATTCATATATTAGATGCCAATGTCAAAGAGAATGTCAGAGAACGGACATTATAATCTAAATAACACAATAGATACGTTAGGAATTTGATCAAGTTCGGAAAACTTAAATTCAAAAAAATATAACAATATGTAACATTATCTAAAATACATTACAGCACATCACATGTAAATACCATCATCTCTGTTTCTTTATCTTCATTAAATTTATAGTCACTATTTTTAATCGTAACATCACATTATGAGACACGTGGTCTAAGAAACGTAGTCTAAAACTCGATTAGGGATAGTCAACACTAATTTATTAATTGTCTTATCAAACAGAGAAACCAAATGGTAGCACTCGCCGCGTATGTGTTAACCATAACAGAACAGTAAGATTTAACGTAACGGTTATAATTGTTTATTAATAATTAAGCACAAAGCTATACAATGAGCTAACACGTCCCCGTCACACCAAACATGCTCGCCCTTTCAGCCGTGGGGGCGTTATAATGTAACGATCAATCCCACTATTCTTTGGTAGAAGAGTAGTCCAAGAGTTGGCGGTGGGTGGTGATGACTAGCTGCCTTCCCTCTAGTCTTACACTGCTAAATTAAGGACGGCTAGCGCAGAGAGCCCTCGAGTAGCTTTGCGCGAAATTAAAAAATATCAAACAAATATATCATTTAATTCTAAACCATTTTAGAAACAATACTTTGACGTTTCGATAACGAATCACAACGACACTGTAGTCGTCATTATTATTTTTGTTACTGAATCCTAGTATGTTAGAACAGGTACGATGATGTTGATTCACTGAATATATTAATAACTCAGAAAATGTAAAAGATAGAAGGGTCTGATATTCAATTTATCGGTATCGGTAATTGAAAATAGAAAATATATGAAGTTCCTATTTTATATTTTAACATGTCAATATTGGTAATTTGAATATCTAATTCATATGAAAGTACAGACTTTGATTGTTTCACAAACATTTAAATTGAAAAAAATGCTCCATTCAGTATACCATGTGTTACAAAAATAAAAATTTAAGACTTTTTAAATTTATTTTTAAGTTAAGAATTAATTAATTTATAACATTAAAATTATAATTCACAACTTGATATCAGACTTACTGACACACATTTACAATACTGGATGTGAGTTTATAAACGCAATGACGAAAAAAGACTCGCGTCGGCAGTGTTTATAAACAAGCCATAATATACTTACATCAAATATAAACAGTGTTACCATTTCACTGAACTAGAAGAGCATACATTAATACTAATACTAAGTTGCAGTACTCCGTTGTTTTACCATAGCATATACTTTGTCGCGTTGACGTGTATTTTAATTTTGTTAATCTAAGGTGAACAGAGCATTGAGTAACAACACAAAATCATAATTAGGTAGCTAAAATCAACTTAATTATATACACATACATACATATTACTATTCTTAAACAATTCGATATTTGCTCAATGTATGAGTTTTACTTTATTTTTACTAAATTCAAAACTGCTTTTCTTTATATAAATCACATTCTATACCTAGTAATTTCTGCTTTATATTTAACTTTTATAAGCCATTTAATTAATCTAATGTAGCTAGAACGCGATATTTGTATTCTTATATTATAATTGTAGAACAGAGCAACACTACTAACTACACCAAGATGTAGAGAAATTGGTAGTTTGATTTAACTGTTTATTAAACACGCTATCTTTTACTACTTTAAAATGTTCTCATCGAAACATGGGAAATTACTGATCCGTTTTTACCAAAATTCAAAACATAATTTACCAGAATATAACAGAATTCTGGTAAATTATGTTCTGAATTATTTTTAATAACACGGATTATAACGGTAAAATACGTTTTGATAAAGTGGACAACGTTTTAGCAGTATTCTCTGCAAACACCAAGTACATTCAATACCAAACAATGTCGCCCATGTCAATGAAAATATCGGAAAAAGAAGTTATGTTAAATTATGAGCAAGGTGTAGATAGCATTTCCAAGACAAAAACAGTCCACCATGAAAAACGTTTTCATGCGTACAGATATGTACTCGCCAGAAACATAGAGATATTTCAATAAGTTTCAGTATCTTTGATTTCGTTCATCCAGTAACATAGCTTTTCCACATAAGCAATATTTTTTTTAATTTTCTATAGTATGTTAAGCTACAGGCCACAGTAAGTTTATAGCTAATAGTGTAACAAATGTTGAGTTGTATAGCTTAGTCATGTCTGTTTACCATTTCTGTTGGTTGAGCTCACTCAGATATATTCTGGATTGATAACAGCTCATAATTGTATTCTAGAAGAATAACCTGACGTTGCAATATTCCAATTATTAGGTTGAACACTATGATATGGTGGAGTCCTACATGATTTCTACTTGTAACACAAGTAAAAAGTGACTTGTTTATTTGATTTAGTAGAATAAAGATAAAACAAAACTAGTTTTCCCAATTACTTGTTACTATTTCAAAGAAAATAATAAATGTCTTCTGCACCTTTAACAATTATCCGTACGTATAATTGTCTTTAACTTCTTTCTGTCAATGTGTAGCTGGCCCGGCATGGCCAAGCGCGTAAGGCGTGCGACTCGTGCTAAACATGCTCGCTCTCCCAGCCGTGGGGGCGTATAATGTGACGGTCAATCCCACTTTTCGTTGGTAAAAGAGTAGCCCAAGAGTTGGCGGTGGGTGGTGATGACTAGCTGCCTTCCCTCTAGTCTCACACTGCTAAATTAGGGACGGCTGGCACAGATAGCCCTCGAGTAGCTTTGTGCGAAATTCCAAAAAAAAACAAAACAAATGTCGATATGTATCATATCCGTGTTATGTTACAATCACTAGAATATAATGAAATATTTTATAGTTGTATTTTAAATTCTGTATATTGTTCGCTTCAAAAGCTATTAATTTTTATAACATTCTGATATTTAATGCACTTCGTGACATTAGTATGAACGTTTACTTGGCTGAAGTATCCTTAATGTTTAATAATTCTTCTGACTAATCGACTTTGTCCAACAACAAGAATTAAAGTTATAAATGAAATACATATAACCTAGAACTTGGTAGCATTTTCTTAAAATCCTCATTATCAATAAGAAACATATATTGTTATTAACATTATTCTTTCCGGGAAAGGGGGAGGGGTGATAGTAGTTCCATTAGATCCGTGTGTGTTTGTCTGTCTCTTAGTGTTTCCATGCGCATTACTATAAAACTAATACGTATCGATGTAGGCAAAACCCTTACTTAGAATGACAAGTGCTGAAATTTGGTACGGATTCAAATCCTAGATCACCTTGATTTTTTTTTCTTTATAATGGAGAGATGGGGTATTTCCGTGGTATTGGGTTAATAACTCTGTACAGTGTGATCGAATTTCATGGGTACATTAAGTTTGTAACACCTCATCACACTACAAAAACTGATCCAGATCGTTAATCATTCTCGATCTGAGAAAGATTTTCTGTCGTTTCAAAGGTGAAATTTGACGTTATTCAATATAAACACATACAATAACGAAAAGGAGCGGCGATGTTATGTAATATCTGTGGTTATTCTGGTTTTCGTGTGTTTATGTTATGTAGTTATTTATTTTTGTCTGTCTCGATGTCATCACCGACAGTTTTGGAGCGAATACGACCATATATGAAGATGTCCTTTCCTATGGGCCCGGCATGGCTAAGCGTGTTAAGGCGTGCAACTCGTAAGCTGAGGGTCGCGGGTTCGCATCCCCGTCGCGCCAAACATATAAGTAGGGCTTATAACGCTAAAAATCGAGTTTCGATACCCATGGTAGACAGAGCACAAATCGCTTATAATGCAGTTTTGTGATTAACGACAATAAGAAAAAAATCAAATACGCTCCTATTTAATTATCTGTATTATAAACAGTTTTCATAGGATTACATTACCAATATTACTGGTAATTTTAAGGTTCACTTACATTAACTGTATCATTAGCAGTTTTTTAGCAACTTACGCTTCTCTTAATTGTATGATCAAGAGTTTCCGAATTGTAATTAATAATCCCCTACAATTTTTACAAATTTGTTGAGCACTTAAAGTAATACGCGAGTTCATTTTAACAGGCAAACAAATCGTAACACAGGTTGTTTTCAATAACAACAACAACATTTTCAAAACATCTCTAGTTTCTTGATAATAGCAACAACGTATCACATTCCATCTTGAAACCATACTGATTGACTCGTATTAAATCTACGCAAAAGAATATAAAACAAAGCAGTTCTATTTTACATTCTTTAAAAGACTGCAAAGTAAGTGATAAACAATTAATCTTAAGGAGTTACTCTAGCACAGTTTTATACATACATACCAAATGCTTATGAGAAATATCTCAACATATTACGTCTCATTGAAAGTATTTCATTAAAACATAAATTGAATGTTTGCATCCGAAGCTGAAATTACCGATTTCTATTTCTTTCCTATTTATCTATTCACCCGTCCAACAAGAAAAAAGAAACGTAAAAACATTTAAAAGTTAGTGAAGAGTAGGACGAACATTTCAATACGTACCTGAACATTTCAATACGTACCTGAACATTTCAATACGTACCTGCCGTTTTTCTTGAAGATAATAAAGTATATATTGTTAATGCAATCGAGTTACTTCTTCCTTTGCAGTTAGATGAGTATAAAGCCAAGATGAAAGACGTTCCTACAGGGAGATCATTCACAACAAACAGGGGCTGGTCATGTTCAGTGAGGTTCATCTGCAGACGATCGAGTGCAGTGTTAAAGACTTCCAAGTGGAAGGTCTGTTCTAGTCCTCCGTTATATCCTGGTTCACACTTTATGATTATCCTAGCTGTCGATTTATTTGCCACTCCACAGTTCTTTAAAGCTTCTGGGGGACCTAAGTGAAAGAGAGGATGTTTAGATCTACGACTTTAATCCTCTTAAGTGGTTTTATCTGCTCAGTAAAAGCTTTTACTTACATTCATCTTTAACAGCCGATGTAAAAAGGGTTTAAACAATCATGTTAATATCTTCGAAGACTGTTTCTGAAAATAGTTTATATGATAACTCAGTAGAGCCATATTATTATTGTCGTTGTTTTGTAACAGTACAAAGCTTGTCTATGTGCTACCTACATGGAGCGTTGTACTCTTGTATAAACTTACCGCTGTCCCACCGGTATACTTATCCTGTATATCTTCATTAATATATTTTATTTAGTATTTTGTATTAAAATATATAATATTTATTAATATTCAAATAAATTCTCATACTATTGTTACGATATGAGCGATGACAAACTTATTGGACTAAACTCAAACGGTGATTTATTTAAATATATATATTTCTGTCTAGTTTCTATTCACGTGCCACAAATTAAATCAAATTCCATATTGTACACATAACTTACATTATTATTAAAAGGAACGAGTCAGTATTCCAATATCGCTGGTATAACTAAACACTAAATGAAACAACATCGCTCTGATAGATTACGCCCCTAATGACGTCTACTAACATGAATTATTTATTTTACCGAAATATATACGCCTTAATTGTAAAGGTAATTTTTTTTAATTTTCTATATATTTTTTAAAACAAATTTCTATACATTAATAAAATAAAAATAAACAACATAAAATGAGATACTTTTGGTTAGTATACAGCCACCCGCTAGTACAGCGATAAGTCTACGGATTTACAACGCTAAAATTAGGGGTTCGATTCGCTTTGGTGGGCTCGACAGATAGCCCAATGTGGCTTTGCTATAAGAAAACACATACACTCACACACATGCTTAGTAAATGACATTAAAGTGGCCAACAATCCTGTAACAGTTAACTAAATGTAATTACTTAAAGCAATGACATAATAACTTTTAAGACTTATATCTCGTGTACCTGCTGGCAGAATAGTGAAAGCACATGGTTCTCTTTGACTTCCTACTTCGTTTCTGGCCCAGCAGTAAAGGACACCATAACTGTAGAGAGTATCAGGTTGGTAGTACACTTCGGTATATGTGCCATTCCTCTTAAATGATGTTATCTCGATTATCTCCAAGGAGTTGTTGAAAAACCACTTGTATGAGACATTGGGTGGAGTAGCTTCGATATCGCATGTTACCAATATGGATTCGTTTGGATCAACGACATATATAGTTTTTTGGCCTTCTTTACACACAGGAGTATCTGTTAGATGAAAACATAATCGAGATAAACTGTAAAAACTGGCATATAATGATATTAGTATGGACTAATATAATATAGCTTATTTAAAATCAATTACGTTTATAACATACACCACTAAATCAACAACTCGAAGTATAACTTTTTGGGGGGTTTGTTTCGCGTGGTGACATCAATTTATTGTTGTCAAACGCAAAGCTACACAAAGGGCAATATCTGCTCTGCCCAACACGGGTATAGAAACCCGCTTTTTAGTGGTAGTCAATCAAGAAACAATTTACCCCAGATACTTTGTGCAAACGTATTACCACAGCAGACATGCCACGTATTTACTCCAGATACTTTGTGCAAACGTATTACCACAGCAAACATGCCACGTATTTACCCCAGATACTTTGTGCAAACGTATTACCACAGCAGACATGCCACGTATTTACCCCAGATACTTTGTATAAACGTATTACCACAGCAGACATGCCACATATTTACCCCAGATACTTTGTACAAACGTATTACCACAGCAGACATGCCACATATTTACCCCACATACTTTGTACAAACGTATTACCACAGCAGACATGTCACATATTTACCCCAGATACTTTGTATAAACGTATTACCACAACAGACATGTCTCATATTATGTATCCAATCATTTAAATTTATTGTGAGATATTTCATCAAACAAGTTAGAGATGGTTCTCTTGGCAGACTTACGGTTTATTCTTAAAATGACTTCTTCACTTATGCCATGACCTTCCACGTTTGTCGCCTCACATCGATATCGTCCAGCCATAACCCTCTTGACCAACTGCAGCTCTAAGGTGTGATTGTTGATAATTATCCCTTTGCTAAAATTGCTGACGAAACGTTTTCCGTTGAACTGCCAATTGATTTCAGAAACCAAAGGATTTGCTTTAACAATGCACTCAAAATGAACATTATTTCCTTCCTCAACATAATCCTCATGTTTTAGAAGAGTAAGTTCTGGTAAATCTGTGAATATTTACAAAAGCTGAATAAGCCTCACAGACACAAGAGTATATTTTCTCTTACTATTTAAATCAGACCAGTCAACTAACATGAGCGACAAGAAATTCATTTAACGTCTGTAATTAGGGCTGACAGTGAACATTAAATGATGAAGCTCAGCTCTTCTATAAGTAATTTGCAGTGATTTTCATTATCTAACGGAAATACGAAATTACCTGGATCAATAAATATTTCAAATTTAAACAATAAACACTTTTTTTTTCTCTACTAACTACAAGCAAAATAAGTATTGAACATTTTTATAAATAACAGAACAATAATGTGAAACATTGATTATTTATTACAATGGAATTAATAGCAGTTTCTATACTTTTTTCTTAAGCCATCTGATTATTGATTCGAGAATATAATTCTATAACATCTGAGAAAAAAGGTGATATATTTTACAAACCAAGACATTTTGATGGAGGAAATCTCTTAGTATTTCTAGAAAGAGGAAGGAATCCAAGCACGTATATTTTCAACAAATCAATTTGTAGTTTACAAATTTCGTGAAACCTTCAAGATAGAGCTTACAAGTGATATCCAGTTTCCATTCGTCTTCTAAGGCACTGTTTATGATGTCTGGATTATCAGCCCTACATTTCAGTGTCTTCCCGTGGTCATCGATTTCAGGTGTAAAAGACAACTCACTGATGGTAATGTTTTCTGATGTTGTTATTGCGGACGCTGAGAAGATTTTCTTCTCTTCTTTCCACCATGTCATTCTGGCAGGCGGTCTTGAGCCCCTGGATTGACATGCCAGCATAACCCTCCGACCTGCCGACAAGGGCTGCCGTCTCGTTGTAATGCGAACGTGCAAAGGTTTCACTTTAAAAAAACAACAACAACATAAAATATTGCGTCTGTCAGTAAAAGATACGGAAGTTCGACCAGTTTTATGGTATAATTTTAATAACAAATATTTTGCCGAAATACAAGCTTATATGTAATATAATAGTCTCTTTCGGTTTATACATCCAAAATCATGCATGACAGTCAGATCAATGGTTCCTTTCAGCAATATCATAATACACTATATGAATTCTGTAACATAAACACTGTTATTATCATTAAAACACTTTAACAAATTGAAAAAGAGGCTTATGATTTCATTTTTGAGCTAGGCCTAATTAGTTTTTTAAATTTTCGTCGTGCAAAGAGTCTTGTTTTTTAAATGTTGAGGGAAGATTCAATTTTTTGTCAAATTTACTGAACTTTAATATATAAAGATATTAATTCTATATTTAACTGCTTGTTAAATGTTTTTAATCGCATTTGTCTTTTTTACAATGTAACTTTATCGTAATAAGATTAAATTCATTGAAACAATGTGTCTGCTTACAGTTTAAATCTAATGTTATGGAACTTGAAACTGGACTGGAAATGTTCGTATTAGTAGCTTGGCAGGTAAGTGTGGCCCACAGATGTTCTCTCTTCAGGACATTAATAAAGTATTCGTTCCTTGTTATTCTTAGAGGAGTGAAAAAATATTCGTCATCTAACAGGATAGATTCTTGCCACCAGGTTATCGCAGGAGGAGGATCACCTGTACAACAAGATAACAATAGCGCTATGACAACTGTTTCTTATATCATGAGCAAGCTGGCGATAGAACAAGAATTTTAAGCTACGTGTGTTCTATTTTGAAACTATATATTTTTTTTCACTTTATTTAATTTTGTATGACTTGTTTACTTAATCATATTCCTATATGATACCATAACGTAATTCGGTAGCTAACATAATTTCACTTGAGTCAACCATCTACGCCAAATTCTCTCATAGCGTGGATTTAATGTATGCTCACGTTTTTAGTTTGTGACATTAACTAAAGCGATAAGCTGCACTAAGTCAAAAATAATGATTAGACAGAAAGATTTCTTCAAATATATTTTTCCCTCTATACACGGACACTTAGAACAGTGGTGCGCTGGCTGAATAGTTGATTTTTAATGCAACTCAAAAGAATAGAAAAAGAAACTCCCTTCAGACTCGTTAAAACACAATTGAATTATGTGGTCCTTGAAATAAATTGTCCATTAGACTAGAAAATTCTTCATTTCAAACTTCTTCGATTATACATACATTACTCTTCTTAATTTTAAATATCTCTGTTTTGTAAATATCTGGTTTGTTATAAAAAAACGTGATATTTTACATTTTGAATATTTAAGCTTACAAATAACGAGTTACTGAACACTGGTATAATTAACCAGTATTAAAGAGTTTCTAAAAAAACACTTATTTTTTAAACCAATTTTAAGAAGAGAAGTAACAGGATAAATAAAAAGAGAGTCGCTGTTGAGTGAAACGTTTCAAAATCATTTACAAAACTATTTATTTAACAAGACCATAAAATACGTTCAAGGAATTAGTAAACTATGAAGAATTCCTAGTTATACTGTAGCATAGTTACACTGCTGTTTTAATCTCATTCGGCTCGGCATGGCCAAGCGTGTTAAGGCGTGCGACTCGTAATCGGAGGGTCGCGGGTTCGCATCCCCGTCGCGCCAAACATGCTCGCCCTCCCAGCCGTGGGGGCGTTATAATGTGACGGTCAATCCCACTATTCGTTGGTAAAAGAGTAGCCTTAGAGTTGGCGGTGGGTGGTGATGAGAAGCTGCCTTCCCTCTAGTCTTACACTGCTAAATTAGGGACGGCTAGCACAGATAGCCCTCGAGTAGCTTTGTGCGAAATTTTTAAAAAACAAACAATTAATCTCATTAAAGTAATTAAGATTTATGTTTTATCAAGTATTTGAGTATACATGTAGACCACTTTTGATCCAATGTACAGTATTATTATAATATCTGAGGCGTCGCTTTAGGTACACATAGTGATTTACCACATAACTCTTACTTGTAAGACAACTGCTAAGAATGAATATATTTCTTTAGCAAGTAAGATGTTTAGTGAGTAATGCTATTAAAACGTCTTTATTTCTTCATACACTCAGTTTCTGAAAACTTTAATTTGAATATTTTTCTGAATCAACTGTTGAGCTATTTTTGGAAGATAGCGGGGATGATCAAGGGAAGAAATTAACAAAAGAAACCTTGGGCGAATAATCACCATTTTTATTCCTGGTGTAAGATACCCTCTAGTAGCTGGCTGAGACAAAGATAGTTTACAATAGCATATGATATCCTTTAGTAGTAGGCTAATAAAGACACAGTTTAACAAGGTGTAATATCATACTGTAGTGCTTATATGATGTTGGAAACACTTTTTATTATGCGATGTGCAACCATCAACTTCGTGAAGTTTTTGTCCTGTGTTCACACAGATTTACAATAGGGGTCACGATTTTCCCGTTTTGTTTCCTTTTCTCGTCACGGAGAACTTTATTTTTCTCCATTCTCAGGGTGCATAATTAGCATAGAGGTTCATTAAATCCATGAATTCGCAGTTTTTATTTTGCAGATTTATCAGTGTTTTTGCGCTTTTTTTACCATTACTTTGTCCCTGTTATTTGATCTTTACCAAATAAGGCACGAAGGTTTGTTAGGTCCATGTTCAGATACGAATTTGCGGTTTTACATTTTGTATTTTGTTGTTTTTATGAGCGTCTTGGAATTATTTTTAAATTATATATAGAGGAAACAACTTTTCATGTCCAAAGATAACCTTTCATCTATCACGAATTTATATAACTTCCGTCCAGGGTAAGGGTACCCCAACTAGTATCCTTTAATATCAGGCTGAGAAAAACATAGTTTACAAAGACGTAGTATATCCTTTAATAGCAGGCTGAGACAAACACAGTTGACCAAGGTGTAAGATATCTTTTAGTTCCAGGCTAATACAAACACACTTTGCCAAAGTCTCGTCGCCTGTGTGGCTACTCTTGATCAAATAGTGAAAGTAATTTTAAATTTTAAATGTCGTCAAAAACTAAAATATAGGGAGTTCAGCAGTTGCACACTCTGGGCTGAGCGAGGATAGCCCATTAGATACGCTTTTGCACTCGAAACAAATAATGAAAAAAGGAGCTTTGAAGGTTAAAAGTTGGTCATTTTAAATTTTGTTATGGACAAAAGATGAGTGAAAATAAACATTGTTGTCTCAAACAATATAAATACCTATTGGTCACCTTTCCTTAGAATCGACACAGATAAGCTAGTGAAAAACTTAAAACTGTTTAGATAATACAAATTATTTCTTAACATCTGCTGATAAACTTGTCAAAACTGTCAAGATGTAATACGAGCTCTGCAAGTAAATATACACATCTCATTAATCGAAACAATTGATTCTGTCAGTAAATCAATATTTATTTTTGAAAATAAAGGTTATTGTTAAACCTATTAAATTACATTTTATTTTGTAACTGAAATAGAAAATGATATAACAGATTTGGTATATCATGTTGATACTGTGATGTCATATGAATGCTACTGATTGAAGAAGAGTTTTAGTAAAACAATTACTATAATGGAAAGTATTATATTTTTAAATTATAAGCTATTAAACGATCACTCGATAACACAATAATTTATGTTTGATGACACGTATATTTTACACCCAACTGACAAAATGAAATCAATTCCTAAGAAAAATCCCATCTTCATCGCATTAAATGCTTTGTCACAAATAATGAAATTATCATCGTTAAATACTATTTCCCTCTTCCAAAGTAGAAACAAAAATCCCGTTATTTAACAATGATAAGATATGTAGCTGCTATTTGTCAACATGCATTTTTTGAGTTGAAATATTGACAATTTATTTTTAATTATTTTTTTGTTTGAAATTCGCTCGAATTTGTACAAGAGTCATATGCGCGAGATGCCCCTCATTTTGATTTTACAAACTAGAAATTTCGTGGAAGACAGCAAGTCAATAAAATCTACAACTCTTGGTCTAAGACACTCACGATCCCAAAATTGTGGAATATGTTTTTGAGACAGTGGCAGGTGTACCATAGATCTTGAGGTGAAATATGTTTTTGAGACAATGGCACGTGTATCTTGATCTTGAGGTCGAATATGTTTTTGAGACAATGGCACGTGTACCATAGATCTTGAGGTGGAATATGTTTTTGAGACAATGGCACGTGTACCATAGATATTGAGGTCTTCGGTCCAGTTTTAACGTGACTCTAGTTTTTTTCTAGAATATCTTCAATCTGGACAGTATCCTATGAAGGCTTAAGAATAAGGTTAACTGTAACAACACCCATCCACATATTATTAACAAAATTAAAAGACACTGATATTGTCCACATAGCTGAAAGTTCTGAGCGTGTTAAAAGGCATATCATGTCTTCTAGCTTAGATCTGTATGATAACCACTAGGCCACTCCAAGTTCCATATATCCCCTTTGCACCACAGTAATAATAGACAAGTCATGTTTATCTATCTGATATATTATCATATAACACTGGATTTATAATGCTTATATGAAATTTTACATCAGAAAACTTACAGTTTTTTTTCTAAATGTTTTCTGAATACTCTATTAAAATCATCTAATTTTTGCTTGTGGTAGATTGATTTAGAAATTCTGGGGAACGTATGTAGAAATTATTAACAATTAAATGTAGAGTACGTTTGAAAAGGGTTAAAGGAACAGTGAATAGTTTCTTAAGTTGTAATCTTCTTGTCTAGAAGAATTATTACAGTAATCCCAAATAATCCCTTCTTTGTCAATACTACTACTTATAAGAAACAGTAAATAATTAAAATAAAAAGCTTTCAATGCATTTTTGTCCTCAAACAGCAAAGCCACGTTGGGCTACGTGACATGTCCACCATGGGAAATCGAAAAGCGAATTTTAGGGCTGTTAAGTCCATTAACTAACGCAAAACAACCAGAGGTCATATAACAAAAATAGAAGGTTAATGCCTGAATATATTCTATGAACAATATTTCCTTATTATGTGGATGACGTCAGTAAGTCTGTTTTCTTCAGGAAGCAGCTGAGAACAACAATTCGTGAAAAGCAATATTTCACAATCACACACACATTTCTGTCTCACAAGGATAACAATTATTGGAGTGATTCAGCAAAAAAATAAATGATTTATAGCAAGATAATTTCGTTGGTAGTATAGAGCTATATAATAAAAAGTATCTCCCTGCACATTTATTCTACAGTCTAAATAATAAAAAATATCTCCATACACATCTGTTATACACACTAAACAATATAAAATATTTCTATACACATCTGTTCTACACGCTAAATAATAATAAAATATCTCCCTGGACATCTATTGTACACGCTAAACAATAAAATTATCTCCATGTAAATTTATTCTATATGCTGAACATTAAAAATATCTCCATACACATCTGTTCTACACACTAAATAACAATAAAATATCTCCCGGCAGATCTATTCTACATGTTAAACATTAAAAATACCTCCATACACATCTGTTCTACACGCTAAACAATAAATAGAATGGTTCAACTAAAGTAAACATAATAACAACAGAGTAGAGAAGGTAATATACTTCCATTCAATTTTTTATTTTCTGGGAGGAACATATATTGTATTTTAGCTTTCACCAAGCAGCTGATGTAATTCCTACACTATGTAACTCAGCAGTATCGCCAAGAAATGTCAACATTTTATTTTTTACTAAATAGATACATTTAGATGACCAGAAAATAATATTTATTTCTAAGTGCATTGCCCAATGACAGAACAAACACTTTCTTAAGGTCAATATTTTTTTGAACTAGAGTTCATGAAAATTTATTTGTCATTACTGGGCATTATTGTCCTACGAACAGTTTCATATCCTGGATTCTATTGTCCTAAAATCAGAGCACATGAACAGTTCGTTTTGTCATCTTAAAATTAAAATTCATTGGCAGTTGGATCTGTCATATTGTGGACTTTATTGTTTTAAAACCAGAGCCTAAATTCAAAACTTATTATTTAAAAGTTATTCTAATGATTTTGTGAGTGGAATATTACCAGTAAATATAATAATACGAACGTCTAGGAAGGTAGAAAGTTTAAGCTACATACCACCTGTAGCAGAAAACTGGTGAGAAATTCTGTTTATCGTGTCCAGAGTTGTTTTGGTTAAGACAAGAACCTAACTAACCATAAATCAGTGATGTAAGCTATTTACTAGAAATTAGTTATATATCAGTTATGGCAGCTCTTTACTATATATTAAGGTATTTTAAGAAGAATTATACAGAAGGCTAAGACTTATCACATTTAGGTGAACCGTTGAGGTAAAACATCAGCATATTTTAAAAATGTAATCTTATCTTTCCACATGTAAGGCTTACAAAACGAACATTATAGAACAATGCTTTAGCTACTAAACATTGTCACCTACAAAAACCAAAGCAGGATTTGGAAGTTGAGACCACGTTTGCTTGTTGCCTCGTTTGTTTGTTTTTTTTAAATTTCAAGTTTTGGTGTTACATACCATCAAATACTAAAGGTAAATATTGATTACATATTTCGCAAGTTGACATACCATACGACTTGTGTGTATGTAGAAAACAGAGAGATGTAGGTTTTTCTTGATGACGAGAAACCCACTTAAAATAAAAATGTATTTCACAACGGCTGGTATGGGTACTAACACTTATATTGATAAGAAGAGAACAACGTTTCGACCTTCCTAGGTCACCTTTAAGTTAAGATGAGAAAGGAAGGTCGAAACGTTGTTCTCTCCTTATCAATAAAAGTGTTAATACCCATACCAGCCGTTCTGACAGATGTAAGTTTGTTTACAAATATAGCACGCAAATAACAACATAATTTGTACACAAGCCATATGAACATAAAATGTATATAAAAGATGAAAATTAATGTTTCAGATAAAAAACAAACTGAATATTATTTAAGGAAAGAAATATTACCTAAATTTATAGATAAAAACTTTCGATATTAGTAAGTTGAAAAAGGAAGAGCATGGGAAGCCGGTTGAGAATCAGAACATTGTAAAACTAATCTTATTATTATTACAATGTGACCCGAGGAAGACATATTGTTGAATTTATTTTCAAAATATGAGTAATAATGGAAATAGTTTGATGACCTTACCTCTTGAATCTTACCTTATATTAGAGGAATGGCATTTATTTCTTCGTAATTTAAAATATAATAATTAAGTACGTTTGCATAGGGTGTCCAGAAAAATTAACTAGGTTAAAGGTGTAGTTAAAATAAATATTTTATAGCAAAGCCACATTAGACTATCTGCTGTCGTAAGAGAATCGAAACCCGGATGTTAAGTTGCGAGTGGAACATTAAAACAAGTGTATTTCTTTATATATGTTTGATGAACAACCCAAGTTAAAAGTTAAAAATGATTTCACAATAAAGAATGTTCATTTCCACGTGATTTATTTCCAAGTCAAGTGAAACGTTATACTGCTGTTCTTTTCTGCCCTCATGTGAGAGCTTGAGATTCAAGAGGAAAATAAGTGACCGAAGAAACCATTCTTCAAGAGAAACACTGATTAATTGAGATATACTAACATACCACCATCAGCCTCGCATTTCAAAAACAGTGGCGATCCTTCGTCATAGGGTCCAACAAGACCTTCTAGTCTTTGTCCGTTCTCATCCATTATGATGACAGACTTTGGAGGAACTATGGTAAAAAAAAATTGTAAGTGAATCTTAAAATATTGTGTATATCCAATAAAATTCGAAGACAAGCGTATTTGGACACACAAAATTTCAAATATAAAATTAATCTAATTACGTGACAAAAGGTTTCTCATACTGACAGTAATATATACCAACATAGTTACCGATTAGATTACTTAAAGGAGGGTAAGTAACCTTACCAGTAACATTTAGAATGATTTTCCATTTCTCAGTCCGTGATCGTCGGTAATCGATTCGACACTCGTATTCCCCCTCGTCTTCTTTGTGAACGTGTTCTATCTTGAGCACTGGAGGGTTGTATTCTAAATCAAAGTGAGCTCTTGAGATGAGAGGATCATCTGAAAAGTGAGTTGCTTTGTTAGGACGGGCGTCAAAACTGTACACAGGAACCCCAGAATCCTCTCTAAACCACAACACTAAGGCAATGTCGTCCTTGTTAGCAGTGAAGCTCATATTACAAGGGAGAGCAGCTTCGTATCCTTCAACGGCTCGTATCTCCAAGGAAGCTAAAAAATATACAACTTTATTGTCAATGCTGTCTACAATCATATACAACTTTCCTATCAATACTGTCTACAATCATATACAACTTTCCTATCAATACTGTCTACAATCATATACAACTTTCCTATCAATACTGTCTACAATCATATACAACTTTCCTATCAATACTGTCTACAATCATATACAACTTTCCTATCAATACTGTCTACAATCATATACAACTTTCTTATCAATACTGTCTACAATCATATACAACTTTCTTATCAATACTGTATACAATTATCGTTCTATGACAAGATTTCAAGCATTTCATTTACGTTGGTATAAGCGAAATATTTTTGATCGAGTTTTTCAATAATAGTGTTTCTGTTATATTCCAAAAAATATTGAGTTACAAAATAAATTAGAAAATTGAATAGAAAAAAAAATTTAAAAGAATGAGGAAAAAGAATGTATGTTACTTTCAGATTTATCTGACCGGTAAACAAAATCGCTGTAATTATGTTTGTTATTAACCGCAAAGCTACATATAGTTCGCTATCCTCATATTGAGTATCGAAACCAGAGTTTAGCATTACAAGACCCCAGATTCACCTTTGAGTGAATTAATAATCTTTTAAACACTTGGAGATGGTTTCATTATCATGTTAATACTTTATGGTGAGAGACATTAGATATTTTATTAAAAATATATAAAAAGAGAATTATTAAGTCATAAGGAAAAATAGTGTGTGTTTTCTTATAGCAAAACCACATCGTGCTATCTGCTGAGTCAATCAAGGGTAAAAAAAACCACAAAGTAATATGTGTTTAAAATACCATTTACTTTTAAGTGCATAATGAGAATAAGGGTTAATATCCAATAGCTTAAAACATGTTACAAACATATTAAGAACAATAAAACATATTGTATAAACTCAACAAATGACGATGTACAAGTCATAGCTAAAAAGTTTAATGCGGCAATTATTACATATTTAATATTTCAAGGGTTTAACATTTCTACTTGTTCTAATCGTATCAACTTCATATATTTTGATTTTCAAATAAATGTATAAAATTAGAGACATTCTTTTATACATGTATGAGATAAGGAAGTTTGTTTACACAGAACCTATTTTAACTCACTTAGAAGAAATAACAATACAACAAGTGACAAAATGCGACACACAAAAACAAAACCACCTGTCATATTCCACGTTACTTCAATAAGAATCTAACTTTGAAGAAACCTAGTAATTTCAAAAAATAGCGCAGTAGCAGTTGATTTCACTAACCTACTTCGTAACTGTTAAGACTGGTTAAACGTTGTGGTTCTATTAAGTTATATCACAGAGTTAACATTTTTATTTGATACGTGAAGCAAATGCTTTCAGCTGCATAATTATCTAGTCTCTACTGGCCCAACACAGTTGAGAAAATTAAACAGTGAAGTGTGTCGGTGTGACAACAGCCGCCACATCTCTTGTTGTTGGAAAGACGAGTTTTCTGAAATACTCTAGGTTAAACGGATAATTATAAAAGACTTCTTAGAAAGTAGATTCACGCATGTGGTCCATTGTCTATCAACTACTTGATGTTTCAACTATCTTGAAGTAATTTAAAATCAGTTATAACAAAACTGAAACTAACGTACTACCATGTTATGTGAATAGATCGAACTGCATGCAATACAACAGATACGTGTGGCATAATTGAATTTTAATTATGTAGAATTAGAGTTAACACAGCAGTTACCTCAACTTTAAGCAACGATGCTACAGTGGAACAAGATATTCAGATATCGCTTACGATAAGTTAATTAAGTTACGCATTGAAACAATTTCTCAAATAACTAAACATCCGGTCTTGACAAAGTTATATTTTATTTGTTCCTTTATTATTAGTACCGTTAATAATCAAATTTAAACCCCTAGTAGTAGTAAAAATAAGTCTCTTACAATAAACCCACAAGCAAAGAAAGTCAAATAACATCCCTTGTGCTTACAAAAGTTACATACTTTACGATGATGAAGATTTACTATGACTTTCACGATACGTTAAACAGCAAGACTCAGATTCCGAAGAAGTAACCTAACATATTACTTTGTACTTTATTATATTTTATATTATTTTGCATTATTTGTTTTATACACGTATTTTGCATTAAATTAAATCTACTTAGCTGATCAAACCTTATGATACATTATTAGTATTACGGCCAAATATAACGTTCGCATACATTAATAGGAAGTCTAATAATAATCTTTACCTTAAAGAGAGCCAAATATTGTTACTTACACTCTAAAAGAGAAACACAAAATGTCCTCCATTTTTTTGAAAACTTAAGGATTACTTTGTGAGACTTTTAAGTGTAAAATTTATTTAATGTACTTAGATAATCAGTAATAAACTTCATCACAATAAGTATTTATAAAAACCAAAAAACACGCAATAAAACAAAACCAATGTCTGTAACGCAAAAGTTCAGTTAGGTGAGACTGAAATATATTGTGTTTCATGTAATAAGTATAGGAAATGATAAGACCCTTGATTATGTTTCTCAATTAAAAAACTCAAGTAGTTTCTTTTTTAAAAAAATTATTTTGTTATTTTAGATATTTCTAGCATACGCACGGTTTGTTTTTTTTATATTTCGCGCAAAGCTGCACGAGGGCTATGTATCTGCACTAGCCGTCCCTACTTTAGCAGTGTGAGACTAGAGAGAAAGTAGATAGACACCACAACCAACCGCCAACTATTGGGCTACTCTTTTACCAACAAATAGTGGGATTGATCGTAACTTTGTAATGCCCCCACTGCCGAAAAACGTGATGGAGATTCGAACCCTCAACCCTCAACTTACGAGTACAGTGCCCTAACCACCTGGCCATGCCGGACCCCATACGCGCGGAGACAGGATTTGAGAAACCCTAAATTCCGTTTTCTTGGAAACACCAACTGCATTTGTAATCCCAGCTGAAGGACAAGTACATCTAGTGAAAGCTGACACGAACATCCGATTTGTTGGGTTTATAATTTACTCTTGAAACCCAAATAGTATAAATACCAGACATTCAATCACTCACATTAACAAACTATTACGAACGATATTTATCAGAAGTAATTCATTTTAAAGGAACAGTATCCTCCATCTTTAACAAAACGTGAAACAAACTATTTTTAATGTATGTTAATTAGGACAATATTGTGATCTACTAAAATGTGTTGTTATCTGCTCTGAAACTGAGACAACGTTAACTAATTGAAAATCGTCACTTATAAATATGAAATACACTTTTATAGGCTTTTTTTTTAATATTTAAGGACAGTTTTAACATTACGTAGTTACGATGTGGGACTTCAGACATTTTCTACCTTCTATAATAATGTGATGTAACACACACCTGACGTCGAGGATTTTCTAAAGTAAAGTGAGTAACAATAACCCATTGATTAACGATTACTTAGGATATTCTCAGTTGTGTTGTAGATACGATTACCAACTAAGTGGCTGCATAGTTTTTGTTTGTGAGTTAGGCCTCTAACGAACATAGTATGGAGAACTCATACATCCCAATTGAAAAATAAATCACTTTTGCTATCGTTTAGTGATGTGGTCTTTCCTCTTTGTTTCGGAGACGTTCTATATTCCCGTTTTGTCACAATACTCTTCAAAGAGTTTATATCACTGAAAGCTAATGGTTATTAGTAAGATAGTAGTTTTTTGGTTTTTTTCAGAATGGCTTACTTTTTGAAAGCAAAGTTCTTTATGGTCAACATTATAACATCTATGAAAGTAATTTTTGTGGCTTATGAACTTCCGATAAAATCCTAAAATATCATAATCTTACTATAAAACATTAATAGCAAAAGTTTTCAGCTCCAACTCTGTGTAACGTGAATGCATTTTTGAAAGTTTATATAGTAAACGACAGCATTATTTTATGGACAACCCTTTTTATCACCAACTAAGATTAATTTTGATCGACCCAATTAATGACTCGTTAAGCCTAACTGATTGTTTAATTAAAATGTTTTAACTTGTTATAGCTTAACGTGTAGCTTGGTATTCCGTACAGAAAGTAGTGCGAGATTCCGTAACTTGAATAAGTATCCGCTTTTTTATTTTCTTTCAGCACTTAACTTTATTATGCTTTTTTTGTGTGTGTGCAGTTACCTTAATTAGGGTTGGCACTGGCTGTACCATTTAAGTGGATGGGATACGCGGAGTTATCTTCGTTAATTTCTGTGTTTCCTCAGTAAATCCTCTTGTTTCTTTTTCTGCTTGCTTACTTACGTCGAAGCCCTTTACTTGCTGTTTTCTTCACTAATTGACTGTACTATAAAGTTAGCTTTCTTTTTTCTCTGCTGTATATTTCTGTATATAGTGTTCGTAACAAAACCTAGAAGGACCATTAACGAAAACTGTTTTTTACTTAAAATGTATCGATACAATTATTTAAATAAGATTATTATCTTTAATTAAATATTCTAATAGGGCAACTATTCTATCTTATAATTTCTTTTTTTTTTTTTTACACAGACTTAATTCGCGGCAAACCTAATACAAATAGCATTGTTAATACCTCACTTTAAATTATTTGATACTAAATATCTTTAACGTTACCTAAAATATTTATAATGAAGAAAAAGACGGAATCCATCCCTTGTTTACTTGGTAAAGTTCTGCATGTCTGGTGACTATGTTTTTATTATTAAAGCTACCCAATGAGCTATCTTTGCTATGTTCCTCAACCGGTCTTTAACGTTATGAGCCTTCAAACTTGGTTGTTTGTTTGTTTTGAATTTCGCGCAAAACAACACGAGGACTATCTGCGCTAGCCATACCAGCTACTCATCACCACTCACCACCAGCTCTTGGACTACTCTTTTGCTAATGAATAGTGGGATTGACCGTCACATTATAAGGTCCTCACGGCTGAAAGGGTGAGCATGTTTGGTGCGACGTAATTCGAATCCGCGACCCTCAGGTTACGAGCCGAACGCCTTAAACCCACCTGGCCATGCCGGACCACCCGTCAGATCTGCCAATGAAAGTTATTGTTTGTTAAATTTTACCAAACGCTATTCAGGGCTGCCCGTGTTAACCGTCCCTAATTCTGAAACGATAAAGTGGAAGGAAGCAGCTATTCAACAACACATACATGTGCGACAGTTTTTATCAATGAACAAATTACTTGTCAAATACCATGCACACTAGGCCATGCTAGGCCTGATTCT
The DNA here is from genome assembly GCF_004210375.1 of Tachypleus tridentatus. Taxonomy (NCBI): domain Eukaryota; kingdom Metazoa; phylum Arthropoda; class Merostomata; order Xiphosura; family Limulidae; genus Tachypleus; species Tachypleus tridentatus. Next base: position 9,000,876 of record NC_134831.1, read on the forward strand.
GCAATGATTCTACTATTACGTATAATCTTTACTTTCAGTTATCCTCATTAAATACAAATTTAATTAACTGATTCCATGTCAAACATGGAAGTTTTGTTTGTTTGTTTTGGAATTTCGCACAAAGCTACTCTTGGGCTATCTGTGCTAGCCGTCCTTAATTTAGCAGTGTAAGACTAGAGGGAAGGCAGCTAGTTATCACCACCCACCGCCAACTCTTTTGCTACTCTTTTACCAACGAATAGTGGGATTGACCGTCACATTATAAAGCTCCCACGGCTGAAAGGGCGAGCATGTTTGGCGCGACCAGGATGCGAACCCGCGACCCTCAGATTACGAGTCGCACGCCTTAACATGGAAGTAATAGACAAAATATTTCAAGCATATTTCATTTCATTTCATTTTAATTTTATACATATTGGAACCAGTTGGATTCAACCAAATATTCTTTGGATAATAGAAGTTAGCGATGAGGGTTTTGATCTTTGTAATCCTGTACTTTAATCTGTGGATCGTTATAAGACTTCCTGTCAATTCCTGCTATGGAGTTTTATGGATTGAACACTGAAAGCAAAATCTGAACTCGAAATTACATAAAATCTGTAAGTCATATACTTCTTTCTACTAACATATACGTGTACCCCCAGTGGCTCAACGGTATGTCTGCGGACTTACAACGCTAAAATCCGGGTTTCAATACCCGTGGTTGGCAGAGCACAGATAGCCCATTGTGTAGCTTTGTGCTTAATTAAAAAAAAACATCTATGCATTTTAAGATTCATTCCTGTCAGTTTCAAATATAACATATTTTATATTAGTTTTATGTAGAATAATACACTTAATATTAAGTATGTATCGCACTAATCATTCTAACAGACAATTTTATGTTACTTTTTTATTCTTCCTAAGGAAATCTAACTTTTCAACCAAAACGATACTTTATATATGAAATTTATGGTTCAATTACAACTGTTCCTTATGTCTTGTACTACTGACTACAGAGAAAGCAATCAGCCAGCAATACTGGCCGCTAAAAAGGCTTTGTTTTGAACAATGGATTTAAATTTATATGCAAAAACGGCTCGTTTGGGCTGAGAAAAGCCAGCAGGATCGAGGAGTATGTTTATAACCTGACAACATAACTGGAGAGCCTCTTTCAATGATTACTACATGGCAGGGCCATTTTAAAGACGCACGGTGGTCAGCTCAAACATGAACTGATATGGCAGCATAGAGTATCATGACATGGTAAAACATTAAAATCGTTTTATTATAACATACACAAATCTTGTAAATTTAAGTTTCAGAAATGGTAGATAAATCACTAATGTTAGAACATAATGATATAGCTTATTCTCTTTTCCGTCTTAAGCTTTCAAAGGCATGTTTACGGAAGTGTACAAAATCATATTTTATTACTGTCATATTCTGACACCATTGGCTTATTTAAATTTACGTGATGTACAGAAAAATATTTTTGAAATTGCGAAGGAACATGTAGATATTAAAGTTAGATAAAAAACAACAACAACTGACATCTGTATCCTTTTAAACTATCTGAAAACCCTATTAACTTTACGATAATGTAGTTTTGTTCAAAACTGTATAGGAGTTTGATGATGTTTTAAATAATTATGTTTTAATAGTTGATTTATATGCCGTTCCATCTAATTACGGTTGTAAACCATGCATACGAATTAAAAAGTAAAAGTCATATAAAATCAACCTGATCACCAAAGCGCTGTGTTATTACCCTTCCGAATCCGACTTCTAGATAACTTTGAAGCACTTTTTATAATGGGACATAGGTTTATTTTAGAGATTTGGAGTTAATGTACAAAATTTCATAGGCATACTATAAACTTTAGGCTCTTCATCATACTACAAAAACAGATCCAAATTGTTGATCATTCCCGGATCTGAGAAGGATTTTGTGTGTTTTTGAAGGTGAAATTTGACGTTATCCAGTATAAACACATGCACCTTCGAAAATAAGCAGTTGTTGTTTTTGAATTTTGCGCCAAGCTACACGAGGGCTATCTACGCTAGACGTCCCTAATTTAGCAGTGTAAGAATAGAGGGAAGGCATCTTGTCATCATCACCCACCGCCAACACTTGGGCTACTCTTTTACCAACGAATAGTGGGCTTGACCGTCACATTATAACGCCCCTACGGCTGAAGTGGAGAGTATGCTTGGTGCGACAGGGATTCGAACCCGTGACCAACGGATTACGAGTCGAACGCCTTAACACGCTTGGCCATGCCGGGCCCTAAAATGAGCAGAGAACATATGTAATATGTTCGATTGCTAATGTATTAAATTTAATCAACGAGGTTAGCAGCTACCATATTATATATGTACTACAGAGGCTTCAAGCACGTACAGTTCTACTGTCACACATAGTATAGCAGCATCGATGAGAATTTTACAGTAAATATTCATTAATTAATTAGTCTGGCTATTCTTTATGCTCAACTTGGTGTATGATGTTGGATAAAACATGGTCTGGCTAACTAATGAATGAAATTCTAAGTGTAACTACCATGTTTACCGCCAATTTTGACTTCATTCCTGAAAGTCGCACTTTTAATCCTTTCTTTGGCTGCACCTTTTTCACACCCAATATATTTTTATTAGATATCATGACTTTTTTGTCAACACACACCAACAAACTACAGCAAATAAGAAAGTAACCCTTGATAGTAACCCACATTAGTTTTAGAATTATAACCCTATTATTAGAAAAATACCTATACTTTACACAATCAACCAGATTATTTAAAATATAACCTGGTAGTTTCTGCTTTCGTTAACTGTGTTAACAGCTTCTTTTATAGTAACGCCATTGAATCTAGATTACCAGATTCTTGTCATCGCTCCAGGACATCGGTACAGCGGTATCAAGCATCATTGTTTACGGTAATTGCTTAAGCTAATATGATGTGACGTTAAACTCTCTTTAATGAAGATAACTTCATAAAATTTACTAAATGTGTGCTAAAACGTTGCTGATAAAAATGTAGTTAAAATGTTAGACCGTCAGCTCACTTGACATTAAGTAGCTTTTGTTGAATAGCTTTGAATATGTGACTTATATTTATACCAAATGAGCATCTTAATTCTAGGTTGTACATAATATATCACTGTTCAAAACTTGAAAAAATCCATAAAAATTAAGAACTTTTTCATATCATATAATGTTTCCGTATTTGGGGTGCAAAAAAAAAACAACAACCAAGAAACTCAGTGAAAATTGGAGATGTTATATCTGAGTTAATTCTTAATGGGTAGGCTAGTAGACATCCTGACGAGTAATAAAATCAAATCGAGAATACATGCGCGTCCCACACTTGGTATTTCTAACTCACTAAAATAGAACAAATAAGAAGGTCTCATAGATTACTTTACTTTAATCCTGTCTGAAGGGATTTCAAGTGTTATACACTCTCTCCTTACACCTATTTCAGTCCAAACGTTTTTTTTAAAACCTTCCCCTCTCCTATTTCTCATGTGGATGTGTTGGGAAAATTACTTGATGGAAGAGGCCAGCACACTCTAGCATGTGACGAGCACCCCACTGGTTATTCAAAAGTATATAAAAAAATTTATACACATGAGTATAAATATCACATTTGGAAATACAAGATCAATTCTAATATATTGCTTTTATCAATCAGAGTTAAAATATGTTATAGTTTTATTGAAATTTTTAACGCTATATCTGCTCCCATAAGTCGAATTATAATGCACAACATGAAGAAATTTTAATCAAATTAAAGACTTAGGTATTTTAACAAAGTTTAATGTTAGTTAGGGATTTTCCTTATATTAAATTATGTTCATCATTTCGTTCAGTATTTGAATATGATAATAATAATAAACGTTTTTCACAACCTTTCGTTTAGTTTGATAACGTTAGAGAATTTTCCAAAAGTCTTCTATAAAACAAGAATGATAAAGAGCAATAAACGAAATAATGTTCTAAGTGTTCCACAATTATTCATACACTGAAGAAAGTAGCAAACAGTCATCGAACTACTGTGGTATGTTTACTGAAAAGTTCAGCTCTCTCTTGGTAGTATACTTTGTTCAACATTTTATTTTTTATCGTACCATATTCCTGCCTTATCTGTAGTCACACTAAAATTTACTTTCGAATATCGTGTTTCTGCTTTTTATAGGTTTATAGTTTTACATTTCGATTTTATATCCGACTTCCATTAGCTATCAGTGTTTATAATACATAATTTTTATAAAGACTTAAATTAAACAAACAAGACCAAAACAAATAGTATACGTTTTGTTATCTTACAGTTCCTACAATATAATCGAATAAAAAGCATGTTCAAAAATTAAACGAAAACTAACTTCAAGGTATACTGCAACTCTAAAATAAAACATTCAAACTAATGAGCATAGAAAACGTAACAGTATTTGTTATCATGCTTTCAGCAGTTACTAATAACACAGGCCTGCGAATTTAAACTTTTTGTTTAAACTAAATGTTTTTGTTTTAATGACCAATTTTGTCATAATTCAGCTACATAGACTTCAAAATTATTTTTTTCTACCAGATTAGGATGTTTTCATAAATCTGAAAGAAAAACTGTTATTAAGAGGAAATTACTATTTCTTTTACTACAATAAATGTTTTTTTTGTTATTATGTTTGTGCTCTAAAACGATCAACAAGGCTCTCACGTCGCGATTGGTCTGGAGAAATCTATATCCAGTGGTTGTCAACATGTTAAACATAACAAAATGTGATCCGATTTCAATTAAAATTATTCACTTATATAAACGTACGTGTGACGTTTTGTGAAAAATGTGTACGTGAAGAAAAATGAATATAATTTACAAGACAACATCGCTCGCCTGTATTATTTACTAGATATATTTGCATTAACTTGAAAAAAATTATATCTTGTCGGAGTTTCCATGCAGTTGAAGATCCAAATGAGAATAACGGTGACATTATTATTGATTAACCTACTGGTGCAAAAGTTCGCAACCTGTAGGTTAAGTTCAGAATTTGATAATGGTCCAGAATTATTCTTTCTTTAATTTCTCAACATGGAATGTTCGAAGAACGTGCGATCCACGTTACCAGATTTTATACAATGAGAGAAACGATATAATTTACTTTGAATACAGTAACCTGAAACTGTATTTGGTTTCCTGTGAAAAACATTCACCACAATGGAGAAAGAATAATTTATAAAACAATAATATAACATTTTTTACATTGTAAGAATGCGTGCATGTCCGCTAACAGTAGAAATCTGTATGTAATACCAGAAACATTTTCATCCTCGTTTCACACCTTAAGTGAGAGGACAATTAAATAACCAAACATAATAATTATTTGTTTATGTTGAGTTAATAAACCAAAAGTGGGAGGCTGTGAGCTCCTTTTATATTTCATTCAGGAATCTCTGGACATTGAAAGACTCTCTTAGCGTGTTTATTTTCTTCTCTTTAGCCACCGCAAAACTATTCATAAAACGATTTCGAGTTTTTCAAGAACTTACGTTTAGCTCACAGTTCCGTCATCTCTTGACCGTGTAAAATATTTACCCTTTCGATTGACGAATTTGACCACACCCAAGGGTTTATAAATTAAGTTATTCTAATACTACATAAAAAAATGTTGTTGTTGTTTTGAATTAAACACAAAGCTACACAATTGGCTATATGTGCTCTGCCCACCACGGGTATCGAAACCCGGTTTTTAGCGTTGTAAGTCCGCAGACATACCGCTGAGCCACTGGAGGGCTACATAAAAAGTCTTTAATTTGAAGGTAGACTAGTATAGGTCCAGATGTGTAAAAAAAACCATCAGGTATACACACGTTGCACACTTGGTATAAAAATATCGTATAAAAAGGGAAATTGAGATATTATAGTTTATACTGTTCTTATCATGCCTAAAGGAATATTAGTGTTGCGGCTGTTGAGGATTCCCTATTGTTCTTTCTGAAGGAAGATCAACAGTGAGTCTTGTAACTATAAAGTTACAACTCACGCAGAACATCAGATATTAAAGTATATTAGCCCTTAAACGGCGGCCATCATCATTTGATTCTGCTACCTACAACATTCCCGTTGTATAAGGGTTAAAGAAATGAATAGACTTAAATTGTTTGTTTGTTTGTTTTAGAATTTCGCACAAAGCTACTCGAGGGCTATCTGTGCTAGCAGTCCCTAATTTAGCAGTGTAAGACTAGAGGGAAGGCAGCTAGTCATCACCACCCACCGCCAACTCTTAGGCTACTCTTTTACCAACGAATAGTGGGATTGACCGTCACATTATACATCTCCACGGCTGGGAGGGCGAGCATGTTCAGCGCGACGCGGGCGCGAACCCGCGACCCTCGGATTACGAGTCGCACGCCTTACGCGCTTGGCCATGCCAGGCCCAGACTTAAATATTTTGATGGTTTCTATAAATCTTTTAAAAAGTCATTATTTTGAAAAATAAATCTTACAAAACAAACATGAAAAACTAGATTGCATGTTCATAAAAAATAAATAAATAAATATTTACTTATGTATTTACATTTTTATATATGTTATCTTTAAATTATCACAAAAATTTGAGCCTGATGCATGACTGAGTTATTATAATACCAATAAATTTTAGAAATAGAGCTATATATTTTTATGACATATGAATTACTGGTAAAGACTCGCAAAACATTTCTCTTAGCCCTTATTATGTACGGCTTATATTAGATACACCGTAACTTGTATATGTTTTATACTTTATCCTAACCAGGGATAAATTTTACCTTATACTATCAGTTACGAAGCTGATAATGTTAACCTACGACCTAACCATAGACTTTTTTAAGAAAAAGAAACCATGATAAGAATTTAATATTTTGTTTTACAAAATGTCTACTGAAAATATATTTACTTTCGTCTTTTGTTTACATCCGTCGAAATACGCCTCATGCGCCTTTAGATATCAAGACTGAGCATTGTTATAAAAGTAAAGATTATTTTGCGCTTAAGTCTATAGTTTATCAAAACCTATAAGACGTATTTATACATGGTAACACAAACATAAGAAGAAAGATAACTAGCAGTCAACATGTCCTAAACACTATGAAATAAATGTGAATGTGTGTTTTTCTTATAACAATGCCACATCGGGCTATCTGTTGTGTCCATCGAGGGAAATCAAACCTCTGATTTTTGCGTTGTAAATCCGCTGTACCAGCAGAGGACATGAAATAAGTAGCTAATTAATGAATAACTGGTACGATATACATACAGAACTTAAATTTCACTCTATTAATACTAGCATCAGAAACATACTGTTATGGAAGAGCCCATAAAAGTACATGTGAAGGTTTGTTTGTTTTTTGGAATTTCGCACAAAGCTACTCGAGAGTTATCTGTGCTAGCCGTCCCTAATTTAGCAGTGTAAGACTAGAGGGAAGGCAGCTAGCTAGTCATCACCACCCACCGCCAACTCTTGGGCTACTCTTTTACCAACGAATAGTGGTAGTTACCGTAACATTATAACGCCCCCACGGCTGAGAGGTCGAGCAGGTTTGGCTCGACGCGGGCGCGAACCCGCCACCGTCGGATTAAGAGTCGCACGCCTTACGCGCTTGGCCATGCCGGGCCACATGTGAAGGAATATTTATATTTTGTTGTAATTCTCTTACTGAAACAGAGGAGCGCAAGTGAGTTAGTTAAATAATAAAATCATAAACAGTATATTAATAACTTCATAATAAATTAACTATAATAACAAATGAAGTTAACTAAAGCTTCGTTTCACAGCTTCGCCAGTAAAATCTTAATACAAGCATAACAGAAGGTAGCTGCTGATGAAACTGGGCAACTCATACAAGCATAACAGAAGGTAGCTACCAATGAAACTGGGTAACTCGATTTTTTTCTTCTCAGCACTTTAATCAAATTTCCACTCCTTCATAAATAATGCAACAGAATATTCGTTAATCCGCTAACATTTTGAGAACAATGTTTGTTAAAGGAAATAAATAACTGACAGCAGACTAGATAATAATTCATTAGTAGTTGTTTAATCATGATTTACAAATGATAAGAACTGACATACTTTCAAGGTCATAGTTTTTCTTACTGAAAGTTGACTTAGCAACTATGTCAACAAAATACAAAAAATAAAAGAAGACACTTTCCAAATTCTACAATAAACTTGTAGAACATCCTGCATAGAATAACTGAAGAAACTAGTGCACAAACGGTTCCAGAGGAGCGCACGTTTTACAAGATAAATGTTTTTTTTTATTATACTGATTTACGTTCTAGTTATCATGTTTGATAGAAGCGTGTCACTAGAACAAGATCAAATTATAATGCACCACGTTGACTGAATGATAAAACCTGAAGGATAACATTTATGATTAGAACCTTCTTGACTATCTGTCAAACGAGAATGTTTGTGTAAAGTGTTATTCTAAGAAATCCAAATGTGTTATCTTGGTAGACGTTGGAATAAGTATTTTCAATATCTGCAGGGTTCCTAATTTTCGTATAACATGAACCCTCAGTATTGATGCTCGGCTACTGGAGGAAGCCTTGAAGTGGTTGGTTAAAAAGTACAGAAACAATTAATAAAACCGTTGTATTAATGTTTTTAATAACTTAATAAATACAGATAGATAAATCAAATATGTCTGATGAAAACACAATAAAATAATGTGGCTTATGAATGTTCCAGTACATAATACAATAGCTGTACTTGTTTTAAAAAAATTGCATATATTTTTATATATTTAAGAAACATACAAGTTACTTTTCATTTTCAACCATTATAATTGGTGTTTCGCACGCAAACTACCCCGTTAAACGTTTGTGTAAAGTGTTATTCCAAGATCTCCAAATGTGAATAGTCCAAACTTCTTAAAGGCGTTCAATGAACGTTTTGCACAAACAACATTATGTAATTGATAAAGGTGTAATCAGTTTGTTTAATTCTGTAAACTGCACTAACATTAGACGAAAAATAGATTGATCAGCATCTCTTTAAAGTGGTTAGATTCTGAATGCGTTACCAATCTTCGTAACGAACTATTATTGTATACAGTGGTATATGATTATTCAGGTTTAGGTCCTTGTTATTCATAGTTTCTAATTAACTTAGCATTTAACATAAAATTCAATTTTTTAAAGGAAAAACCATACTAGAGATCCCAGTAAGCTACACGGATGTAAGGTCTCCTGTTTCAGAGAAAAGAAAAAAAGAACAACTGCGCATTAATACATTTTAAACTAATGCACGCTTCTTTACGAACAAAAATTCGCTAAATTATCCTTAAAATGACATGAAAGATTAAAAATAATGTCTACTCGTTAATCCAACAACGTTATCAGATATAATAAATATTCAGTGATTAATAGTAAGTCCTGCAGCTTTAAATTTATTTCATCACTTTCATGAAATTGAAAGAAATAGTTCAAATGAAGAGGGTGTTTCAAATTAACGTTACAAATAATCGAGAAGGAAATCACCTAATTTTTAGAAGTACTTCAAAAAACGTAAAATTGAATATATATTAATGACGTGTGAAAACTTTAGAAGTGAAGCTATCTTAAGACAGTGTTAATAATATACCAAACAAGAATATAGCTCTCGTTGGTTGAGCCGGAAGCCGGAGGACTTGTATTAGGCTTAACACTCGGTAATGATATTCGCGGTAAGTAGAGCACATATTGGCGTACAGACAAACAAACAAAAATTGGCTGATTTCTTTTACCACATGAATGAAATAATAGCCGTTAACAGGTTTATTGTTGCATTACAATAAACATATCATGATTTCATAATAAATATTTTTATAATTTGCACACGTTTTAAGAGTATCTTGAATCCAAGGAAAAACGCATGAATATAAGAAGTAGGCTTACAGAAATATATATTGATGTTATAAAGTTTGAAAAAAAACTTTGGTTGATCTCATTTTAAATAAAACAACTATAAATCTTAGTTTTTGATTCTGTGTATTTATAGCAAAACTACTAAGATTATTTGACGCCGTTTCTAATTTGAAACTACTGATCAGAGGTTAGACATCCGATCAAAAGTACTTTTATAACGGATTTACAGTTTAAAATCTGTAATCTATCTGTGTTCAAATTATAACCGGGAAACAGCCTGGTTCTGTTTCCTTCCAATAAATCTCCTAGTCTCGATAACATATGTATATATTCAGTTAAACGTATTAATTTTGCCATAGTAATTACCTTCCAGGCTTAAAATATACAAATCGGCTTCAAACAACATCACAAAAGACATTCTGTCATTACTGATATCCAAACGTCATTTTCAGTTGGATAAAATTTGCTAATTAAAAGACAGAAAAAATCCAGTTGCTAAGGAAACGTTTTTAATATTTAACATGAGCAGTTTTGTTTATTTGTTTTTTTTTAATTTCGCGCAAAGCTACACGAGGTCTATCTGCACAAGACGTTCCTAATTTACACTGCTAAATTAGGGACGGCTAGCGTAGATAGCCCTTGAGTAGCTTTGCGCGAAATTCAAAACAAACCAAACCTCATCTAACGTAGATTTCTTCTAATGACATATACATGAAATACATGCAATGTTTATTCATATAAGCATATACTTTATGTAAGTAACAAAGAAGCCAGACTTACGCTGAACGGTAGTCAGTTATACTTCAAAATCAACGTATTTTCACTCTCTAAGTTAAGAATTGTGTGCTACACGATCGTGAAGAAAATAAGTTTGTTATAGTTTGGAAATCGTGTATTAGTTAACTCTCTAATTTAGATAGTTTTTAAGTTCCTAAACTCAAATGAAATAACTCCATAAACCAAGTTTGCGTTTCATACACAGTTTAGATAATATTAATGTGGACTGAGTAAATATTTCATAATTTGGAAATTGTGTTAGGGTTAACTTTCTTATTCAGGAAATGTAACACCCTAAACGAAGCTTTCTCTTCTCTACAAACTTTATTACTAATGTTGAGGGAAAAATGTCATAATTAGAAGTTCGTGTTTAAGGCAACCATAATTAAATCGTGCCTTTATATGAAGCGATAACTAAAGTTCATGAATTTTGTGTGTCAGAAACATCAAAAAGAGTTGTTATTAATTGTGTCTCTTGTAAAACTAAGGTATAACGAAACCTAAAATTGTTAAAAGCAATTATGGTAACTGAGGGAAAGAATGAGGCCTATCAATACGTTAACTGTGCGAAACAAAATTATGTAAATTTTTACGCTGTTATCCTCAACTCAAATCAGTGAGCGCATTCTTCCTTCTTTTCAATTTACTATTGCATTTGTGACGTCACTATAATACTTCCAATGGCACAAATAGTTTGTTTAAAACATCGAAAAGTAATTGAAGACAGAATACTGTGTAGTTTTTTGTTTGATTTTTATAAGCTCTACGTGGAAACGGTAAATCTTTGGAGCTCTCTTCTCTGACTTATCTGTGTTCCAGTTTCAAAGCGGAAAATCTTTAAACACACAGTTGGTAAAGTGTGACCAAAATATTTGTTCTTTACGTGTGTAACAGCGATAATTCTTCAGAGTTACAACGCTAAAATGAAGGTTTCGGTTCCCCGCAGATAGCCCAATGTGGTTGCGTAATAAGAAAACACATGTGTGTGCGTACAAATCACGTTTGAAACTTTAATCTTGTGTAACTGCGAAACAACAACATTGCTATCAAATATTTGGCTGTGAAAGAGGAGTGTTAATTTATCTTCACATACAAGTCTATAGATAAAGTAATGAACACAGAAACATCAAAGACATAATTACTTTCAGAGATACAAAGTCTGTTTAAGATATAGATACATAGTGAACTCTAAACTCTACATCTGAATTACATCCAGGCATGGTTTAAGCATTTCATACTTGATATTTTTTCTTAAGTTTTACCTCCAGAATATTTCAAATTACATCTACTTAAGAGAATTAGAAACATGAAGTTCAATTTCAGCATCAAACCAACACGCTTTGTTTTTTGTAGTTAGAACACTCCTTAGGCCCGGCATGGCCAGGTGGATTAAGGCGTTCGACTCGTAATTTGAGGGTCGCGGGTTCGAATCCCCGTCGCACCAAACATGCTCGCCCTTTCAGCCGTGAGAACCTTATAATGTGACGGTCAATCTCACTATTCGTAGGTGAAAGACTGGCCAAAGAGTTGGCGGTGGATGGTAATGACTAGCTGCCTTCCCTCTAGTCTTATACTGCTAAATTAGTGACGGCTAGCGCAGATAGCCCTCGAGTAGCTTTGCGCGAAATTCAAAAACAAACAAACAGAACACTCCTTTGACAATTTACCAAAGAAAGGTTTACATACACTGCTTTCCCTCAAATTACAACTCAATAGGATGATGTTATTTATTTTCATATAAGGACCTGTTCCTCATATCTGATGCTGTGTCCCTGGTTTACTTAAACAATGATAGCATAAAACATGTTGTGTTCGTGGTTTACATAAACAATGATTGCATGAGACATATTGAGTCCATGTCTTGCTTAAACAATGGTTGCGTGAGACTCGTTGTGACCATGTTTTACTTAATCAAAGATTGCAGACATACTGTGTCGATATATTAATGAAACATCATTGCATCAGACACATTATGATGACGTGTTGATTTGTACTGTGACTCAACCCATAACTGATCTGACTTCCTAAATCACACATACTTCTAGACCTCCATAATAGAGTTTATTTTAAGAGAAACATTAAATTCTGATCCATTTGATTATATCGTAATAATATGGTTATAATTATTACGCACAGCTCCTGCTCAGATGAACAGGTCGCTATTCTATGTATTTCGCGTCAGGCATAACTTATGAAGACGTGTTCTAATGTTTCATGTTACTTTAACCGTCTGTGCTAGTGTATTTCACAAGATTATCTAGATGCTTTTATCACATGAGGTGTCTTCATGGTAATATTTTACTGACGTAAAATCATAAAGACATGTTCGCTAAGTGGAACTAATTTTACCACTAGGGAGCAAGATAGCACTGTCTCTCGTGATAATGTAGTTTTAGAGCTGTAAATGAAAGACGAGAGGTGGGAGCTCCAATTTTCATAACAGCTCTATGCTGTTTATGAGGTTACTTTTCGTATTTTGAGTTTTCATAACAGCCCTATGCTGTTTATGAGGTTACTTTTCGTATTTTGAGTTTTCATAACAGCCCTATGCTGTTTATGAGGTTACTTTTCGTATTTTGAGTTTTCATAACAGCCCTATGCTGTTTATGAGGTTACTTTTCGTATTTTGAGTTTTCATAACAGCCCTATGCTGTTTATGAGGTTACTTTTCGTATTTTGAGTGTAACATATTCGCATAAACGTTTCTTTAATTCGTCAGTTTCTTCTTTAATTATATCGATTACAGAATTTTTATTGCTACAATTTGTTTAAAAGTCTTCCTATATATTGAGATACACAGTTGTTGTGGCGTTATTAATGAAAGTCGTCGATGTTGTTTTGGTCTATACATCATGGTCCACATGATAGCACGTAACGCTAATCAGTCACATTTATCCTTCCTTCTTCGCATGGTTAATAAATGCAACTCTAGACTACTTAATAACTGGCTCAGAATGTATGTTCCAATTTACATGATGTAGTAAAATAGTTTCCGTAACCGAAGGATAATCAATGACATGAGTTCAGTTTTAACCCGAACTCCAAATAGCATCCTTTAGTATGATAGTGCTTAATTTTAGTTTGTATATAATTAAAATATACTATTTACTAATAATTCATAAGTACATTGGGTAATTTATTATGAAAAATATAACATTATTGAATATTAGAAGGTATGGTTAAATTTAAATAAATCATTTTAAAGATACTGTGGGTTAACCAAGTCCATGTATACAATATTCATATAAAATATACAGGGATTCTATGGGAACAATAAGTGCTAAGTATTTACAAAGTAAGCTACTTGAAATAAGATTAACATATGGTAAAAGGAATCACATTGTATTATGTAGCTCTGAGATATAAAATAAAGTTATTTTTACTATATTTTACGGTGATGAATGATAGAACAGCTTCTCTTGAAATGACATTGACAAATATCTCTTCCAGAAGAATGTTTTCAGCAGACTTGACTTCGCTTGCCCGTTTGAAAAACTACAAACTAAATAATAATGTGCAAATAAAACCTTGCTTGACTGCCGTAAACTGAAAACATTAACTTTTACATTTAAAACAAACATCTTAAGGACGTTAATTATTCTCTTGAAGGTCGTGGTGACACTGGAAAGCCAGAGGTGTTTTCACAATAAGTGTGTGTGCAAATTCAAACATTTAAGAGATTCTTCAGTGTACGAAACTCTTATCGAAGTAAAATAAACAGTTTAGTTTTCTCTCCAGGTGAAATATGAGTGTTTTATTTGTTCGTTCTTATTCACATGGCTACACAATGCGCCACCTGCACATATCTTTGCCCACGTGTTTCTGTTGTAAGCCCACAGAGCTACCTCAGGGAATTTGATATTGTTTAGTGTAAATCTACATGAACGTAGTAAATCATAACACCTAAATATAACATGATTTCGTAAGCTAAGTCAAACTCCATTGAGATATGAAATATCACTAAGAAAGAATAATAAACTGGCATAATCCTAATGAGTTGTTATACACTGCACGAGAAATGAACAAATATTTTATGGAAAAAACACTTACCAACGCAAAGTATTCGATACAATATATTTCCGGTGATAAATTAACAAGAAAACGTTACATTTTTAACAAACATATGTTTACAGAAATTATTGTTTTAAAATGTTATTCATATAGAACATTAAAGTTAAATATTTATAATATTTGTTAAAATTGCTGAAATACATTTTATTTCTATCGTATTACAATGAACGTGAAATGAAACCGACACCAGGTAGATAATATAATTTGCATAACAAAAACTAATAAACTTATATTTGTCAGCGACAATTAATTAAAAACATCTTCATTTAGTAATATGCAAATAAATACTTGTTAAAGTCTTATTGAAATAAGATTAGTTTTGTTTCAGCTGTTGAAAACAAGAGGTTTTCCTTTAAATACACTACCTGTATCTGTTATTGTACAGTTATTGTGACTGCTTTACAATGAAATTCACGTGCAATCTCTATTCTCGTCTGTTCCCCATAAAGAAAGAAAGAAACGTTAAAAATAAAAATTACTAAAATTATTTTTACGTTTGTCATCTAATTACATATATATTTTATGTGGACTAACAAGAGAATTATTATTAATGGCGTAAGTGTTCACTGTAAAATGATCTTTTAAATGTAAAATACAACGAAAAGAAAGAGCTAACACAATTAATTGTATACGTTTGCGTTTAATTATGCAAAACAGCATACAGAAATGTTTAATTCCACACAGCTATATCGTTTGTAACCGCAATGAAGGCTGACAAATTTATACCTTGACACTTGGAGTTATAAACGTGGAGCTATTAAGTATATGTGTCAAATGTTAATGTAGTTATTTGTTGGTGGAATACTGTCTGGAAAAACAACTCTGAGTTGCAGAAGAAACTAAACTACTCGAAGGTTAAAACCACAAAATGTTTATGAAGAAATATTGACTTACCATATTGAGTGCTGGAATTTTTGTGATTTTTATTATTCCCTTGAAGGTCGTTGTGAAACTGGAAAACCAGAGACGTATTCACAATATGTGTGTAAACTCAAACATTTATTAAGATTATTCAGTATTTCAATTCTCTGGCTACTAGATATTTGTCAGATTCTTTCAAAAGTTTTTTGTTTTCTATAATTCATCACGATTGAACGTCTCAGAAACTCCACTCCATAAATACGAATTCAAGTATATTTCATCTGACCATTAGTCACTTTGTCACAAATCAAATGGCATTCTACACAAACATGTTTGTTTGTTTAACGTCTTTTGAACTAAACTATGAAGAAAACTGAGGCTGTTTTTCTTTCACAGAATACTGCGAAACACGCTTTAAAAAAGTGAAAAGTGAAACTTGAATTGTTATCCATAAATCAAGTGTGATACATAAAACCTAGGGAACGTTTTCTTCGTTGGTCCTGAAATGTGCCAAGTATGATTCATGAAATATAGAGAGAATAATACACGAGTTCCAGCAAATGCTGTGTACTTATATTAAATTGATAAAATAATAATGTCACATGAAACATGCATAGTGCTTTAGTGAGTACAAAGTGAGTTGATTAGCAAAATTGGAGTTGTTCAGCCTCATCAAATATTTAAGACAGACATAACAAAATAAAACGACAGTAGAATGTTCTTTAAAATATTTAAGACAGACATAACAAAATACAACGACAGTAGAATGTTCTTTAAAATATTTAAGACAGACATAACAAAATACAACGACAGTAGAATGTTCTTTAAAATTTGTACAAGAGTAACTTACGTTCACTAACTTAAAAGCAGATATTTCTGTTTCAAAAATTGTATGTTTTACAAACTTCAAAGAGAAGTTAAGGATTCATCAGAAGAAGTGATATCATTCTTAGTTTAAAACTCTCAGGTCATGTTCGTGTCATTCAACGTTTCATACATTTAAGTGTATTGAATCGTACACCATTTCAAATAGAAACACTTTCATTTATATGATCTCTGATCGGAAGAAATATTGGTCCAACTCTCCCAGCTCCCGTGAGTACATATAACATAATGTATCTTCTTTAATTCATGACAAGTCGGTGGTTTTCTTCCACTTTTTGCCAGTCAGCTTTTGTATGTGTCCCGTCAATTTGCGAAGAATGTTTGTTCATATCCAGACTTGCCACTAATGAGGCTCCATGTAGTTCTGTTAGGTAACTATCTACATTCGTAATAATAGGTGGATCTTGAGGTAGTATTTATGTCAAACAGTGGCATGAAAATCGAAAGAACACCATAACACTTTTCTGGGCTCTATGCCCAAATCCCTATGTGATTGAAAAAAGAAGACACTATGTTATGTGTACGTCTTGTGGAAAGTTTTCTGGTCTAATATTTTTAATTGTATTCATTACCTACTCTACCCTTTGAAAGTAAAAACTACGACTCCCAAAAGTATAAACTAGTGAAAAATAAGTAAATAAATATACATCTAAAATTATTAAACACTGAAAACTGGAATGCTGAAAACCATGAACTTACTTGGTTGTTTAAATATCAATTACACAACTATCTGTGCTAACCGTTCCTAATTTTGAGTTGATAGATAAAAAGAAAGACAGCTAGTGAACAGCATCTGTTGGCAACTCTTGGACTACTGTAATCCAACAGTAAACTGGACCATCACTCTTACGTTGCGCACTCGCATTTCCTAGATATTATGGAACCGGGACAAGAACCATGGATTGTATAATCCTTAGAGCGTTATGCCAGCCACTATACCATGAAACAATCATTCACCTAACTGCTAGAAGAGATGTCTACACACCTGGACTAATTATCATGGCACCACGTGGGGAATATCTCTGTTCAGACATTCTTGAAAGAGACTGAAAACGTGCCAGCTTTGATTACTATTGGATAAAAATCATCACTTCTCACATTTAGTTAATTTTATCTAGGACATAACTTTCCATCGTAAGTTTAAAATCATTATGGGAAAATAAGTTAACGTTTTTATATTTACATATTTTAACACGGTAAAGAGTACAAGATTCTTTCTGTCACTTCTTATGTTTTCTAACACCATGAGTCACTTTCTTTGTCAATTACTTCTTATGTTTTCTAACAGTTAAGTACAGAAAAATATAGAAATATTATTTCATTTTTAACTTTAATATTTATTAAAACGAAGAGCTTTTCTTGAAACATGTTTCATTCTCAGAAAATGAAATAAAGTTGGACTATTTTTTCTTTCGGAAAATATAAATTTATTGCATTAGAGAAAAATATTAATATCAAACTAGATATTCTGCTTTTTATAATTATCTAGTTTGTAAATTGATTCATACAAAATTATTATAAACTCCAAAATATTTTTGGACTTTATGTTCCTAAGTACCAGGTTTTACGGCTTGTGTAACCTATAGCTTAGATAGTTCTATGGTTTAATTAACGTGCTAATTTGATCGATAATGTCACAAGAGTAATGAAGATAGCAGAAATACTCTATCTGTTATAACCAGATATTAAATCACCAAATACTCTATCTGTTATAACCAGATATTAAATCACCAAATACTCTATCTGTTATAACCAGATATTAAATCACCAAATACTCTATCTGTTATAACCAGATATTAAATCACCAAATACTCTATCTGTTATAACCACCAGATATATAAATCATCAAATACTCTATCTGTTATAACCAGATATTAAATCACCAAATACTCTATCTGTTATAACCAAATATTAAATCACCAAATACTCTATCTGTTATAACCAAATATTAAATCACCACTACTTGTTTTCAATACTCAGCTAGCAAATTAGCAGTTATATATACATATTCTGAAACATTTAAGCAGGTCATACTCGATATCCTTTTATCTGTAAACAGATCGTATTGTTGTTTAAATACAGTTATTATTTTTAAGTAAGTCATATTAATAGTTATGTACACAAGTCATATTAATTAGAGGTAATTTAATCTCCAAGTACTTGTTAATTACCAGCCATTCCATGTTGAATCTGGCCATAATACGCTTGTAGTTGTTATTGTTCTAACCATTTGCACTCAATCACTTTGAGTTGTGTGGAACAAAAGAAATCATGTAAAATTCCTTATTTATTACAAAGCCTAGTTGAAACAAAATTCAAAATAAGTCAGCTTATACTTGAGACATTAGCCCATTCGTTTCTTATTTTAAACGTTCATTAATTCTGTACAAACATAGCTTGATTTTGCTATAAATGTCAGAAACCATACGACATTATTGATGTACAACTAACTACAAAACGTACATAATAACACTCTGGATGCATGAATAATCTAGCATTTATTACGAGACACAGTTTTTACCTACTTATCTCTTATTCGTATATACAATGTACATCAAAACGCCAAAATGAAATAACTTTCTTTAATTTCTCAAAAAACTTCTCGAGTTTTATCAGCACTTACAGCTCCTTACACAAGAGAAGGAAACTAGTCAACACACCGACCGCAAACTTTTGGCCTGCTATTCACCAACATATAACAGGACTGATTGTCACTTATTACGTCCTACTTCTGAAGGGGTAATACTGTTCCGTGACGGTTTTCGATCCCTTGACCCGCATATTGCGAGTCTACGTCCTAACCGCAACGTTATAATGGTTTGTTTTTTTGTTTGTTTGTTTTTTGGAATTTCGCACAAAGCTACTCGAGGGCTATCTGTGCTAGCCGTCCCTAATTTAGCAGTGTAAGACTAGAGGGAAGGCAGCTAGTCATCTCCACCAACCGCCAACTCTTGGGCTACTCTTTTACCAACGAATAGTGGGATTGACCGTCACATTATAACGCCCCCACGGCTGGGAGGGCGAGCATGTTTGGCGCGACTCGGGCGCGAACCCGCGACCCTCAGATTACGAAGCGCACGCCTTAACGCGCTAGGCCATGCCAGGCCCGTTATAATGGAGAAGAATAACTCTGAATATTTTTTTTTTGTTTTCAGTATTCAATATAACGTATTTAATATTACATCACCTAACTAAGACTTTCGTTAGTATCTTACAACAAGTGAGAAATGTTACAGAAGAAAATAAAAATGAAAGACGATACTTATAAATGAGAAGTTAGTTATTAATTTCAAAGAATGTAGTTAAAAATCAACCCTACATATTTGATTAAACGTGTGGATGGGTAAACAAACTCGAATCTTCTGGCTCATGTTAAACACAAAGACACACAATAGACTACATAGTTCTGCCGCCTCCGATATTGAAACCACATTTTTACCATTATAAGTCAACGTATTTACTGCCTAGCCTCTGGGAGCAAATATAATCAGGTTTATTCGAAAGGTTTAACAAAAAAAAATGTGTATTTTGCGTGACTGAATTTTGCAGTTTAACCTAAAAATGTACGTTTTGCATATAATGATTGATTCAAAAACAAATTTAAGAAAAAGAAATTACATAAATTAACACCAGGGTATGCTATCTGTGAAACGGTCGTTTACTCGGTATTCTTCATAAACTTCCATTCTATGCACAGGAAGACATTCAAAACTGCCATACAACTACAGTTTTGATCTTTCTTCCTGACAGCTGCTCAGTAGTCAGAGTTAAAACTCCCGAGTATAGCTGGCAGGATTATATTCAAACCGTCAGCTGTTGTAATGAAAGAGCAGATGGTATAACTCTTTTTATTTATTTCTTCACTTGTGCAATAAATGAATATTACTCTATGAGTACGAAAGCTATTAGCTTAAGGACGTATAGAGTACAGAATACATTAAGTAAAATACTGCGCTTGAAAGTGGTTTCGATTATCAGATAATTATATACGACTTCAATAATTGTAAAATCTTGTCTCTTATGAAATCATAACCATCAAAAACTACCATTATCTTGGATGTTCATTTAATAGTTTTTTATGTCATTGTGTAATTTTGGATCAATGTTTATTGTAATAGAGTTGGCAATCGTATTTAGGCACGGAGGTGACACAGCAAAACGTATTTGTTCTCTTCACTTGTTTTCACTACTTTCTCAAAATCAAACAGTCAATGTCAGTAGAATGTACTTCTATGGAAAAAAACTTAATTGAGCCTAACTGCAGTTTCATGTAGTTATAATTTACGTTTGTCACAAAAATATTAAATTTGTTATATTTATAATATGAATGAATCTATGTATTTATAGTAAAGCAGAATCACGTGTATCATAGAACCTTTATCTTTTAATAAAACAACCAAAATGACAGTAACAATACACATAGGGAATTTAATAGTAACAATATCCATGCGGAAATTTGACAGTAACAATACCCATACAGGAATTTTCTCACACAAAAACAAACTAGTCGGACTCCGATTACAATAGTACGTGAAACTCAAAAGAAGTAACAGTTAAAAAGTTATATTTAATGGCTAACAAAAAACCTAGTTGAAAATATAATACATGTTTCTACCTTTCAAATTCGGGTCGTTCCAGTTTCCACGTTTGTTTATTGTTTAATCCTAAAGCTATGTATGCTGTACTAATCGTGGGTATCAAAACCCAGCTATACTTAATTTTATAAGAAACTGCTTTCGCAGGAAAACCTATAAGAGTAAAGCCATATTGTTGTAATTTATAAATTATAACGCAATATACTTTGAATAAAGTCCTATCGTTCCACGCACACCTTTTTTACATACATAAAGTTATTGTTGTTTTCTATAGAATCTTGTCTGGAACAATCATTTTAATCTATATAAAGTAATCTCTTTTGTATATAGTCCTCTTTTTGCCTTCTATATATTACTCAGTATTTTATTATAAAGTCATTTGCTGTGTTCGAAGTCTCTATGCTCTCGTATAAAATACTTAAATTATTTTGTATAAAATCGGTTCTTGCCTTACTGCTATATATTAAGTCCTCAATAAGAAAACATTAACACAACAAAAAATAACCATAGAAATTTTAGGATGAACGGAAAATATTTGACCATTATCATACAATAATCCATTTACAACATTCCTGAAGGTGGCGCTGTATAAGAGTGCCTAAACACGTCAGAGGATTTTAACATTCTAATATATCTTTATGCATAAAATTTGATAATATCTTATATAAAGTTTTCGCATGGGAAAACTTTCCTTCCGCACTTTGGTAGCGTGGAAACTTTGTAAAAAATATGGCACAGTTTAATAGTTCGATTACAATAACCCAAGAATTAGCAGTGGTTGCTGTTGACAATTTCTTTTGTTCAAGTTTATCAGTTCAAAAATTAGTACAGATAACTTGTATAGTTTTTAATAAAATTCTGAGGACTTACGAAAAAAAACGAACAATAATACTAAGATATAATTTTACAAATTATTATCTCTAGTAAAATATAAACAAAAAAACAATATGGTCATGGAAACTATTGTAACACAAGACTATGATAAACATCAACTAACAATAGTGGTAGTCGAAAATGATGTAACACAATATTATCTTTTCAGCAAACAATAAACACAATAGTAGAGTGAAATAAAGTAATGCAAAACTTTTCTTAATAAACACCAATCTCAACAATGGCAGAACGTACGAGTAGAAAGTAATGTAATAATGTACCAACAGAAACTAACGTAACAAAATATTACATTTAGTAAACAACAATGACGACAATGTTAGAATGTACCATGTAACAACAATAATAATAATAAAACATGACAATGGATGAAGTGAGGTGGGGATTAATATAATAACAATGATAAACAGAGCTAATGTTTTTGTTTAAAGATAAGCATTGCCAACAGAGAACTAGGAATGACGTAATGACATATTCTCAATGTATAGTATTTTATATTCGTTTCAAAAAACATTTCTAGATAAGAATTTGCATTGTATGTAAGTTGTAGTACTGAACATCTAATTATTTATCGAAGGAAGATAATAAAAACCTTTTCGCTTATCTTTAATAACGACTTTTAACCCTTTCAATGTCGAGTCAGCATGAGGAACATTAGCTGTTCTTACTTTATCGCTAGACGTTTTTTTAAGGACATCCCTAAGAATGGAACTCGTTGAGGCGGGAAAACATGCTAATAGCACAGACAGCACGCAATTTCTCACTTCTGATCCTGACCGAACTTAACAAAATCTGTCAATTTCAATTCAAATATACCACAGAAAATAATGAATACAATTAAATATATGTTATATAATTACTGCGCCTAAGGAATTTCGTTTCATTTCTGTAAAAGCATTTATATTTCATTGGGTATAGACTTTGAGAATTCTGGTTACTTAAGGATTCCATGAAGAGTATTGTAGTCTGAAATGACGTTCCATAATAAGGATTTACCAAGTAACTGGTAGAAAACACTCGTCTTACGATTTTATTTATGTCTCTAAACTCCAGTCACACTAGTTGGAGTTCGCAAAGCCACGGCATGACTTGGTTGTTGGTTAAGACGCTCGACTCATAATCTGAGGGTCGTAGATTTGAACCCCGTCACACCACATACTCTCGCTCTTTCAACCACAGGAACGTTATAACGTGATGATCAATCCCATTATTGGTGGTCAAGAGTTGCCCAAGAGTTGGTAGTGTCCGGTGATGACTAGGATAGTTGCCTTCCATCTTATCCTACACTTCTAAATTAAGTGTGAATATCGCAGATAGCCCTCGAGTAGCTTTGCACGAAATTCAGCATGAACAAAACAATAAACAAACATAAAATACGTTTTGTACATACTTTAAAAAATAACTACACTGATCAAATCGATGTGAATATTTAACATATCTTCAAACTTGCGCTAGCCGTCCATAATTTAGCAATGTAAGACTAGAGGGAAGGCAGCTAGTCATCACCATCCACCGCCAACTCTTGGGCTACTCTTTTACCAACGAATAATGGGATTGACCGTCACATTATAACGCCTCCACGGCTGAAAGGGTGTGCATGTTTGGTGCAACCGGAATTCGAACCCGCGACCCTCAGGTTACGAGTAAAAAACTTTTACTATTGACTGCTAAAGCTTTACACGTGTCAAAATGCACAAAAGCACGCATGTCAGATTTACAAGGAAAAGAAAATCCTCTCAAAACGGCAAGCTTGTAATTTTATTATTATTATTTTGCTAGCCTAATGACTTGTTATGTGTCGCACAAACCTTTGGTAAAATACCAAAAAAGGCACTGCGAAGGTTATGAGGGTATTGAAATGTTGATTTGGTTCATCTATATTTTACATAAGCTGAAAAACATTATAATTTTAGTGTAAACGATGTTATCTTTACCCCTTGAAGTTAGCTTTCATATCAATATTTGTTGTTCCTTTAAAAATACTTAGTACGGGATGAAATAGGAATTACCAGCTAATAATAGAGGAACATTAGATGACTAATGTAGTCATGTAGAATAATCAATGCTTTGTACACAATACAATCAAAGTTTTTGAGAAGCTAACCCATATATTATGTGTGAAGTGAAAAGAAAAAAATCAATGTGCATCATATTAAATTTTATTACAAACATTCATAGAATAATCACTTTAAAAGCCACAAAGGTTTATTTAAAGTGACGTTTTACACGTAAATATTTTATTAGAAAAGGCTGCTTTTCTACTTTAATTTTTTATACGTGCTTGGTATATTCGTAGGGGTTCTTATCTGTATATATATATTTGCTCATTTCTATGTATTATATATACAGAAACTATAAATGCTCATAAAAAACCCTCCAGTTGCATTTTAATATTTTACTTCTTCAACTAATGTGATAAAATAGTAAAAAATTACATAAATAATAATAACATCAGTTAGCTACAAGCTATGTTTAGAATCCTTTAAAGTTAGCTATGATGCCAAGTAAACTTTCACCCATAGTTATGCATAAATAAAAAACTGGGAATTTATAAATCTGCAAAATGGATGATAAAAAGTAAAGACACACAGTTGGAGATACTTTAGACATTATTTACTGAAATTAAAAATTCCAATTTTGACTCCACAAAATGTGATTCTGGGTAACAGTATGTAACCAAAATAGGGATTTTTTGTTTGAGTAAATAATGTCTACAGTATATCCATTATATAATGTTTACAGTATATCCAGCCTTTTGTCCTTACTTTTGTTACGATCCCAATTTGGCAGTTTTTAAATTCTTGTTTTTTAATCTTATGAGAAAGAAGTTCCTACACAGGATGGGACAGCTGTGAAATAAAAGTGAATAGAATTTCGTTATATTTACAAACAAATTAAAAACATAATTTACAAATATTGTCATTTATATCAAGAAGAACAAAAAAAGAGAAGCAACGTAGTAAGTGATGAGAAATATTCACTGAAGTTCAAACTGTTTTATTTTGGTTCGTAGAAAGATTACATTCCAGTAGGTTCCACTTATAAAATATTGTTTTCATTCTTAAAACGCGAGAAGATTAAAACATCCAATAAGTTCTGGTCGTGTTTATTAATGGAGGAAAGTATTTTAGGTTCACTATCACCATAGTCCTTGTCGCTTGGTTTTTTTATATCGCTTTTTACTATCGTGATAATAAATCAAGGATGCAATAAAAATTAAAGAATAGCCGTTTTGTTGTTGTATCTTAAGTGATATTTATAATTCAGCCATGAAATCACGTTACGAAAATAACTTTTCCAAGAGAGTTTGTTCAACCGACCTTCTACCTCCATGCGGAGTGCAGGAAATATGGGATCCAAAGTTGTATTTTACGTCATTCATTTAAAGCGGATCTCGTTTAATGACAACAGTAAAAATACCAGGCTGGAAGTGATAGTATCCAATATATCATATCAGTGCTTTAAAGTGTAGCCATACAAGAAAGAGAGAAAACATTTGTTTGTAAAAGCGTGAAAAACTAATAACATGCACGAGTGAAATATTACTGTAGAATTTATCGACTGTACGGTACTTCTGCATATTTACTTAACAAAACAAAACAAAACTGAAAGATCAAACGATATTGGTGCAAAGTAATAAACGTGTATTCATACACGTAAATGTTTTTTTTAATATTGAAAACATTTCATATTTCTAAATCAAAATTTTACGAACATCATTAAGATATTCTAAGAGCACTTTCACGAAATCACAAATAATGTGTGTTTTTCTTATAGCAAAGCCACATCAGGCTATCCGCTGAGCCCACCGAGGGAAATCGAACCCCTGATTTTAGCGTTGTAAATCCGTAGACTTAGCGCTGTATTAACAGGGGTCGAAATCATAAATAAAGAAACGACAAAGTTCGTTTTGTTAAGCCTTTTTTTTTTGTCCTTGACAGAAATGCATTAAATTTATTCCTGGATTTCAAAACTATTCAAACACTATAAATATCTGCAAACTAACCCAAAGTGAAGATTACAAGAAGTTTTAGCAAAATCGCATAAATAAAAAAGTAGATAAAAATAAACTGAAATTATAAATTAAATATGGTAAGTACGCAAGTAATCAATATACACGTATATTACGTATGTTACATATAACAAAAAGTTAAAGGTGAAAATCGAAAAAACGTTATTACGTCAAATATGTGACTGATTATTAGGTTGTATTTTTATACAAGAGGCTTAACTGTTTCAATCGTGACTGTTAACAGTCTACAGAAATAGCTGCTATTTCAAAGGTGGATGCTAAATTTATATAACAATGAAAATAAACCACTACAAAGTTGAAAATTTACATTTGTCTGTAGAATGACAAAGTGTCAATTTTGGTTTGATATTCTTTGTCCTTCATTATCACATTTAACTTTAATTTATCGTAACTCCCAATAATATATATTAACGTATTTCTCAGGAGCTTAAGTAAGGATACAAAAAGTAGTATTACTGCGTTTCCACGTACAGTTCTGATTACCGTTTTTGTTTGTTTTTTTACACGTTATTTTATACACAACTACACTTAATGCAAGAAGAAAACGAGTGTTGGGATTAAATAGCCCACGTGATAAAGCAACGACTTTGCAGTAAATGTGTATAAGAAAAATTAAAACAAGAAAATACGTAAAACGTAGAAGTTGCCAGGTTTATTTACGTATTTCGCTTGTGAACAAAATAGTTATTCATTTGCAATATGTTTGCATGGATCTTCACTTCAGTTGTTTAATAAATAAGAATTAATTATGATAATTAATGGTGTACGCGACCAACCACTTATACTCAAATAATACAGAATGAATTAGAATTGTTTATGGTGTACGTGACCAACTACGTACACTCAAATAATATAGAATTAATTAGAATTGTTTATGGTGTACGTGACCAACCACTTACACTCAAATAATATAAAATTAATTACAATTGTGTATGGTGTACGTGATCAACCATTTATACTCAAATAGTATAGAATTAATTAGAACTGTTTATGGTGTACGTGACCAACCACTTACACTCAAATAATATAGAATTAATTACAATTGCTTATGGTGTACGTGACCAACCATTTACACTCAAATAATATAGAATTAATTAGAACTGTTTATGGTGTACGTGACCAACCACTTACACTCAAATAATATAGAATTAATTACAATTGCTTATGGTGTACGTGACCAACCATTTACACTCAAATAATATAGAATTAATTAGAACTGTTTATGGTGTACGTGACCAACTACTTACACTCAAATAATATATTTCTTTTAAGTAATTACAATGGATAGAACCTAAAAATTTCGAAGTATCACTAATGTTTTAAAAATCATAGAATTGAAATTAAATTAGGGATAATATTTCTTAAAGTACAGATATGTTGAATAAGTTTACATTTTAAAGAAAATATATTAAAATTACTCTTACAACATTCGATGTAATTGCTCAATCCATGTCAAGTTTAAATATTAATTTCCAGGGCTCTTAATGCAAATTACTAAGAACAGGGAACTCCGTATCAAAATATTTTTAACTCCCTAAACTAGAATATGAGCTTAACATTCAAATAATACAAAACGAAAATTATATATATATATATTCTTAAATATTTTAAATATATCTACTTGAAAGAACAGCTTAAATATTGAATTTATAATTTATATAGTTCTTCACTTTTACTTGCATGGAACTGTTGAATTAGTCGAAAAATACATTGCCGAGCATATCTAAATAATATTAAATATTGCACATACCAGAAAATTAGAATGATTTACTACAGCCACTAGCTAGGTGTTAAAGACAGTTGGTAATTTATTGATACTGTCAACCTGAGGGACGCATTATTTTAACAACCAGTTATCTTATATGTTGTTGAATTTCCCACAAAACTACTTGGAATTATCTGCGCTAATTTCGAAGTGATAGTCCAGTCAACACAACCCACTCACCTCTTGAAACCTTTGCCAACAAACAGTGGGTTTGACCGTCATGTTATAATGCTCCAATGGCTGAAAGGGCAAACATATTTGGTAAAGAGATTTTATTTTGCCATACGCAGATTTCGAATCGAATGCCATAACCACCAGGCCATGGCAGGCCAGCAACCGTACATCACCAATATCCGACAGTTACTTACTTACAACCGTACATCACCAATATCCGACAGTTACTTATTTTCCCAGAATAACACACGATTATATCGTCCTCAAATCTGAAAAGTGACTCGAACATCGGACCGACACATCCACAGCTCGGCACCGTAATCTACAGTATTTAAACTATTTTAATGGGAGACTAGACTGTAAATAAAAAAAGAAGACTGAACGTTCTTTAACATATTGTGTAATTAAACAAGACTATTACTTGAGTATTTGAAAACGAATGACTCATGATAATATAAAGTAAAGAATACAACTGCTGCCTCTACGCAGTCCATGTCTTCAAGCACTTCACTTATCCCAATTCTTTGAATGTACACACGTTTCTAAATGAGACCTTGATTGAAAACGCACCTCTTCAAAAACGATACCATACGATACCAGTCGCTTGCTCGTTTTATATATGTGATGGATCGTAGATGAATTATATAAATACGCTGTTTCCACGCACGTGTTACATTTGATAGACTACACGATAGTTTTACCTTATTCTTGTCAATAGATTTTGTGCATTTCAAAATTTAAGTCGAAGTAATTTTGCCTATGAATATCTCATACAATACTCTCATTCTGAATGATATATCCTTGAAGAAACACAACTGTTCCTGTATTTCTTCAAGTATCCTACAAGTAAGGGGTTTTGTATGCGATATCTGCATCATTTTCCTTGTTTTGGGTAAATGTCTTGGCATTATGAAGTTTTTACATAAATATCGACATGATTTTCTTTGTTACTTCAAGTGTACCAGCGGTTGAGAATGTTGATTTAATACGATTTTAAGTAGAAAACTTATAGCCAATAGACAGGTGTGGTGGGTCGGATTATGTGCTGCATTGTGACAACGCTTGGAGTTTCGTTGTCAGTATAATGACACCGAGAGTTTTCGCTAATGGGAAGGTTATTTAACAGCCCTTACCGACACAACATATACACTCAGATTATAGAAACCTATCAAATATTGTATAATCCTTGTGCTTATTGGTATTAGAAAGAAGAAAAGGAATGTAGATCAACTTAGGGCACCCCTATGTTTAGTACGACCGGGATTCGAGTCGAACGCCTTAACCCACTTGGCCATGCTGGGCTCCTCTGTATATCTCAAAAACTGAAAGTTTTATTTCATTCTGACTGTTTGGAAACCACAGGTGCGTGTTCGTACACTAACTTATGGAAAAGATAGGTTGTTTATAAACTAACTATGCCTTGCTTACTATGTATTATTGAAGTATTAATATACTTTCAGGCTTAAAATTGACAAAAGTTAATTCACCAGAAAAAATTATTTTTATGAAGTTTTACAAAATTTCAAGGAACGTGAAAAAAGAATTAGGTGATTCAATCTTAATTTTGATAACACTTTACACCTGGCCTTGAATGTTGTACGAATTTACCTTGAAATGGATAGGAGATGCAATGTTTTAACTTCCTAATTCACATACCTATATTTAACTATGTTTTTAAATAGATACGAACTTCATGTAATTATCATTATATAAACAGACACACACATAAAGAAACTTTTTTTTCGCTTGCACAATAAATATAATTTTTATTACTAATGGAAACATTTTTTGACCAGATTTGTTTTCATATCACTGGTTAAAAAAAAAAAAACTGTTTACTGAGTAGCAGTTTTTTGGTTAACATAAAATTATAGTTTTATGAAGGGAAAAGTAACTGAAAGCCAGCAATCTAATATGATAAAGTAATCCCTGTGGTAGTCGTCTAATCTCACTTCACTTTGCAACAGATGTATTTTGGCACTGAGCAAAAGGTATAGAAGACAGCAGAAGAAGCCCCCCCCCCTCAGTGGCTCAGCGGTATCTCTGCGGACTTTTAACGCTAAAAACGGGTTTCGATATCCGTGGTTGGCAGAGCATAGATAGTCCACTGTGTAGCTTTGTGCTTAATTCAAAACAACAACAACAGAAGAAAAAAATCACCTCGTGACAAAATATCGCTTCCACTACTAATACAGGTATCAGAGATTTTATTTATAGGCTTAAGAGTGATTCCAAAGAATAATCCTAAGCTAAACTTGTAGGCATAAACTGACATCTTGATTTACTGTCAATCTTTTCTTCATCAATACTTTATTGTTGTATCATTACTTCATCAGATTTTGATTTATACAAAGTTCAACAACAGGAATACGTTAAGAATAATAATGCTAAGCAGTATGGATATTGTCCTAATATCACCTGTAGGTAAGAATTAACTGAGGTAGTTTCAAAATTAACAATCATAAATGTAGATTTAGTACCACTTATATAATAACAACTTGTTACAAAGAGGAGTCTATACAGCGATCCACTTCAGCTTTCAATACTTCAATTAAACAGGGTTTCCTCATGGAGAAATATCAAGCAGTATTTAACAGAACAACATTCAAGTTTGGATTTTTAGTCTGACGATGGTCAGAAATAGTTTCAATAACAGATTTGTCTTGCGACCCACTAAACCTCCAACGTGTTATATATTAGTGTGTATTGTCTTATTTGTGCAATGGGATTAATTTGTAGATGTCAAATGTGTAATTTTATTTACATGTGGATCGCCATACAAGTTATAATCTGTGGGTTAGAGTGTGAATTTCATTAACAAAGATTTAAATGGTTTTCCAGGCTTATATCCTATATATGTGGATAAAGTATCTTGAGAAGCGAGTTAAGCTGTTTGTGACACTATTACTATTGTGTAGAAGAAACTTTACTCTTTTTCCATTTTATTATAGTTTCTGCGTTTTCATTACCTAGGTTGCAATCTAGTTTGAAACTAAATAATTATTGTTCTAATGCGCGTGTTTTACGGATAGACGTTCTGTTTGAATTCAATAATAAATCTATTCACAGCATGAATACCAGATAGAACAGTGGCTAGAAAAAAAAATCATACATGTTTTTATATATCGTGCTCCTCGTTAAAGGCATCACTAGATGTGTAATGTAAATAGCTAGGTTTTGTATAGATGGATGGTAGATGTGAAGTTGTCATCGTTCGTGCATATCGATACACGTGGAGAGGACAGCCATAAGGAATTCGCTGAGGGACCGATGGTACATTATACTGCTATTATTGAAACTTTCAAAATAATAAAAAATAGAAAAATATTTAAAATTATAGTTCTAATATCAGACATTTTACAAGTTCAAGTAATTTACAAAGTTGTTTCTATACTGTTGTTTATCTATAACAGATATTGAAAACATAATAATAATCCTTTAAACCAAAAGTACCATCTTATTTATTAATTAAAATCAAAAGTACCTATTTTCGAGAACGATTCCAAATCTATCTGTGGCACCCTAAACGGAAATGTTAAAATATAATAGCTTATTACGATCGACAGAAAGGATAGTTTTAGAATATTCAACGTCTTCATAGAACAAAGAGAGGAAAGACTCCATATTGACAGCAAGATTATCGTCCAAAATAATAAAAGGTCACTAGTATCAGGTCATTCCATAAGTAATGATGTTTTTTTGGGATACGATAGGTTTAAATGGATTTTTCTTGGCTAAATGAAGTTATTCTCAAAGTCATAAAAATTACACTATTTTTAGTATATTTTAGAAGCCCCAATTATCTTGGGGCACATGAGGCATATGATGTTTTACGAGTTAAGAAAGAGGGAAAATTTGTATCGAAGTTACGCAAAGCATTCAAGAGGTGTACAGCAATGACAATCACATTTCCCAAGTACCTAAGGCAGAAATTTATTCACTTATAACTACTAAAATTCAGTTTTTACTTAGTTTCTAGAGTTCTCTTTAAAAAATAAATAAATAAAGAATTTTTAATATGTCCAAAACCTTGTGGTGGGATAAGTTTCAAAACGTATTTATATCTTGATATAAATTTTATAATATAAAACCTAACATTAGGTTTTGCATGACTAAAACAGTCATGACGTCAGGTTTGGCAGGACTAAAGCTAGTATTAATCAACCAGTACCGATTGTTGTTCAAATTCTTCTGCTTACTGTTAATTTTTGCAATTATAGAACGTTTGATGTAATGACGACAGATTAGCTTAGAACATTTGCATAAGTCATTGTAACCCAAAACGAAATGTCACCATAAGATGTTCTCTGCAGTTTTAGATCACTTTTCCTTTCGCTTCTTATGGAGACCCCCGCGAGTACAGCGGTATGTCTTCGGGCTTACAACACTAAAATCAGCGGTTCAATTCCCCTCGGTGGGCTCAGTAGATAGCCCGATGTGGCTTTGCTATAAGAAAATAAACTTATGGGAAGAACATTACATTTTTATTTGTTGTCAGCCTTAAAATTATAGTAATTGAAAGTTTTAAAGAAAGAAACAATATGGTGGTAAATTTATCAGGACCTTTATGAATCCGAATTTAAAAGATGAATTAATACGTTTGTGACAAAACTGTACAAAGATTCTGTCATTGATATCATGGCACACCCTTAAATACATTTACAAAATAACACTTTCTTTTCTAAAAA
This sequence comes from Tachypleus tridentatus, assembly GCF_004210375.1. Taxonomy (NCBI): domain Eukaryota; kingdom Metazoa; phylum Arthropoda; class Merostomata; order Xiphosura; family Limulidae; genus Tachypleus; species Tachypleus tridentatus. The sequence goes on from NC_134831.1 coordinate 9,033,491, forward strand.
TATTTATATTTTCGTTAATTAACTAATTTCAAAATAGTTATAATTGTTCGTGTTATGATTGTACAATATTCCAGCCATATTTACTTTTCGGGAAAAAATATTTACTCAACTCATATTTTCTTAGCTTTTACAAAAATGTATGTGGTTGTTGTAACGAATAGCAAGTTACATTAAGAATACGTACTATACTACCTTACATACAGTCTAGTAATTTCAATAGAAAGGTTGGCTTTTGTATTTTCAAAGATTGACCATCTGTTAAAGATAATTCACTCACAAATCAGTAAATGCAGTTTTAATTCTATCATTCGCAGCTGTTATTTTAAAGAAATGTATAATTAATACTCACTAAGTATCCAGAATAATATACAAGACGTGTAAACAATGGAAAATATCTTTGCACAAAGAGAAAGCAGTAGTGTTTTTGTCCTGGAAAGAAATCAATACTAAAACACTGAACCTTGTTTTTCCTTGACATACTTACAGAAACCTTATTTAAGTCTAAAACGAATTAACTGTTAGACTTTTTGAGTCCAAAAATAAAGCATAAAAATCTAAATTTATAAACACAGACAAGATTGTGTACAGAGTGGCAAAAGTCCATTAAATACGAATGATCGGCTTGTTCCCAATTCCTTTTTTCTTTTAACTCTAAGTACATTTTCAAACTGAATAGTAAAAGTAACAGTCATCCAAAATGTGTAATTTACACATTTACTTCTTTATAAATACATATTGTTGTAAGATTTAATTTCTCCATTAATAAAAACTGTGATATAGTAATATAATCCAACACTGTTTCAGAATGAAAGGTTTTCACTTATACGATTATCAGATATGTTTTAATTATTAAAGAATATCAGTTAGATAAATTTTAACAAATGTATCTTATGTCTAATTTTTAAGTGATGTCTGTATTATTACCATGTGGAAGAGTAAAGATTTTAAAAGTTTCAAGTTTACCACAAATGTAAAACCTTTAACGTGTTTTAATACTATTTTTACCTCAGTCGTATATTTACGTAGCAATGTTTAAGTGGTACTTCTTTACAAATTGAATTTCTATTCCATACTGGGCACGAAGTTTGAATATAGACTGCCACTAAAACATTAATTTGTGACGTAATCACCAAGGTAAAACTTTAAACATAACACAGATCAAAAGTGTGTTTGGTAAATACGTGATAAGAAAAGCCTCCATTTCAATCTTAATGACAGAAAGATTCTTTACATGGTAACAAGGACCTCGTTCTGATAGTTTATGGAGGTGTATTTAATACCAGATATCTGGAAGTGGTAAAAATAATATTTTTTTCAAACATAATGATAGAGATAATTCAACTAAAGTTAGAAAAACAACAGTTTGAGGTATAATATGGCACACAACCAGTATGCAGTAATTAGAACCTCACGCTTGAGCCTAATCACAGAGATATTTTGTAAGGTTAAGGAGAACAACAGCTTGATATGTAATATGAAACACATCCAGTATGGGGTGATGAGAACCTCACGCTTAAGGCTAGTGACAGGAATATTGAGTTAGCAGTAAGAAGAACCCCAGCCTGAAGTATAATAGATACTAAACTACGATTTTTAACGTTATATTCACTCAAGCTGAGTCACTAATGAACAGAGATAGATACGTTATGTTATCTGAATGTCTACCAAAAAGAATAATTAATACTACTAAAACCTTAGGTAAGCTAATTACTCACAATTCGACACTGACATATTGATAACGGAGTTTATATATATTGCAGTTACCTTATGTTTTTCTTCTTCAAAAACCGTTAATATCTGGAGAACTTAATATCAAATAACTTAATTACATCTTTCGTATGAGGTATCTATTCACGAAATTTTCAGGCAGTAAACACCACACATATTCAGAGTTTATAGCTTCACCAATACGACTAAGTCGCTTTGATTTCTAATTTTAATAATCCTTTCATTATTTAACGGTAGGTTTCTGATACCGTTAAATATCGCTTGATCCCGTTCTTCGCAGAAATCTATAAAACTGTCTGTGTAATTACTCGAATTTTCTCTGGTGAAATAACGACATTCCGTTCGTCATTGAATCTGAATACTTTAACTTCACTGCACGACAAATGTCCTCGGTTTATCACAAGGACATTTTATTGACATAATAATACTATCTCCTCACAACAGATGTTTTTAATAACGTTTTCCCAATCTACAAGGTAACTCCGAAAAAGGTTGTAGTGAGACGTTTCCATTATTTTGTCTCAGTAACATTTCAGCCAGTTGAAATCAGTGCTACAACAACTGAATTCGATAATTAACTTTAGAAACACATCTTCTAAGCTAATTTATTAAAATCTATTTAGGTGCATCGTCAATATTATACCACATATATATATATTTAGGCTCAATTCCAGGATAAGATATCAAATTTAGCATATTTTAATTTAACTTATGATATTTTATAAGATTTGATATCTATCTCTGACAGCCATTCAAGAAATTTACTGGTTTATGGTTCGATTTAAGGTAGAAAATTTCATTATGATTTTTTTTAACTACGCATGTAGAAACTTTAACATTTCCTTAACTGTTATCATCACTCTATGACTATTCCGTTGCTACATTTTCCTTGCTACAAAACATGAAAACAATACCATAGATACGTAAACTACGATGATTTCAATACTTTTCGTACTAGGACCGTTATATTTAAGGCAATTTTGATAACTAGTTTGTTACAATCCGTATTCCCTGTCTTGTTTTGATAGAAATTTTGTTACAATCTACATCCCATGTCTGATTCTGATTAGCCTATTTTTTTTACAGTCTACGTTCAATGTCTGGTTTTTATACACTGTTTTGTTACAATCTACATTCCATGTCTTTTTATGACAGACTTTTTTTTTTACAGTCTACGTTCCATGTCTGATTTTTATACACTGTTTTGTTACAATCTACATTCCATGTCTTTTTCTGACAGACATCTTTTTTTTTACAGTCTACGTTCCATGTCTGGTTTTTATACACTGTTTTGTTACAATCTACATTCCATGTCTTTTTCTGACAGACATCTTTTTTTTACAGTCTACGTTCCATGTCTGGTTTTTATACACTGTTTTGTTACAATCTACATCCCATGTCTGATTCTGATTAGCCTATTTTTTTTACAGTCTACGTTCAATGTCTGGTTTTTATACACTGTTTTGTTACAATCTACATTCCATGTCTTTTTCTGACAGACATCTTTTTTTTTACAGTCTACGTTCCATGTCTGGTTTTTATACACTGTTTTGTTACAATCTACATTCCATGTCTTTTTCTGACAGACATCTTTTTTTTTACAGTCTACGTTCCATGTCTGGTTTTTATACACTGTTTTGTTACAATCTACATTCCATGTCTTTTTCTGACAGACATCTTTTTTTTTACAGTCTACGTTCCATGTCTGGTTTTTATACACTGTTTTGTTACAATCTACATCCCATGTCTGATTCTGACAGACATCTTTTTTTTTACAGTCTACGTTCCATGTCTGGTTTTTATACACTGTTTTGTTACAGTCTACAACCCATGTCTGATTCTGATTAGCATATTTTTTTTACAGTCTACGTTCCATGTCTGGTTTTTATACACTGTTTTGGTACAATCAACATCCCATGTCTTTTTCTGACAGACATCTTTTTTCTTACAGTCTACGTTCCATGTCTGGTTTTTATACACTGTTTTGTTACAATCTACATTCCATGTCTTTTTCTGACAGACATCTTTTTTTTTTACAGTCTACGTTCCATGTCTGGTTTTTATACACTGTTTTGTTACAATCTACATTCCATGTCTTTTTCTGACAGACATCTTTTTTTTTACAGTCTACGTTCCATGTCTGGTTTTTATACACTGTTTTGTTACAATCTACATATCATGTCTTTTTCTGACAGACATCTTTTTTTTTTCTTTTTTTTTACAGTCTACGTTCCATGTCTGGTTTTTATACACTGTTTTGTTACAATCTACATCCCATGTCTGATTCTGATTAGCCTATTTTTTTTTACAGTCTACGTTCCATGTCTGGTTTTTATACACTGTTTTGTTACAATCTACATTCCATGTCTTTTTATGACAGACTTTTTTTTTACAGTCTACGTTCCATGTCTGATTTTTATACACTGTTTTGTTACAATCTACATTCCATGTCTTTTTCTGACAGACATCTTTTTTTTTACAGTCTACGTTCCATGTCTGGTTTTTATACACTGTTTTGTTACAATCTACATTCCATGTCTTTTTCTGACAGACATCTTTTTTTTTTACAGTCTACGTTCCATGTCTGGTTTTTATACACTGTTTTGTTACAATCTACATTCCATGTCTGATTCTGACAGACATCTTTTTTTTTACAGTCTACGTTCCATGTCTGGTTTTTATACACTGTTTTGTTACAATCTACATCCCATGTTTGATTCTGATTAGTCTATTTTTTTTACAGTCTACGTTCAATGTCTGGTTTTTATACACTGTTTTGTTACAATCTACATTCCATGTCTTTTTATGACAGACTTTTTTTTTACAGTCTACGTTCCATGTCTGATTTTTATACACTGTTTTGTTACAATCTACATTCCATGTCTTTTTCTGACAGACATCTTTTTTTTTACAGTCTACGTTCCATGTCTGGTTTTTATACACTGTTTTGTTACAATCTACATTCCATGTCTTTTTCTGACAGACATGTTTTTTTTACAGTCTACGTTCCATGTCTGGTTTTTATACACTGTTTTGTTACAATCTACATTCCATGTCTTTTTATGACAGACTTTTTTTTACAGTCTACGTTCCATGTCTGATTTTTATACACTGTTTTGTTACAATCTACATTCCATGTCTTTTCTGACAGACATCTTTTTTTTTACAGTCTACGTCCCATGTCTGGTTTTTATACACTGTTTTGTTACAATCTACATTCCATGTCTTTTTCTGACAGACATCTTTTTTTTTACAGTCTACGTTCTATGTCTGGTTTTGATAGGCTATTTTTCACAGACTGTTTTCTAAGCCCGGTTTTAATAGACTAGTTTGTTACAATCTACATCCCGGGTCTGATTTTCACAGACTAGTTTGTTACAATCTACATTACGGGTCTGATTTTCACAGACTAGTTTGTTACAATCTACATTCCGGGTCTAATTTTGACAGACTAGTTTGTTACGATGCACATCCCAGATCTGGTTTTCATAGATTTGTTTGTTAAAATCTACATCCCAGATCTTGTTTCCATATTTGTTTTGTGTTTCCTTTAAAGGTATCATTTTAAGTGGTATTTGTTTTAATTATGTTATTAGAGCTCAACAGATCGAAATAAAACTACACTTTACCACTACTTTACCACGTGGTTACGTTGATTCACCTACTTTACTTACATTGTCTATAGCGTGCTTGCTCCCTTTAAAATTAAGTAGCTACCAAATTACATCGTTGTGAAAAGTTATGTGTAATATTTACTAAAAGAAATTAGCAAATAAGTTGTTTAACAGAAAATTAGATCGCTAAAAAATCCAGGATTCGTAATGGGTATAGTGCAGATAACATACTATATAGCTTTGCGCCAAATCAGACACTTGATAATAATCACAACCAAACGATTAAAGTTAGAGTAACGAACGTATTATCTCAATGCAATGAAAGGTTTCTTAACACTTTTATTGACAAGGAGAAAACGACGTTTCGATCTTCCTAGGTTATCTTCAGGTTAAGAAAGAGAGAGTTTGCAAGTGACTGTTGACGGACACATGTGTTAGGGACGAGAGTATAAACGGCTACGGGATTCTAGAGGGCGTTGCAGTTAGATGTTATGTTATTAATTAGTATATGTATAAAGGTGTTCCTTTATATTGCTTTAATTTTGGTTTTAGTTGGTGCATAAGTAGGGCTTCTTTGATTTTGCGTTTGTTTATATTTGTTTCCCTATGTAGTATCTGTGTGTTTTCTATGGTTATGTTGTGTTTATTTGATTTGTAGTGTTGAAAAACGTGTGAAGGTGACTTTTTTGTTTTTTGAATCTGGCTTTCATTTTTCTGCTTGTTTCTCCAATATAAAAGTCGTGGCAGTTATCACATTGTATTTTATAAATTATGATGGTGATGTGCTTGTCAGTGTTGTTTTCACATAGTATGAACTTTAGTTTTGTACTAATTTTGTGATTAAATTTGGTGTTTACTGGTGTTGTGTTATAAGTGTTTTCCATGATTTCGGGGATATAGAGTATGCAGCAGTATAAGGTTTTGTAGTTTGTTGTATCTTGAGATTTATTGTTGTTTGTTTGTTGTTGGTCTAGGTGTGCGTATAATTTTTTACACGGCTTTTTCAGGAAGTTTGTTGATGTTGATGAAGTGTTGTTTTATTTTGTTGATTTCATCGTTAATTTCATCGGGTGAACATAGTTTTGATACACATCCTCAGCAACCAATTATCTACCATTACAGAATTCACTACCACCAAAACTAGCTTTATGTTTAATAACCAAAACTACCTACAAATAAATGGCCTAAATTTGGGCAATCCCGTGTCACCAGTTCTAGCCAACATTTGTATGACACAGACTGAATCTCAAGCGATCAGTTCAGCCTTAAACCCACCACCTTACTGGTACAGGTGAGTTGATGACGCAATTGCTGAATTCATATGAAACAAAACAAAAACTCACCATATTAAGAAACCAAATAAACACAGCCACAAAACTATGTTCACCTGATAAAATTAACAATGAAATCAACAAAATAAAACAACACTTCATCAGCATCAAAAAATTCCCTTAAAAAACCGTAGAACAAATTATATCACACACCTAGAACAACAACAAATAAATGATAATAAATTCCAAGATACAACAAACTACAATATCTTATACTGCTGCATACCATATATTCCTGACATCAGTGAAAAACCACCAACATTTGGAAAAAAAAACTTATAACAAAACACAACATTCCAGTAAACACCAATTTTTTTTCCAAAAACCAGGCACAAAACCAAAGTCCATAGTACGTAAAAACTACACTGACAAACACAACACCAACATTATTTATAAAATACAATGTAACAACTGCCACGACTTCTGTATTGGAGAAACAAGTAGAAAAATGAAAACTAGATTCAAAGAACAAAAAAAAAACACCTTCACGCGATTTTAACACTGCAAATCAAATAAACACAACATAACCATAGAAAACATCCAGATATTAAGTAGGGAAACAAATATAAACAAACGCAAAATCAAAGAACCCTATTTATACAGCAACTAAAACCAAAATTAAACTAATATAAAGAAACACCTTTATACCTATACTAATTAATAACATAACATCCAACTGCAACGCCCTCTACAATTCCGTAAGTGTTTATACTCTCGTCCCTAAGACATATGACCGGCAATAGACAGTTGCAAACTCTCTCTTTGTTAACCTGAAAATGACCTAGGAAGATCAAAACGTTCTTCTCGTCTTATCAGTAAAAGTGTTAATACCCATACCAGCTGTTCTGAGATACATTTTTGTTTCACGTGGGTTTCTCATCATCAAGAAAGGTTTTCTATTCTTTAATGATAACAATAATGTATATCATTAAAATTAGGCAGAAAATATGCAGTGTTAACATATAAAACATTGAAACTTTATTTACAAGTGTAATTAGTTTTGGGCATTTTTATTCTGTTTCTTATTGTTGTTAGAAATGTGTTTCACAGGCAATAAATTACAAGTTGAACTCAACATGTTGTGTTCACTGGATTCTAAAGTTTAAAAATATACTGGAGGTTTAAGTCTTTTCTATTTGTAATGTCATTCTATCAAGCATGAATAATATATCGTTTGCAACATTATCTTAAGTCTTACATCTACAAGTATTTCTTAACCAGATATTAATATTAAAGAAAATGTATAAACAATACGCAAAACTTAAGAACAGTGTTTATCAACCCGTTCCAGTTGATAAAATAAAGTTATTACATCAGGCACATTTTATGTTATTCAAGAAACGATGTTGTTATGAGTAAACAACAACTGATGTTTACATCAACACAACAACTTTGTGTTTAGAGAATATTAAATTTAGAAAAAAATTGTAACTTTTAATAATTAAATGATATATTTGTGTCTAAAAAGATGAAGTTCCGGTTTACACACATATCCATCCGCTTATTTTCGACGACGGTTTTAAGAAAACGAAGTTACAATGAGCTCTTCCGTGTAATTTCCAGCGCTGAAAAACATACAAATCACACCAATTTGCCATATAGTTCCCAGTGGTGGTTCAGGAATAAAAGCACCTGAAAGACTATATCACCCATAGTTCACCCCTGCGTAACATTATGGACGCCATTTTGGAGACGAATTAAATCAGCGCACTTGAGGAAACGTGCATCAGTCAACCTCAGTTAGTAGGTCCGCCTTTTATTTTTTCACCACGTTATTCGTGTGGGACTTACTTCAAATGATAATTATCTTCTTTTGTTTCTGTCTTCTCTGCTTCACATTGTGTTAAACATCCATCAGGTATTTTTACTGAAAATATCGCAACAATATGTGAGACATTTGTCTTCATAATGAAGATAATAAACCAATGACACCAAAATAGGTGAATAGCGTAACTACGACGACATAGAACCTCCATATTAACAGCTCAAACTACCTACAGTTTACTGTAATTAATTGTGCAGTTGTATACTTACGGAATGTTTCCTGACTGTTACTCTTTCTATTCATCTTGATTCATTTATATATTTGAAAATGGTATTCAAAGAAGATACAATATGTGTGAAAAGTTATTTTGAAGTTGTTTCTTATGTAGAATAATTGTCTAAATGTGATAATCTACCAAAATTATAACGAATCGAAACTATAGTGCAATAAATGAAAATTCCAGGATCTGAGAAATAACAGATGTTTTTACTAAAAATACCGCTCGGTCAAAGTAAGGCACTAATAAATTCGTTGTTTTCTTTCCACATTAAGCGTTTAGTTTGTGCCATTAAGAAAGACTATGGGTAAATAAAATTTTCCAAATATTTTTTTTTTATTTAAAGGCGAGAAAGGTTAAATATATTTCTATTCTCTTAATGACTCGACAAATTATACCTTTTGTTTCCTGGCAAAGGGTTTGCTTGCTTTTGAATTTCGTCTAAAGATAAACGTGCTAACTGTCCCTAATTTAGCAGTACAAGACTAATGCCGCCACCGCCAACTTTTAAGCTACTATTTTACCAGCGAATAGTGGGATTTACCGTTACATTATAACGCCTCTACGGTTGAAAATGCAAGTATGTTTGGTGTGACGGGATTCGAACACGCGACCCTCCGATTATGAGTCAAGAGCCCTAACCACCTAACCATGCCGGGCCCTTCTGGCAAAGAGATCCAAACATAAACTAACGAATATAGAATAATGTAACTAACGTAGACAAACATGGTGGTATATTTTGAAAGAAAGCTGGTGTCTACAGATAAGACACTTTAGTTTTATACGTAAAGAGTAGAGGCCACTAAACTTAAACTAATTTTTACAATGATTCTGCCTCGTTGCTTTCTAAGTATAAAAACACAGCCAGGAAAACCTTTGTATATTCAGCAAGGATTGTTAACAAGAAAGCAACGTGGTCAATTCCCTCTCTATAAAAATGTTACATGGTTTAACAATAATACAATTTATAGATTTCTTAAACAATGGGCTATCGTAGTTGGCTTTTAATTATTTTTTTACATTGCAACCGCGATTCGCAAAATATTTTAATGATTTTCACTAGAATTTTCCTTATTCTAACAATTTCATTCGCCGCATTTAAGCTACGTTTTCTTGCAAGCAGTATGAGTTAGATCAATAAATCCTGGTCCGTTTGATAAACATTCACACAATCAGATGAACAAACTCACTTAGACGTTATTATTTAGTGAAGAAAACTGCATGCAAAGTAAACAATAAATAATAGCAGTGGTATTTATTATAATTTAAAGAGTATGAAACAGATATGAGTGTTCAATGCATGACACGGGTTTACGAGGTGGAATAAATAAACCCGTAAGAAAGAAATAACTAAAAGGTTTTTATAGCAGTTTATAAAACAAACCAAAGGTAAATGATTGCAAAATAAAGTAAGTGTAAAGTTGTAATTTAGCTAATATGCAGAAATGTCTGGTTGCTTGTCCAGAAAGTGATTAGCATATGGTTTTAAATGACCTGTGCATTTTAGACCTAAATAAGTCATTAGAGCCCACAGAAATTATATTTAGTGAAACATGCATTTTTTAGTAAATTACGCGCGGGTTAAATGTTATTTGTGTGAAATATTTTGTAAATAAATAAATAAAGTTTAAATCGAAGATCGACGTTAGGTGATGACAACGACATTCTGTCATTCTGTACTATATTCGTCGTATTGAGAAACCTAAACCAAAAACAAGTAAGGTTGTGAATAGAAGAGACAGTATGCCTTACTAACGATACGACATTTGTTAGCTACATCCAAACTGAAGCAAATGCAGGAGAACTGAACAAGTTATTGATATCCCGAATGATTTATGTCAGCAATATATAGAACAAGTAAAACTTATTGTTAAAACCGCCAAATTATAAATCGAAGATGAAGTGTTAACGACTAGGAAAAAAATCTGTCATCCATAAGAAAAAGCAGTTTACAGTGCACATATAATATGCAGAGTGCTCCACGAAGACCAAGTAGCAATTCGACGGCTTTGTGACAGGGTATTGTAACATAATGTGAACGAAAGTTGTTGTTCAAGACCTAAATAAAATAATACACGACGACATTTGTGATGATTGATGAAGTGAGAGATACATCGTTAAGTTGTGCTTAATTAAATACATATTAATACTATATTTTCTGGATGTTATTTTTACATGTTAGTTCTAAGCAGCAACAATACAGAAGAACTCTCGAGTAATTTCTAAGTGCGGCGAAACGTGTTCAGTATGCACACTACTACACACTGCAGACCATTTCCAGGACTATCAATCAAAAATGAGTCAACTCAGTGCGATTAATCGTACCTAACTCGCTACCACAGTAATGTTTTATAAGTTAGTCCTAGTGTCTGACTAGATTTCTGTGTGAAAGCAATGTAACTAAAGAAGTATTTTAATAATTTTAACTAGTTAATTAGTTGATGCTATGATAAGAGATAATTAATTAAAATGTGGTGACTTATTTAACACGAAAAAATTGATATACGTTAGTAGAAAGTATTACATGTATATCCTAACTTTTGTAATAATTTAATTTATTTTAACGAATAGGAAAATTAAAAGACTAAACTTCTACAAAACTAAAATATTTGTTTTTTATGTTAAGCCTTTTCCTACAATATTTTTAATACTGAAGTGCAATCTCTCATTTTGTAACAAACAAATACGCTATTTATTCTTATTTTCTTAAAGCTTTACAGTAATTAAGGTTCCGTAACTAGATCTTTGGTAAAATAAATTATATTTTTTACTTCAGCAGTTTTAGGTAATTTTTTTGCAAGTTGGTTCAGTTGAATAATTACTGAAAACTTATTTTGATTGTTTTTGTCTGCCTGAACTGTGAATCAATATCAATTCTTTCAGGCAATACCATCCGAAAATACATTAAGTGAATTCGCATTAAAAAAGGATAACTGATTCGTTTGTCCCTTATTTAAACACAAAGCTGTATAAATAAGCGTTGGGTTAACATCGGGTTACAAACCACGGATTGTAAGCTTACAGCTCAGCCAACCGGAAAACAAAAAAACGGAAAGAAAGAGTAGAAATGAATATTTTGAATTATTTTATTTACAAAAATGTTATTTAAGCAAAATGTTACATTAACTGCACTCTTTACGCAGCAGATAATCAAAACCTGGATTGTAGCATTGCAAGTACATAAACTCAAAGAGGGAGTAATATAAGGAAACGGATTACTCTTTCCATCAACACACACACATGTGTATGATGGTTTATCACACATACGTAAGATGGTTTAGAAACAAATCATCACCGTTTAACAATACAATAATTATTTAAATGCACCTACTACAAGTCAATTATCTTTAATATTGTGACATTTGCAAACAGTAAAAACAGTTCATTCCATTATAGAATCAAGTGACACGAGAAATATATAAATGATTAATATTAAATCATAAGAATAATAATTCACTAAAACTAAAGCCTGTACAACACCTATTTATTTATTTATCTCACTTGATGATGTCCGCTGGACGACTGAAAGCTCAAGTCGTTATTAACCTTTCATTACTTTTAACGGACATTGCGTACATGTTGGAGGATTTAATCGTATTCTAATGTTTTATTATGGAAGTTGGAGGCTTTTATCATCCTCCAATATGGAATTTAATTATAGAAGATGAAGATACTAATCGTCCTCTTATGTGTAACTTAGTTATAGAAGTTGAAAATTTAAATTGTCCTCTTATGTGGGATAAATTATAGAAATTGGAGATTTAATTCGTGTTTACATGTGGAATTTAATTATAGAAGTTGGAGGTTTAAATAGTACTCTAGTGTATTATTTAATTATAGAATATGAAGGTTTAAATCTTCGTGACTTATTCTATTGCATGATGTATTTTTTTCTATGAATAGTTAATACTTAATGTATAATTATTTTATAATTACATGTGATATAAGTTCATAATCAAAGAGTCTTTGAATTCTGATTGGCGTGTTTTTATCATGGCACAGTGTCATTCGATCTGGCTGTTATGCCTTACCATTCAAAATTTTAATAAAAGAAGTGTATTATGTAAATTCTAATATGCTGGTTATGCAATGCAATTTCAAGTGTCATTTGGGATGTCATATCCACAGATGTGTTGCTGTTGAGTCATTTTGAGATATAATGAATTCCTGGTTAGGCAGTGGTTCTTGTCATATGTTTAGTCTTTAAATTTTGTCCAATTTGAGATTTCCAAAAAAAATATATCTTTAATAGGTGTCGTCCATGGAAGATACATTATTAGGTGCTAAAGAGGTTTCGATAATGTGAAAAGCATTTAAGTTAAGTAAATATAAGCTACGTTTCGACTTCATGAATAAGTGTAAAGTATATGAAAAGCCAAATTTTCAAAGTTTTGGACTGCCCCCTTTAAATTGAAATACTTTAACAGTGTAAAAAGCCTAAAACATTGTGGAAGATAAATAAAACATAGAGAAAATAGTTGTATAAAATTAAAAAACATAAGATGAGAAAAGGTTGCAATCAAAGAATTGTGTTAATGCTGGATATATTGTTTTCTTGATTAATGTAATTATAAGAACTAATAACATTAATTTGTTAGAAGTAATATATTCTTAAGTTTAAAAACTCAAGCACGCACATTATTCTGAGAAAATTCCGATTATGTCATCATAAATCTAACCAATTATAATTTGTATGATTTAGAAAAGAAAATAATACCTCGGAAGTTAATATTTGCTCTTACTCCGAAAAAAAGTTGGAGTTTTATGGTTATCTTCTTGGCTTTGAGCTTTCGATAAGAAATTTTAAAAGAATTGTGCAATTAGTACATCAACACAGATAAAATTGGACAGTATACGTTTACAGCATAGATTTTACATGTTGATTACTCTAAACCGTGAATACGAGTTTGGCAGAAATACAGGTATTAAGGAAATTAAGACAAAATGATGATGTTATAATTACTAAGTATGATGAAGGTAACATATTGTAATTTTAAATAAAGAAGATTATATTAATAAAGCACATGAAATTTTAAATAATATTAATAATTTTTGCATTTGAAAAAGAGATATAATTATTGAGGTTAAGATTTTTCCACATTCGACCACGAATCCACTTTCGCAGGAAATACTAAAACGATACGACTAGTGCGAATCTCGATATTCGATTTATATTCTGTTAACTATACTCATTACGGAATTAAATTTTTATTTTGAGCAAGTAGCTAACTTACTTAAATCAGAAGATGGTATTAATTTAGTCTATTTTTGTAATTTTTCTCCATGAAATGGTTGTTAATTTGAAATTATAGAATCTAATGAGGGTGTAATTCGTAGATATGTTAGAACAAATCGTATGGGAAGCTAAAAGCTTTCCTAAAAAGCAACAACAACTTGTACCTGGGAGGATTCGAACTTGCCCCATAGCTATAATGTTTATTTCATCATCGGGGACTGTCGCCGTGAAGAAATATCTTTACTTCAACATAAAAACCCTACCTCTAATAACATTATTAGTAAATGCTTTCAGTCCAAAACAATTATTCTAAATAACCCAAATGAAGACATTTATTTAATATTAGCATTCGATTAAGACAAGTTCTTTATCAAGAACGAAATTAAAATGTGGTCTGAACTCAGTAACGTCTACACCTAATTAAATATAATTTCACTATATTCAAATACATTTTAAAGATTCCTTCAAACACTTATACTAAATGTTATGAGCAGTAAATCAAGTAAACACTAGCCATACCTACAGTAACCTTAGTTCCCTGATTCTAAGTAACAAATGATTTTTTAAGACTTAATATTTGTTTCAGTAGAAGGTATTTGAACTACGTGAATGTGAAGTTAAACGTTGCGTGGGTGGGGGACTCAGTCGTCAGCTTTTGGACTTACAACGCTAAAACCCGAGGTTCGATTCCCTGTAGTGGCTAAAGCATATTTATTTCATTCCATAGATTTGCACTGAAACAAGAATCAACGCTAGGTGAACAGAGAAAGAGTGTGTGTTTTCTTATAGCAAAGCCACATCTGGGTATCTGTTGAGCCCACCAAGGGGAATCGAACCTCTAATTTTAGGGTTGTAAATCCGTAGAATTACCGCTGTACTAGCGGGTGGCAACAGAAAAAATATAAAAATGTTGTTAAAACCTGACAATAATGTTGTGTCCGTGTAAACATCAAATTTTAAATGGCTGTACTTTCCATTAAACTGGAAAACATTTGAAACATAGAAAGAAACAATAGAGCAAGACGTAAAAAACGTATCATTATTTTTCCTCCAAGCTATCTACTTGAGTGTCAAATATTTATTTAAAATGAATTTATAGTTTTCAAAATTAGCATATTTGTAACAAAAAACGAAATATTCTGATATTAATATAGGTCTGTTTTCTGATTTTGAATCTCACACAAAGTTACTCGAAGGCAACCTTCACTAGTTATCAGTTCTTTACCAGTAAAAGGCTAGAGAGAGAATAGCTAGTCAACAACACCAACTACCACCTCTTGGGCTATCCCTTTATCAAAGAGTTAATTGTCATATTATAACGTCTCAACCGTTGAAAGGACGGGTATCTTCGAGTTAAGAGGATTCCAACCCACGACCAGCAGATTCGGAATCGAGCACCCAAATCAAAAATTCTTATCAGACAATCAACATACGAAATACGTCTGTTGAATGTTTTTTCTCTTTAACCACATTTCCCGCTGATATACAAAATACCTCAGTAGAGCAATGAGATAGAAACGTTAAGCCTTCCAAGCAATACTAACGACAAATGGCAGTAAAATCGCAACGTTAAACACTTTATCTATATTAATAATATCACAAATCTGTAGTAAATAGTAACATAAGCCTCGCAATAACACAAGCAACATATCATAATTATGTGGTAAAATAGGCTTTCAACCACACTAACAACACGTCAAAATGATTCGTGACACAGAAACGATAATCTTCCATACCAGTCAGCATTAAGCAGACTACAGCATTGTCTAGGTAGGGATGTCTCGGATTGTTCATCGAAATGATATTTTAAATATCTACTCAATACTTCATCACAAAGTTACAATACTATACGGTGTTTACTTTTATAACAGGATCTACGTAGTGACTGAGTCACAAGTTTCTAATTATTATATGTAGTGACTGAGTAACAAGTTTCTAATTATTATATTTAGTGACTGGGTGACAAATTTTTAAATATATTATTATATGTAATGACTGAGTAACAAGTTTCTAATTATTATATTTAGTGACTGCGTGACAAATTTCTAAATATATTATTATATATAATGACTTGTTACTAATGTTACTTGAGTAAGAAGTTTCTAATGCATATATGTAGTGACTGGGTAACAAGTTTCTAATTATTATATTTAGTGACTGGGTAACAAGTTTCTAATTATTATATTTAGTGACTGGGTAACAAGTTTCTAATTATTATACGTAGTGACTGAGTCACAAGTTTCGAATTATTATATGTAGTGACTGAATAACAAGTTTCTAATTATTATATGTAGTGACTGAGTAACAAATTTCTAATAATTATATGTAGTGACTGAGTCTCAAGTTTCTAATTATTATATGTAGTGACTGAGTCACAAGTTTCTAATTATTATACGTAGTGACTGAGTCACAAGTATCTAATTATTATTCGTAGTAACTGAGTCACAAGTTTCTAATTATTATACGTAGTGACTGAGTCACAAGTTTCTAATTATTATATGTAGTGACTGAGTAACAAGTTTCTAATTATTATATGTAGTGACTGGGTAACAACTTTCTAATTATTATATGTAGTGACTGAGTGACAAGTTTCTAATTATTATATGTAGTGACCGAGTAAGAAGTTTCTAATTATTATACGTAGTGACTGAGTAACAAGATTCTAATTATTATATTTAGTAACTGAGTCACAAGTTTATAATTATTATATGTAGTTACTGAGTAACAAGTTTCTAATTATTATATTTAGTGACTGGGTGACAAATTTCTAAATATATTATTATATGTAATGACTGAGTAACAAGTTTCTAATTATTATATGTAGTGACCAAGTAAGAAGTTTCTAATTATTATATGTAGTGACCGAGTAAGAAGTTTCTAATTCATATATGTAGTGACTGGGTAACAAGTTTCTAATTATTATATGTAGTGACTGGGTAACAAGTTTCTAATTATTATATTTAGTGAATGGGTAACAAGTTTCTAATTATTATATGTAGTGACTGAGTCACAAGTTTCTAATTATTATGTATAGTGACTGAGTCACAAGTTTCTAATTATTATATGTAGTGACCGAGTAACAAGTTTCTAATTATTATACGTAGTGACTGAGTCACAAGTTTCTAATTATTATACGTAGTGATTGAGTAACAAGTTTTTAATTATTATATTTAGTGACTGAGTCACAAGTTTCTAATTCTTATATGTAGTTAGTGAGTAACAAGTTTCTAATTATTATATTTAGTGACTGGATGACAAATTTCTAAATATATTATTATATGTAATGACTGAGTAACAAGTTTATAATTATTATATGTAGTGACCGAGTAAGAAGTTTCTAATTATTATATGTAGTGACTGCGTAACAAGTTTCTAATTATTATATGTAGTGACTGTGTAACAACTTTCTAATTATGATATGTAGTGACTGAGTAACAAGTTTCTAATTATTATATGTAGTGACCGAGTAAGAATTTTCTAATTATTATATTTAGTGACTGGGTGACAAATTTCTAAATATATTATTATATATAATGACTTGTTACTAATGTTACTTGAGTAAGAAGTTTCTAATGCATATATGTAGTGACTGGGTAACAAGTTTCTAATTATTATATTTAGTGACTGGGTAACAAGTTTCTAATTATTATATTTAGTGACTGGGTAACAAGTTTCTAATTATTATACGTAGTGACTGAGTCACAAGTTTCGAATTATTATATGTAGTGACTGAATAACAAGTTTCTAATTATTATATGTAGTGACTGAGTAACAAATTTCTAATTATTATATGTAGTGACTGAGTCTCAAGTTTCTAATTATTATATGTAGTGACTGAGTCACAAGTTTCTAATTATTATACGTAGTGACTGAGTCACAAGTATCTAATTATTATTCGTAGTCACTGAGTCACAAGTTTCTAATTATTATACGTAGTGACTGAGTCACAAGTTTCTAATTATTATATGTAGTGACTGAGTAACAAGTTTCTAATTATTATATGTAGTGACTGGGTAACAACTTTCTAATTATTATATGTAGTGACTGAGTGACAAGTTTCTAATTATTATATGTAGTGACCGAGTAAGAAGTTTCTAATTATTATACGTAGTGACTGAGTAACAAGATTCTAATTATTATATTTAGTGACTGAGTCACAAGTTTATAATTATTATATGTAGTTACTGAGTAACAAGTTTCTAATTATTATATTTAGTGACTGGGTGACAAATTTCTAAATATATTATTATATGTAATGACTGAGTAACAAGTTTCTAATTATTATATGTAGTGACCAAGTAAGAAGTTTCTAATTATTATATGTAGTGACCGAGTAAGAAGTTTCTAATTCATATATGTAGTGACTGGGTAACAAGTTTCTAATTATTATATGTAGTGACTGGGTAACAAGTTTCTAATTATTATATTTAGTGACTGGGTAACAAGTTTCTAATTATTATATGTAGTGACTGAGTCACAAGTTTCTAATTATTATGTATAGTGACTGAGTCACAAGTTTCTAATTATTATATGTAGTGACCGAGTAACAAGTTTCTAATTATTATACGTAGTGACTGAGTCACAAGTTTCTAATTATTATACGTAGTGACTGAGTAACAAGTTTTTAATTATTATATTTAGTGACTGAGTCACAAGTTTCTAATTGTTATATGTAGTTAGTGAGTAACAAGTTTCTAATTATTATATTTAGTGACTGGATGACAAATTTCTAAATATATTATTATATGTAATGACTGAGTAACAAGTTTATAATTATTATATGTAGTGACCGAGTAAGAAGTTTCTAATTATTATATGTAGTGACTGGGTAACAAGTTTCTAATTATTATATGTAGTGACTGTGTAACAACATTCTAATTATGATATGTAGTGACTGAGTAACAAGTTTCTAATTATTATATGTAGTGACCGAGTAAGAATTTTCTAATTATTATATTTAGTGACTGGGTGACAAATTTCTAAATATATTATTATATGTAATGACTGAGTAACAAGTTTCTAATTATTATATTTAGTGACTGGGTGACAAATTTCTAAGTATATTATTATATATAACGACTGAGTAACAAGTTTCTAATTATTATATGTAGTGACCGAGTAAGAAGATTCTAATTATTATATGTAGTGACTGGGTAACAAGTTTCTAATTATTATAAGTAGTGACTGGGTAACAACTTTCTAATTATTATATGTAGGGACTGAGTAACAAGTTTCTAATTATTATATGTAGTGACCGAGTAAGAAATTTCTAATTCATATATGTAGTTACTGGGTAACAAGTTTCTAATTATTATATGTAGTGACTGGGTAACAAGTTTCTAATTATTATATTTAGTGACTGGGTAACAAGTTTCTAATTATTATATGTAGTGACTGAGTCACAAGTTTCTAATTATTATATATAGTGACTGAGTCAAAAGTTTCTAATTATTATACGTAGTGACTGAGTAACAAGTTTCTAATTATTATATGTAGTGACCGAGTAACAAGTTTCTAATTATTATACCTAGTTACTGAGTCACAAGTTTCTAATTATTATACGTAGTGACTGAGTCACAAGTTTCTAATTATTATATGTAGTGACTGGGTAACAAGTTTCTAATTATTATATGTACTGACTGGGTAACAACTTTCTAATTATTATATGTAGTGACTGAGTAACAAGTTTCTAATTATTATATGTAGTGACCGAGTAAGAAGTTTCTAATTATTATACATAGTGACTGAGTAACAAAATTCTAATTATTATATGTAGTGACTGAGTCACAAGATTCTAATTATTATATGTAGTGACTGAGTAACAAGTTTCTAATTATTATATTTAGTGACTGAGTCACAAGTTTCTAATTATTATATGTAGTTACTGAGTAACAAGGTTCTAATTATTATATTTAGTGACTGGATGACAAATTTCTAAATATATTATTATATGTAATGACTGAGTAACAAGTTTCTAATTATTATATGCAGTGACCGAGTAACAAGTTTCTAATTATTATACGTAGTGACTGAGTCACAAGTTTCTAATTATTATACGTAGTGACTGAGTAACAAGTTTCTAATTATTATATGTAGTGACCGAGTAAGAAGTTTCTAATTATTATATGTAGTGACTGGGTAACAAGTTTCTAATTATTATATGTAGTGACTGGGTAACAACTTTCTAATTATTATATGTAGTGACCGAGTAAGAAGTTTCTAATTATTATATGTAGTGACTGAGTAACAAGTTTCTAATTATTATATGTAGTGACCGAGTAAGAAGTTTCTAATGCATATATGTAGTGACTGGGTAACAAGATTCTAATTATTATATTTAGTGACTCGGTAACAAGTTTCTAATTATTATACGTAGTGACTGAGTCACAAGTTTCGAATTATTATATGTAGTGACTGAATAACAAGTTTCTAATTATTATATGTAGTGACTGAGTAACAAATTTCTAATTATTATATGTAGTGACCGAGTAAGAAATTTCTAATTCATATATGTAGTTACTGGGTAACAAGTTTCTAATTATTATATGTAGTGACTGGGTAACAAGTTTCTAATTATTATATTTAGTGACTGGGTAACAAGTTTCTAATTATTATATGTAGTGACTGAGTCACAAGTTTCTAATTATTATATGTAGTGACTGAGTAACAAGTTTCTAATTATTATATGTAGTGACTGAGTAACAAATTTCTAATTATTATATGTAGTGACTCAGTAACAAATTTCTAATTATTATATCTAGTGACTGAGTCTCAAGTTTCTAATTATTATATGTATTGACTGAGTCTCAAGTTTCTAATTATTATATGTAGTGACTGGGTAACAAGTTTCTAATTATTATATGTAGTGACTGGGTAACAACTTTCTAATTATTATATGTAGTGACTGAGTAACAAGTTTCTAATTATTATATGTAGTGACCGAGTAAGAAGTTTATAATTATTATACATAGTGACTGAGTAACAAGATTCTAATTATTATATGTAGTCACTGAGTCACAAGATTCTAATTATTATATGTAGTGACTGAGTAACAAGTTTCTAATTATTATATTTAGTGACTGAGTCACAAGTTTCTAATTATTATATGTAGTTACTGAGTAACAAGTTTCTAATTATGATATGTAGTGACTGGGTAACAACTTTCTAATTATTATATGTTGTGACTGGGTAACAACTTTCTAATTATTATATGTAGTGACTGAGTAACAAGTTTCTAATTATTATATGTAGTGACCGAGTAAGAAGTTTCTAATGCATATATGTAGTGACTGGGTAACAAGTTTCTAATTATTATATTTAGTGACTCGGTAACAAGTTTCTAATTATTATACGTAGTGACTGAGTCACAAGTTTCGAATTATTATATGTAGTGACTGAATAACAAGTTTCTAATTATTATATGTAGTGACTGAGTAACAAATTTCTAATTATTATATGTAGTGACCGAGTAAGAAATTTCTAATTCATATATGTAGTTACTGGGTAACAAGTTTCTAATTATTATATGTAGTGACTGGGTAACAAGTTTCTAATTATTATATTTTGTGACTGGGTAACAAGTTTCTAATTATTATATGTAGTGACTGAGTCACAAGTTTCTAATTATTATATGTAGTGACTGAGTAACAAGTTTCTAATTATTATATGTAGTGACTGAGTAACAAATTTATAATTATTATATGTAGTGACTCAGTAACAAATTTCTAATTATTATATGTAGTGACTGAGTCTCAAGTTTCTAATTATTATATGTATTGACTGAGTCTCAAGTTTCTAATTATTATATGTAGTGACTGGGTAACAAGTTTCTAATTATTATATGTAGTGACTGGGTAACAACTTTCTAATTATTATATGTAGTGACTGAGTAACAAGTTTCTAATTATTATATGTAGTGACCGAGTAAGAAGTTTCTAATTATTATACATAGTGACTGAGTAACAAGATTCTAATTATTATATGTAGTCACTGAGTCACAAGATTCTAATTATTATATGTAGTGACTGAGTAACAAGTTTCTAATTATTATATTTAGTGACTGAGTCACAAGTTTCTAATTATTATATGTAGTTACTGAGTAACAAGTTTCTAATTATTATATTTAGTGACTGGATGACAAATTTCTAAATATATTATTATATGTAATGACTGAGTAACAAGTTTCTAATTATTATATGCAGTGACCGAGTAACAAGTTTCTAATTATTATACGTAGTGACTGAGTCACAAGTTTCTAATTATTATACGTAGTGACTGAGTAACAAGTTTCTAATTATTATATGTAGTGACCGAGCAAGAAGTTTCTAATTATTATATGTAGTGACTGGGTAACAAGTTTCTAATTATGATATGTAGTGACTGGGTAACAACTTTCTAATTATTATTTGTAGTGACCGAGTAAGAAGTTTCTAATTGTTATATGTAGTGACTGGGTAACAAGTTTCTAATTATTATATGTAGTGACTGGGTAACAACTTTCTAATTATTATATTTAGTGACTGGGTAACAAGTTTCTAATTATTATATTTAGTGACTGGGTAACAAGTTTCTAATTATTATACGTAGTGACTGAGTCACAAGTTTCGAATTATTATATGTAGTGACTGAATAACAAGTTTCTAATTATTATATGTAGTGACTGAGTAACAAATTTCTAATTATTATATGTAGTGACTGAGTCTCAAGTTTCTAATTATTATATGTTGTGACTGAGTCACAAGTTTCTAATTATTATACGTAGTGACTGAGTCACAAGTATCTAATTATTATTCGTAGTAACTGAGTCACAAGTTTCTAATTATTATACGTAGTGACTGAGTCACAAGTTTCTAATTATTATACGTAGTGACTGAGTCACAAGTTTCTAATTATTATATGTAGTGACTGAGTAACAAGTTTCTAATTATTATATGTTGTGACTGGGTAACAACTTTCTAATTATTATATGTAGTGACTGAGTGACAAGTTTCTAATTATTATATGTAGTGACCGAGTAAGAAGTTTCTAATTATTATACGTAGTGACTGAGTAACAAGATTCTAATTATTATATTTAGTGACTGAGTCACAAGTTTATAATTATTATATGTAGTTACTGAGTAACAAGTTTCTAATTATTATATTTAGTGACTGGGTGACAAATTTCTAAATATATTATTATATGTAATGACTGAGTAACAAGTTTCTAATTATTATATGTAGTGACCAAGTAAGAAGTTTCTAATTATTATATGTAGTGACTGGGTAACAAGTGTCTAATTATTATATGTAGTGACTGGGTAACAACTTTCTAATTATTATATGTAGGGACTGAGTAACAAGTTTCTAATTATTATATGTAGTGACCGAGTAAGAAGTTTCTAATTCATATATGTAGTGACTGGGTAACAAGTTTCTAATTATTATATGTAGTGACTGGGTAACAAGTTTCTAATTATTATATTTAGTGACTGGGTAACAAGTTTCTAATTATTATATGTAGTGACTGAGTCACAAGTTTCTAATTATTATATATAGTGACTGAGTCAAAAGTTTCTAATTATTATACGTAGTGACTGAGTAACAAGTTTCTAAATATTATATGTAGTGACCGAGTAACAAGTTTCTAATTATTATACCTAGTGACTGAGTCACAAGTTTCTAATTATTATACGTAGTGACTGAGTCACAAGTTTCTAATTATTATATGTAGTGACTGGGTAACAAGTTTCTAATTATTATATGTAGTGACTGGGTAACAACTTTCTAATTATTATATGTAGTGACTGAGTAACAAGTTTCTAATTATTATATGTAGTGACCGAGTAAGAAGTTTCTAATTATTATACATAGTGACTGAGTAACAAGATTCTAATTATTATATGTAGTGACTGAGTCACAAGATTCTAATTATTATATGTAGTGACTGAGTAACAAGTTTCTAATTATTATATTTAGTGACTGAGTCACAAGTTTCTAATTATTATATGTAGTTACTGAGCAACAAGTTTCTAATTATTATATTTAGTGACTGGATGACAAATTTCTAAATATATTATTATATGTAATGACTGAGTAACAAGTTTCTAATAATTATATGCAGTGACCGAGTAACAAGTTTCTAATTATTATACGTAGTTACTGAGTCACAAGTTTCTAATTATTATACGTAGTGACTGAGTAACAAGTTTCTAATTATTATATGTAGTGACCGAGTAAGAAGTTTCTAATTATTATATGTAGTGACTGGGTAACAAGTTTCTAATTATTATATGTAGTGACTGGGTAACAAGTTTCTAATAATTATATGCAGTGACCGAGTAACAAGTTTCTAATTATTATACGTAGTGACTGAGTCACAAGTTTCTAATTATTATATGTAGTGACTGAGTAACAAGTTTCTAATTATTATATGTAGTGACCGAGTAAGAAGTTTCTAATTATTATATGTAGTGACTGGGTAACAAGTTTCTAATTATTATATGTAGTGACTGGGTAACAACTTTCTAATTATTATATGTAGTGACCGAGTGAGAAGTTTCTAATTATTATATGTAGTGACTGGGTAACAACTTTCTAATTATTATATGTTGTGACTGGGTAACAACTTTCTAATTATTATATGTAGTGACTGAGTAACAAGTTTCTAATTATTATATGTAGTGACCGAGTAAGAAGTTTCTAATGCATATATGTAGTGACTGGGTAACAAGTTTCTAATTATTATATTTAGTGACTCGGTAACAAGTTTCTAATTATTATACGTAGTGACTGAGTCACAAGTTTCGAATTATTATATGTAGTGACTGAATAACAAGTTTCTAATTATTATATGTAGTGACTGAGTAACAAATTTCTAATTATTATATGTAGTGACTGAGTCTCAAGTTTCTAATTATTATATGTAGTGACTGAGTCACAAGTTTCTAATTATTATACGTAGTGACTGAGTCACAAGTTTCTAATTATTATATGTAGTTACTGAGTAACAAGTTTCTAATTTTTATATTTAGTGACTGGGTGACAATTTTCTAAATATATTATTATATGTAATGACTGAGTAACAAGTTTCTAATTATTATATGTAGTGACCAAGTAAGAAGTTTCTAATTATTATACGTAGTGACTGGGTAACAAGTGTCTAATTATTATATGTAGTGACTGGGTAACAACTTTCTAATTATTATATGTAGGGACTGAGTAACAAGTTTCAAATTATTATATGTAGTGACCGAGTAAGAGTTTCTAATTCATATATGTAGTGACTGGGTAACAAGTTTCTAATTATTATATGTAGTGACTGGGTAACATGTTTCTAATTATTATATTTAGTGACTGGGTAACGAGTTTCTAATTATTATATGTAGTGACTGAGTCACAAGTTTCTAATTATTATATATAGTGACTGAGTCACAAGTTTCTAATTATTATACGTAGTGACTGAGTCACAAGTTTCTAATTATTATATGTAGTGACCGAGTAACAAGTTTCTAATTATTATACGTAGTGACTGAGTCACAAGTTTCTAATTATTATACGTAGTGACTGAGTCACAAGTTTCTAATTATTATATGTAATGACTGAGTAACAAGTTTCTAATTATTATATGTAGTGACTGAGTAACAAATTTCTAATTATTATATGTAGTGACTGAGTCTCAAGTTTCTAACTATTATATGTAGTGACTGAGTCTCAAGTTTCTAATTATTATATGTAGTGACTGGGTAACAAGTTTCTAATTATTATATGTAGTGACTGAGTAACAAGTTTCTAATTATTATATGTAGTGACCGAGTAAGAAGTTTCTAATTATTATATGTAGTGACCGAGTAAGAAATTTCTAATTCATATATGTAGTTACTGGGAAACAAGTTTCTAATTATTATATGTAGTGACTGGGTAACAAGTTTCTAATTATTATATTTAGTGACTGGGTAACAAGTTTCTAATTATTATATGTAGTGACTGGGTGACAAATTTCTAAATATATTATTATATGTAATGACTGAGTAACAAGTTTCTAATTATTATATTTAGTGACTGGGTGACGAATTTCTAAGTATATTATTATATATAATGACTGAGTAACAAGTTTCTAAATATTATATGTAGTGACTGGGTAACAAGTTTCTAATTATTATATGTAGTGACTGGGTAACAACTTTCTAATTATTATATGTAGTGACCGAGTAAGAAGTTTCTAATTATTATATGTAGTGACTGGGTAACAACTTTCTAATTATTATATGTTGTGACTGGGTAACAACTTTCTAATTATTATATGTAGTGACTGAGTAACAAGTTTCTAATTATTATATGTAGTGACCGAGTAAGAAGTTTCTAATGCATATATGTAGTGACTGAGTAACAAGTTTCTAATTATTATACGTAGTGACTGAGTCACAAGTTTCGAATTATTATATGTAGTGACTGAATAACAAGTTTCTAATTATTATATGTAGTGACTGAGTAACAAATTTCTAATTATTATATGTAGTGACCGAGTAAGAAATTTCTAATTCATATATGTAGTTACTGGGTAACAAGTTTCTAATTATTATATGTAGTGACTGGGTAACAAGTTTCTAATTATTATATTTAGTGACTGGGTGACAAATTTCTAAGTATATTATTATATATAATGACTGAGTAACAAGTTTCTAATTATTATATGTAGTGACCGAGTAAGAAGTTTCTAATGCATATATGTAGTGACTGAGTAACAAGTTTATAATTATTATATGTAGTGACTGGGTAACAAGTTTCTAATTATTATAAGTAGTGACTGGGTAACAACTTTCTAATTATTATATGTAAAGACTGAGTAACAAGTTTCTAATTATTATATGTAGTGACCGAGTAAGAAATTTCTAATTCATATATGTAGTTACTGGGTAACAAGTTTCTAATTATTATATGTAGTGACTGGGTAACAAGTTTCTAATTATTATATTTAGTGACTGGGTAACAAGTTTCTAATTATTATATGTAGTGACTGAGTCACAAGTTTCTAATTATTATATATAGTAACTGAGTCAAAAGTTTCTAATTATTATACGTAGTGACTGAGTAACAAGTTTCTAATTATTATATGTAGTGACCGAGTAACAAGTTTCTAATTATTATACCTAGTGACTGAGTCACAAGTTTCTAATTATTATACGTAGTGACTGAGTCACAAGTTTCTAATTATTATATGTAGTGACTGGGTAACAAGTTTCTAATTATTATATGTACTGACTGGGTAACAACTTTCTAATTATTATATGTAGTGACAGAGTAACAAGTTTCTAATTATTATATGTAGTGACCGAGTAAGAAGTTTCTAATTATTATACATAGTGACTGAGTAACAAGATTCTAATTATTATATGTAGTGACTGAGTCACAAGATTCTAATTATTATATGTAGTGACTGAGTAACAAGTTTCTAATTATTATATTTAGTGACTGAGTCACAAGTTTCTAAATATTATATGTAGTTACTGAGTAACAAGTTTCTAATTATTATATTTAGTGACTGGATGACAAATTTCTAAATATATTATTATATGTAATGACTGAGTAACAAGTTTCTAATTATTATATGCAGTGACCGAGTAACAAGTTTCTAATTATTATACGTAGTGACTGAGTCACAAGTTTCTAATTATTATACGTAGTGACTGAGTAACAAGTTTCTAATTATTATATGTAGTGACCGAGTAAGAAGTTTCTAATTATTATATGTAGTGACTGGGTAACAAGTTTCTAATTATTATATGTAGTGACTGGGTAACAACTTTCTAATTATTATATGTAGTGACCGAGTAAGAAGTTTCTAATTATTATATGTAGTGACTGGGTAACAACTTTCTAATTATTATATGTTGTGACTGGGTAACAACTTTCTAATTATTATATGTAGTGACTGAGTAACAAGTTTCTAATTATTATATGTAGTGACCGAGTAAGAAGTTTCTAATGCATATATGTAGTGACTGGGTAACAAGTTCCTAATTATTATATTTAGTGACTCGGTAACAAGTTTCTAATTATTATACGTAGTGACTGAGTCACAAGTTTCGAATTATTATATGTAGTGACTGAATAACAAGTTTCTAATTATTATATGTAGTGACTGAGTAACAAATTTCTAATTATTATATGTAGTGACCGAGTAAGAAATTTCTAATTCATATATGTAGTTACTGGGTAACAAGTTTCTAATTATTATATGTAGTGACTGGGTAACAAGTTTCTAATTATTATATTTAGTGACTGGGTAACAAGTTTCTAATTATTATATGTAGTGACTGAGTCACAAGTTTCTAATTATTATATGTAGTGACTGAGTAACAAGTTTCTAATTATTATATGTAGTGACTGAGTAACAAATTTCTAATTATTATATGTAGTGACTCAGTAACAAATTTCTAATTATTATATCTAGTGACTGAGTCTCAAGTTTCTAATTATTATATGTATTGACTGAGTCTCAAGTTTCTAATTATTATATGTAGTGACTGGGTAACAAGTTTCTAATTATTATATGTAGTGACTGGGTAATAACTTTCTAATTATTATATGCAGTGACTGAGTAACAAGTTTCTAATTATTATATGTAGTGACCGAGTAAGAAGTTTCTAATTATTATACATAGTGACTGAGTAACAAGATTCTAATTATTATATGTAGTCACTGAGTCACAAGATTCTAATTATTATATGTAGTGACTGAGTAACAAGTTTCTAATTATTATATTTAGTGACTGAGTCACAAGTTTCTAATTATTATATGTAGTTACTGAGTAACAAGTTTCTAATTATGATATGTAGTGACTGGGTAACAACTTTCTAATTATTATATGTTGTGACTGGGTAACAACTTTCTAATTATTATATGTAGTGACTGAGTAACAAGTTTCTAATTATTATATGTAGTGACCGAGTAAGAAGTTTCTAATGCATATATGTAGTGACTGGGTAACAAGTTTGTAATTATTATATTTAGTGACTCGGTAACAAGTTTCTTATTATTATACGTAGTGACTGGGTAACAAGTTTCTAATTATGATATATAGTGACTGGGTAACAACTTTCTAATTATTATATGTAGTGACCGAGTAAGAAGTTTCTAATTATTATATGTAGTGACTGGGTAACAAGTTTCTAATTATTATATGTAGTGACTGGGTAACAACTTTCTAATTATTATATGTAGTGACTGAGTAACAAGTTTCTAATTATTATATGTAGTGACCGAGTAAGAAGTTTCTAATGCATATATGTAGTGACTGGGTAACAAGTTTCTAATTATTATATTTAGTGACTGGGTAACAAGTTTCTAATTATTATACGTAGTGACTGAGTCACAAGTTTCGAATTAATATATGTAGTGACTGAATAACAAGTTTCTAATTATTATATGTAGTGACTGAGTAACAAATTTCTAATTATTATATGTAGTGACTGAGTCTCAAGTTTCTAATTATTATATGTAGTGACTGAGTCACAAGTTTCTAATTATTATACGTAGTGTCTGAGTCACAAGTATCTAATTATTATTCGTAGTAACTGAGTCACAAGTTTCTAATTATTATACGTAGTGACTGAGTCACAAGTTTCTAATTATTATACGTAGTGACTGAGTCAGAAGTTTCTAATTATTATATGTAGTGACTGAGTAACAAGTTTCTAATTATTATATGTAGTGACTGGGTAACAACTTTCTAATTATTATATGTAGTGAGTGAGTGACAAGTTTCTAATTATTATATGTAGTGACCGAGTAAGAAGTTTCTAATTATTATACGTAGTGACTGAGTAACAAGATTCTAATTATTATATTTAGTGACTGAGTCACAAGTTTATAATTATTATATGTAGTTACTGAGTAACAAGTTTCTAATTATTATATTTAGTGACTGGGTGACAAATTTCTAAATATATTATTATATGTAATGACTGAGTAACAAGTTTCTAATTATTATATGTAGTGACCAAGTAAGAAGTTTCTAATTATTATATGTAGTGACTGGGTAACAAGTGTCTAATTATTATATGTAGTGACTGGGTAACAACTTTCTAATTATTATATGTAGGTACTGAGTAACAAGTTTCTAATTATTATATGTAGTGACCGAGTAAGAAGTTTCTAATTCATATATGTAGTGACTGGGTAACAAATTTCTAATTATTATATGTAGTGACTGGGTAACAAGTTTCTAATTATTATATTTAGTGACTGGGTAACAAGTCTCTAATTATTATATGTAGTGACTGAGTCACAAGTTTCTAATTATTATATATAGTGACTGAGTCACAAGTTTCTAATTATTATATGTAGTGACCGAGTAACAAGTTTCTAATTATTATACGTAGTGACTGAGTCACAAGTTTCTAATTATTATACGTAGTGACTGTGTCACAAGTTTCTAATTATTATATGTAATGACTGAGTAACAAGTTTCTAATTATTATATGTACTGACTGAGTAACAAATTTCTAATTATTATATGTAGTGACTGAGTCTCAAGTTTCTAATTATTATATGTAGTGACTGAGTCTCAAGTTTCTAATTATTATATGTAGTGACTGGGTAACAAGTTTCTAATTATTATATGTAGTGACTGGGTAACAACTTTCTAATTATTATATGTAGTGACTGAGTAACAAGTTTCTAATTATTATATGTAGTGACCGAGTAAGAGGTTTCTAATTATTATATGTAGTGACTGGGTAACAACTTTCTAATTATTATATGTAGTGACTGGGTAACAACTTTCTAATTATTATATGTAGGGTCTGAGTAACAAGTTTCTAATTATTATATGTAGTGACCGAGTAAGAAATTTCTAATTCATATATGTAGTTACTGGGTAACAAGTTTCTAATTATTGTATGTAGTGACTGGGTAACAAGTTTCTAATTATTATATTTAGTGACTGGGTAACAAGTTTCTAATTATTATATGTAGTGACTGAGTCACAAGTTTCTAATTATTATATATAGTGACTGAGTCAAAAGTTTCTAATTATTATACGTAGTGACTGAGTAACAAGTTTCTAATTATTATATGTAGTGACCGAGTAACAAGTTTCTAATTATTATACCTAGTGACTGAGTCACAAGTTTCTAATTATTATACGTAGTGACTGAGTCACAAGTTTCTAATTATTATATGTAGTGACTGGGTAACAAGTTTCTAATTATTATATGTAGTGACTGGGTAACAACTTTCTAATTATTATATGTAGTGACTCAGTAACAAGTTTCTAATTATTATATGTAGTGACCGAGTAAGAAGTTTCTAATTATTATACATAGTGACTGAGTAACAAGATTCTAATTATTATATGTAGTGACTGAGTCACAAATTCTAATTATTATATGTAGTGACTGAGTAACAAGTTTCTAATTATTATATTTAGTGACTGAGTCACAAGTTTCTAATTATTATATGTAGTTACTGAGCAACAAGTTTCTAATTATTATATTTAGTGACTGGATGACAAATTTCTAAATATATTATTATATGTAATGACTGAGTAACAAGTTTCTAATTATTATATGCAGTGACCGAGTAACATGTTTCTAATTATTATACGTAGTGACTGAGTCACAAGTTTCTAATTATTATACGTAGTGACTGAGTAACAAGTTTCTAATTATTATATGTAGTGACCGAGTAAGAAGTTTCTAATTATTATATGTAGTGACTGGGTAACAAGTTTCTAATTATTATATGTAGTGACTGGGTAACAACTTTCTAATTATTATATGTAGTGACCGAGTAAGAAGTTTCTAATTATTATATGTAGTGACTGGGTAACAACTTTCTAATTATTATATGTAGTGACTGGGTAACAACTTTCTAATTATTATATGTAGTGACTGAGTAACAAGTTTCTAATTATTATATGTAGTGACCGTAAGAAGTTTCTAATGATATATGTAGTGACTGGGTAACAAGTTTCTAATTATTATATTTAGTGACTCGGTAACAAGTTTCTAATTATTATACGTAGTGACTGAGTCACAAGTTTCTATTATATAGTGACTGAATAACAAGTTTCTAATTATTATATGTAGTGACTGAGTAACAAGTTTCTAATTATTATATGTAGTGACTGAGTCTCAAGTTTCTAATTATTATATGTAGTGACTGAGTCACAAGTTTCTAATTATTATACGTAGTGACTGAGTCACAAGTTTCTAATTATTATATGTAGTGACTGAGTAACAAGTTTCTAATTATTATATTTAGTGACTGGGTGACAAATTTCTAAATATATTATTATATGTAATGACTGAGTAACAAGTTTCTAATTATTATATGTAGTGACCGAGTAAGAAGTTTCTAATTATTACATGTAGTGACCGAGTAAGTTTCTAATTATTATATGTAGTGACTGGGTAACAAGTTTCTAATTATTATATGTAGTGACTGGGTAACAACTTTCTAATTATTATATGTAGTGACTGAGTAACAAGTTTCTAATTATTATATGTAGTGACTGAGTAACAAGTTTCTAATTATTATATGTAGTGACTGAGTAACAAGATTCTAATTATTATATTTAGTGACTGAGTCACAAGTTTCTAATTATTATATGTAGTGACTGAGTAACAAGTTTCTAATTATTATATTTAGTGACTGGGTAACAAATTTCTAAATATATTATTATATGTAATGACTGAGTAACAAGTTTCTAATTATTATATGTAGTGACCGAGTAAGAAGTTTCTAATTATTATATGTAGTGACTGGGTAACAAGTTTCTAATTATTATATGTAGTGACTGGGTAACAACTTTCTAATTATTATATGTAGTGACTGAGTAACAAGTTTCTAATTATTATATGTAGTGACCGAGTAAGAAGTTTCTAATTCATATATGTAGTGACTGGGTAACAAGTTTCTAATTATATGTAGTGACTGGGTAACATGTTTCTAATTATTATATTTAGTGACTGAGTCACAAGTTTCTAATTATTATATGTAGTGACTGAGTCACAAGTTTCTAATTATTATATATAGTGACTGAGTCACAAGTTTCTAATTATTATACGTAGTGACTGAGTAACAAGTTTCTAATTATTATATGTAGTGACTGAGTAACAAGATTCTAATTATTATATGTAGTGACTGAGTCACAAGTTTCTAATTATTATATGTAGTGACTGAGTCACAAGTTTCTAATTATTATATGTAGTGACTGAGTAACAAGTTTCTAATTATTATATGTAGTGACTGAGTAACAAATTTCTAATTATTATATGTAGTGACTGAGTCTCAAGTTTCTAATTATTATATGTAGTGACTGAGTCTCAAGTTTCTAATTATTATATGTAGTGACTGGGTAACAAGTTTCTAATTATTATATGTAGTGACTGAGTAACAAGTTTCTAATTATTATATGTAGTGACTGAGTAACAAGTTTCTAATTATTATATGTAGTGACTGAGTAACAAGTTTCTAATTATTATACATAGTGACTGAGTAACAAGATTCTAATTATTATATATAGTGACTGAGTCACAAGATTCTAATTATTATATGTAGTGACTGAGTAACAAGTTTCTAATTATTATATTTAGTGACTGAGTCACAAGTTTCTAATTATTATATGTAGTTACTGAGTAACAAGTTTCTAATTATTATATTTAGTGACTGGATGAGAAATTTCTAAATATATTATTATATGTAATGACTGAGTAACAAGTTTCTAATTATTATATTTAGTGACTGAGTCACAAGTTTTTAATTATTATATGTAGTTACTGAGTAACAAGTTTCTAATTATTATAATTAGTGACTGGATGACAAATTTCTAAATATATTATTATATGTAATGACTGAGTAAGAAGTTTCTAATTATTATATGTAGTGACCGAGTAAGAAGTTTCTAATTATTATACATAGTGACTGAGTAACAAGATTCTAATTATTATATGTAGTGACTGAGTCACAAGATTCTAATTATTATATGTAGTGACTGAGTAACAAGTTTCTAATTATTATATTTAGTGACTGAGTCACAAGTTTCTAATTATTATATGTAGTTACTGAGTAACAAGTTTCTAATTATTATATTTAGTGACTGGATGACAAATTTCTAAATATATTATTATATGTAATGACTGAGTAACAAGTTTCTAATTATTATATGTAGTGACTGAGTAACAAGTTTCTGATTATTATATGTAGTGACTGAGTAACAAGTTTCTAATTATTATATGTAGTGACTGAGTAACAAGTTTCTAATTATTATATGTAGTGACTGAGTAACAAGTTTCTAATTATTATATGTAGTGACTGAGTCACAAGTTTCTAATTATTATCGTCAAATATTTGAGTTTTTTGTTCCTCTTTCTTTTGTTTTTTTTCATTACGTAACTAAAAATAATTGTATTATCCAATTTAGGTAAGGTTAAAAAAAATTAAAAATTAAAAAAAACATTCTTGCATAAATTTAGTGTTTCTTTATAAAAAAGAAAATAACTAAAACGTATGTTACGAGAAACCAAATCATGTGTATGTTACCTACCACATGGTCATGTCTATGTTAAGAACCATCTGGTCATGTTTACGTTACGAACCAATTTAACATTTGTCGCTGAAAGATAAAAAAACAACATTCCCATCATTAATGTTACTTAGGCATAGCGAGTTTGTAACCATTTAAACATATTTGTTGAGGCACAGCTGTTGTTACAACATGAACTTGTATAAGCATGTTTTTGTCAAAATCCTGCCAATCGTAGAAACAAGCTATATTTTTTTGCATAAACACCCAACTTTCGTTATTACCTATCTTCAGATGTAAACATATCAAAGTTGTACTTAAAAAATCGATTTTTGTTACATCTTGTTACATTTGGGTTTTACCTCATTGGTTTAATAATTTCAAAATCCCTGATCGGTTTGTTAAAACTCTACGAGCCACTACTAACTGCATGAAATAGACACTATAGATGTTACTAAGAACGCATTAAAATACTTCATTGAACGGTCTTTCTAATTTTACTGTTAGCCGATATTCTCTATTGGGAATTTAATGTACCATGTCTGAGTCAATCATGAATAAACTTTTTACTTGTGTGTTCTTGTATTTTTACTTTGTCATTGCTGTAAAACTTATGACAGAAAGCTATTATTAACGTTTAACTTTATTTGTTAGATATTTATAATTTGTTATTGTTACCATTTATATCATTTATACCTCACATAACATGTGTGTGTGTGTATTTTCTTATAGCAAAGCCACATGGGGCTGTCTACTGAGCCCACTGAGGGAATCGAACCTCTGATTTTAGTGCTGTAAATCCGTAGACTTACCGCTGTACTAGCGGGTTTTTCTACATAACATATTTACGTCACTAAGCTATTTTGTTGTTTAGTAGCGCAAAACCATACAAGAGGTTGAGTTCTGTCCACAGCGAGGTATCAAAACCCTGAGGTTGAGTTCTGTCCAAACAGCGAGCCGTATCAAACTATTCGTTGGAAAAGAGTAGCCCAAGAATTTGGGTGGTGATGACTAGCTGCCTTCCCTCTATTTACTGCTTTAGGGACGGCTACTACCCTAAATGTACCGTTGACTCAAAATGGTTGACTCAGGGGCTAACATTTGTTTTTTTAACAGTTTCACTTAAGATAAAATTTTAATTTCGAACGATTTTTGATGACACATCGTAAAACACTTTATTGAGAAAAGAAAAAAGAAATATGATGGATCCTTAAGGGATCGCTAAGGTATTGAAGACTGTGTAGAAAAAAAAATTAGTTTGAAAGCCTTACATGTCGAACAGCATAAATAAATACAGTGCATAACGTCACAGAACTTTCAGATGACAAGCGCTTTTTCTTATCAGCTTAATATGTTAATCTAGTCATTTTCTTCATCAGAGTATCTGTGTTTAGGAGGTAAAAGCATTTTTCTATCTATTTTTGCATCAACTTATGACAGAGGAAATATTAACTTATCTGGTGTCGACGAAATAAGGTTTGCTTCTTTCTCGTAAACCTACATAAGGGTTGCTTATGTTCACCGTTTCCGTTTTTAAGCTGATAAATAGAGCGAGGGCAGCTAGTGAACAGGAAATACAGCTAACCCTTGGGCTACTCTAATCGAATAGCGAGTTTATACCGGGAACGACCGTGGACGCCTGGATACACAGTCTATAACGGGAAGTTTTATTGAGAAAACGTTATGAACTGCATAGTTCAAAACTTACATTTTGTTCGTTTACATGAAGGCGGAACTGAAAATGTATCAGTTTTTGGTGTCGTTACATAACGTTATAACAACAACAAACGAAATTTCATAACAATCATCTCCATATGGAAAAGATTACGCTTGGTATTTGACGAAAGATCTCATCGGTACTAGATATGGCAAAATGATGTGGTCGGCGTATTGCAACGTATTATTCCCTCTTTATCTGTTTGTTGTTGTTTTTTTAATTTCGCGCATAGCTATACGAGGGCTATTTGCTCTAGCCGTTCCTAATTTAGCAATGTAAGACTAAAGAGAAGGCAACTAGTCATCAACACTCACCGCCAACTCTTGGGCTACTCTTCTACCAACGAATAGTGGATTGAATGTCACTTTATAACGTTCCCACGATTGAAAGGGCGAGCATGTTTGGTGTGACGGGGATTTGAACTAGCGATCCTTGGATCACGAGTCAGGTGCTTTAACCACCTGACCATGCGGGGCCTTTCTCTTTATCTCACAAATAGTAACATAATTTTCTTCTATTGAGATTGTGGCTGCTTAGTTCATACTGGCAACAAAACAGACTTTAAATGGTTCGTCAGTTCAAGTAATTTAAATAGAATAACATAAATATTCGGTGTTATAAATTAAATAAATAAGTAATGTTAAGTTATTAAAATTTGCCTTGAAATTACAATTTTAAATGAGTATAATAAAATTTAGAGCAATTATATTTTGCTTATTTAACTTAATGAACACCATATGCTTCAGAAGTTTTTGAAACTGTAAGTAAAATGTTCGGAAAAAATTTTGCTTATTTTATTAAAAGTTATAATATTTTAATGAATGCTTCGATCCTTTAACAAAAGTTTTTGTTACACAGAGAAGACTATCGTGGCTTAGTAGTTACCATCTCATAAGCATGATTCAGACGGTTTCCTTTTAAATTCACGTCCCATTGTCGCAAAATCACGTTTCATTCTCAGCAGTCTCAAATGCGTTATAAGAACTATGAATAAACCCAATCTTCGACGAGACTTTTATCACAAGATTTGGTGGAAGATGATGCTGTCTAACTACGTTTCTTTGTAGTCCATCACTTCAAAATTAGGTTTGTTTGTTAAATTTTGCACAAGGCTATTCGACGACTATCTACGCTACTTATCTCTATTTCAGAAGTGAATGACTACAAAGATGAAATCTAATCAACGCCACCCACTTTTTAAATAACAGGAAGTAACGCTGACCTTGAGATTATACAGCCTCCAATGATGAAAAGCCGGGAATATTCGGCGACATGATTCGAACTCGTGACTCTTTCAAAACTATAGACGGCTATCGCAAGAGTCCTTATGTTGTTTAGTGCAAAAATTCTATAAAAGAAAGGTTTAAAGGAAAGAAAACATGTTCATTGTTTTATTGTCTCTTATCCTGTGTGGTTAAAATGTTTAAATTGTTTCCATTGCACAATGAATAATATCTGCAGTACTGTTTAATATGACAGAAGTTTTAAACTTGTAAACTCTCTTCATCACTTTCTATTCTAAAACCTGAATCTCTTGATACAAATAAAATCACTGAGAAATCTGTATTGTATATTTATATGATAATTGCTTAGTGTTGGTATTTACTTCAACTTTCCCCGGCCTGGCATGGCCAGGTGAGTTAAGACATTATCTGAGGGTCGCGGGTTCGAATCCCGGTCGCACCAAACATACTCGCCTTTCAGCCGTGGGGGCGTTATAATGTGACGGTTAATCCCACTATTCGTTGGTAAACGAGTAGCCCAAGAGTTGGCAATGGGTGATGATGACTAGCTGCCATCCCTCTAGACTTACACTGCTAAATTAGGGACGACTAGCGCAGATAGCCCTCAAGTAGCTTTGCGCGAAATTCAAAAATCAAATCATTCCTTGAATTATATCAAAACTATATTTTAAGTCGTTTCTCGCAATTCGTTGACCGTTAGAGCTATCTAGTAAATGTAACAGTGTTTTTTGTTTGTAGACAATTTATGTTTTCTATTAAAGATAGAAATGTAGACATAGACTAATTACAGTTCTCGGTTATTGGTTTGCCTTCTCCAAACTTATATTTCAATGCTCCAGCGGTACATTCAAATAACGAGTACTGTAAATACCAAAAGCGAACCTCAACTGACCAGGTTATATGGTAATATGACTATCACGAAACCTGCCGAAATAAAAGTTTACGTTAACACTTGCTTCACCACAATTAACAGGGCATTTCTTTAGTTTTACGCTTAATTTCGGCTCAGGTGCTATAAACGGTTATTGCTTCCTAACGTACAATGTAAATATTTTTTTTGTATTACACTAGCACATACTTTGAACAAATTACGCAAACAGTACTATATTGTGCTATCTGTGTTTTGTCCAACTTACAGTTCGACCCCTGAATGATTGCGCTGTTATGCCTCAACTTTACCGCTTACACACAAGAAGATGGGATAGAGCTTATAGTTTTTCAATTTTTCTTTCTGACTAGCAAGTTTACTCAGCAATAGCGCGCAGCAGATTGCTGTATGAAACATGGACACTTTGCCTATTATATTCGTTACTTTGCAAGTGCTATAGTAAAATAAGACCCTGTTAACTAAATTTTAAAAAATCTTCCTTCAAATTGGCAGCAAACTTGGTAAAATTTAGTACTACAGAGGTCGCTTTAAGCTGTCGATCTCACTTTTAATAAGACACATTCAGGGGTGAACTCTAACCAGTCATTCTCTCCTTCAATAAGACACAATCAGGGGTGAATTCTAATCAGTCATTCTCACCTTCAATAAGACACATTTACGGGTGAACTCTAATCAATCATTCTCACCTTCAATAAGACACATTCAGGGGTGAACTCTAATCAGTCATTCTCTCCTTCAATAAGACACATTCAGGGGTGAATTATAATCAGTCATTCTCTTCTTCAATAAGACACATTCAGGGGTGAATTATAATCAGTCATTCTCTCCTTTAATAAGACACATTTAGGGGTGAACTCTAATCAGTCATTCTCTCCTTCAATAAGACACATTCAGGGGTGAATTCTAATCAGTCATTCTCTTCTTCAATAAGACACATTCAGTTATTAACTCTTAAGTTCTTCAAGCACTCTTGCCAATAATGTGTGCCCTAAAGAATAGGACTAATGGTACGTATGCACTCTATAACAAAGGTATTTCCCCGAAATATATATATATAGGCTTCCTTTTTGCCGCTGTAGGCTTCGGAAGAAAGTACATGGTGGTGTCAGAGATTGAAGAGAGCTTCTCGCAAGTCTCAAGATTTTAACATTATTCACTAAAATGTCAAAACAAATTATTCTCATATATACTCAAATAATTAAACTGCACAAATGATCACTATTTCTTCGATATTTCTAAACTTTATCCTGTGACTGTCAGAAATAACTAAACACTCTAAGTGAATCGATATCCAATCGCATAGTCCTTGAGATAAGTAAAGTAAAAGTCACTGTAAACAATATAATTCAAACAGAATAACAAAGGATATAAAGTAAATAAATAAATAATGTTGTGCTATTAAAACTTTACCTTAAAAATCTAGTTTCTATGATAAAAAACTATAATAAAATAATTACATTTCACTGCGATTAACAATGAGTGCAGGCAGTGAAAGGAAGTAGGAGCTGAGACGTGTGGATTTAAACATTTAACTTCAAATCCTTGATTGGTTTTCCATGATTACTGGTTAGTTTCATATTAACGTATTTTGTCGGGTAGATAGGACATCCCCAAAGTATTTGAGAGCTGTTATCACAGACAGTATCAGTTATGACTTTAAGATGTTGACTGGAATTTATATTGGATACTTTACTAAAATAATTTTTAACTCTTATTGTATATTTTTATTATTGCTTTATAGCGTCGAAGCTATTTACTTAATTTATTTCACACACACATACATTTATATATATATACAAGAAAGGCCATTGGTTAGACTACTTCGTTATATCAAGCGAAGGTTCATGTTGAGTGTCTAAACCATTAGTTAAATACTACTTTGTTATATGTTATGTAAGTTCGTGTAGAGTGTCTGTTTCGAGACTGTTGACCATCTAATAACACATTTTTTTTAAACTATATATTCATAAAACCTTGATTGTTTGAGTATTTTCATTACATCTAAATTATACAAGTTATATCGTAGCAAAATATTTTCCAATATAAATCTTTTTATTATTGTTTTTGTTTCATGTCAAACACAGTAAATAGTTATGTCCCCCGGTAAGATGGCGGTATATCTACAAATTCACAACACTAAAATTAAGCTATTCAATAGCTTATAAAAAAGATCTACAACTATTATTAGGCTATATTTATCTATACATCCTTATCTTAGTATTTGTATTAATAAAATCATATTGTATCACGTGGTCACTTCTGAATTATACATAGAATATATCAAAACTTTTACAATAACTCAGTAGTCACAATTGTGACTCGTAATGGATAATATAACATATATTTAAAAAAAAATTGCATATAACGTTCTTTATCAAATGATTTGGTTAATACGTACCTTGCTGTTTTTGCAAAGTTAACGTATAATTAAGTTTTGTTTTTGTTTTCTTTCTAAACGACTCCTATATTGGTCATCTAATTCATCCCAAAGTTCTGTTACTGGCAACGTAGAGAAAGACTCATCGATTAGCACATCCAAGGTACGGGGATCTGGTTACCCCAGATGTCGACAGGGGTTGTGTACACAGTCAATACCTGCAATGTGTCTCTCCTTTGTCAACAATTAGAGCTAAAACCACACCAACTGAGAAGTCTACAAGACGTTGTTAGCGTTGTCGCTTTTATTAGGTGTGGAATCTAACGGTTATGTGACTCATTGATGAGGTGTTGTAACAACTCGCTGACAGAATTAATAACATCAATTATTTAGTGATTAACAGTCCTTCTGAAGGTTATTATTATTAATCCACATTACTTGAAGAGCCGGAACGAAATCTCCATCAGACCTCAATTTAAACTTTACAATAAAATTTACAAAAATATTGTGTATAATTAATACACACAAAAAAAAATCTTCCTGCAGTTTTAGAGGTTAACATTCTAACACATACTATCCTGAGGACAGAAAGGGTTAATAGTATAGCACAAACTTCGTGTATCGAATTAGTTAGAGAGAAGAAAAACACACAAACTAATAATTTGGAATAAAGTTTTCTTTGAATATCAGTTGAAGAATGAGGCTCGTGAATATGACATACATTTTAAATTGCTCTTTGAAATTAGACTAAAAATGAATAAAATTACAAATATTCAGTGTCTGATTCTAAAGTTTTAGTAGTGAAAGTCAACATGCATGTATAATTGGTACACAAACAAGTGATAATTCTAATAACACTTGTAAATAGTTGCAGTATACAAAGCAAGAACTTTCATTTTCACAAGTACAACTAAAGTACGAAGTGGATTCAACTGAAAGATATATTACTCTGTCAGTTATTGTTTAGCATAGCACAAAGGCATAAATCAGCGAGTATTATGTATGTACATAGGTGGTTGTATGGGATTAAGTATTAGAAAATGAACAACGCTTCAAACTGTTAATGTTTTTCATTTATAAGATGCCAAACTTAGATGCAGATTTTCCGATTTCAATTGTTATTTCTATTTTATGTTTTAAATAAC
The DNA here is from genome assembly GCF_004210375.1 of Tachypleus tridentatus. Lineage (NCBI taxonomy): Eukaryota > Metazoa > Arthropoda > Merostomata > Xiphosura > Limulidae > Tachypleus > Tachypleus tridentatus. Next base: position 9,075,322 of record NC_134831.1, read on the forward strand.
TTCAATACACAAACAAAGCTTCAGAAATAGTTAAAAAGCTTAGTAGTTTTGTACCTAGCAAGGAATTCGATAGATTTTTAAACAAGGTAGGAAATAGTATAGTTAATAAAATAACAGTTGAAATTCGTACCACGCTATGTATTTTTTTTTTGCCACTAAATTATTTGAACATTCAATATCCAACATTATTCAGAGTAAATTATAGAATTTTTTTTTTCGGTAAAGAAATTTAGTTTTATTAGTTATCGATCACGGTTTTTCATTTTCGGTTACGAAAACAACAAAAGGATTTTTTTCTAAGAAAAGAGAAACGAAAATCGTGTTTGATAACCGGCAAAAACAAATATCTGCTCAAACGATATTGTTGTTTTGAATTAAACACAAAGCTACACAATGGATCTATCTGTGCTCTGCCCACCACAGGTATCGAAACCCAGTTTTTAGTTCGCAGACATACCGCTGAGCCGCTGGAGGGCCTTCTCAGCCCATGCTAAATAACAATAGAAGGAAAGTAGCTGAGGAAAATCGTATGCAATTATTTAAATTACATTCCCACATGAATAGGATTTGCAATTATAATAATAAAAACTTAATTTGCTATGAATCGTATGCTTTCTTTAAGATAAATATTTAAAAAAGTTTTACTATTCATAAGATTAGAAACCACACTTTGTTACTTACTAGTGTTTTCTTCAAAACACTTCACCAACATAACAAACGCTGGCAAAATCCAAACCAGCTGTCGGAACACCATCCTCCACGAACTCACCAAAAATACAAAGTGCAAGATAGAACAATTCTTTATATGGGCTTGAATGTCGTTATTGGAAAATTATTCAAGACGGGATTGTTAGTCCTCGTTTCGCCTACGTTACATTAGTATGCCATTCGATTCACATTTACTTCACTTTCAGGAGTGAATATAATTGAAAGACTGTCTTCTTCACTGAAATCATTCAATACATCTGCAGACTAGAATGAAATACCTCACCGGAACCCGAATCTCCCGCTTCCCACTCTAATCGACCGTCTTGCGGCTGAGACCACTTACCATCAGGGGTGAAAAGGGAAAAAGGTTCATAGAGCAACGCTTTGGTTGTATAAGTGGAACCCATTCATTGTTTAGAGCTTAAACAAAACTCTACAGTGTATGACTACGTCATATTTCTTTGTTGTTAATTATACATAATTTTATATTTCACAAACTACCATTAACTAAACAATTTTATAGCATTACATTTTTAAATCCCTTTTACCACCGTAGTGTTCTAAACAATAATGTTGTTTATCGTCAAATACACAACATTCTAAAATTTTCAATATTAATTTTATTTAACCATTAAGAATCATAATAAAGAAACCACGTGACCAGAGTGTGGCTACTGAAATATGTACACGGATACCTAACTATCTCTTTATTAGATGTGTACTTTAATCCTCAGGATATTCTAATTTCTAAAAGCAGGAGTGTCCTCTCCTAAAAAAAAAAAAAAAACCTATGAGGAATCCACCCTTCAACACACACATGTCGAAATGAGTTCACTTTAAAGTTTGGTTCTAATTATACTTTCCAACATCATCTTTTATAACACTGCACAACAAAGTTTTTGCTTCTTGAACACTGTTGGATGTTCCTTATAGATTTTTGGCTGCTGATTACAAAAGTCACATCCAAATTTGCCAATCACGTACCAGGACGTTGCTACAATGGAAAAACGATATCAAGACAACTGGAATCCGTCAATGCTTGCTGACTACTGTTGGGCACTGCAACATGATGCACCGGACATTAAATACAATCGAAAATCAGGAGCAAAACACTTTTAATTATGTTGAACTTAATAGCGTATTAGAAACATAAATGCAATTAAATACGTTATTACCGGTAAACAGTTAACTGTCTATTTTTCAGAGTTCCTACGTGATGAAGCAAAACCAAAACTATATTTGTGCATACCCACCAGGTACCTGTCACAATCAGCAAACACTTTTCAGGAAGCAAAACTTTTCAAAAAAAATTGTTGTGCAGTGTAATCAGAATGGGCCAGGCATGACCAGGTGGTTTAAGACGTTCGACTTGTAATCTGATGGTCGTAGGTTCGAATCCCCGTCCCACCAAACATGTTCGCCCTTTCAGCCGTCGTGGCGTTATAATGTTACGATCAATCCTACTATTCGTTGGTAAAAGAGTATCTCTAGAGTTGGCGGTGGGTTGTGATGACTAGCTGTCTTCCCTCTAATCTTACACTGCTAAATTAGGGACGGCTAGCGCAGATAGCCTTCGTGTAGCTTTGCGCGAAATTCAAAAACAAACAATAATCAGAAAACGTCCTAATATCACGTTGACTGTAAATCAAAACTGATTTTTCTAGATTCAAAATCACGTACATTAAAGTAACATATTATATCATAATATTACACTCAAAGGCTGAAAATAACCCTGACCAATAGATACATTCCTGAATAAAATTGTAGTGTAACTATGGAAAACAAAATAGTATTTATTTAGACTTTCATCTTCCCCATTTCTTTCTACCAACTCTACCCAAAACCTCAAGTTGCTCTTTCTAAACCTTTTCAATCATAATATTTGTGAATGAATTAAGAGAAAAGTTCACCGAAAGCAGCAAGACATATATATCAAATGCCGTAGTTATTTCTTGATTTTGATTATTTTAGAAAATTACCAAGGTGGCCATCAAAATTACGTGGGTTAAAAACAGGAAAACAAACATTGATTTGTGTATATTGAAACTATTTTAATAAACAGCTTGTACATCACAATCAATTTGTTAATGTTGTGCAAAGCTACAGAAAGCTCTATTCGCCTATAACAATGTCACTTTTTGCTGAATTCTGGTCTAACTCACGGACAACTCGTATTTAACCGTCAGTTTCAATATGTACCCACAACCCAAAAATGCCGAACGTGTTTTATTAGCAATGTACTGCGAACTTTAAACCCTCAGATTCACATCCGAGCATGTTAACACTTATCTCACATCTGACCCCAGGATCATCAGAGTTTTGTGTCACCAATACCATGTGCAGGAAAAAGAAAACAGTTTTTATCCATTTTCTACTGTATTATATAACAAAAACAGCAATATATAACATTCATCACCCTCTTACCATTTGTGTAAGTACTTTACTCACTATTCTTCCAAAGATAGATAGCTATATGATATACGGCAGGGCAACGTCAAAAGATTTATATGTAATGTTACCTAAGAAAACCGTTACTAGTTACGGTTAAGTATTAGATGAACAAAACTCAAGGAAGTTTTGAAGGCATTGGATAAAAGCATAAAATAGTTTTTACAAGTCTGAGAAGAGTTCTAATGTATATTGTTGCGACACATATTTCAAAAGTATATAAATATATGCTTTACGACAAAATACGATAGATAACAGGTTTTACATTTGGATTTTCTTCCATTTTTCTTATATATATATATGTGTGTGTGTGTGTGTGTGTGTGTGTGTGTCTGCATATACATATATACAGAGTTTATATTTATATAAACACCATCCTGTCTGCTATACGCTAACACCATGTACAAAGGAACACATCTTTTTTCTCTCTCTTTATTTCTGTATATTTCAAGTTTCAAAGAATTCCTGTTTGTAACGATGTTTCAAATCCATCTGAACCCTCGCTAAGCTCTTGAAGATATCGCGTGTTCTCTGTTATTACAATACTTGATTTCAAACAGGCTGCTATCAAACAATACGGTGCACTAAAGATGTACAGCCCTAAAAGAGACAATATTATTCCCTAAGCAATAATTTACACTTGCACACACACATTTAAATATTATTTATATGCAGGCGTTTTTTGAAATAACAACAAAATATTTATAGTTTTCTTAATTCCACAGCAATTTTTAAAAGTTTTGTCCAAACTTTTATCTATATAGAAATTTAAGTTTCCTATTATTATCTATGTGGGGCATTATAAGGGTAACTCTATTAGTTGTTCAATTGTTGAAGCCCACCAGTGGCTCAGCGGCATGTCTGCGGATTTACAACGCTAAAATCCGGGTTTCGATACCCGTGGTGGGCAGATCAAAGATAGCCCATTGTGTAGTTTTGTGCTTAATTCAAAAACAACAACATCATTAATTATTAAGATCTGTCAATCTGACTTCTGAGATCACAGTTACAAGATTTTCTTCTCTTAGACATAATGTAAGGACATTCCGTGAATTTGTTTTAACAGATACAGTGTAAATAATACCGGAGTTGTATAGCTCAACCTCTAGATATCATTTTCAAACAAGTACACCACGTTTAACAATAGACCTCTCGAACCACATTCATTGATGGAATATGCAACAATGACAGGCTTAAAATAATTCACAGTTTACATAAAAAAAATGTGTTCAAGATATACTATTAAAATAAGAGATATTTGATGTATGAAACGAGCTGTTTCCCCAAGTCAAATCAAAACGCTTATAGTAAACCACTATGCATTTTATTTATATTCGTTAGGTTAGAATGTTGTGATTTCTATTTTGATAGGAATATGTTATTTGAAAATTTTACAACATGAATAAATATATAAATGTTATGTTTATCCATTTATATGCGGTTTAATAATGTAATTTACCCCAATGATCGTACTATCAAACATTGATTTATGCATTAAGTTAATTTCTCGTGAACTATAATTGAAATAGCACTAGAACAAAACTTTAATTTATCTCCCTCGATTCAGTGCCCAGTAGCATTGATTTTATAATTGGTGGACATACAATCTAGTGTTATACATACGTTTATACATGGATATCTCACTGTTTGTACAATCTGACAGTTATAAGTCTCTTATATACATACTGTTCATCTTATGAAAACCTTTTGTAAACATTGTAAACATCAAGCTGTCTTCAAGTGTCTTCTGAAATAGACTTTAACAGACATGGATATCTTAACTCTCGTAATTACATATAAATTATTGCTACAAACCCAGTTTTTGCTGTTGTTTTCATTTTAGAAAGTTTAGAAAGCGAAATAAATTTATCTCTTTACAATGTTGTTAAAGTGTGTTTGATTCTATTTGAATTTTGCGCAAAGCTACACGAGGGCTATATGCATTAGCAATGTGGGACTAGAGGGAAGGCAGCTAGTCATCACCACCCACCACCAACTCTTAAGCTATTCTTTTACCAACGAATGGTGGGACTGGCTGCACATAATAACGCCCCCACGGCTGAAAGGGCAAGCATGTTTGGTGTGACGAGGATATAGTTAAATGAACAAACTCAACATCAGGAATCAATACGGTTACAGCTTTCCACCCGAGAACAACGGATCAATACGGTTACAACTTGCAATTTGAGACCAACGGATAAATATGGCTACAGATTTCAACTTCAGACCAACGGATCAATACGGTTATAGATTTCAACTTGAGAACAACGGATCAATACGGTTACAGATTTCAACTTGAGAACAACGGATCAATACGGTTACAGATTTCAACTTGAGAACAATGGATAAATAAGACTACAGATTTCAACTTGAGAACAACGGATCAATACGGTTACAGATTTCAACTTGAGAACAACGGATCAATACGGTTACAGATTTCAACTTGAGAACAACGGATCAATACGGTTACAGACTGCAACTTTAGAAACATCATTTACATCAATAAAGTTAAAATTGTGTCCGCAAATGCTTATGAATATGTACTCAGAAACACACGCTTTCTACTTGTACAGCCCCAAAACTAACTTCAATGTATGTTTTATTTACATCTAAACGGTAAACAACACTTTACTCCTATGTCAATCCACAAACACACTTCAGAAAACTTTGTTGCTTTTAATATTATTAAAGTCACGGTGTAAGCTATACTTCATTCAATATACTCAACTACTCAATTTTTTTTATCTTAATTCAGGTACATAACATTAAGAACCAACACTCTTTACCTTAATAAAACAATATGACAGACAGCACAATTTTTATTAAAGTTACAGCCGCGCATTTGATAATATGGTATTTGATATGATATTTAATAATATGATATTTTTACTGAAAACAGTTAATTTTTATTTTCCTGTCAAAACTAGTTAACTAATATCCTAATGAACTTTTCTATATAATTGTAAGGGAAAAAAGTCAGAGACTTTCATTGTGTTACTACATCAGTTTGAAAACTTTAATTTACTGCAATGGAAAGTGAACTTATACAATACTTTCACTATGCTAATTTTTTTTTTTCCTAATTCAACGTCACATAGCGAGTCACAGGTAACTACGGACTTAAAACTCTGAAACACACGGTTAAGTTCTCGTGCTGACAGAGTAGAGATAAGCTATTGAATAACTTTACGATAAACAAACAAAACTAATTTAAGCATTTTGTTTCATTATAAACATCAAAATGAATATTTAAGTAAAAACTTATTTATTACAATTAATTTTTTACCCTAAATATTGAAATTTCCTGACGCTCCTCAATAATTAATAACATATTTTCCCATTGCTCTTTTAAGTGTATTTTTCAAGGAAATATATGACTTATGGCGCCATAACGGAAGGCAAGGTAATAACGTATCGAACAGGTTGTGGGAAGTAACTGTGTATGATAGCAGTAAAACACAGTAGAGTTAGTAACATAACAGAGTTATTGTCTCAACACAGCAAGTCATGTAGACGACTACTGTGAAAGGAAAGAACCCTTACGAAACTACCTTAACCAAAGAAATTGAAGCTATTACCTCACGAGAAAATCTTTAAAATTTCTTTGTTGTCGACTCGGTGTTCACATGCAGTTTGAAAATAGAACATAAATGCTGGTTAAATGCCATATTATCCTGACTTCATTCTGAGGTTTATAACTTTAAAGCCTGCTTAAGAACTCTTTATTATAAATAACGGTTAAAACTGAGTAAGGTAACCATCACATGCAAAATACTCAGTACTAGCTTCACAAGTAACAGAAATGCAGTAGAATATTGGCATTGTGAAGTAACATCAAGAGCTGCGTTACTAATTAGTAACTGTAGGAACACAATAACAATGTTATTGTGCTTTATGAAATACAATGTGGATAGTTCCTGACTTTCTTATGAAACCATTCTTCGGTAATAACTTCTGAATGTTCGAATCTACAATGAGAGAAATAAGTAAAAGCTACTATCCCATAATTTTATGGAAAAACGTTCTATTGCATATACGACTGTATCTTAATGTTAATAATGTTATGTTAAGCGACAGTTGTGGAAATCCTAAGATTTCGAAGAAATTTGGATCACGGGGACAGGATGATCCGGTGAGTTAAGGCGTTCGACTCGTAATCTGAGGGTCGCAGGTTAGAATCCCCGTCCCACCAAACATGCTCGCCCTTTTAGGCGTAGGGGCGTTATAATGTGACGGTCAGTCCCACTATTCGTTGGTAAAAGAGTAGCCCAAGAGTTGGCGGTGGGTGGTGATGACTAACTGCCTTCCCTCTAGTCTTACACTGATAAATTAGGGACGGCTAGCGCAGATAACCCTCCTGTAGCTTTTAGCGAAATTCAAAATAAACAAACAAACAAACTGGATCACGGAGGCTGACATGACGGTTTGTGCGGAGCGATAAGTATAAATAATTGTTTTAAATTCGATACACAAACCAACGGACAGAAATACAAGTTGCACACTACAAAACCGTGTATTTGAAATGTTATTAAAAATAACAATTTATTATTTTTCGAAATACCTTAATAGCTTCAATGGTGCTATGTTTCTTACCCTAATTTCTTTTCAGCTGTGAGGGTGTTATAATGTGAAGATCAATTTCCCCTATGCGTTGATGAAGTAGTAATTCTAGAGTGGACGGTTTAACTAACTGCCTTCCCTATAGTTCTTCACTGCAAACTTATGGACAGATACATGGAGAGCAAATGAGCGACACCACGTAAAATCTGCAGAGAAACACGTAAGGTGTTTCAATAATTGTAAGATAATATCTCTATACATCAGCACTTGGTCTATCACAAGTAATATGGATAAGATATTATCTCCATACATCAGCACCTGGACTATCACAAGTAATATGGATAAGATAATATCTCAATACATCAGCACCTGGACTATCACAAGTAATACGGATAAGATAATATCTCTATTCATCAGCACCTGGACTATCACAAGTAATATGGATAAGATAATATCTCAATACATCAGCACCTGGACTATCACAAGTAATACGGATAAGATAATATCTCTATTCATCAGCATCTGGACTATCACAAGTAATATGGATAAGATATTATCCTTATACATGAGTGTCTGAACTACGAAAAATAAACGGATAAGATATTTTCTTTACACATCAGCATCTATACTATCACAAATAACATGGATAAAATATTGTCTTTATACATCAAACAATCGAATAACTAATCATATTTCATGTAAACATTCTTGAAAGTCTAAGATGAAGTCGTGTCCACAGAAGCTACAAAGGGGATGTGAAGTCCATATATTTGATGTGCAGTTATTTGGGATTGGTATTGCAGTTTGAACCATACATCATAAACTGATTTCAATATTTCTTACAGCATATATTTTTGAACACAAGAAAACTCAATTCCACATAACTTTTTGAAGTTAATTTTTGTTACGCACTTGTCTTATTCAATATTACTCAAAATGGAAAACTGACTGAACAAACATCCGATGTTTTATATAAGATTGTAGGAATGAACAAATGTGGCTAAAAACAAGAATAGAAGTAGGATGTAAAATGTCTGTAATTTCGTCAACAGATGTGAAGAATGCACTACTGACGAAATTTGTTTGTGAAGAATGCACTACTGACGAAATAACGTTTTGCTAAAGCGATTTTAAATAGATCAGGTCTTTCATGTAAGTGATGCAAAAATATGTTAAAGAAACACATTGTTAAATCAGTCTTATGTGGTGAATAACAGTATGATATAGTTTTCAAAGGTCACATCTATATTCTTACGATTAAACTCGCTTTAATTAGTATTTTACATTTTGTTTATTCAGAAAAATAAATGTTAACTAAGATAACTGCGTAATTTAGAGAAATCTCAAAGTGAAACCTACCAAGTTTAACATAAATTACAAAGTAAGATTAAACTTTGTGCTGTTATGTCAAATATATTTAGTTAAGTTTGTACACTGAACAAAAATGAGACTAAACACCTGTTTGTCTATAATACAAGAGCATAGACAATAGCACCCCATTAACTCTAAATGATCTTAAGTTATAACGTACTGTACGTACCTGTTAATTTCTTAACATGTCTGTAATACCATCTCTCTCGCTCTTTGTGAAACTCCCTGCAATATATTTTCTTTAATTTCTTCCTAACATCTTCTGTACTAGAAATTTTAATGTGTTGTGTTTATAAACCAAGAATACACAAATCATTGTAATGCAAGTTCTAACATCAGAACAGATGTATGAATAATTATTTTGGTGTTTTTAAGATTGCAAACTGCAGATTAGTATACTAATGGTTTACTATTTCAAATGTTTATTCCTTCAGCTTGCTTGAAGTTGAATAGTTTGCTTCTGTTCCAAACACAAGTTACACGTGGCTTAGTCTGTCATATCTTCCCACATACTTCCAAACGTTTTGGGAGTGGAATTAAACATTACGAATTCGCGAGATGAAAAGATACAAAAGTCTAATGTCATTACTTACGTTTTGTACTAAAATGTATAAACATCTCTGACTGAATTATTTACTATTGAAACTACGTGTTTCCTCTGAAAATCTTACAAAAAATATTTTAGGCCTACAAAATAACAAGTATTTTGTATCTAGAAGATACCAACAGTGTAGTTAATCATCAATTTGACACTATCACGACTTGTATTCACAGATCTTATCTGAGAGAATCGATGAAAAGTAGTACGAGCGAAATTCTTCGTGAACTTTACTTATAATCTAAATAATCTATCGTAAATCAAAACATTGTATAGAAATTAAAGGGATTCGTTCCTTATTTTATGACCTTTATAAAACCAGGTATAGATACATTAGATACATCTCTGCTGGCCATTCCTTCTGTAACGAACACGTGCTAAAGTGTTGGGATTGGATGAGTTTTTGAAAGTCATCTAAATAAAACTACAGTTAAAGTATGCTGGCTCTCGTGGTGTGCACAGTAACATCTAATTTAAAAGAGGCTACAATTAAGTTGGTATGCTGTATCTAATTAGTTTTGATAATTGTATATGGTGGATTGCTGAACTATGTTTCTAAACTTTTAATTAAATTTCGAAATTGTTGAAATGCCGGATGTGAAAATAGAAAATTTGAACGCCTTTGTAAGATACTGAATTTCACTATATTAACATCTGGTGGTTGAGGTGTTAAACCCACAGTCTACAGATTCGTTGAATGACACATGTCTTCAAACATGTTCGTTCTTTAAGCCTGGGGGGGGGGTTACAACGTAGCGTCGATCGCATTATTCGTTGGTAAAGCATATCCAAAGAGTTGGCGGTGGGCGATATCAATTAACTGCCTTTCCTCTCACGTTAATATTATGGAAGTAGCTTTGCCTCAGATATGCATTATATTTAGTGATTTCTGGCTTTTTAATAAAACAGACACTTTAAGTCAATATAAAATTATGTTTATAATACTCTTCTTTTGAATAATATACAAAAACTGCATAATTATCAAAGAAGTTGGGGCTGGGCTATAATACCGTTTTCAAAAAGTTACAAATTTTAAAAAGGGTAATCTTTACTTATAAAAGGGTAATATTTACTTATTTATGCCGAAAAAGGAAAATCCTCACTGGTTTATTTCCAGACGACGTCAGAAGTATTTCCAAAACGGAGGACGTTAGGTCTATTTACAAAGCAGAAGCTAGTTAGGTCTATGTCTAGAGTAGTGATTTGTTAGGGTTTGCTTTAATAAACATAAAGCGAAACCATGTGTTATCTGTGCTGTGCAAATTGAGGTTTTTAGCGTTGAAACCTTTCGGACTTTCGCTGAGTCACTAGAACAAGAAAAACTTACATTGAATATTTCATGTTGTAAAATATATGAATTAAAAATAGTGAACCCAAGTCGCTGCCACTATTTTAACAAACTGTTTTATTCACAATATTTTACTGCAGGTTTGTAAAAATAATTTATTTATATGTATAGTAATTGGATATGAAATTTAGCTTGAGTTATAAATGCCCTTTATCTTTATCTTTTAAAGGCAGATTTACTTAAGGGACCAAATGCATATTTCCGACGAGAGAGTTCTTCTGTCGTCGTAAAGAGCGTGATATTTGTTTTAAACCTCACCATTGGAAGGGGGGGAGTATTCACATCGTATTAAATAAAAGGTAATCGGCCGAAATCGATGAATCTATAATTAGTAATTTTTAAGACACTCACGTTATCTATCAGACTTATATTCTAGTTCTACTATTATTCCTGTTGGACTACCAGAATGAATTTTTCAATAATTAAATGTCTCGTCAGGAGTATAGCTCTGTTATTGTAGAATGTTGCCTAGATCAAAAACGGCATTGCCACTATTTTATCTTACGTCACGTAAATAAAACCGAAATCCATTCTGTTTGGTATGCCGGTGAACCACAGTTAGGGTTTGTTTGTTTTTTACTTTTTACAGGTTGACTGTCTACCTCAGAAAATATTTATTAATGCACTGATACCGGCACGTTCTCAATGACATCTGATTTTTAAACATGAAATATCCTTTCACACAGAACTTTACAGTTTTCTGCTTATCTTTTGTTTAAAGCTTTTTCTGATAGGATTTTAATAAATTATCAATATATATATATGTGTTATGTGTGCATTGAAACAATATATATATGACATGGTTTGTTTCATGAAATTTTTGTCATTATTAATTCAACATAAAAATATGAATACTAAAACTGTATCTGGAAGAATACATTTCAATTTCTTTAACTAAATACTTTTTTTATAAAAACTCTACAACTCTATGTTAATACAAGTGGTTTCCCTCCCAAACCCGAGTTCCTGTCCTCAGTAGTGATAACAGTGATATACAGGGTGGCTCAAAATGTGTAAGGTATCATGTATTAGTTTCACTTTTGTTTGCTTTTCGGACGATTAATCTCACGATATTATAGAGCTAAAATGCTTCAAATACCGAATTCGCACTTTTTATTATGTTAAACTATGAAATATGCTAGTAATATTTTTATTAATCCACTACACTTGTTTATTACAGATCTCAGTCTGATGCATGAAAAGATCTTAAATCTATGACTGATACTATATATCAACTACCACAATATTTCTACGATAAATAATTGTGAATATAGTAGCAAGATTAAAGTTTTTAGAAAAAATAAACAATAATTTAGAATTCATTACACGTGACAAAAAAACAGATATGTTAAAGCAGGTGTGATGTCATTAATGTCATTATTTATACGTAAAAAAAAAAACAGAAGAGTTCTCATGGTTGTTTATTTTACCAAATAATTTTTGCACTAAAACACAGGATGAACGTTAGTAGCTACAAGCAGGTTATATAGAAGGAATACGATAGTATTCTTCCCGTATATAACTGTCAGCTGCAAGGTAAAATAGACTTCTAACTCTTTAACTTGATATGATGTAATCACAATTAATAATGAGCTACTTTTAAATTGTGGCAGTATCATAAGACAATCTTAACAAATGTAAACCGTTAATCCATACGGTTATAAAACATTGTCCATGCGTATTGATATCTTCGTTATTAGATAAATCCATGCTTGTTATAGCACGGGCATTTTTAATATGAAAATCTTTTTGTATACACGATAAACTAAGGCAATGTTTTACAGTGTTAAACATAAAAAAAAACATGGTCAGCTGTAGGCATGTTGGAAACTTCCAGAATGAATTCGTTCTCTTATAAGACGTAGTGTGAGGTCGCTAGTAATCTTGTGATCGGCAATTATTTATCGTTAGGAAGAAATGTCGATCTTAGAAAGTGTAAAGTGAAATCCAGTCAACTGGAATTATTGGTTATCAACGTTGATTGTTGCACACACTCTGAGGTTACTTTAAGGTCGTGAGATATGTTTGCTTTCCTTCACTATGCATAATTCCAGTTCCGGAGACCTAGATAACAAAATGTGGTCGCACAAGCTTCTGTAATTTCCTCAACAAATAAGCAGCTACTTATATCTTGATAGCTCGAAACGGTTTTATCCTATTAGAAGATGATAACAGAGACAAGAATCGGTCAACACTATACTGGTTTAGCCTCAGGTACACCAGGTTCATATGCCTTTCGTTATAATAAATTTCATTACTTCGTTTAGTACGTGCTTGCAGTATGGTTTATCCAACTTAAGTTAATCAGAAACTTACATTAGTTGAAACTACGACAAGCCGTGAATATAAATTAAATAGTAGTAGATTTATATATATATTGTATGTTTAGTTTACCAATTTGCAAATGAATGCACGAAAAGCGAAAGAACCAAAATTGCAGCGACATTCTGATATAATATTGCATCAAATCATTTTACACAAAATCCTTTAATAGTTTGTCAACGCTATGTTGTGAGTACATTTAAGTAGTTTCCCGCCGGTACAGCGGTAAGTCTACAGACTTACAAAGCTAAAATCAGCGATTCGATTCTCCTCGGTAGACTCAGCAGATAGCCCGATGTGGCTTTGCTATAAGAAAATACACACAGACACACATTTAAGTATGCCCAAGATGGCCCGGCATGGCCAGGTGAGTTAAGACGTTCGACCCGTAATCTGATGGTCGCGGGTTCGAATCCCGGTCACACCAAACATGCTCGCCCTTTCAACCGTGGGGACGTTATAATGTGACGGTCAATCCCACTATTCGTTGGTAAAAGAGTAGCCCAAGAGTTAGCTGTGAGTGGTGATGACTCGCTGGCTTCCCTCTAGTCTTACACTGACAAATTAAGGACGGCTAGCACAGATAGCCCTCGAGTAGCTTTGTGCGAAATCATAAAACAAGAATGCCCATATTAAGATTTTATATCTCTAAAGTAAAACCAAGAGGTTCGAAACATGACATCAAAATATAACATGATTAGACATTTTTTGACCAGTTTGTCCAGTTTCAAATACATACTCATATCGTTCTACTTACGATTATGTCCACTGGCTTTCCCTGCTAAGAGCAGTGTTAGACGAGAGGGCAAACAATTTTGTTACTTTATTTCTAAGAGCAAGTTTTACTAAGAACAAGTTTCGTTATTCAATTTTGAATAGTCCATTTTTACTGAAAACAATTTCGTTGTTTAATTTATAACGGCTTATTTACTGAGAACAAAAACATTTATGGGTTGTACATAATATTCACAATTTTTAACCAGGTTTACTGAAGCTAATATAATTTTAAAATATCACGTGAAAATATAATAATAGTAATCTACAAACTAACCAGTTGTAAACAAAATAATTTATCAATAGATATTTATAGATATTAATGAAGGTACAACGCATGTTGTGATAAGTAATTTTAGCTGTCCCACTTTTTAGAGCTATCGATAGAGGTACAACACAGACTGTGATAAATAACTTTATCTGTTCCATTTCTTGTAGATATTAATAAAGGTACATCACACATTGTGATAAATAGCTTTACCTGTTCAGTGTTTTGAAGATAATAATAGAGGTACAACACACGCTGTGATAAATAGCTTTACGTGTTCCATTTCTTGCATTTAATAATAAAGGTACATCACACCCTGTGATAAATAGCTTTACGTGTTCCATTTCTTGTAGATATTAATAAAGGTACATCACACGCTGTGATAAATAGCTTTACCTGTTCCATTTCTTGTAGATATTAATAAAGGTACATCACACGCTGTGATAAATAGCTTTACGTGTTCCATTTCTTGTAGATATTAATAAAGGTACATCATACTCTGTGATAAATAGCTTTACGTGTTCCATTTCTTGTAGATAATAATAAAGGTACATCATACTCTGTGATAAATAGCTTTACCTGTTCCATTTCTTGTAGATATTAATAAAGGTACATCATACTCTGTGATAAATAGCTTTACGTGTTCCATTTCTTGTAGATAATAATAAAGGTACATCATACCCTGTGATAAATAGCTTTACGTGTTCCATTTCTTGTAGATATTAATAAAGGTACATCACACGCTGTGATAAATAGCTTTACATGTTCCATTTCTTGTAGATATTAATAAAGGTACATCACACGCTGTGATAAATAGCTTTACCTGTTCCATTTCTTGTAGATATTAATAAAGGTACATCACACGCTGTGATAAATAGCTTTACGTGTTCCATTTCTTGTAGATATTAATAAAGGTACATCATACTCTGTGATAAATAGCTTTACGTGTTCCATTTCTTGCAGATAATAATAAAGGTACATCATACTCTGTGATAAATAGCTTTACCTGTTCCATTTCTTGTAGATATTAATAAAGGTACATCATACTCTGTGATAAATAGCTTTACGTGTTCCATTTCTTGTAGATAATAATAAAGGTACATCATACCCTGTGATAAATAGCTTTACGTGTTCCATTTCTTGTAGATATTAATAAAGGTACATCACACGCTGTGATAAATAGCTTTACGTGTTCCATTTCTTGTAGATATTAATAAAGGTACATCACACGCTGTGATAAATAGCTTTACCTGTTCCATTTCTTGTAGATATTAATAAAGGTACATCACACGCTGTGATAAATAGCTTTACGTGTTCCATTTCTTGTAGATATTAATAAAGGTACATCATACTCTGTGATAAATAGCTTTACGTGTTCCATTTCTTGCAGATAATAATAAAGGTACATCATACTCTGTGATAAATAGCTTTACCTGTTCCATTTCTTGTAGATATTAATAAAGGTACATCACACGCTGTGATAAATAGCTTTACCGGCACCATTTCATTTCTTTGTTTGTTTCGAATTTCGGGCAAAGCTACACGAGTGCTATCTGCTCTAGCCGTCCCTAATTTACCATTGTAAAATGAGAGGGAAGACAGCTAGTCATCACCATCCACCGCCAGCTCTTAGGCTACTATTTCACCAACAAATAGTGGGATTGACCGTCACATTATAACGGCCCCACGGCTGAAAGGGCATGCATATTTGGTGCGACGGGGATTCAAAACCCGCGACTCTCGGATTACGAGTCGAGTGCCTTAACCTCCTGACCATGGCGGGCCGGTTTGTTTTGAATTTCACGCAAGCTACACGAAGGCTACTGCGCTAGTCGTCCGTAATTTAGCAGTTTAAGACCATCCACTGCCAACTTTTGGGATACTGTTTTACCAACTGATACTGGGATTGACCTTACGGGGATTCAAACCCTTGACCCTCAGCGAACCTAACTTAAACTGGCCATGTCGGGCCTGGTAGTTAAATGAGTCAGTTACACTATGAACGTATGTAACAGATATTTTCTACCTATTACAACCCTCAGTACAATAAGACGTAAAATAAAGTTATAGTTGAATTTTTTTGGAAGTTCCTTTTTATATTTAGAAAAATTCGATATTGTTGTCTTTCCCAATCATAATTTCCAACGAATAGTGGGGTTGGCCGTCACATTATAACACCTACACAGCTGAAAGGACAATCATGTTTTGTGCATCATCAGAGCTAAAATATAATAAACTCCGGTTTTCTCTCAGTTGTTGCAAACAGAGTGTATTCTGTCAAATAGGTTATTAGAAATACTCAGACATCTTATCTAGTTGGTATGGAACAGATAACATTTTGATTTTATGAAAGTAAGTTTTACTTAAACGTTACCAAATTGATAGTTGGAGCAATCAGAACTAGTCAGAACCAGTTTCTTTCGAGATCAAGGAGTGAAAATATGAATTATAGAAAAACCATTTGTTGGCTATAAACTTCAAATTTCACAATAACGTGCGGTCTTAATCGAATTTCCTTTATTTAATCACAGCGAGCGAAACGCGTTTAGAGTTAAAATGCAAAACAGTAAACGCTTTTTTATGGCATAATTCACAGTTAAAGTTATATATGAATAATCAAATCAAACATTGTAGTTTATTATTCTGTTAATGTTCAACAGTAAATTTCGTGTTGCAACATGTAACAGTAAGTTCTGCTTATAAGTTACTCTAGGTTCTATAACTATAGTCGTCTTTTCTATGCAGAGAACAACGGTTCTGTGTGAGAAAGCTCTATTCCGTTAGAATATGTATATCATAAAGTATTTCACAGTGTTAAAATAAATTTGACGTACTGAGTACATATATGTAACAACATCCAAAGGAAGCTTTGTAGAAAAATCCATTAAAATTTTGATATACACTTGGTTTTCAGGTGGTTTTGATATACACTTGGTTTTCAGGTGGTTTTATATTCTGATGTTCTGTGAATCCAGGTTCTTAAATTTAGCTCATGAGTGCTCTGATTAGTATATGTCTCCAGGTTTATCTTAATAGTGTTCAGACTAGAATGGGTATTTTGGTTCAACTTGAAAGTGTACAGAAAAGAATAGGCATTCAGGTTTAACTTCACAATGTTCAGACTGGAATGGATCGTTAGGTTTAGCTTACCGATGTTCATACCAGAATATGTCGCTTGGTTTAACTTAAGTTTTCAGACAAAAATGGGTCTTCAGGTTTAATTTATTAGTATTCTGACAATACTCAGTCCTTCATATAACTTACCGAGTTTCTTATCATGTGTAGCTCATTAGGCTTAACTTACTAATAATTTGACTAGATTGAATCCTTTAGAAGTCTTCACTTTCGGTTGGCCATGCCTCACTACTGACCCAGAAGTTCAGACGTAAGTGAATTAAAGTGAGGCTTGACTACTAAGACGTGTCGTATCCATTAAGGACGCTATCTTTTACACATTACACATTGTTAAGAAACTAATATTTTATAAACTTGTTACGATATATTAGCTATACATATAAGGGCAATACATACCGTTGCCTGGCACAACAAAAGCCGTTAAACGCAAATATAAGATTTTAACTCCTTGAGATTGACACATAATACAATATATTATTGTAATAATGTGTCACATAGGAAACTTGTGTGTAGAAGCACATTATGTGAATTTAATAGTGATTGACCCATATTAACAATTTATAAGCACAAAGAAATTGTTTTAATATTATGGGGAACTTATTACATGTTTCGATACAAGACAGACAAATGTACTGCAGCACGTTCTCCATAATATTAAAACAACTTCATTGTGGATACACAGATGTTAATGTACTATTGGCATAAAAGATGTCCAAACATTTTGGAAACATAAAAGAAAAATCATTCTGTGAAAACTGTTCAACTTGGAAACATATTACTTACTGCACATGTTTAATTATTTTTTTGGCATACAAATATCACTGTTGAATATATGCTGCAAAGGTTACTCACAGTGTGCACCCAGTCTACTGCCTCGTGCCCTACAAAAGTGCATCCTTTGTGAAAGCGTCTTGGATATTTTGAATGTAATTCATTTTTAGTCACAATCTTAATAGTGTAAAAACATAATACATTCTTACTCACAACTTTAACAAAGTAAAAAGGCAATTCATTTCGACTCACAACCTTAATATATAGTGTAAGACATGTTCTTTAAGAAGACCCATAAAACACATAGCCGCAATGTCTGGAGAATGATCATTAATATATATAGTGTAAAACATGTTCTTTAAGAAGACCCATAAAACACATAGCCACAATGTCTGGAGAATGATCATTAATATATAGTGTAAAACATGTTCTTTAAGAAGACCCATAAAACACATAGCCACAATGTCTGGAGAATGATCGTTAATATACAGTGTAAAACATGTTCTTTAAGAAGACCCATAAAACATATAGCAACAATGTCTGGAGAATTATCATTAATATATAGTGTAAAACATGTTCTTTAAGAAGACCCATAAAATACAGAGCCACAATGTCTGGAGAATGATCATTAATATATAGTGTAAGACACGTTCTTTAAGAAGACTCATAAAACACATAGCCACAATGTCTGGAGAATGATCGTTAATATATAGTGTAAAACATGTTCTTTAAGAAGACTCATAAAACACATAGCCACAATGTCTGGAGAATGATCATTAATATATAGTGTGAAACATGTTCTTTAAGAAGACCCATAAAACACATAGCCACAATGTCTGGAGAATGATCGTTAATATATAGTGTAAAACATGTTCTTTAAGAAGACCCATAAAACATATAGCCACAATGTCTGGAGAATGATCATTAATATATAGTGTAAAACATGTTCTTTAAGAAGACCCATAAAACACATAGCCACAATGTCTGGAGAATGATCATTAATATATAGTGTAAGACACGTTCTTTAAGAAGACTCATAAAACACATAGCCGCAATGTCTGGAGAATGATCATTAATATATAGTGTAAGACACGTTCTTTAAGAAGACTCATAAAACACATAGCCGCAATGTCTGGAGAATGGTCGTTAATATATAGTGTAAAACATGTTCTTTAAGAAGACCCATAAAACATATAGCCGCAATGTCTGGAGAATGACCATTAATATATAGTGTAAAACATGTTCTTTAAGAAGACTCATAAAACACATTGCCACAAGTCTGGAGGATGATCACTTGATGGATCTTCTCGCCTAATTAATTAATCGATTGGATAATATTTTGAATCAAAGTGGAATATCACTATCCTGATAAATTAACAAGTGATATCATTCAGCAGGTATATAATAAACCTAACATTACTAACAAAACCTATGTCAAACGGTTTTCCCAAAATGATTTTTAAAGCGTTTCCAAATTTCTTCGACGCCCTCTATAATTAAAAAAAAGAAATTGGTCATCATAGTATAGCCACCTAAAATTTATTTCTGTTTACGTTTCAGTTTAGTTTCTCATATCTTAACAATATTAACCAAGATATCTGAACTGAAGCCGTTTACAATCAGTTACTCTGGGCAATCGAATATAACATTCAGCAGTGTAGGACTGGTATCCACTGAATCACTTCTAAGACTAAACCGACAGAGGCAATTTTCCGGTCAGTTCACATATTGAATTGGATTGGAAACAGCCGCTGATCCTTAAAATAAGATAAATCATTCAAGGTTTCTCTGCAACGGAAATCTTTTGGTTATTCTTGTCAGTCAAATCAAACGAAATAGGATTACTCTTTATTTCCCACAGACAAAATAATAAAAAATTTTTTAAAAGAACTGAAAAACATGTTCTTGTTACAATAGTTTCTAAGAACATAACTATCACTGTGTCTAGATATTACAAGTATTTAAAATCGTTTTCTATCATTGTTTCACTGTTCCTTATGTAACAAAAGAGAATATAAAATTGCTTTAAAATACGTACAACTATTATAAAAATCCATTATAATTACAAGTTATCAAGGTAACTTCTTATATTTTTTTCTAACATTCTCTCTATGATAGAAAGAAATTATTCATTGATATGAATAGGAAACGTAACACACATTAAACAAATTATTTCTTATATAACTACAAAATGCGGCTACTCGTCAAATAAAACACTAAAGATTTCTTGTTTGTAAGATATTGGTTTTGTTCTATTTTTGCTCTATATTTCAAAGTTCCATAAAGAATGCATGAGTTGAAGTAAAATGAATCAGTCTTCTCGTTACTTAAGCAGGAAAAATTTTTTTCAATATTCGTCGGAGTGTGTTCAGAAACGGATACATAATTATGATTGATGCGTTCGCATGAAGAATGATTTGAAGGTCGAACCCTACCTCGTATGGTATCTTCTTACCCCGTCAAATCATTTACTCGATCGCTATGAAAACACAAACTTAGTTCCGAGCTAATGACAACACTCTTCATTATTGATTTTCAATTCATTGTGTATTCAGCGGTAATTAACTCCTTTGTCCCTATGCTAATTTTTTGTGTGGAACTAGACGTGTAATCGAAGTTCGCTTATTGGGTTCTTGTTCATTCAAATGGCATTAATTACTTATGATTAGATAAAACATTTTAGACCATATTTGCCACAAAAAGTATGAGGATTGTGATTTGTTTTTAAATTCGTCGGTGAGAAATAGCTTCTAAAATTTTACTCGTTATATAAAAGAAGAGTAGAAACATTTAGTAATAACATGACAATTTATTTTCTGAAAATTTCTGTTGTATGAAGGCCTTATACAACGTCTTGTAGCACTGTTATTAGCGAGTGTTACTTCAGAAAGTGTAAGTCCTGTTAACAGTCCTTAAAATGTAATTATTTGCGAAATAAATATGTACCAGTTCCATTAATACACTTGTAAACCTACCTCAGGTATCGCTGGTTCTTGTGCACATTTAGTATTACTTAGCATATGTTATTATTTATTATTATAGAAAATAACGACTAGCACGTGTTATTCAGTATGCTACTACTATAAGAAGTAGCACCTAACAACTGTTATTGAGACTATAACTAGTAGAACTTATAGTGTGTTAGTTGATATAATATTGCTACAAGAAATTCTGCACAACAGGTAGATAGATTTGCATCACTATATTTTAAAACTTAAAACGTTTGACGTTCTTTTTGTTACTTCCAACATAGAAACTTTTATTTCTTGTTATTTGTGGATTCGGTAATTTTTTAAATTGTTAAAACAATTAAACTTACGGACTAATTCCGCAATGTAATTATATTAATATTTTCTCTCACCTTACAAGTAGCTCATAAATCAGCTTTAGAGCTCGTATTCTCAAGATTATTGTTATGAATATTGACACTTAAATTAAAATAAAGTACAGAACAATGTTTCTACTTCCTTAGGTCATCTTCAGGTTAACTAAGATAGAGTTTACAACTTGCCCATGTTGGGCACAGGTCTTATGGACGAGATTGTAAACGGGTACGGGATTGTGTGTTGTAGTTGGATGTTCGGTTATTAATTAGTATAGGTATAAAGGTGTTCTTTTATATTAGTTTAATTTTGGTTTTAGTTGCTGTTAAAGTAAGGCTTCTTTGATTTTGCGTTTGTTTATATTTGTTTCCCTACTTAATATTTGGGTGTTTTTTAAGGTTATGATGTGTTTATTTGATTTGCAATTTTCAAAAATGTGTGAAGGTGTTTTTTGTGTTCTTTGAATCTGGTTTCCATTTTTCTGCTCGTTTCTCCGAGATAAAAGCCGTAGCAGATGTTGAATTGTATTTTATAAATAACGTTGGTGTTTGGTTTGTAAATATAGTTTTTACATGGTATGGATTTTAGTTTCGTACCTGGTTTTTGAATGCGTTTGGTGTTTACTGGAATGTTGTGTTTTGTTATAAGTTGTATTTTTTCCAAATGTTCTTTATTTTTTCGCTGATGTCGGGAACATAAGGTATACAGCAGTATAAGGTTTTGTAGTTTGTTGTATCTTGGGATTTATTATCATTTGTTTATTATTACTCTAGGTGTGTGATATAATTTTTTCCACAGTTTTTAAGGGAATTTGTTGATGTTGATGAAGTGTTGTTTTATTTTGTTGATTTCATCGTTAATTTTATCAGGTGAACATAGTTTTGTGGCTGTGTTTATTTGGTCTCTTAATATGTTGTGTTTTTGTTTTGTTTCATGTGCTGAGTCCCAGAGAATGTATAATTCAGTATGGGTGATTTTTCTGTTGATTTCTGTTTTGACTTGTGTTTCGGTTCTTGTGATCTTGAGGTTGAGAAATGCTATTTGGTTAGTTTTTTTCTCCTGTCCACAGATGAACTTAATGTTGATGTGTACAGAGTAAAGTGGTTGAAAAAACTAAGTGTGTGTTCTGTAGATATGAATCCTGCAATTGTATCATCAACTTTTCTGTACCACTACAGTGGTGGATGTAAGGCTGGATTGATTGCTTGAGATTCAATCATAAAAATATTGGCTAGAACTAGTGACACGGGATTTCCCAAATTTAGGCTATTTATGTGTAAGTATTTTTGGTCAATGAACATCAAATTAGCTTTGGTGGTGGTAAATTCTATAAGGATTATTAGTTGGTTGCTGGTTGTGTATCAATGGGCTGAGGTCTTAAATATAAAGTTCTAAAGCTATCTTGCAGGCTTTAGTGGATTGGACTTCTGTGAAGAGGGTAATTACATCCAAAATGACCATTAATGTTTTATGATTCAGTTGATTAAGAATATATTTAAAGTTAAAAGAGTCTTTGAAAAAGGATCCTGTTGATGTTACATATTTAGAAAATGCTCACGTTATGTATTTACCGAGGTTGTAGTTAGAAAACAAACAGAACACAACATTATTTATAAAATACAATGTAATAACTGCCACGAGTTCTATATTAGAGTAACAATCAGAAAAATGGAAATTAGATCCAAAGAACAAAAAAAAACCTTAACTCGTTTTTGAACAGTGAAAATCAAGTAAACACAACATTACCATAGAAAACACCCAAATATAAACGAACGCAAATTCAAAGAAGTCCTAATTATACAACGACTAAAACGAAAATTAAACCAATATAAAGAATCATCCTCATACTTATACTAATTGGTAACCTAACATCTAACTGCAACGTTCCCTACAGTTCTCGTACCCGATTAAACTATCGTATCGAAGACACTTGCCCGGCAATGGTCAGTTGTTAACTCTCTTTTTGTTAACTTGAAAATGACCTAAGAAGACCGAAACGTTGTTCTGTACTTTATTTTAATTAAAGTTAATAAGACCGAAACGTTATTCTGTACTTCCTTTTAATTAAAATATTAATACTCATACCAGATGACTTTAGAATATATTTTTTATATGAAGTGGGTTTCTCGTCATCACGAATTACTTCATTTTGAGAGCTTTTGTTCAATAAATATATTGAGGAGATAACCCCAGGTCTATTTTCTTATTTATCGTCTATACATTCTGACAGATGATAACGATCAGTATACGGTTACGTTATTAATACGACAAGATCAGTTTTTGTCACAGCTTTGGTCAGGGTTCTTCTCTTATTAAAATGTACAGTTCTCAAACACTGGCCAGACATGTTGTAATAAAAACAAAACAAATCTTATTCAAATATTGACATTAAACAGTTGAAATATAATTCAATATAAGTTGGTGAAAAGTGAACTGTACATAAACTTATTTGGATATAGATTTACAAGGGAAGAACCTATTCTCATAAGTTATCTTTCCAGTATGGTAGTTTCTGAGAGAGACATAGAGGGCGAGTTACAATTTTGTTAAAATACATTCAGATGTCCTCGAAATGTTTATTTGTTAAATAAATCTCAGTAACAGGTATTAATTCTGTTCGCTGACATAACTTGAAATCGTTTAAATCAATACACTGAATTAAGTACTAAAATAAATCATAATGGTAATTACATATTAAGAAACACGTTTAAGTGCTTACTTTTTGAAAGATGTGGTCTATAATTAATAATATTCAAGTCGCTTAAGTGACGTGTGGAGTTAGCCGAGTTTAAGTATCATTGCAAAAGGAACTGTTACGAGATATATTTAATAATTGTAAAAATGGGGTTCTTAATTTATCTGTAATTTGAATATGTGAGTACGTATTTGCAAGCTTAAGTGAATCTTAAAAATACATGATTACCAAAACTACAACTTGCTAATTCTATTACTATAAATACTTGTGTTAATCGAAAGACACTTACCAATTCATGATTTTAATTTCAGTAATGTCAAAAAGATAATGACACCGAAGATTCTCAGAATAATAAGTAACCTATACCCGGTATGAGGAAATGAACTTATAATATTATGTCCTTATTTAGCTTCGCGCTTTCAATAATAGTTGGATTATAAGAACGTGTGAACGAAAGTACAAAAAATTTATAAGTATATAGAATATTTTTTATATTAAAACAGGTTTCATTTCTATGTTTTATATATATATTGATTGATCATTTTACTAGAAACTATTTAGACTTTTGAATACGGACTCTTTTAAAGCTGCAGATAAAAATTAGGTTGATTACAGAATGTTTCAGTGAATCCATGTAACACTATAAATGCCTGGGACAAGCACATATGCAGTCAATCTAATAGATATGGAGAACAACAGATGTTGCGTGCTTCAAACGAGACATGCTACTGGGTCTTATGATAAGCAGGTGTCACAATAACCAAGAGAGTTTCATTAGTAAGCTGAAGGGATGTGGATTCTAGCTACTAAAGAGTTATTGATAGAAAGGTGAAAAGCGGTTAAACATGATGGTAAAGTCAAACCATCGTCGAACAATACAGCGTGTGGCGTACAGTAAAAGTAATCACACCAATATCCATCCATATCTTTGTGTACCGACAGCTTGGAGTTCGAATAGAATCTCAGTTTTCATCATTATACCTTTCGCTTAGTTAACTTAAGAACATGACTTTTATGATTATTTTAAAATAAAGCAAAATTTTATGATTGAAAATTCTGGTTCAATTTATTTTGTCAATGAGGAAGCCAGTAATGTAGGGATTTCATTCTCCATGTAAAGTTGAGACAACTTAAAGTGTTATGTTATCGTTAACCGGGTCAAATATGTCCACTTCCATCAGTACCTTGGTTGCTTCCTTTATTTCAAATTCAACATTTTATTTAGCATTATCTTTTTTCCCTAATGCTTATTTGTTTACCTTTTTTTCAGGCCCGGCATGGCCAGGAGGTTAAGGTACTTGACTCATAAATCAAGGGTGGCGGGTTCGAATCCCGGTCGCACCAAACTTGCTCGCCCTTTCAGCTGTGGGAGCGTTATAAATTTACGGTCAATCACACTATTCGTTGGTAAAAGAGTACCCCAAAAATTGGCGGTGGATGGTGATGACTAGCTGCCTTCCTTCTAGTCTTACACTGCTACATTATGGACGGCTATCCCAGATAGTCCTCATGCAGCTTTGCGCGAAATAAAAGACAAACCTTTTTCTTTTATAAGATAGCATATGGTAGTTACTAAGTTATAGAATGTATTTTAAAGCTTAATAGACCCGGCATGGCCAAGTGATTAGTGCGCGACTCGTAATTTGAGGGTCGCAGGTTCGAAATCCCATAACACGCCAAACATGCTCGCCCTTTCAGCCTTAGAGGATTGTAATGTGATGATCAAACCCACTATTCGTTGGTAAAAGACTAGCACAAATGTTAGCGGTGGGTGGTGATGGTCAGCTGCCTTCCCTCTAGCAGCTGGCCATTGAATGTTTGGTATTCAATAAAGACACTTCTTGTGTTAAATCATTCTTCATAGTACATGAAAGGTCATTTAACACTACCTTAAACTTTAATCGTAATCCAATGGCTAGTCCAAGAACATTTTATACCAAAATATGAGTTCAGTTATAATCCGGCACTAGCCAAAAAGAAAGTATAGAGAAATAGAGATTCTAGGCTTACTGCGACTCAATTCATAGACAAAACTGTAGGCCTAAGAAAATACTAAATTTTTCATTCTATAGCATAATTAAATTTTACCAAAATCTTTATTAACTTTTAATTCATGAACATCGTATTATGCTTCTATTATAATTACTGTAATTAACGTAAACTATTTTGGTATTCTCTTAGTTCTACTGTAAGTAGGATGATTTGGTGCAACAAACTATCAAAACTCTTGTATTAACTTAAAATAAATACTAAACTTTCAAAATGGGTTAATTTGGCAGATAAACATTAAATAGCATTAGTTGCTGAAAATAGTTCAACTTTTATATACATAATATTGTTCGGAGAGAAACCTACTATTTCTATGTGAATATAAATATTCGTTGTTTTATGTTGTACTAGCACAGTGCCATACGTTTAGTGTCTATTAGAGACTATAGTATAATACCCCTTCATGATTCAAATAAGTTTTATTGTACCACCATTATCCTCATTAATATCTATAGCTACCCAAAGGGAGGATTTTTAGCCCTCTCCTTGATACATGAACACAAGAGTAATAGTGTTCCAAACATTCAGGATTCCCACGAGGTCAGGAAACAAATCCCGATGAAAGATTCGATTTCAGCGACCCTGAAAAGATATACTTCTATACCCAAATAATGTCTATGTCTCATTATTAGAGCGAGTACACCATATACATATCGATACTCCCCTAGTAAACATATATACAGATGCTATGTTTGGTGTTGTTAACTTTTTCAATGTGGGAGAACCTGATAAAATCACACACGACAACAATTAATATAAAGGAATGAAAATAAGAAGTGGGTATATACAATATAATGTAATTACAACAACAAGTGGGTATATACAATATAATGTAATTACAACAACAAGTGGGTATATACAATATAATGTAATTACAACAACAAGTGGGTATATACAATATAATGTAATTACAACAACAAGTGGGTATATACAATATAATGTAATTACAACAGAAGTGGATATATACAATATAATGTAATTACAACAACAAGTGGGTATATACAATATAATGTAATTACAACAACAAGTGGGTATATACAATATAATGTAATTACAACAACAAGTGGGTATATACAATATAATGTAATTACAACAGAAGTGGATATATACAATACAATGTAATTACAACAGAAGTGGGTATATACAATAAAATGTAATTAAAACATGTAGTAGGTATATACAATATTAATTTAATGTAATTGAGACCTTATTAATTTTTCATTATCCAAACGTTGTTAGCTTTTTGTCACAATGATATATGAATAAAAAAGCTCTGCAAATTTCAAATTATTTGACTCGTTATTTCATTATTATCATAAAGATACTATCATAAACAGATATCTGGTAGTGTTCAGAAATCTAGTAGATGATACATATCAAACATAAACGTTATAAGATACTAAAATAACTATAGCTCTTTGCTAGACTATAGCAAAACATGATAGCTAGAAACACCTAACATTACGTATGCTACTGATCTGTATATAATCACTATTTACACACTTCATGACAACTGTCGTAGTGGTGTATATCTAAGTGTTTCCGTTAAGTCATTTTCAGAAGCTGATTTGGTAACATTGAGACGCTGTAACTGTGGTGCATTGATTAGTTGTGGGAAATACGATTACTGTAATTCACCTATGATGCTGAATGAAACAAAATTAAGCATAAAGATCAACTTATCCTAGTGCAAGATTTGTTCTTTGAAAACATTAAATGTTCTAAGTATATAACTGAAAAACAAAGTTATGTTAAGCAGATATCTGGTAGTATTCAGAAATCTAGTAGGAAATCGCGGAATGATGACAAAATGAAAGGGCACATCAGTAACGCATTTATAGAATTTAGTGAACAGACAGAACTATGTTAGAACGTTTGTAGCAGTGTGGCAGGCAGACACGATTCTTGTGTGAATAGTGCTGGATTTTAACTTGGACACCTAAGGGATTAATATGGGGTTAACATTCCCACAATTCTATGTCATGTGTAAAGTACCGCTATATAAATTATCAATTACCCTGAACTGTATATTTTTGGTTTTCATTCATTCATTCACCATTAGATTCCATCAAGGAACATAGGGCCGCAATCGCTTGCGGATTCTTCAACAGGTATTTTAAGTGAGTAAGTTGTTAGCCCACTGCACCGAGCCGTCCCTAATTTAGTAGTGTAAGACTAGAGGGAAGGCAGCTAGTCATCACCACCCACCGCCAACTCTTGGGCTACTCTTTTACCAACGAATAGTGGGATTGACCGTCACATTATAACGCCCCCACGGCTGAAAGGGCGAGCATGTTTGGCGCGACGCGGGCGCTAACCCGCGACCCTTGGATTACGAGTCGCACGCCTTACACGCTTGGCCATGCCGGCCATATTTTTAGTTTAATTACATGAAATACAATACCGATTATTAACTACATAGCTTCGTTTAGGTCATTCTGTGTGTATGTTTCTTTCAAAATATGAATTTTAATTATTGAGATTATATTCTTCTAAATGAAATGTAAACACAGAAAGACATACCCTGTTCTAAAATCATATAAAGGTATTTTATATTGAATGATAATAAAAGGGCTATCAGACTACGGTCAAGTTTAGCGTAATAATTAAACATATGCCTCTTCAAATTAACATATTCCAGAAGAATATCTTCATAGTATTGTACACACGAGTATAAACATTAATAAATTTACAATTCTGGAGTTATAGGAAAACTAAGCTATTTTTCAGTTATGACAAAATGTAAAATTTACATAATTTTAGTTTTTGAAATGCCAATTTTGTACATGTGAAGAAGATAGATGGAAAAACATATAAAAACAAAAGGTTTTGTTTTTAAATGTTATGTTTGCTACAGTTCATGATTTTGTGCTAATGTATAATAAAATTTAAGAATTTCGTGTAATGTATATTTCTTTTCTAAATCACCACCTGCAAGACCTTTTGCAAGTTTTAAAAGTTCATTATATGGAAGAAAGGAAAGAGGTGTTTGACAAATTATGCTAAGTTTTAATTTTTTAATTATTTACACTCTGTCACACTCTAATCGTATCAAAAAGTAATAATTTTACGAAAAGTTTCCATATATTAGTGTTACACCCTTTGGAAACTGTTGTTAAACGTTTCTTAAAGAAAACTGAAAATATTTGTGAAGCTTATTCTCAGTTTTATCGTCTTGTCACAGTTAGAGTGACCACAGCCCCTTACTTCATGATTCGTTACTACATTCTGGATAAGGTTACGTTTTAATCAGTTTCACACTTAATTTGAAAAAGAAGGAGATGACTTAACTAATGAATATTTCAAATGTTAAAATGGTTTATCAACTTAACTTTTTTGAAATTTATTGAAAATATTATTAACCGACAAATATTCACATCATATGCAATTGTATACATACTACTGGGCCACTCTGTATGCATATATATACACACACACAAACAGGAGTGGACAAAAAACATTCCCCTTTAAATATGTCGTTAATGTATTATATCTTTTATTATATTAAATAAAAGTGGGTAAAACGTCGAGATCTCTTCAAATCCTAATTTTAACACGGGCTTTCATAAATACATGAAATTTTCATGATTGTAGTTACACTTTCTCATGAAAATTATTGTACACCTGCTGTAATTTCTTAAATCCTTTTATTACAATTAGTCTACAAAATGACCAAACAAGTTTTTCTGCAATAATGCAACGTAAACTGAACCTCAAAATAGTACAAAACACTTTCACAGGTTAATATTTAGTCGGAATTCCCTTGTATTTCAGTTCTGCTTCACACCGACGTGTCATGCTTTCATTTAGCTTATGCAGATATTCCTGAGTGATTGAGTGCCATCACTTCTTACGTACTTCAAAAACTTCATCTTACATGTTTAGCTTGCGATCTTTTCTTAATCGGTTTAACTAAGCCCATAACTGATCGATCGGACTGACATTATGTGATTAACATGATCATTCCATAATATCAGTTCTCTTATTTCTAAAATATATTTTAATACATCCATAACTACACAGAAACTAGTTGGAATAAGAATATCTAAGAATGTACAGCACGTGCACAACACTTTGTATGAGAATATGTAACTAAAATCATAAAACGTTCACATATTTGCGTTCAAATAACATATACGTTTTTTCATATTTTTTTCTGTTATCCAATAAAAAATATAACAAGTTAAACAAACATTATCAAGGAGAACACTTCTTTGGTTCATCTTCTGTGTTGATACATACTGCACTAATCTGTAATAGGTTTTGTAATTTTCTTGGTATCATTCTCTGATTATCTGCGTATACACATATGTAACACATCAATTTGTGATAGGTGTTGCAGTTTTCTTGGTATGATACTGTGCTTACCTGTATACAATTAATACTGTTGTAAGTCCAAAACATAAGCATTAGTAAACTTGTAAGAACTGAAACAAGTATACATTGTATCAATATCGTGGCTGGTTGCATGTTCAGTTAATCTTGCTGCATAAAGATAACACTATTAAAAGCCTTAAACAATTTTTTTTAATCAAAAATGAAAGATCGTGAAGGTGTTCATTTCTATACATGGAAATACAATGTTATTAGTGCTTAATACATGAAACAACATGAAGTGAGTTGGTAATATAAGGTACCAATGGCAGTGGTGGTTTGAGTGTGCGCTGACAGACACAAGTTTTACAGATAGAACGAACATAACATGAAATCCGCTAATAAATATGAGGTACCAGTGATTGTCATGGTGTGAGTTTTATTTATAAAATATACCACATCCAGAATGTCCCAGAATTTGGTTACCCGTTATAATATACTTACTGTTTAGTACTTTCGTATAATTGATGTGGATATAAAGTACTGTTTCATACTATCTTACAGTTGATGTGGGTACAAAACACTTAAGATTTCATACGTTGATAGGGTCATTGTAGATATAAAATACTTAATGTTTCATACTTTCTTACAGTTGATGTAGATAGAAAATACTTAATGTTTCATACTTTGTTACAGTTGATGTGGATATAAAATACTTAATGTTTCATACTTTGTTACAGTTGATGTGGATATAAAATACTTAATGTTTCATACTTTGTTACAGTTAGTGTTGATATAAAATACTTAATGTTTCATACTTTGTTACAGTTGATGTGGATATAAAATAAATTTACGATTCTACATTTTTCTCGCAAAAAGGAAACCCTGATATATTTTCTAATGCCATATAGGATATTATTTCAACGTTATATCACACGAAATTAAGATTTATCTAAACAGTATGAGTGTGTGTTTGTCTTTATTATAGTAAAGCCGCATCGGGTTATCTGCTGTGTCCAGTGAGGGGAATCGAAACCTCTGTGTTAGTGTTGTAAATCCGTTGACTTGCCACTGTTCCAGCAGGGGGCATCTAAACAATAAAAAATATTTCCTTCCGTAAGTAATTTTGCACAGTTATTCAATCCAGTCCTTCCCTAGCAATTCCACGCATTTAATCAATCTGGCCGTCAAGTAGCAAATCTACACAATTGATCAATCTGGCCTTTCCCTAGCAAATCTGTACAGTTAACGAATCTCGCCCCTCCTACTGAGTATACACAATTAACCAATCTCGCCCTTCCTTACCAAGTCTGCACAATTAGACTATCTAGTCCCCCCTTACCAAGTCTGCACAATTAGACTATTTAGTCCCCCCCTTACCAAGTCGACACAATTAGCCTATCTAGTTCTCCCCTGCCAAGTCTGCACAATTAGCCGATCTAGTCCCCCCTTATCAAGTCTACACAATTAGACTACCTAGTCCCCTCTACCAAGTCTACACAATTAGACTATCTAGTCCTTCCCTACCAAGTCTACACAATTAGACTATCTAGTCCCCCCTTACCAAGTCTACACAATTAGACTATCTAGTCCTTCCCTACCAAGTCTACACAATTAGACTATCTAGTCCTTCCCTACCAAGTCTACACAATTAGACTATCTAGTCCTTCCCTACCAAGTCTACACAATTAGACTATCTAGTCCTCCCCTACAAAGTCTACACAATTAACCTATCTAATCCTCCCCTACCAAGTCTACACAATTAGACTATCTAGTCCTCCCCTACCAAGTCTACACAATTAACCTATCTAGTCCTCCCCTAGCAAGTCTACTCAATTAGGCTATCTAGTCCTCCCCTACCAAGTCTTCACAATTAACCTATCTAGTCCTCCCCTACCAAGTCTTCACAATTAACCTATCTAATCCTCCCCTACCAAGTCTTCACAATTAACCAATCTCCTCCTTACCTAAAACGTCTACACGATTTATCTGGCCCTTCACAAGCAGGTCTACACAATTTATCAATCTGATCCTCTCCAAGCAAGTCTATACAATTAATTAACTTGGCCCTCTCCAAGTAAGTAAACAATTAAACAATCTGTCCCTACTATTAAAAGTCCACACACTTAATATGGCCCCCCTACTGAAAATTCATACAGTTAATCAATATGACTCTTCTTTAGTAAGTTCAAGTAGTTAGATAAACAAGAGTTAGTTTAAAATGTCACTCATATTCTTTAACATGACAATGTAACAGAAACAGTCTTTCTTCTATTTTCGAAACTTATGGATACACCCCCTTTTCTGTGTTTTTAGAAAAACATTCCAGTTTTATTCTGTTAAGGTAATAATAATTTTATCATTAAATGCATCGCATTTTAAAAATAACTCAGCAATTTTCTTTTCATTGTTAAATAACAGGCTCGTTGTTCTGCTTCCTTGGATGCAACTCGCTTCATCTTTAATAGTTTTATCTTAACTGTTTCCTTTGTACAAGAAAAATACGATAATAAATACAGGACTTTATTTTCAAAACAGTTCTGATACTGGCTGTACAAGTTTCTTCAAATACGATACAGTAGTATAGAAATAAGTTAATAAATGTTACCAGCTGTAGCAGCAATGCAGGAAATAATATTTTCTTTAAATCATGCTTCACAAGAGAAATTCTTTAATTTATTCCATTTCACCACTGTGTCCGTTTATTATTTGAAATGCCAGAGTTTCATAGTTGTCGAGAACCGTAAGAACAATGTGCCAAGATTTGGTCAATAAGAAAAATACTGTTAATTTTATCGTGTGAAACATGAAACAATCTTTTCTTATTCACGTCTCAGAAAAAAATCTGTTTATATTTGATAAAATAATTGAAAAATACCTTGAGTATTAAAACAAAATATATAAGGAATAAGTTTAAATCACCAATTTAATAGAAACATATTTAGTTCTGATGGAGTCAAATGCATATAACTTTCTAAAATACTGTTGTCTCTTCTACTTAAAAATAATATACACCCTTGTACGAATACTAATATAAATAATAGCCTAAGCTGTCACTACAATACTGTGTAAACTACTTTCAAATATCGAACCTTGTTAATGAACTAGTCAAATTTTCGATGAGTTCAAGATAAATTAGTTTCAAGCGTTAATATATGACTTTAATATCATTTACCTGTTTATATATACTTGCCTATTTCAAATGTTCACGCAAAGCTACCACAGGAACTATCTGCACTAGGTATCATTGATTTCAAACTGGAAGGCTGAAGGAAAGGCAGTTAGTTAGTCAATATCACCGATTGGCGACCATTGGTTTACTTCAATTGGAAAACAGGATTTGACTGTAACTCCTATAGTGGATCTACAACCTTAAAGTACTTGGTTACCTGTTTCATTAAGATTGAAAGTAATCAAATTACTATGTTCAGAAATGAGTTGCACACTGCTAGATCATCACGTACAACTTACAGCAAGTTATAACAAAAACTGTCAGGGAGAATCCGCGAAAACCAGCAATCGTTAATTATTTATTCTTATGAAACAGATAAACAGGTTTGTTTTGTTTGTCTGAAATTAAGCACAAAGCTACACAAATGACTATGTGTGCTCTGCCCACCACAGGTATCGAAACCCGATTTTTAGCGGTGTGTGTCCGCAGAAATTCCGCTGTGCCACTCAGGGGTGAAGATAACAAGATTATGATAACATTACTGAACTATATCATTCGGGTAAGTTTGTTGTTGTTTTAAAAACAAGAACGTACTAAAAGGGTTATCTGCGCTCTGCCTATCGCAGACACCAAAACGCGATTTATTTATTTTTTGCGTTATAAGTCTTCAGACGTATCTCTGAGCCATCGAAGAGAAGAATGAACTGGATAGGATTGGACTATTTTTTACAATGCTAGCTGTTCACTAAAGCACATTGAGTAATCACAGATAGAAGGCAAAACAACATATATAATGCCGTAATATTGCATAATAAGTTGAATATTATAACATTACGTAATATACTAATAATACGATAGCATTATGTAACATAATGAAATACTATATTACATAAGAATCTCAAGTACTATATAATTAATTAATAAACAACAATACTATAGCATTATATAATGCAGTAAAATACTCTAACAATACATAATATAAATCTTAATTACAGACGAATATTGATACCTTTATAACATTCATTTGTTTACTATTAGTACACCTGAATTCTGTATTTTAGCAGTTTCTTTCAGTAATACAAGCGGTATAAACAAATTAGGACATACTTGATGTGGAATAACACAGTGTGTTCCTCTTTCATTCCAACTTAGTGGAAGTTTTACACGAATACAATCTGTACAAGAAAAGAACGCAAACCAAATGGTCAACTGAATTTTGATTTATTTAGAATTTCGTGCAAAGCTACACGAGGGCAAGCTGCGCTAGCCGTCCCTAATTTAGCAGTGTAAGACTAGATGGAAGGCGGCTAGTCATCAGCACCCACCGCCAACTCTTGAGCTACTCTTTTACCAACGAATAGTGGGATTGACCGTCACATTATAACGCCCCACGGCTGAAAGGGCGAGCATGCTTGGTGTGACAGGGATTTGAACCCGTGACCTTCGGATTAACCACCTGACCATACCGGGACAACTATGCGGTCAAAAGTAATTCTGTACAGAAAGAGAACGTAAACTACACGGTCAAAGATAATTCTGTAGAGGAAGATAACGTAAATTATATGGTCAAGAATAATTCCAGATTTCTTTATCGTTAGTTACTAGTATCAGTGTACAGCAAATAGTTCAATATACATATAAAAAATATATATATACTTTGACCGTTTTAAGTATTTTTCTGTCTGAAACTACGTTCAGAACCATTAACACTGACTGTTGTGTGAAGTTCTTCCTCAACAAAATAGTAACAATCAAATTAAGGGGAGCGCATCTATTGTACCCTAACCCCCCTCAATCTGCATAGTTTTGATCACAGTCCCAACTGTGTTACCTAATAAACGTTATGAATTATAGCCTTAACGTTAAGTATAATATTAACACCATCACTTTTGTCGAAACTTATATGAGTATTAATTTTCAAATATAAATTTCAACATCAATAATTCATTCTATATAAATGTACTTAGCTACGTAAGTCAGTTCAAGTGCTTACTGCCTGATTTATGTTGCGTTTATTAAACGTTTCCAGAGAGTAAACTGAAATTATCGTGAACTAAGAAGTCAAATAAAGTGTGAATTCTGTCACAGTTTGCTCAAAACTAAAGAAAAGTATGGCGGTTTGGCTTCCAAAACATTTCATGACCAAGAAAGCTAGTACACTGCAGAGATCACTTACATAACATGAACTCAGTTATTTGGACATACTGTATTACTTGTGAACCAAGTCGGTTAATACAACATTGTTGGCTTTCCTTCATTGTAAAATTTTACTGGTTTTGTTCAAGGTGTGGAAATTTGTTTTTGAATTTCGCGCAAAGGTGCTCGAGGGCTATCTGCGCTAACCGTAACCTAATTTAGCAGTGTAAAACTAAAAGGAAGGCAGCTAGTCATCACCACCCACAGCCAACTCTTGGGCTACTCTTTTACCAAAGAATAGTGGAATTGACCGTCACATTATAACACCTCCACGGCTGGGAGGGCGAACATGTTTGGTGCTACCGGGATTCAAACCTGTGCCCCTAAGATTACGAGTCGAACGCCTTAACACGCTTGGCCATGCTGGGCCAGATGTGAAAATAGGAACAACTGAGTTGATGCCTCAGCTTAATCAGAACAAAAACTGGGAAAAACTACTTCGATTCCTTAGCTTAATCAGGGATACAACTAACCTTTCAGAATATTGATTTATTTTTTTACGGATATTTAGGGAAAGCTAACAAAAAAAAAGATAATCTAAGTTAGCTGTTCCTAATTTTGAGCTCATAAACTATAAGAAATGCAACCTTTGGACTGTTATAATTGAATATGTGAGCTTTACATTCAATAAATAGCAAATACACTGCTTGTGAAAAGGAGAGCAATGTTTGTTTGTTTCAAAAAGAAGACACAAACCATGGATCCCCGGATCGACAGTCTGGCACGCTAACCATTAAGTCGCTCTCATCTATAGTTCAAAACGCATTTTATACAAACATTTTTCAGATAACAATGAGCTACGATATTAAATGGGAGGATTCAATGGCTTTTCTCTGAGACTATGGGGTTTTACAAGAAATATGATATTATTAATGGATGGGAATGAGTTATAATATAAAATGAGCATCCATGGCTCTTCAGTAAGAGGAAGACGTTTGAAATAACAAATAGTGTCATATTAAGAGCAAAACCATCGGCATTTGTTATAAACTGTCAATAAATTAGATACTTTTATAGATGTAGTTAAGTCTGAAAGAATACACCAAACAGAATAGATACGATAACTGAAATCCATATGTTATAAATATACATATAATAATGTGTGTACAAAATTTAGAAAGTAAAATATTTTACCGTCTGCTTGGGTAAGCGTGCATACAGATCGATAAGTAGGAGAGAAAATAGAAAACAAAGCCGTGAGCAAGTTGAAAAAGCTAAGTTTCTAATTATTTCACAGTGAAAAGTCAATGGTATATTTAAAAAAGAATCATCAAACAAACAAACTTATTTCATTCTACACATTCTAAAGCATCTAGAGTTCACTGGAATAGTTTCGTGTCTTAAGGCATCTAGATTTCACTAGAATAGTATCGTGTCTTAAAGCATTTAGAATTCACTGGAATAGTTTTCTGTCTTAAAGCATCTAGAGTTTACTAAAATAGTTTCGTGTCTTAAAGCATCTGGAGCTCACTAGAATAGTTTCGTGTCTTAAAGCATCTAGAGTTCACTAGAATAGTTTCGTGTCTTAAAGCATCTAGAGTTCACGAGAACAGTTTCGTATCTTAAAGTATACAGAGTTCACATAATAGTTTCATGTCTTAAAACATCTGAAGTTCACAAGAATAGTTTCGTGTCTTAAAGCATCTAGAAATCACTGGAATAGTTTCGTGTCTCAAAGCATCTAGAGTTCACTGGAATTGTTTCGTGTCTTGAAGCATCTGGAGTTCACGAGAATAGTTTCATGTCTTGAAGCATCTAGAGTTCACGAGAATAGTTTCGTGTGTAAAAGTATCCAGAGTTCACTGTAATAGTTTCGTGTTTTAAAACATCTGGAGTTCACAAGAATAGTTTCGAGTCTTAAAGCATCTAGAGTTCACTAAGACAGTTTCGTGTCTTAAAGCATCTAGAGTTCACTGGAATAGTTTCGTGTCTTAAACATCTGGAGTTCACGAAAATAGTTTCGTGTCTTAAAGCATCTAGAGTTCACGAGAATAGTTTCTTGTCTAAAAGCATCTAGAGCTGCCTGGAATAGTTTCGTGTCTCAAAGCAACTAGAGTTCACTATAATAGTTTCGTGTCTTCAACCATCTAGAGTTTACGAGAATAGTTTCGTGTCTTAAAGCATCTAGAGTTGACTGGAATAGTTTCGTGGCCTGAAGCATCTAGAGTTCACTGGAATAGTTTCGTGTCTTAAAACATCTAGAGTTCACTGGAATAGTTTCGTTTCTTGAAGCATCTAGAATTCACGAGAATAGTTTCGTGTCTTAAAGTATCCAGAGTTCACTGGAATAGTTTTGTGTCTTAAAACATCTGGAGTTCACAAGAATAGTTTCGTGTTTTAAAGAATCTAGAGTTCACTAGAACAGTTTCGTGTCGTAAAGCATCTAGAGTTCACTGGAATAGTTTCGTGTCTTAAATCATCTAGAGTTCACTGGAATAGTTTCGTCTCTCAAAGCATCCAGAGTTCA
Source organism: Tachypleus tridentatus (assembly GCF_004210375.1). Taxonomy (NCBI): domain Eukaryota; kingdom Metazoa; phylum Arthropoda; class Merostomata; order Xiphosura; family Limulidae; genus Tachypleus; species Tachypleus tridentatus. The sequence continues at coordinate 9,113,841 of NC_134831.1, forward strand.
CTGGAATAGTTTCGTGTCTTGAAGCATCTAGAGTTCACGAGAATAGTTTCGTGTCTTGAAGCATCTAGAGTTCACTGGAATAGTTTCGTGTCACAAAACATCTAGAGTTCACTGGAATAGTTTCGTGTCTTGAAGCATCTAGAGTTCACGAGAATAGTTTCGTGTCTTAAAGTATCCAGAGTTCACTGGAATAGTTTCGTGTCTTAAAACATCTAGAGTTCACGAGAATAGTTTCGTGTCTTAAAGCATCTTGCGTTCACTAGAATAGTTTCATGTCTTAAAACATCTGGAGTTCACAAGATTAGTTTCGTGTCTTAAAGCATCTAGAGTTCACTAAAACAGTTTCGTGTCTTAAAACATCTAGTGTTCACTGAAATAGTTTCGTGTCTTGAAACATCTAGAGTTCACGAGAATAGTATCGTCTCTTAAAGCATCTAGAGTTCACGAGAATAGTTTCGTGTCTTAAAGCATCCAGAATTCACTGGAATAATTTCGTGTCTTAAAACATCTGGAGTTCACAAGATTGGTTTCGTGTCTTAAAGCATCTAGAGTTCACTAAAACAGTTTCGTGTCTTAAAGCATCTAGTGTCCACTGAAATAGTTTCGTGTCTTGAAACATCTAGAGTTCACGAGAATAGTATCGTGTCTTAAAGCATCTAGAGTTCACTGGAATAGTTTCGTGTCTTAAAGCATCTAGAGTTCACTGGAATAGTTTCGTGTCTTAAAGCATCTAGAGTTCACTGGAATAGTTTTCGTGTCTCAAAGCATCTAGAGTTCACTAAAACAGTTTCGTGTCTTAAAGCATCTACAGGTCGCAGGAATAGTTTCGTGTCTCAAAGCATCTTGAGTTCACTGGGATAGTTTCTTGTCTTAAAGCATCTAGAATTGACTGGAATAGTTTCGTGTCTTAAAGCATTTAGAGTTTACTGGTATAGTTTCGTGTCTTAAAGCATCTAAAATTCACTAGAATAGTTTCGTGTCTTATGTATAAATTTTTCAAATTACTCAGTTTAGACACGACGGTAAACAGAAGTAACAAGTATTTTAAAAACATGAAGAAAATAAAAATTACTGAAAACATGATGTTACGTTGAGTAGTTTTGGTTGTTCTTTTAGATTTCGTTCAAAGCTGCATTAGCTGTCTCTAATTTAGCAGAATAAGACTAGAGGGAAGACAGCTACCCATCACCACTCACTGCCAACTTTTTGGCTTCTCTTTACCTACTGGTATTGGGATTGACCATAACTTTGTAACGCCCCTATGGCTGAAAGGGCAAACATGTTTGGTGTTACAGGGATTCAAACCTGCGACCCTCAGATTAGGAGTCAAGCGCCTAACAGTATTCTATAAATGCGTTGCTAAAGGACTGATTCAACTCAAGCATTGTCTTACTGTACATTGAACGTTACTACTGGCCTAAAAGCAAATTTTACTTATTTTAAAAATTTATTTTAATAATCTAAGGAAACAGAATTGCAAACATTGGATAATTATCTATCCAACTCGAGCAGATCTGCACTCATTGGACAATTATCTCTCCAGCTAAAGCAGATTTTCACTCATTGAATAATTATCTTTTCAAATACAAATCAACTTTAAAGCAAAAGTTAACCTAAAGAATACCTATCATATGGAGTTGGCCAAAAACGGAACAAAAATTGACTTTTGATAATTACAATGGATTAAACTGTTTTCATTGTTTACCGGATACGTCAGTCGAAGGATGATTGAGAGCTCTCTATTAAGGAAGATTAATGTATTAGTGGGTAAAGACTTGGGGTTAATTTTTATTTAACACTAGAAAGAAAAAGGGAGTGAAGTATTGTCTTTCTTGCTTTAAACAGTACAGGATAAAACTACGTGAAAATAGAAATTAGTAATAAAGCTGTTAAGCTAGCCCTCTATTGAAAATAAACGTAAGCAGCACTTCAATGTACTAGGTATTGAAACATGAAATTTAAACCAAAAGCATGTGAATTTCATATCACGATTATGTTAGTTAAAACGCTATTTTTGACATTTGTTGTTCAGTTTAGTTTGTCAAATTTCACGTGAAACTACTGAAAAGCTGTGCTAAAAGGGAAGGGGAGGTCAATAACATTTAAAACCACCTCTTAGGCTTATCTTTACAAAATTTATTCAGTTATAACTCATTTCAGTGCGGAACTGAATACATAAATGATCAATTCTATATTTATCTAGAAGCTTGAACATACAAGTAGCATCCTGTTGGAAAGATAAAGAAAAAATGGTGTATTTGAAGAGAAGAAACGGTAGCTAGTGTGCTTTTGTGTATAATATTTAGTATATTTTTACCCTTCATCGCTTTTCGTGCTGAACATGCATTACTTCTAACACATGAATGTTCATAAGCCTATTTACAGTTTCAGGTAGAGCAAACCATCCGGACCCTGGGTTAAAGATAAAGACTGGTATTTAATCTGTTAATCTCAAAAAGAGAAACAAGGCTTAACTTTAAGTAGATATTGGCTTATATCTTTTCTTTTCATCAATATTGTTATTTATAATAATTAAAATAACTATGAATGCTATTATTAATTGTATGTTACTATTGTTTTCGTTTATTTATGAAAGTTATTTATAACAATTAAGATAACTATGAATGCTACTATTATTAATATGTTACTACAATTTCCGTTAATTTATGGAAGTTATTTATAACAATTAAATAACTGTGAATGCCGTTATTATTAAAAATATGTTACTACTTTTTAGTTAACTTATGAAGGTTATTTTCCATTTTAACTTTATATGTAGGATCAGGGTTAATGTAAATTTCCTGAACTAAGTGACCGTCATGAATTATTAGTGAAATTATGGTTCAAAACACCGTTGAATAAAATATCTAGTTGTCAGTTCAATACATATGTATTGCAGGAATTTTAATTCAACAAAAAAAACGTTTTCATTAAATACTTCTATAACTGATTAAACTTCTCTAGTGTAATATATATCCCGTGCAATTTTTCACTATATTTCAGAATGCAATACACCTAATTATACCAAATGAATAGCCGGAAACATGCGTACGCACATTATTGGGCGCCATCCAACTTATCATAGTGTTAATAACTTTAATATAATGCAATCGACTGACACAAAAACGGTTTTCAAAGCAATTCATACGACATTATTGAAATAATTTGAATGACAAATATATATATAAACTGAGTACAGTTATTTCTAAATTGGAAACATAAAACTTTAAAGTTCAGTTATTTAGCTATCAACTTTTAAAGTTCAGTTACTTAACTATCAACTTTTATTTTCATGCAAGCATACATCTTTAGGAATGTTATAATACCTTGGTTGTGAAAATTAAATTATCCATACAACATGGTATTCGTATTCGCTGCATGATTTAGTGAATACGTAATATTGTAAGCCTAAATGTCAACTTTTGTACTCATCAAATTTCTAGATTGTTGTTATTACATCCGTACCACGTTATCTCCTTCTTGTTTGTTTGCTTTTTAATTTCGCACAAAACTACTTGAGTGGTATCTGTGCTAGCCGTCCCTAATTTAGCAGTGTAACACTGGAGGGAAGACAACTAGTCATCACTACCAACCGCCAACTCTTGGGCTACTCTTTTACCAACAAATAGCGGGATTGACTGTCACATTATAATGCCCCCACGGCTGAAAATCCGAGTATGTTTGGTGCGAGATTAGATGGAAGGTAACCAGTTAACATTACCCACATCCAATTTTAGAGCAACTCTAATCAAATAGTGGGACTTGACCATAATGTACCCACGGTCCCAAATTGAAGATTCTGATTTTTTTCGGTAGATTCAAGCCAAGATTCTTTAAACCCACACTCCAGAAATCTAGCTAGTATGTCATGTTATCCATAAATATACTGCTAACACTCCAACCGAACTACCGTGTCAATATAAACATTAAATGCTCCTATGATCACTGACACAGAATAGGCCTAAAATATGAAATTTAATTCAGACAAATAAAAAAGAATTATTTCTTATGACAAATTTTTATTATTCTGATCAGTTGACACGTAGTGTAACAAATGTACAAAATGTACGAAAAGGAAGTAATACAACTTTTATACCTGAGGCAAATATAATCTAATTATATGAGAAATTTTAAAGTTTTGATTGTTAAAGTAACATACGAGGTATATAATGTTTGCGGAATTATCGATTGAAAGCTAAACAAAAACTTTTAGACAATGGCGTGTGATCTTTAAGTATTCAAATGGCGGTGGTTAATGCACATGTCCCTTAAGAACAGAAAGTTTACATTAAGACTGATTAGAAAAAAAATACCTCAAGACTTTAATCTTTATAATGAACCAGCTTCTGATTCCACGAAGATTGACAAATAGACCTATTTTACAGCCATCAGCGATTCACCGTTTGGAGAAGTAATCCATGTATTACAATGTTAATGTATTACGATGTTAATGTATTACAATGTTTATGAATTACAATGTTTATGTATTACAACGTTTATGTATTAAAATGTTTATGTATTACAATGTTTATGGTGTCGGCAGAATTGTTTAAAATACTCAACTATTATTTTATTTGTTACAACATTATTGGATCAGAACAAAATATACACCTTCCTCAATATGTTAGGAGAACTAAGTTCGATTTTCTCAAATAATGAAAGACGGAACTAATATAAGTTGTATCGTTTAAAAATTGTTAAATGATAATAAGTACATTTAAATGATGGGACAATAATCGAGAGCATATTTTACCTTTATTAATTTATATTTCGTAAATAATACTGAAAAATTATTCACCTCTTAAAAAATTCAATAAACAGGCATTGAGAACTCTAATGTTTATATTTTAAATGCTCATGAGTTTCTATAGCAGGCGAGTGTAATTTTTTTTTTTTTACATTAAATCAAACACACATAGATATAGCGGGTAACATTCTATGTCTATGAAATGGGATAGTAGATCGTTTGGTAAGACAAATATATGGTATAGAACGTCCTCTGTCTGCGTAACGTGATCTGTAGAATGTATTAATTTATTGTTCGTTTGTTTGTCTTTTTTTAAATTCCCGTTAAACTATACAAGCACTATGTACGCCAGCCGTCCATAATTTAACAGTTTAAGATTAGAAGAAAGGAAGCTAGTCATCACCACCTAGCACCAACTCTTGGATACTCTTTTTTACCATCAAACAGTGGGATTGACGGAAACATTATACCCCCCGCAGCTTAATGGGTGAGCATGTTTGGTATCATGGGATTCGATTCTCCGACCTTCAATGAACCTAACCTAAACTGGCCATGTCGAGCCTGGATAATTAAATGAGTCAGTTATACTATGAACGTATGTAACAGATATTTTTTATCTATTACAACCCTCACTATAATAGAAAGTAATAGAAAGTTATTGTTGATTTTGTTTTGGAATCTTCTATTTATATTTTAAAAATATTTGATACTGTTGTTTATTTTTTTTCAATCATAACTACTTCAAGCAGAGTAGATATAAAGCCATATTTGATCTCCACCCCTTTGGTCCTCCAACGATAAACTTTCTTCGTAAGTTTTTACTTTCACAGTATGTTTTAACATTGGTTCAGTTATTAGTGTAATTTCCGGCGAGGTTAACCAGCCCTAAAACATCATCTATTTTGCTATATATTTTCACCTTGGTTCACTTACTGATGTAATTTCTAATGCGGTTAACTATTCCCGAACAGTATCTATTTCTACATCACTTTTATATGTTTTGTAACGATTAAAAACTACAATCACTTAGAGATCATTTTGACTATCCTCAAACATCACAACGTGTTATTACTTTTTACTCGTGCATCAGTTACTAAACGCCTCAGTCGAGCACTTTCTACGTAAAAATTTAAACTAATACAACTAATACCTCTAATTCATGCATATGTATTTGTCTTTAAACAGTCATTACTTAACAGAGACCTAACTTATCAAAATAGACAGAAATGTGTTATTTTTCACTGCGTCTTAAATACATCTGTCATAATGAGCTGAAACGAAATACGTGTATTTATATAATTTCAGATATGTTTCAACATATAATTAAATGGTGTCTTTCAGAAAATATTATATGTTCGTTCAACAGATTTTTTTTTTGTTTCGTAATTAAAAGTGGCGTTCTAACAGTTTCAAAGGTTATCTACATAAAAGCCGGTATCTTCAAATCATTAAGCTAATTAATCCACTCGCGCTCTCTAGAATTTGTTCTTGAAAAACATCATAAAATATTTTGCAGGCAATATTAAAAGCCAACATAAGGTAATTACGTTAAAAGAAATATTTTAAAAAGTTGAAGAACATGGAAAGAACAGAAGTTAGGGTATTCTAGACCGATGAAGACTATATAAAATATTGCCTGAAGCAGGGCCTCAAAGGTACAAAGGTACCAATGGAGCGTGAGAAGTGTTATGTGTATATCCTTAATAAGGAGAAACTTCTGTCAGTCTCTTCCGAATGAAAACTAACACGCGCATGTTGTTGAGCCGTTATTTAGTAAGTTCTTATTAATAGCAGTGGTTCATAAAAGTTCATGTTCCTGCCACTAATTATAAAACTAACGCCTTTCTTGTGTGTGTAAAAAGTAGGAAAACGAATCTTGATGCATGATCAAGCAAGCTTACTCAATGTTCATACAATACGGCAGTTGTTTGGGGCTATACAAGACTTGATACGAGGCTGATATCTTGAGATAAAAATTACACATCTATCAAGCCTTTAATTTACATGTAAAACAATTCATATTAACAGAATCTGAAATTCTTGGAATTATTAAACTTTTTATGTAATTTCCTAAATTAGCTGTTTGTGGTTTGCGCGCGTGTGTGTGGGTGAATAAAAAAAATGTATTTAAAATTTCTTAGTAATCCCTCTGAAGTATATGTTATCTGCATTAGCTACAGATTTCAGTTTGCATATAATCAGAATAACTTAAATATACTGAAGTTTTATATATTTTACACCATATCCACAACAGACTCTTACCTCTATGGTAACTATATATCTAAATCAATGTGTTCTTCAATATCAGAAACAGCTTAACTGTATCTTTAGCTAATTATTTTTATTGATAAATTGTTGTATCGATGTTTACTTTTCTGAGTGTTTCATTTGAGCTCTTCTCTCACGAGGACTGTAGCTTCGTATCTGTTGATCAGATAATTGATTTTATTCGAGAAATTATTTAAAATTTGGAAACATCGGATTTGGGCCCTAGCACACTTTAATTATAAATACCTGGTATTGAGTACTTCCTCCTAGTTAAACACGAAGTTATTAAGTATGGTCCACTGTATATAGAAGTCGCTAGTGTTGTTATTTTCGTTACATTGCACTTAAGAACTTAAAACGGAACCAGGACAGTTTTTTTTATTCTAATCACGTTCCTAATTCTTACCTTTAACAGGATTAGTAATTTACATAAGTGAAAAATTACATTTAGCTACAGAACAACCGGTGCTTTGTTATTCATTAGAAAGAAGAGTTTATCAAGTACAACTGTCTCTACTTTTATCAAATGATCGATTACGTACAAGGTTTAAATAAGAAAACGAAAATAAAACGAGTTACATTGGAATAACATACTATTACGATATGGTGAATAAGGTACAACGTTTAAGAAAAAAGGATTCCACTGTTTAGCTATCCCTAATATAGCAGTGTAAGACTAGAGGGAAGGCATGGTGGGATTGACCGTAACATTATAACGTCCCACGGCTGAAAGGGCAAGCATGTTTGGTGCGACGGGGATTCGAAATCGCGACCCTCAGATTCTGAGTCGAACGCCTTAACCCACCTGGCCATGCTGGGCCCTATGACAGAGGAATGAACTATATGCAATAAATGACATTTTCTCAGTGTTTTTATAATATTTTGTTTCAGCTCAACATCTGCCTTCTCATTGGTTGTGACTAATATTTAACTTAAGCAATATGGTATGAAATATGTAACAAACAACAGACTTCTCACAAGTCGTTTCTACTGTCTATTGACTTCATTATGTCACAAAACAACACACCTGACAGGTCACCTGTAAGAAAGTTGCTTCGTGCTTCTGATCACATATCAGTGATGACATGTTAAGCATTCAGTACTGGATAACATTTAACAACATACCAATAGCATGATGCTTTATATTTCATTCGAAACATGTGGTATATTGAGAAACATTCAGACTTTACCTCTAACTTACATTAAATATTAATTACTTTACTCATCGCATAATGAGTAGTAGTGGATCAAACAGACCAATTGTTAAAAAGTAAATCACACAAAAAAACGCAGGAACTCAAGTTATATCGCGTTTAAGCCTTTACTTACAGAACACACTTATGGAAAGAAGTTGCCCCAACTTGGTTTATTTTGAATTTCGCGCAAAGCTACACGAGAGCCTACCTGCGCTCGCAGTCCCTAATTTAGGAGTGAAAGACTACAAGGAAGGCAGGTAGTCGTCATTACCAACTGCCAACTAATGAGCTACTCTTCTATCAACAAATAGTGGGACTGACCGTCACTTATAATGTACCCACGGTATGTCTGATGGGAAGAGGATTCGAACCCGCGACCCTCAGACATAGAAGAAGCTTCAAAGAAAATTAAATACTACTTTATTTAACCTGAACTCCAACTTTATCACTTTATTTAAAAAAAAAATCATCACTTATTGAGAAAATAAAAGGAAAAACTTCAGATCAGTTTTTATTAGTAAGCTAAATATTCTTACAAGAAAAATGAAATATGTTGAATAAAAATAAATTAGATACACAGACAAATGTGTTCCATTTTCACTGCACATTTTTATCGATCAACAATAATTTGATCTTAGAAATCACAGTTCCAATAACCGATATCAGTTGACGAGGTGTTGGCCACAAACATCGGTTTCTTATCTTCTGATAAATCGAGTTATCTATCTATATAGAACGATATTCGTCCTCCAACAAGAAAATGTAATAGACATCTATTACATTTATTTACTAAGCTCTGAGAAAATCACATCAGTATCAAACGAATGGACGGAAGAAAAGGACGTCACGAATATCAGATAGAGTCGAATTTCCACATGACGTAAGAAATTAAGAAGATAAAAAGAAATAACAAAAACAAACAAAAAATGTGTTAGCAGAAATATAACCTCTTCAATCCCTTCATTTTACGTCTTTGTGATTTGCTATAACTTGTGTAAACATCGGGAATCATTTCTTTTTTTATCGAGTTATTGTTTGTTTGTTTGTTTTGGAATTTCGCACAAAGCTACTCGAGGGCTATCTGTGCTAGCCGTCCCTAATTTAGTAGTGTAAGACTAGAGGGAAAGCAGCTAGTCATCACCACCCACCGCCAACTCTTGGGCTACTCTTTTACCAACGAAAAGTGGGATTGACCGTCACATTATAACGCCACTACGGCTGGGAGGGCGAGCATGTTTAGCGCGACACGGGCGCGAACCCGCGCCCCTCGGATCACGAGTCGCGCGCCTTACGCGCTTGGCCATGCCGGGCCTTATCGAGTTAACGTGATTGAAAAAAACTAAGTGCGTGGTCTGTAGATGTGAATCCAAAAACTGTATCATCAACATACCTGTACCAGTCAGTATATTAGTGGTTGTAAGGCTGAATTTATCGCTTGTGATCCAACCTGTGTCATAAAAATGTTGGCTAAAACTGGTGACACTGGAGTGCCTAAATGTAGGCCATTTATTTGTAGGTAGTTTTGGTCACTAAACATAAAGCTAGTTTTGGTGGTAGTGAATTCTATAATGGTTGTTAGTTGGTTGCTGGGGATGTGTATAAATGGGTTGGATATAAAGTTTTAAAGCTATCTTGCAGACTTCAGTCATTGAGACTTCAGTGAAGAGGGAGATTACATCATAACTGACCATTAATATTTTATGATTCAGTTGATTAAGAATTTATTTAAAGTTAAAAGAGTCTTTGAAAAAGGATCCTGTTGATGTTACGTATTTAGAAAATTCTCACGCTATGTATTTAACGAGGTTGTAGTTAAATGATTCATTGGTCAGCATTACGGGTCGCAATGGACAATTGGGTTTATATTCCCGACATCAACAAAAATTAACCAACATTTGGGAAAAAAAACCAACTTATAACAAAACACAACATTGCAGTAAAACACCAAATATATTCGAAAAACCAGGTACAATACTAAAGTTCATACTATATAAAAACTACACTGACAAATACAACACCAACACTACTTATACAATACAATGCAACAACTGCCACGACTTCTATGTTGGAGAAACGAGCGGAAAAATGGAAATATGAAAGTGATGGTTATTTCGAGTAGTTTACGTTCAAATCATATATTTTCTGAGAGTGAAAACTTAACTCTACCGTAAAATTTAATGAGGAGATTTTTTAATTACGGCAAGGTAAAATTCTGATGGTAAATAACATCTACTTCATCCCGAGTTCTGTTCAGGCTTAACAAAAAATAGTGACCAGCCAGTCAAGTGATCTGATACTTACAATTAAAGTTCATGTCTATAGACACATTGCAGCCAAATAACTAATCAAAGAGCATTTGTTGATGAGCCATATAATCACCTGGGACACGAGTTTAAAGTATGGTCTTCAGTAACCAACTAGGACAATGTAACCAATTCCTCCAGAGTTCTGCTTCTTGTTCATTAACAGTATTTGGGGTGAAGTGAATTACGTGTCTTCATAGAGCATCCTATACATGTGCATTGGGATTAAAATGCAGTAAGCGTATTGGTTAGTGTGGAAACTCAACATTACCTTCTTTGATGACGTTGCAAAAGAGATAAGCTTAAGAGACAGAACAGTATTACCCCTACACTTGCTAGCACAAATATTTGTAAGATATATATTATATCCTGAAGTGTAATGTTGTCACACACGAAGTCAAGATGGTTGTTACTACTGATCAATATGGCCACTAATATTGCCCATATACTATACCTGTATATAACGCACAAAGGTCAATATGGCCACTAATACTGACCATATATTGGACCGGTATACAACCACCAACAAAGCTTTAGCACACAGAGATCAGCATGGTCATTATCAATGATCCTCGAGACTGGTATACAATCAAAGTAGTTTATACAAAATAAAGAAAATACTAAAATTAGAATAAAAAGAAAAACATTAATTTAGGTAACGTTGAACACCAAACATTTGAAATGAAAAAAACAATCAATGGGAAAACATAAACCAACGAGTTAAACATAAAATAACAAGAAAAACTGAAGAAAATTCAATCGTGTTAAATAAAATGTAAAGAGTTGTATATCAGTATTTTAGTCGACGCTTTCTCAGAATAGTATAATTAACTACGAATTACTCAGTAAGTAAAACAAAAATAAACCCTCGATAACAGCGACATTTGAAATTATATTGAGTAGTATTAGAGTAGTTTAATCTATGAGCCCTTTGTTTTTATCCATTTTATTAGGAATAGTTTTATACGCCAGCGACCAAGTGTCGAGGGGAGGGCGTATACCTGATTTGAATTTCTTACTCATCAGATATCTACCAGCCAACCCTCAAACTGAAATTATTTTAAGCAGAATTACAGTAAATTAAACTGTCAGATCTTAAATGTGGTCAAATACATCTATCGAAAGGCTTATACCTTTTGAGTCCAAATATCTCAAGTCAGTCAAGAGATAATGGAACCACGAGTTAGAACTTTCTCTTTTGTTAGCCTGAAGATAACCTGAAGGTCGGAAGGTTGTTCTCTGCTTATCAGTAAAAGTGTTAATACCCATACCAACCGTTTTGAGGTGCACGAGTTAAAGGTTTGTACTTGAAATACTCAGAGCTATTCAATGAGCCACTACGCTACAGCTAAAATTCAAAGTTTTAATATTATTACAGTAAAATAAATTGGGAAACAGGGATTATTTGAAAAGCATTTGTAAAATTCGTTTCGTCAAATGAAGGCCACGTCAAACAACTCTTGAATAGGATTATAAAGTGGAAAATCTCTAAACCTCCCACTTCATCAGTCAGTCACTTCATCAGGATACTTGAGGAAACTTATGGTTTCCTCTTAATGAATATTAACTTCTGATTAAGGCAGACTATCAACATAGACCTAAGTTACCCATGCAATGAATGTATTTACTATACAGCTCTTATTCGTTTTGATTAGCATTTATTGTTTCATTAGATGGGTACCCGAGGCATTAGCGATATTTTGGGTTGTAAACTAATAACATCTTTAGAGGTATAGCCAGTTTGTTAGGATTAGGTTAGTCAAAAACCATAATACTAAGTTAGCAATCCAGTAAACTTCATAATAAAAATAATTAGAAACAAAAAGTAAACAAAATATTTAACTACTAATTTCAATGAAAACAGTTAAATTTTCTTACACATTTGTTTCTTATCTAAAAAAAAAACAACCAAAACCAATCAGAAACTATATGCACAAAGTATGAGTAAAATGACTCATATATGTCACGTGAGTAAGGTTGGTATTTTGAATTTGTTGGTTTTGAATTTCGCACAAAGCTACACGAGGGCCATCTGTGCTAGCCGTCCCTAATTTAGCAGTGTAAGACTAAAGGGAAGGCAGCTAGTCACCATCCATCGCCAACTCTTGGGCTACCCTTTTATCAACGAATAATGGGATTGACCGTCACATTATAACGCCCCTACGGCTAAAAGGGCGAGCATGTTTGGTGCGACCGGGATTCGAACCCGCAACCCTCGGATTACGAGCCGAACGCCTTAACACACTTGGCCATGCCGGGCCATTGTGAGTAAGGAAGTAGCACTATCGACATTAAGAATGATTTCGGCGAAAACTAACCTGCGCTAAACAATTGTAGTGTACGTCACTCCGCGAATGCCTTTTTAAATAATAATAATTAATTAATAATAATACTTTGTGTTATTGCGATGGAGAGACACATAACGCCAAACTACAAATTTTCGATAATCATTTTAGAATGAACTAGCTAATGAATCTGATAATTAAAATTGTTTGGCCATACTATAAAATTAACACTTCATAAAATAAAACAGCAGTAAGGTTTGGGCACTCAGGCATAGGCCTTAACAGCCTGCTTAAGAGTGATAGAAATTTAGCCATAATAGTCATTTTTAAGTGTTATGATCGTATTTATACGTATTATTAATGACTACAAAGTAATAAGAGCGAATTTAGATCAGACAGTTTAATAATATTATAAATAGGCTCATTTAATTTAACAATGAATAATTGGAATAATCAAGAATATGACCATAATACTTGACAAACAACAATGTGATTATTATGTTAGATATTTACAAACCAATAAGAATCTTTACTTCCCTCCCTCAGATCTAATTATATGCGTCAAGTAGCAAATCTTCCATTTCCAAAATACGCGGAAGCTATATTTTCGTGTTAGCACGTTCTTACAATTCATTATGTTTTTTTTTTTATTTAGCTGACCTCCATCATTCGCTTATAACACAGCATTTCAAATGTCCTTTACTTACAGCAAATAGAGATCAAGTTTCCATCTCGCACAGTTGGACTGACTATATGTAGCATTATGTTGTTTTGCAGTGCTGTGTTATAGAATTTATTTTTCTAATAGTCAAATACATTACGTATTTTTAGTTTTCATAAGAAATTCTAAGAAAAGTAATTGCACATGTTTCTTCAATTAATAAAACATCCATTTATAAAACGTCGAGATACTATGACATTTTTCTTTGTTTGTTTGGAATTAAGCACAAAACTTCACGATAGGCTATCTGTGCTCTTCCCCCGCGGGTATCGAAACAATGTTTCTTGCACCCTGACTCTGCAGATATACAACTGTACCACTGTAGGGGACTACACTTTTGTCCCGGAACTTCGTATTAAAACACAAGTATCTGTGTTAATGTGATCATCTATACATGTTTACCGATGTCATTTAGAGTTTTGAAGTTGTTGCAGCTCGCTGCTATACACCGAGCGTAAAATATGTCAAAATTGCTTCTATAGGACTTAATGTATTTCACGTACCTTACAACAACACTCTGAAGATCAATCTATATTCTAGAAGGACAAAAGTGCCGTACGACAGTTCACGTGCTTGGAATTCAGTCAACATGTAAAATGAGCCATTTGACACACAGTAAATCATGGACCAGAAATAAAAGTACCCGTCGTCACAACGTTTCGTAAAATTCGTAATGTGTGTGTGTCCAATCATTACAGAGAGCATGATATCAAAATACTGGTTGATTTCCATTGAAGCAAGTTTAGTTCTGGCCAGCTATCGTGTTTCATTATAATTAAATGTTATAGTATAGTAATATATGAATACAATTAATGTGAACATTCTATCATTAAGGTGACTTACCCTTACTAGTCAGTTATTTATGTAATAATTAATTCGTACTTTGAGACAACAACATCGATATAGAACAGTATAGAGTTCTAAAAATGATCAGTCACAAGGAACTAAATAGATCATTGTGGTGTTGTCTGTATCATAATCAGTCACAAGAAACTAAATAGATCAACGTAGTGTTATCTCTATCATAATCAGTCACATGGAACTAAATAAATCATTGTGGTGTTATCTCTATCATAATCACTCACAAGAAACTAAATAGATCAACGTAGTGTTGTCTGTATCATAATCAGTCACAAGGAACTAAATAGATCAAAGTGATATCTCCATTACATTCACTGTAATCGAGCAAGTGAGATTAAAATGATATAATTACCATGACAATAAATCATTGATAAGGAACTGGGGATGTTATTTTTGTGTTATCTTTATGAGCTTTACAATTAATGTAATTTATTCTGAGTTTCGACTATTTTTCTCCATGTTTCTACTGTTCTTTCTGGATTGCTCCAAAGTACTTCAATTAATTCTATGGAATATTATGCTGTGTCTGATCCCGTAATTTTCAATAACGAAGTTCCTAAGATGGCAGCAGAGTTTCATTGTTGCTCTGATTGATCGTAATATATTCTGACGTATGCACGAGATGCAATAACAACGTCTAGATAGTTACTGCACAGGAAGTATTTTACAAAAAGGCTTTTATTATGCTTTTGTGGCGAAATTATATTATTCCAGTTTCAAGTATTTCACTAGTGAGTAAGACAACAGTAATAAAAATTGAATGCCGTCGTTCATTTTGTAAGATTCGTGAAAGCATATATAGCACGTTATTTAACGGAATCTGAATTAATGATCAATGAACCTACTATTCATAAAGTCCTAGCTAATTATCTGTAATTAAGATGAGTTCAGCCAAGTGAAAATAATACATAGTTTTTAATACTCTTATAAATAATATTACCAAGTGGAGTAGCAAAGTAATTAATTCATTAAAATAAATCTAAAGTAATATTTGGTTAGATATTCAAATTTATTGCAAATGTGTGTACCATATGGTTTTTAGCCGCGGTATAGCGGCTCTTAGAAAAGCTCTAATTTTGTTCTTTTCCAAACTTTTAACTCATATTTCTGTCATTTCTTTACGGATTTGAGATCTAATTACAGCTTTAGACTTAAGAAATCAAACATTTTTGACGGTTGAATATGACCATTCCCAAGGTCTTAAAGATTGATTGACTCTAGGTCCGTCATGGGCAGGTGATTAAGGCACTCGATTCGCGATGTGAGGGTCGACGGTTCGAATCCCCGTCACACCAAACATGTTCGCCATTTCAGCCGTGGGGCTGTTATAATTAACGGTCAATCCCACTATTTGTTGGTAAAAGAGTTAGCGATAGGTGGTGATGACTAGCTGCCTTCCCTCTGGTCTTACACTGCTAAATTAGGCGGCTAGCGCAAATAGCCCTCGAGTAGCTTTGCGCGAAATTCAAAAAATTAAACTATAATCCTGCTTAAAATAATTTAAACTTGAGGGTAGATTGGTAGAGATTTTGATGAGTAATAACATTGAATTGGGTAAACACGTGCTCCACGCTTGGTACTACTAACGCACAAAAATATAGCTGATAAAAGGAAAAAAATGTTCCCTAATTACTCTAATCCTGCTTAAAATAATTTAAATTTCAGGGTAGGTTGGTAGAGATTTTAATAAGTATTGTTTGTTTGTTTGTTTTAAATTTCGCACAAAGCTACTCGACAGCTGTCTGTGCTAGCGGTCTCTAATTTAGCAGTGTAAGACTAGAGGGAATGCAGCTAGTCATCACCACCCACCGCCAACTCTTTGGCTACTCTTTTACCAACGAATAGTGGGATTGACCGTCACTTTATAACGTTCCCACGGCTGAAAGGGCGAGCATGTTTGGCGCGATAGGGATGCGAACCGGCGACCCTCAGATTACGAGTCGAACGCCTTAACACACTTGGCCATGCCGAGCCTTTGATAAATAATAAAATCAATTTGGGTAAACGTGCGATCCACGCTTGGTACTGCTGACGCACAAAAATATAGTTAATAAAATGGAAAAAAAAGTTCCGTAATTATTTTAATCCTGCCTAAAAGAATTTCAAGAGCCGTGGCTACCGAGAATTCCCTCTTGTGTTCTTTAACAAATAACTAAATTTGCATAGCAGAAGACAAAGTACACATTAAACTGACTTGTTCAAATATGGCTTGATTCTGAGCGACGGCTTTTTATACCATTGTCACCACATGATATGATAATGATGTTATTATAACACACCACCTTCCGAATGGTCAATTTGAACCACACACCGAGGTCCACAACACAGTGATGATCAGCCTACCAATGGTGACTCGTCCGAACGTCGGAAACGACTAATGAAACACCAGAACTAATTATATGTACTTCATAAAAAAAAATCATGACTATTGAAAACGCTTTTGAAATTGGGTTCAGTACCAATTTAGAAACATTTTACAGTCTTTAAAATACATTGAGGAATGAACAAGAATTGTTTACTTATCGTGCAGACCAAGACAGGAACAAGTCTTCCTAGTCAGAATAATTTTTAAAGAACGTGATTCTCTGGTTTTCATAATCTGAATTATAGTACCTAATCTCCTACGGATACATACATATACTTAAGCAGAAACAGGCGGTAAAGTCTCTCACATTTGAGTTGGGTTCATTTCCTCTCTTTATATTCTACATAATAACTTCATTGTTGGTGCTCTTGGTAAACAAGATCCACAATAAGCAAAATTTACCACAGGATAAAAGTCTGACGAATTGCTACACTCGTGTTGGAATCTTTGTCTTTCTTTCTTTGTTTTATTCGTTCTTATTAACATCTATGGTACTCTAGAGGTACGTCAAAGTTTTCAATTACGTTTGAGGCAGAAAAGAAGTAGTCTTGTATGTTTCGGATAAGAAATTACAAAGTAATTTACAACTGCAATGTACATCAATATACAGTATAATTATTCCAATTCTAAGAAGAATATTTAAAAATTAAAGAGAAGAAAATCAAAACCTTTAACCTTACAAATCTTCATATAAAGTAAAAAGTTCATAATTTTATTTCAACTTCCATATTTACAAATTTTTGTCGTCATATAAAATTTTCAACGATTAATATCACACAACTTAAAAATTAATTTTCCAACTTTGTATTTGTATTTGGCATTTATGTCAAAATTACCAAAGCTCTCTATCACCGTTCCTAATTTTGAATTTCTCACCAGAGGAAAGATAACAAATTTCTTAGCGTAGATAACTGGTTGTGGGCTGGTGATTAGTTGTTACTCTTAAAACGCACCCAGAATGTAAATGCACATGGATTCAAACTAACTACAAATAAAAAGCTCTTCTACAGGACAGAGTTAAGATGAGCTCATTGGATAACGCCAGACTGTAAATCTGAGATTACATGGTTCACTCCCCATCACCACAAAAAAAATAAAATAATTACACTTTGCACATTGAGGCTGTAGGTGCGAAATAGGAGTGACTATTAAATACCACTATTTTATAAGAGTGCTCTCTAAATCGGCGGTGGTTGATGTTGACTAGCTGCCTTCCTTAGAGTCTGTCACTTCAAAATTAGGAACAGATAGCGTAGATAGACCTGAATTAGCTTTGTCAGAAATTCAACAAAACAATCAATCAGTCAACAGAATCTTCCTGAGTTCTCCAAAATGTGTACTGTTCAGACCGATAGTGTTACGATCTTATCCACTTTAATTCTTATGAAAACTTTCATAGTTTTTATTACAATAAATACATACACCTTGAATATTGATGTTTTGAAAGACTTAACTTCAAGGTAATTATTTTATGCATCACCAACTTTTGTTTTTATACCATGAATGAAATATTAAGTCGTTGGAAACGACTTATAAGTTATCCTCATAGGGAAGAACCTAACGCAAAAGTAATCTTGAGAACAAGGAGCTTCTAACGTTGTTACATTCCGGTGCTTGCAGGGTACGAATCAACAAAAACCTACAATTCCTTATAAATATAACATAATAATGTCTTGTTCGTAGAAACTGCTGTGAAGTGTAAGTCACAACAAATCGCTTCTTTCATCTTTCAAGGTATCCCTGTGCCGTTTCGTCAATATGTTTAGCAATAATTCTACACGAGATGAACACATTTGACCTGACAGGGTTAAGAAAAAAATCTTTAAACAGAAGTGAATTATATTTAAAAAAAATGTATATACTTAAATTATGTCTCGTGATTTGATAATGTAAGCAAATACTTATCAGAATATATCACTTCCCTTTTGGAGCTCACTGGACAATGTTTTGTAGATGGATTATCTTAAACTTAGAACACATGAACTAGAACAAGTTTGTATCTTCAACAGCGGTCCTGAATACCACTGCGTCAACTTGAAAGATTGCAAAACAAATGTATTAAATTAGATTATATGATATGTTTTCATACTCGATATTAATATGTTAGGTATAGTAAATGTAGTTTGTAAAAAAGGATTGTCAACACATAACGGAACAATGTTTTCAAGCTAAGCCTGACGAATGGTATTCATCCAACAAACATTTATTGTGAATAAAGGTGGGCGTTAAATCATTACTTGTATTATAGTTTTGTTTATATGATGCTATTCGATATACACTTGCGGTACATTATTGTTGTTTATAAATTATTTGCGACATTCTTTAAACAATTTATAATAATGAGCTGTTTTATCCTACGACTTTAATTATTGGAACTCTGCCTAAAGAAGAAAGCTAAGACTTGCATTATGGGCAACACTTTCCTAAACATGAAACCTAATACTTACGTTGTGGGTAACATTGTCATAAACATGAAACCTAAAACTTACGTAATGGCTGTAAGGCCCGGCATGACCAGGTGGGTTAAGGCGTTCGACTCGTAATATGAGGGTAGCGGGTTCGAATCCCCTTCGCACCAAACATGCCCACTCTTTCAACCGTGGGGGCGTTATAATGTTACAATCAATCCTATTATTCGTTGATAAAAGAGTAGCCCAAGAGTTGGCAGTGAGTGGTGATGACTAGTTACCTTCCCTCTAGTCTCACACTGCTAAATTATTGACGACTAGCGCAGATAGGCCTCGTGTAGCTTTGCGCGAAATTCCAAAAAGAAACAAACGTAATAAGTGACACTATCATAAATATGAAAGCTAAGATTTACGTAATGGGTAACGCAATCCTTAACATAAAACCTAAAACTTACGTAATGGGTGACACTATCATAAAGATGAAATCTAGGACCTAAATTGGTAAAAATTAACTCCATGAAACCCGTTTTTAACGTCGTATTTGTCATTGCAAACCCCCTTTCTCTTGCATTTTTCATCTTGTAATGTTTAGGGTAAATGCACAACACAAATTCCATACCTGAGTTATCTCGGCAAATAATTTTGAAGAGTTAGACTTTATACACTATTATTAAACAGCATGAGCCCTGCACTTTCTATTAATTGACCTGTATCTACCAGTTATAAACTGGCACACATGGATGTCCCCGAGGAACGTTCATACGATTTTACTTAAGCTTTGCATATTAAATGTGTAGTACTTCAATGTGCCCGAAAAACTCAATGCATAAATTTTCATATCTCGTTTTGTTTTTGTTTTTTTCTGTGACTCATACATCATTGTTGTCAACCTTTTATATGTAGCAGTTTGAGTTTTTAGGCATAACCTTAGAAATATACATACCTTGGAAGTTGACGAGAAAATGAACGTTTCATTTTCCAAAGTGACTCCGCTTTTAAGGTTAAGAAAACACTGTAAAGTAGAGTCATTATAAGGTTTGAATATTCAAATAATTATTATAATCGTTGTAACATGGTCTTTGCACAGATATTTCACTGTTTCTTCTGATTAAATCGTAATAACAATGGTTTTCTTTAAATTAACACATTGAACATTCATCATTCAAGTTTTCTGTGTTAACAACCTACTGACGTCACCAGTTGGGCCCGGCATGGCCAAGCGTGTTAAGGCGTGCGACTCGTAATCTGAGGGTCGCGGGTTCGCATCACCGTTGCGCCAAACATGCTCGCCCTTTCAGCCGTGGGGGCGTTATAATGTGACGCTCAATCCCACTATTCGTTGGTAAAAGAGTAGCCCAAGAGTTGGCGGTGGGTGGTGATGACTAGCTGCCTTTCCTCTAGTCTTACACTGCTAAATTAGAGACGGCTAGCGCAGATAGCTCTTGAGTAGCTTTGCGCGAAATTCAAAAACAAAAACAAACAAACAATGTCGCAGAGTCGGACTCGAATCTCTTTGCAAATGTAATCTTTGATTGCATATAAAGATGACATACAATCCTATATCGTGGGTGGTAGGGACGGCTTTGTAGTAGTTTTGTGCGAAATTAAAAACAAACAAACAAACGTCACCAGTATAAAATACTACCAATTATGCCTTTAGACAATTAAGACGCATGTTTCTCTTCAAAATCTAAGGTCGCGAAGTAGCTTAAATCAGTTTTAATCACAAATTGCTCCAACATTTTCAATTTTATATTCGAATTAGAATAGTCCTTTATATTATCCGCTTCGCATGTTAAAACAATTCTCAAATGATTTGATACTAAAATCAATATGCTATATTGATTAAACCTATTCTCGAGCTTGTAGCAGCCTAATGTTACTGTCACTATAAGGAACAATAATTCTTTATATTTAACCCGTATAAATTATATAATATGTCTGAAAGGTTACGTTAAAACTGTAACAGTTTAGCCCCGGTAGTAGAGATTAGACTTGAGAAGGATTATTAAGATAATTTTTAACATTCCAAGTAGTTTTTCTTTAGTAGCAATACTAATAATCTTAAAATGTTCAATGTCCGTGTTACAGACTTTTGTAAAATGGTGTTCAATACAGAACATAATCTCAATTTTTGTATAATAATGTTTCCATAACATACGGCCCTGAAACTGCAGCACAGTTAATTTTTGTTACCTATATTCAAATTTAAATAACTATGTTTATTCCATATTAAAATAATTTTAATTGCGTATTGATTTCTTAGTTGTACTGAGAGTTTGTTTGTTTGTTTTGAATTTCGCGCAAAACTACAGGAGGGCTATCTGCTCTAGCCATCCCTAATTTAGCAGTGTAAGACTAGAGAGAAGGCAGATAGTCATCACTACTCACCGCCAACTCTTGGCCTACTTTTTTACCAACGAATAATGGGATGATTGAACATTACATTATAACGCCACCACGGCTGGAAGAGCGAGCATGTTTGGTGTGACGGGAATCCAAACCAGTGACCCAGTGATTACGAGTCGAGTGCCCTAACCACGTGGCCATGTCGGGCCAGCACTGAGGGACAAAATGTCCAATTATTTCCATTATTTTAACTTCAAATTAAATAAACTATTATGCAGTATAGATCAACTCCAGTGTAACAGTCAACGTTATTTTGTATAATACAAAGAATGGTGACTTTGGTAAATCTATTCCGATGCACTTACACATAATAAATGTAGAATATTCATTTAAGTATTTGTACATTTTTTAATGGTTATGTTTACTTTATGAAACAATTATTAACTACTTGTAACTTTCTATAATTTTGGGTATCAGAGTACTATGGTGTGTCTAATTCACTCTAAGAGAAGAAAGTTGAACATATGTTCTCATATTAATTTATTTTATTGGTGTAAACAATTGTATGGAAAAGAGGTAACTTGGTACTTTAAAAATTTTAACTCAAGAAGTTGAAGAAAAACACCTCCAGTACTAAACTGACTTACAAAGTAGTAGGACACTCATTCAACCAACCTTACACATAAAAACAATCACAAGTTAGATGTTGTGAACACCTTTACACACTGTTGTATTTATACTCTTATAAGTCACTAGTAGCAGGTTAATTTACAAGTATTAGATTCTTTATCTAGTCCCTTACAGAATATATATATATATACAACGATTATTAAATATCATTAATGTTCACTACTTTAGGTTTCGAGTTGTTGTTGATTTTTCACAAAACAAACAATAATCAAATGAAAGAAAACAGAAAACTTGTTTAAAAACAAACAAACTTTTATTTATTTACCACCAAAATCCAGAGACTACGCTTGCAGGTCTAAATTTATTGGCAACATTAGGTTGGTACACTTATTTTAGCCTTCCCGTCTTGGGTCTTCGTAACAAATCACGATGAAAATTAGTTATTGATAACATAAGGTATTTATTGCTTAAAGCAGCAGTAGTATAAGTCGCTATGTAACACCTCGGTATACTTTCATGGTCCATCTCTTTCTTGTTTTCAGGTGTCTTGAATTGTAAAATAAATGTATTTGAAACTGATTTTCAATTGACGATCTAAATCAGAACAGTGATTTTTGTGCAATCTGAACATAAAAGTTTATCAAGTGTAAATATTTTATGTCCACTAAGCATTAACAATATCCAAGATGAAAGAAGATGATGGAAAATATGTACATTAAGTACTTTTCATGAATGAAACCACAAGTTCTTTAATGTATTCACGTAAATAATTTTCGATACAATAATTTTCAAAGCGTGCCGCTAATGCGTTAGCTCTTTGAAGCGATATTACCTATATATATATATATAAAGACAGAATATGTAAAAATAAAGACACAACTAAAGATGGAAGAAAATATCAAATTACTATGTACAAGTTATACAATCTGTTCGTACTGCTGCTACACAAAGGAGACAATATTAATAATAAATATTGGTTCTTGAGTGACACACAAATAAACATCTGTGTTTAAATCTAATACGCTAACCATGTTCAACCTATTAAAATATTTTCTTACGAAAGTTTTTTTAGCAAGAGCTGGTGCATTGTTCAAAGTTTATAATCATGTTTAACCTATTTCAGTATTTTTGTAAGCGAGTTTTAGAAAAAAAGTTAGTGGAGGCCTGGCATGGCCAGGTGGTTAAGGCACTCGACTCGTAATATGAAGCTCGCGGGTTCGAAACCCCGTCGCACCAAATATATTCACCCTCTCAGCTGTGAGAGCGTTATAATTTACGGTTAATCCCAGTATTCGTTGGTAAAAGAGTAGCCCAACAGTTGGCGACGAGTGGTGAGGACTAGTCTTACACTGCAAAATTAGATAGCCCTCGTGTTGCTTTGCCCGAAATTGAAAAAGAAACAAGACTGGTGCATTATCAAGAGTTTTCAGCCACGTTCAACCTATTTCAATATTTTCTTACGTGAGTTTTAGCAAAGGCTGGTGCATTCTTCAGGATTTTAATTTAAAAAATGTTTAAAGTTATATACATATTTTACGTACTGACATATTATAGTAAGCAAATTAGTTCATCCTTAGAGACGTAGGGGGCAATGAGTATCTTTATATGTATGAATATATTAATACATCAACCAAATCATCTTACTCCAACATAAAAGCAAATTCAATGTAATTGAATATTGGAACTGAATATAATTGAAAACTCTAAGTTTTTAACATATGTAATAATACGGATACAATAAACAGGTGTAATTTTAATTTACGCACGCTGAATTTAATTTTTAAATATTTATGTATAAATTAGTCATAAGTTTAATTAATTCACTTGTTCTCATTTTCTTAAATTTCCTTTAAAATATAAGACTTTATTAAGTTGAATATTTTCTGTGGTAACAACAATACTGCTTCCAAAACAAGCCCTTTGAGGTTTTAATTCGCGATTCCAACACAACAGTTCTTCAAAAGTTGAGAACTTTAATAATTAATTGAAGTTAACTATTTACTGTTTTATCTTAACCTTTTTTATTTTCATATTCCTACGACGACTACAAGCATTTAAGATTTAATAATTCAAACCGCACATTCTAAACAAACGTGTCACCAGACCTTTATAAATCCACGACCCATTTCAGCCATAATATCGCTTAAACGTACCAAGTTGTATGTACAAACAACCAAAGTCGAAATTGAGTGATAATCTTCAAACAGAATCAGATTTCTAAAAGGTTCGCCGTGAGGTAGAATATGTGTTAATACAGTATTATAAAATAAAGTTATTAATAAAAGGTGGCTCATGATTACTGAAATTCTCTATATACATGTTCAATATTTCTTCTCCATTTTTTGTAGTAATAGCATCATGTAAAAGTTAAACATCAGTGAATATTTGTTATTTCTTACCCAGCTACAAAATCCCCAGCAGGTACTAGAAAATTCAATTATGGACTGTCTCTTCCATACTTCACGTTCAACAGAAATGCTTCGAACATACCCTAAGAAAACAGGATTTCAAGAATGCACTTGTTTCATAAAGAGAAAGATCGCATGACATGATGACGTCATCGCCAATCTCGGACACATGACATGCAAAATGCGATCTTACTTAGTAGTTTTTAGTTTGTAAATCAAAGCGGGTAAATTCAATATTTGCATATTAAGTGGGTAATTTCATTATCAGTTTGTTACAAGTAAAGATATAACGCGGAATGGGGATATTTATCAACGGTAGTTTATCTTTTACATTTTACTAATATCCTACTTCTAGACAGCATTCCTAATCATAACATATCTAATTAGAAGATACACTGTTATATACGTGCACAACGAAACAAATATATTTTGCTAAAAGAAGTGACCAATAAAAATGACTTTGAAATATTTTAAAACCCCTTATTTATTACTCTTAATTTTAGAGAAACAAAACAACAAATATCAGTTTCGTATCATTTAGAATATTCTTAAGTTTCTACAGTAAAGCTTTCTTGAACGAGACCTACTTAACAGTGTAAAACTCCCAGATATATTTTACCTCATATTTTATGTTTTCAACTCCCTCTGTATATCAAAATATGTAACAGTTAATATGGTTTTAAATTTATTAATAAAATACTTTACATAAAACATTCTTTATTTTTCAACATGAACACCAAAATGGAAATATTTGGAAAAAACGAATCTTCCAAAGTCTGATATATTTCCATAATACACTTCTTAATGTTTTTGTTCACAAGTAATGAGTTTTTATTTCTTATATAAGATTTATGTAGATTTATTCTCAAAATATATTTTTTTCCAAGATACATTCGCTTAAGAGAAATACAACATAATAAATGAACAATATTATGTGAATTACAACTAATTATTAATTATTTATGCGTTACGTTGTATTTGTTGTAAGCAAATATATCGTAGAGACACAGAAAAAAAAATACGTTTGGGAATCAATTTACACAGATCTCATATCACAAATATAAATAACCAGTTTACAAACACACTAGTAAGTGTATCAGAGGGCGCTACGAAAGAAGACGTTCTAAAGACAAGCTATTGTACCATTATAGATTTTTCAATATTATTTAATATTATAATTTGTAATGATTGGGACAAATAATAAAAGGATAACCAGATTTAATAAGATTGATAAATATAAATACTAGGGTTCAAGTTCTAAGTTAAAGCTTAGTGGTCTAATCGTAATCTGTACAACGATAGATTAAGCTTACGGCGAGTAACGGTACTTTTAGGCTTACCTGTAATTCATCTTAATAGTAAATCGTATAACATGTTAAATGTATTCTTTTACTAAACAAATACAATCTAAACCTAGTTAATTGTCTGTTTGTATTTAAAGATTATCTTATTTAAATTCAGTTTATTGGGAGGTTATAAATCATGTGAAATAGACTGTATCGTTAATACGTAAACATATCAAAATAACTTGTTAGCTACAAGTTAAAAATAAATTTAATTACTTTAGTGTTACAAAGTAGTGATAAAATAGTGTACTATATTTTATTATAAAACATTAGGTTTAACAGTGTTGGGAACAGACTACTGGCATTTATATTTAGTATTTAATATTTATTTCCAGCCTACAAATGGCTAGTGTTGGAGTTAAGTGTTCACGGTTTGTTAGGTGTGATGGGTACAATGAGTGGATTTAGTTGACTCAAAAGATTTTACCAAACGACATTAAAAGCAGAAAGTACCACATCAAGATCCTGTTTCATGGATTATGTCCTTCGTGGATGAACCTTTAACTACTTGCCTTCTTCAAGTGATCAGAAGATCTGGTCTGAATATCAAAATCATACAAAACCTAGTAGGAAACTAAAGGATATACTCATTCGTTTACTACTTAATAGGCCCGGCATGGCATGGTGGATAAGGTATTGACTCGTAACCTGAGGGTCGCGGATTAAAATCTCCGTCACACCAAACATGCTCCCCCCTTTCAGCCGTGGGGGCATTATAATGTTACGATCAATCCCACTATTCGTTGGTCAAAGAGTATCCCAAAAGTTGGAGGTAAGTGTTGATGACTAGCTGCCTTCCATTTAGTCTTACACTGCTAAATTATAGAGACTACTAGCGCATATGACCCTCGTGCAACCATGCACGAAATGCAAAAACAAACAAACAATACTACTTAATAACGATAATACATGTAAATCAAAAAAGTGTTTTGGAAAGATGAAAGACTTAGAGAAGTCCTGCACACTTAAAAACACTGTCTATGAAGACACAAGTAGAGAGTGCTTAACCACACATATTTATGTAGGTGAATCCAGTCGTCCAAGACACGATCGTTTCAAAAAACACATTCGTACCACTGGAAATCTTGACAACAAAGAAGCTACCGCCTAACATTATTCAAGAGAACATATCACAATCGATGGAATACATGATACAATCAAAGTTTTAGAAACTTATGACAATTTTCTCGATAGAAAATATAAAAGATGGCTTCAGATTCAATCCACACGTCCTCTCATTAAAAGATACAATGTTGGCCCCGTTAACATTTTATTATTATTATTAAGTTTGTGATTTTTTGATTTTTATCTATTTTTACGATCAACGGCTCAATACTGTTCGACTCTACTTGTATTACGTATACTTTTTCCTGATATTGTTGTAGCTGTATTTTGATTTCGATTAATATAATTTAAAATCAGTTTAGTAACCAGTGACGTTCATAGTCTCTTGATTTGTTTTTGTTTTTGTTTGGGAATTTCGCACAAAGCTACTCGAGGGCTATCTGTGCTAGCCGTCCCTAATTTAGCAGTGTAAGACTAGAGGGAAGGCAGCTAGTCATCACCACCCACCGCCAACTCTTGGGCTACTCTTTTACCAACGAATAGTGGGATTGACCGTCACATTATACACCCCCACGGCTGGGAGGGCGAGCATGTTTAGCGCGAACCCGCGACCCTCGGATTACAAGTCGCACGCCTTACGCGCTTGGCCATGCAGTCTCTTGATAAAGGCCTAAGCTGAAACGTCGGATACAATTAATTAAACATTTTTTTCTGAAGTTGTTTGACGTTTTTACATAATAGTTTATATTCTTCAATCAGCACTGAAAGTTTTTAAAAATAGCAATAATGCTATTTTAGTTTTATTGTTAATTGCTATTGTAGGAACTATTGGGATGGTGGACACTGGAAAGTATCTGGGTGCAAGTGATCATTGCTCCATTACGTTTAATGTTTTTCTGGATATGGAGGTCAGGAATAATGATATTTTCCTTACAGATTTCGAAAACAGCATATTTTAAACGGATGCGACAAAAACTATTTGTTGTGAATTGGGCAGCTGAGTTGTTTAAAAATTAATTTTCAATAATTAAAATAAATACATTCCTTAGAGAAATAAAAGGGTGGCTGCAAGTAAAATTCCAGGTTGCTCACAAAGGGTTTAATGTATTTAAATTGATTTTAAATTGTCTACGTCACTGATTAGGTCACACTTGGAGTATTGTGTTGAGGAAGGATACTAGAATGATATCCGAATAAACCCCAGTAGTAAAACATTACATACGAGAAACAAAAAACTTTTGGAGGCACGTTACCCAACAAAGCAGTCTTTAATCACGTATTTTCCGCTTCCTACCTCCTCTCCCACCTAGGATTTAACCCTTGTTCAATTGTTTTTCATGATTTAACCCTTGTTCAATTGTTTTCATGATTTAACCCTTGTTCAATTGTTTTCATGATTTAACCCTTGTTCAATTGTTTTTCATGATTTAACCCTTGTTCAATTGTTTTTCATGAGTAACTTGAAGAGACGGAATTTACTAAACTTTTTTTGAGTATGTTATGGAATGATCGCTGTCTTTATCGTTGTGAAACTACACCCTGTGATGTTCTACGAACAGTATAATTATCTCTATTTGTTTCTGGGGCGCTCCGTGAGTTTAATTTCATTGCTTATCTTTGCATTAAAGTTCTGAGTTTATCACCCATTTCCAGTAGAAGATTATATAGTTATGTAGCATTTATATGCAAAGATATGAGGACTTAATATAAGTTTCATTTCTTATCAGTTTCGCGTTTATATATGCTCTTCAGAGTAAAACCATAAAACACGAAAACATGAATAACACGATAAACAAATCTAAATACATACTTCACATTTTAATATCGTTAAAAGAATAGTTATTCAGACACACACACCGAATATTGTTTTTCAAATTATCTTTACGTTCTGTATAAACATATATAAAAATACATATATATATATATATATATATACAAGTAAATAATGTAGTATAATTTTTGTTAAATTTCGCGCTACGCTAATCGAAAACAGTCTCTAATTTTGTAGAGATAAGACAGCAAGTCAACATCGCCCACTGCTAACTCGTGAGGTACTGTGATCGAATAGTGGAAGTGACCGTCATTCCACATCCTTAAAGTGATAATAATATATGTATTTTTTTTTTCAAAATTCAAACCCCCGGATAATAACCAGCCACCTCTTAATTTATGATATAAAATGCTTCAAAATTAATGACAAAAATTTTCGTCATAAAAACTTTCAAAAACCTGGATTATCTGAGAAAGTGTGTGTGTGTGTGTGTGTGTGTGTTGTTTAAACACAATCACATTGGACTATCTGTTGTGTCCACTGCGGGGAATCGAATCTCACATTTTAGAGTTGAAGGTCCTTAGACTTACTGTCGTTCCACAGGTGGTTCTGAGAAAGAAACAAACATATTTAAAACAAAATTACACAAAATAAATGACTAACTTACAGATATAGCGGCTGATGAAATTCCCAGGATAGTCTGACAAACTTCAATGGTAAGTACAAAATTGGTCGTTTTTACTTTTAGAGAAAAGGAAAATTTTAAAACCTCAAACTTCAGCTTCTCGTTCAAGTTTTAACTTAGCCTAATAGTTAAGTCGCCGCCTCAAATTACGGGTCATACATTCGAATCCCTCACCGAACATGCCTGTCCGTAAAGAGTTGAAGGTATCTTCCTTCCCACTAGTTCATCACTTCTAAATGAAGAATAGATAGCAGAGATAACACTGGTGTAACTGTACGCAAAATTAAAACTTTTCTTTCATAAAAACTTCAAGTTTTAATTAAGAAACGATGTTAAATTTCTGAAGTTTCTATAATTCATGAGAACGTAGGGGAAGCTTCAATTCTGATATTACCAGTTTTTGTTTTTTTATGTTCGGTAACGTTGGAGTCCATAAGTGTTGGTGAATTTTATATTTTTCGTGCTACAAAATTCGGTGTAAAAATGATCAAAATATACGTAGAAGATCGTTCAGAAAATGCTAAAGATTTGACAAAACATTTAATTTATTATATGTGACTAATTGTTTATAAAGCACCCTGTAACCAATAAAATCGTGGATCGAGAAGCCGTGTGGTTCATGGATTGGTAAAAAGTTAGGGGGATTAGGCCCACTTCGGTATTTCTAAAACTAAAGATAGCGTTTTCAAAACGTGATGTTTTTACCTCTGTACAGAGCTAAGCTGTAAACTGTTCAACGTAAAATTTTCTTCGAGACAAACTTCACAGGAATAAGTTCTTCGTTCGTGCATTATTTTAATCTACAGCCAAAAATACAACTACAACAAAAACAAAATTCATATAATTACATGCAAACAACCAAAAATTTCATAATGCACTAAAGAAAAACCAAGTAGACACAGACATCTAATCAATAAGCCAACAACTTTCTTCCAATGAAGAAACGAACCTACTGCCCTTCAATAGTTACTTTTGAACTAGTCTCTACGTTTGGGCGTCACGCACTGGGTGTTTGAGATACTTCTGGTAAATTTTCGAAACTTTATTTTTTTTGTCCATGAACCACTTCATCTTTGTTATGGGAGAGCGATATCATCAAATCTGTCGTAGAGTTCTTCGTGACGACAGCCACCCGCGTGACAGCTCATTAACGGATACCAGGCCAGTGAACAAACAAACAACTTTCAATTGAAAGAACAAAAAAAATATAAAAGAAAATTGACTGAAGAAGAAAAAATATTTGCGTTGGCCGAACTCAATTATGGATAGTAACACACATGAATATCGATTTTCACGTAACAGACTATTTGTTTTTCTGATGTTAGCTTCAGTTTCAAAAGAAATGAACTATATGTGTGTTTGTTTGTTTGTTTTTGAATTTCGCGCAAAGCTACTCGAGGGCTATCTGCGCTAGCCGTCTCTAATTTTGCAGTGTAAGACTAGAGGGAAGGCAGCTAGTCATCACCACCCACCGCCAACTCTTGGGCTACTCTTTTACCAACGAATAGTGGGATTAACCGTCACATTATAACGCCCCAACGGCTAAAAGGACGAGCATGTTTGGCGCGACGGGGATGCGAACCCGCGACCCTCAGATTACGAGTCCCACGTCTTAACCCACCTGGCCATGCCGGGCCCTATATGTGTGTGTTTTCTTATAGCAAAGCCACAATGGGCTATCTGTTGAGCCCACCGAGGGGAATCGTACTCCTGATTTTAGCGTTGTAAATCCGTAGACTTAACGCTGTACTAGCGGGAGACAGTGATCTATATACTCACATATATTGCTCGTTCTAGACTGATCAGTAAATAATTAAAGATGAGAAGTAAAATACACTTTGGTAAAACATTAAATTTTATATTTTAGAAAGAAAAGGATTTGTGCGTTCGGTTTGTGTTTTCTTAGAGCAAAGCCACATCAGGCTATCTGCTGAACCCACCGAGGGAAATCGAAATCCTAATTTTAGCGTTGTAAATCCGGAGACATACAGCTGTACTAGCAGAGTGCATTGTGCGTTCGGAGAAAAAATTCTTAAAAATTCATTGATCGTGCACGAAACTAAGTTTATTCTTCCTGCACAGGAAACTAAGGGCTTAACGTTCTAGAAGAAAGTATACATATTGACACAAGAAAACATTGAAAGTGTTTATCACACTGTTGGTAAAAGTGTCACAGATGATTGTTATAAACACAAAACACCATAATTCGTGACTCAGTAATACTTGTTTATAGCACACAATACTTTAGAAATATTTTTTCTGTATCTATGGAAAACGACTAACTGGTATTTGGTCATATTAAGAATTAGGCTTAGCTGTATTTTCTACGACAAAACATACATGTGTATAGCGATGGCAAACGATCAATTATTCCAGTTTTATTTTTGAACTTTCATCGAATATTTCTCGTGTTTAAGCTTCTATTTTCTTCTTTGATTATACAAGGAGAATTAAAATCCCAAGAGTGTATTACTGATAATGTTTAATAAGAAAATGTAGCAATAGACTAACATGGAACGCTTATCTAGCTTTATCTATTATACCATCGTTAGATTTTATATTCCAGACACTACTTTTGTTAGATTAAAGGTTGTGTTATATACGAAGAGTGAACATGACATCACACAGTTCTGAAGGTATTAATTTACTTTTTTTTTTATATTAAAGTTTTCAGAAAGTAAAGGTTAGTTTTACGCAACAAAAGCCCTTCAACCAATTAAACACTTATTGCGAAAACAAGTAAAATGTAATTATTAACGAAAAATCAACTTCTAATCGTGCAATTGTTTGTTTTTAAATTAACTTCATATTGAAGTTCGGATTAACAACAGTTACTCGTCGAACTAATCCTTTTCTCATATAAAATAATAACATTTTTCATTTCAGTAAACTGGATACAAAATAACATATTGCACTTATTGTCACGTTTCAAAAAGTTGATGAAATTTAGATATAATGAGTGATGGCTAAACAAACGTCAAAACGGCCCTTATTCCTCGAATCAACACAGAATGTTGCTACTCGTTATTAATGGAAAAGAAGTCAGTCATCAGTAAATCCCCAGACCTTGCCAGAGATCTCTTTATCTTACCCACAGACAAACAACTGAAGTTAGTCCTCACAAACTTAACATCATGAAGTTTGTGGATAGAGTCTTCGGATAGCGTAAAAGAAAAGGTGGGAACATTACAAATAAAGGTTCCTTAAATAAAAATTATACTGTTGTTAATTGTATATCTATGTTGTTGTTGTTTTTGCCCCTAATTCTTCAGTGACTATAGTGTCTAGAACAGTGGTTCTTACGATATTCTTGTCTGCAATGCTACTACAGAACAATGGACCCTATACCAATTGTACATTTTTATCTACAGTGTTACTCCTGGAGTAATGGTTCTTACGATATTCTTGTCTACAATATTACTTCTAGAACAGTGGTTCTTAACCTTGTTGAAGGTACTGAACCTCGGAAGTTTCGTACTTGCATTCACTGAACCCTTCGTAATTGGAAAAATAAAATATGATATTTTCAAATTCAAAACATAAGTAGATATTTTATTAGTGCACAAAACCAACAAAACATGAATTTCACACAAAAACAAAAACATGACTCAATGAATATTTACTGCAAATCAATGTGACTTTTGCTGTTGCCTTTCAGAGACAAGTTCAGAAATGCGTAGCTTCACCTTGGCAAGTGCCATTCTCATATCATTTTCGCAACAAAGTCTGTTCCTTTTCTTCGTTTTTATGTCTACCATCCTCGAAAAGGATTGCTCGCAAAGATACGTTGTATCTTTCGATGATGTTGAATCCACCGCCCTGCATCTGTTGATTGAGATGATTGAGAGCATTGAAGATATCGGCCATGTACGGCAAAATGAGAATGAACTCAGATTTTTCGAAGCAATCTGCATGACAATGTTGGTGCTTTCGCAAAAACAGGGCGAATTACACACGCATGGCAAAAACACGATTCAGCACCTTTCCCTGGGATAAACAATGAACGTTAGAATGGTACAGAAGTACCTCAAATTCAGAGCCAATTTCATTACACAGGTCTTTGAAGATGCGGTGCTTCAGGGCACTATTTCGCAGAAAGTTCACACATTCCACTGCAATTTTTAATACTTCTGCCAGTTTCGAAGGCAAGATTTTTGTTACCAACGCATGCCTGTGCAGAATACAGTGCGTTACAGTGATGTGTGGTGTATCGGCTTTCACCAGTGCACCAAAACCAGAGTTTCGTCCCAGCATGACTGGAGCTCCGTTTGAACAAACTGCATAAACCATATCCCACTCAAGATCATTGTCTCTGAAGAAGTTATCCGCAAGTTTCTTCACGTCGGCTGCCTTAGTTGTTGTTGTAAGAGGCTTACAAAATAAAAAAATCTTCTTTTATCTCGTCGTTCTTCACATAGCGCACGAATACAACAAGCTGGCTTAGACTGGAAACGTTGGTGGTCTCGTCGAGTTGAAGGATGAATTTTGCTGCGCTTGAAATCAGATCTGCAACGACTTGAGCCAAAATGTCATCGCTCATGTCATCTATTTTACTGCTGATGGTGTCATTTGAAAGAGGAATTTGGGATAACTTATTTTCAGCAGCTTTTCCCAGCATGATGTTCGCGATTTTCAACGCAGCTGGTTTTACAAGTGTTTCACCAATGGTGTGTGGTTTGCTCTGCTTTGCGATCAAGTACGCAACTTCTTACGATGCTGTGAGGATCGGTTTGTCGATGGGTGCAAAGCTGAGAACAGGCAAAGTAGCCTTTTCATCGAACCTGGCTCTTTTTACCTTGAATTAAGCAAGCGTTGTGTTCTTGTATTTCCCATCTCCATGCAGCTTTAGGGAGTGTCATCTTAGTTTTACCAGTGGTAGACTAGAATTGCTCAACTTGGCATTGCAAATCATGCATTGAGGACGCTGACTCCCATCATGTTACGTTATACACGTGAATCCATATTGTACTTATTCGTTCGACCACTTTCTGTTTTTGCTCGACATAGTTAGTATGAAGGGATTGAAAGATTAGGAAAAAATCACAAATGATGCACGATTACTACAGTCACAAGTAGACTGATAAGCGCACGAAGTTCCCTGCAGCACAGATATCAAGACCAAGTGATGTGACGTGATCAGCCGTAGCCAATGATGGCCAAGTGGAGCATGACGTCACGAATCATACGATGGGGTGAACGGAACGGACACACACACAGTGTGTGTATCTTGACTTCCGCGGAACTCCTGAGACTGACTCACCGAACCCCTAGGGTTCGATTGAACCCAGGTTAAGAACCACTGTTCTAGAAGTACTTAAAAATTTACAAGCAGAAATCTATATCTGATACAATGACATTTTGAACAGTGTTACAAGATGAAGCCCCAAAGGTTTTATATTCAATAGTAACTTAACCAATGTTCGGTTATTTTTAAAAATAGGCATATTTCACGAGATACCCTTACCATTACTTTTAACAGCTATTTAAACCTATTTTGAATCTCAATTCTTCTATAATAACATACGTTCGTTGTCGTAAAGCAAATTTGTGTGTAATGGACCAAAGTACAACCTTGCCACGTTTCAAGTCAATAGGCCGAGATATAACGGAATATCGATCGATTAAAAATTGTTTGGAAAATAATTAAAGAATAACGAAAGAAAATGAAACATAAAAAACAGTAACACGTGTCAGGTCATATATCTCTAGGTTACACATAGGATTACCCTGTATATACAATAACCTTCCTCAATAGAACGAGGAATTGTCAAAACATGTAGTTTCTGTGAAGCTGTAGATCGTTTTCATTAAATAAATAAATAAAAATGGCTGAAATCAAAAGTTGTCTACATTATTTATTGATTTCAGTGTGAATTAAAGTTTGATTTGGTTTCTTTTTAGTTTCGCGCAAGCTCTCCCTAATTAAATAGAGATGGACTACTTACTCAAAACCATATGCTTGAGCTACTCTTTTTTCAACGGATAGTCGGATTGACTCACGACTTATGGGGATTCAAACCCGCAGCTTACAGGTTGAAACCCCTTCACACTGAAATGTTGGAAGGTGGCATTTTTGAATAAAAATAGCTTAGTATAAAGTCCACGATAATCTCAAACTCTATTAAACGTTATCATAAAACCATATTACATTCAGCAAAAATTGTTTTTATTTTTATAAACATCTTATCGTTTACTTCAAGCTTCAACTAATGTAAAACATTGTATCTACACACATCCGTTTCTTTTACAGGCATGCCAATAACATTTATGAAAAAAAAAGAAAAAGGTATATAGCTTGGCGCCAGAGGCCCCACAGCGCGACGCAGCCGCGCCTAACTAGGGGGGTCCGGGGGCATGCGCCCCCGTGAAATTAAAAAAAAAATGGATGCTATTTGGTGTTATTTGGTGCAATCTGGGACATAAATTCTTTATGTTTTTTGACATTGCAATGTTGGAAAAGTACACAATATATATCATATAAAATAACAAAAAGAAATTAAAAGACTAAATCAAACTAATAAAACCTATAACTTTCATTTACAGTTTTTAGCAGATTGATTTATTCTTTTAATTTGCATTCATTTTTTAGAAGATATATCAAAATATCTAAAATTAACAAATAAAATAAAAAGTAAATAAATGAAATTTAAGATTGTTTGTTTACTATTTATTCAGTTTATTTTTTTTCTAAATCAAAATATATAAGTAATATGAGATAATAAAGCCAAAATAACTCAGTAAATATTTCAAATACAAATAATTTCATTATTATCCTTTTTGTCATCAATAACATCATCATCATCAACTACTGGTATGCTGTCAATTAAATGTTTTACAGTCATTGCCAATAACGACTTCTCTGCTGCATATATTCCATACAATTTTCAAATCACATAAAATTACTCTTTTGACTAATCATGACTACCAACAGTTCAAATTTTTCATCTATGCAATCTTGTCATTATACTACTGGTACCTTAATGTCAGTGAATTTTCCATTCTTTCACAAATTGACAATACAAACTAAAACAGCATATGAAGGAAAGCTATGACATGGCTTAAAAATTCAACTACTGATATGGTTCAATATTAAACTACTGATATCAGTGATATGCCTCAGAAATTAAATTTTGTACAGTCACTGACATCAACAACTACTGCTCTGCTGCATGTTCCCATTAAAATTTCAAATTACTTAAAATTACTCTACATGACTACCTACAGTAAAACTTGTTCATCTATACAATCTTGTCAGTAAATTACTGGTACCTCAATATCAGTATATTTTTCATTCTTTCACAATACAAACTGAAACAGCAAATCAAGGAAAGCTTTGGCATTGCTTCAAAATAAAATTAATGATATGCTTTAAAATAAACCACTGGCACTGTATGCTGCAGATAATAATAAAATGTTTTTCAGTCACTGATATCAACTTCTGCTCTGCTGCATAAATTACAGTCAAATTTCAAATCACTTAATTTCCTTTAATCAATCTTGGCTACTTTCCTCTTTTTCGAGACAAGGGTTTCCAGTGCTCTCTTCCGAGCTTTTGTTCTCTCCTTCTCTGAATGGGCAGCTCTCTGTGCCTCTGCGGCTTTCTGGACTTTTTCTTTAGCCAAGGTGGCTGGGCCAGGTTTCACAGAACCATAGGCCTCAAGCCTTTCTGCCCTTTTCTTCTGATTCTCCCTCAACTTTGAGGTATACTTTGAAGCTGCTGATCTAACGTCCTTACACATTCTCTTGTCTACAGGATCAAAATGAACATCTTTCCTTTTAAACATTTCAATCGCTGTTGTTTCTTTGGAGCGTAGAGAATATTTTATCGTCTGGTATGCACACGATACCAGACCACGAGACCTGCAACGAGACGACACGAGACTGCCTCCAAGATGGCGGTCAGATTTTTTTTTTTTTGCAATAAACATTGAAAAAATACGATTTCTCCTCAAAAACCACCTACCCGGCCCCCAAATCGCTCATATTTTCTCCTCGAATTTACACGAATCTCGTGGGTGATCGTTGGCCGTTTGAAAACCGCGGAAATCCGCGTTTCAGCGGAAAAATGGCACGCATGCTTTTAGATCACAACATCTAATTCAACTTGCTTTTACCATAGTTATGGAAATTTTGTTTTTCTGCTTATCAAATTTATGGTTTTAAGAAAACATGAACTGATTGTGTGTTTTTTTTATAATTATAAATACAAGAGTTTGGGAAAATAAATAACACTGGTACATTTGTACATTTTTTTCTTTAAAATCGAGAGAGGACTCAGTAAAGCGCATACGTTCGCCAAGCAAGTTGAACATTTATGTGTATGTTATGAACAGAAACGGAACATTTTGGGAAAACAATTAGAAATATTATTTTACATTTGTCCGCCATATTTGTCAAAATACGATCACTTTCGACAGACTTATATAGTAAATATTGTGAGGAAAATTGTTGCTTTTGTTAACAGATCGGGAGGTTCGTAACCTTAATCTTTGCCCTTATCCTCCAAAAATTAAACACTTCTAAATGGGACCATGCTCCAAATATAAACCAATTTTCGCTTTAATCCACTCAGTCATTTTGAGAATCATGCTAGCAAACACACACACATACACATGAGAAAATATAGACCCTCCTGCTCCCTCTGGGGTATATTTTTACTGTATCTATCTCGTTGGGCAAATGCCATAAAATATAAAGACTCATAGATCTATGTAGCCGAAAAGGAAAGCTAGTGCCATCGGTAATTTGTGTGTTCATGTAAATGTAAACATTATTATAAGATATAACATTAAGTTTTAATATAACTAAACGAGGAAAAGCAGTACATGAAAATGCTTTCTGTGTTCTTAGTGAGCGGATTTATTTTGAGACGTTTCGGTCTTAGACCCATTTCAGACAAAGGACAAAATACAACTGGCTTGGAAGAAGAGTCAGTTGAAAGTAGAACACAACACAAGATACACAGATGTGGCACGTGACAGGTCGATAATACGTAAATAAAACATCATTAGCGAAGTACGGAACAAAAAATGCTTAGACACACATAGAAATATGAATATTTATATTTGATAGAAATGTTTTTATTTTGAGTGTTTTATGGCAAGAGTAACATATAAATATAAATTTTATCTATAATGAACAACCACCTTTTATTTAATATCATTTATAAAGACAATTTTGTTACAACTTTTTTTTCTGGATAATAAATTTCAGTGTTGAATTATATTATTTAATTTTTTATACTAAAATCGTCTACAGAGATCTAGGTTATTTTGACTTCAATCAGAGTTGTACTACACACAGCACAGCATCCTATATATCTTATCATATATGAGAAAACCTGCGTTCGATTCAACCAACAGCTAACTCAATTTTTAACGTAACGGAAATAAAAAGCGAAAAGAAGACATGCAAAGGTTAGAATGGCTTACGGGAGCAACATAATATACATACAGAATACAATCATAAGCCTTCACGGTTAACAGAGTTAACATAAGATCTTAGTTAATCCACGGTTACAATAAATTAGCTTCAATTACCTAATTATAAATAAGCTTTCGTAGCTGTTTCTAAAATATTATATTTCACATTTCGTGTCATAACTAAAATTACTTTTCAATGACTATTCTCATGAGGCTTTCGTTCGTCAAAATTTATATTTATTCTTAAAACTTAAATTTAATGTGACGTATTTAATTAAAATAGAAGGAAAAAGCCGTAGCACGAAAATTTTGGTATTGTTTACGGACAAAATATATTACTTGCTTTATTACTAGGTCAGACTTTAATGTGACGTATAATTCACAATGATCTCAAATCAGCTCATCTGTCCACACATGTAACACCAGTATAGCATTGGAAGTAAATATAAGACACTGGGTAAATAGGAACTTAATTTCCTAGATGTGACGTATGTTTTCAGTTGTCCCACCATCGACATTTCATTGCAATTACATAAAAAAATTATAGCTATCTTTGTATCGTAGTAACGTAAGTATTCTTCTAGCTGGTCCTTTGAAGATTTTTTACTCTGTGTGATGTTGATATGGTTCATATTTAGCTACTGGACAGTGCTTGACCAGAACCTTTAAATAACTTTTTTTATAAAGTCCATTTTACATAAACAATTTCAATACAACTTAATCCTTTCACTTCCACAGTAGGATATCTGCTCTATCCACCATAGGGAATCGAATCCTGGATTATAACGTTATAAGTCTGTTGCCTTACTGCTGTCCCATCAGGGGAACTCTTATCATAAGAATTGTTGTGTGTTTTCTTCTACAATTCACAACACTAGCCGTTTTATTAAGGTCAAAACCAAGTGATGTTTTATCATTATTTATAGCAGCTACCATGTCATCGGAATGGTTTCATGATAACTGAAACCAAAAAGAAGACATTCAAGTACTAAGTTGAATAAAGTTTCGTACAAAATTACCTTAAGGTAATTCCGGAATTTCAGTTGTGTTGTAAGAAAAGACACATACACTATGGAGGCATGCAACTTTGGAAAACATTTATGCCATATTTTTTTGTATTTTATATGATGTGGTTGTATTTACGAAATTCTTGTACAGGAAGTTTTGTATATTTTAAACTGTGCAATGACATCAAACCATCTGATGTACAACAACAGAATAAAGGTTCTATTGACATCAGAGTTTTGTTATTTAACTTTTAAAGGTAAAATATAATTCTGGAACAACTACTTTTCTAACAATATCTATTTTTATTGCAGAGAAATTCTTAAAACATAACGTGTGCCATAATTGATGTGATTCGCTAAAATATATGGTGGCTTTTACAGTTATTGAAGCAATCCCACAAAACCTGCTTCAACATTAATGTAATGGCGCCTTTCCAACAGACTGATCCACATTTTCTTACATCAGCATTCTGTTTTAATAACATGACGTATGTAACGGAGCATACTCTTAAACTTGTATCTAGTAATAGGTTTTCAATATCCTTTCTTAAAATATTCGAGACATGGTTGAATATTTTACGATACCAAATATGTCTGAATTTGTTGCTTTTAAGAAAAAATAAGGAAATTAAAAAACATGCATCATCATCTCCAAAACGCCATTTTGTTGAATTCCAAAGCAAAAGAAAATGAATTACACTATATCACAATAACGGTTTAAATCACGTAATTCTTTACTGGCCAATGAAAGGTTTCTTAAGAGTTCAGTAATAAACTGAACCTTGTCAATGTCGCTTCCCATTTCTCCTTGTACTAGAATTAATCAGTGAGATTAGCTTATTTATATTATTAGTTCGTAAACTACAAATCTTTGAATGTACCCTTATTAGGTAGAACACTGTGTGTAATAGTAATGTATAAGTAATACCACCTCATAATAAACCACACTACTCACAAATGTTAATGTTTCAGGGCTGTTTTAGTATTTTAATAGTGTAGAAAATATTTTTTATAAAAAAATAATCATAAGATAAGATGAAGATTTTAATTGAATAATTTGCTTAAAGCAAAACGTAATTAAATATGTTTCAGTTTTGGTTTTTAAATATAAAATGTAAACATTTAGCAATCATCGTCCACAAGTTGTTCTTCCAGTGGCTTAGTGGTAAATCATAGGAATTATAATGCTAAGATTCTGGTTTTGATACCTGCGAAGATAAGACTACTGTATAGCTGAAAATAAATAAAAAGAAATTTAAAATTATTAACTTAATTTGTAAAACATTAACTCCTTTCTTACTACTTTTCTCTGGTAAGATGTGGTTCACCTAACACAGGAGACTAAGTAGTTTTTAACATACACCCATTTTAAATTCGTGACTTCTTTATGGTCACTATGAAGTTAACTACGATATTTTAACAGTAAAAAAGTACCTCGACTCTTGTGATTTTATATTGAAACACTTTTCAATACAAAGCTTTAAAGTTGCTAGCACCTCTATGCGATCAGTATTGTTAGCAATGGAATTATATGCCAGCCTGATCAGTGAAGGGTACTTCCACGTCAGTAAAGGGTACTTCCACGATCTGGTCAATAGTTGCGAAAACTTGAGCATTGTCATGGTATTAAACCACGTGCTTAATGTGCCAGAAAGGTATGTAGACTAAAAAAAATATTTTTTTCTTCTGAACAACGGTTATTTGGAGATCAGTAATTTGTTATGGGTGTAATTACCTGTGTCAATGTATCAAAGTAAACTTCGTGTTTAAAATATTTACGGGTAATTAAATCCACTCGCTGTTCCAACATCAAATACACAAAGGACAGACCACAAAATACTTATCAGTAAAACAAAACGTTTGTATCACAACATAAATCCAATGATTTTGCTTTTGTATAATAACAATTGAAGCACCGTTATAAATAGTTACATTTGTCATAATACATTAGTATCAGGGATTTACTGTTTTCATCCAGTGTAACAAATTCTAACAGCAGGAATGTCAAGTAACTCTGTTACCTAAAGTATATTTTGTAACAAATACTGAACTAAATGTATAAAATACATAATTTATAGTGGAATCTGATAGAATAAAAAATTAGTTTGTAATCAGCTGCTTTATTTTTCTAATATAATACGTAAGGTTGTAGATACTAGACATTCTCTACACATAACCTCAAGTTATTTAAAGGATATGTGTAGCATCACAATGGCTCAGAGATGTCAAAATGTTATGTCTTTCGAATCTTTTCACTGGCATAATGTTTTATCTGTAAAAATAAAAACCACATAAAGTCTGAAGTCCATTATGAAAATACTACTAATAATATCTTGTAAGAAGAAACCTAATTTGAAACACTTTTCCAAGTTATATGTGAAAAACAGTAGTTTTGTGTGTGCGTGTTGTGTGGTAATGTTTCTTATGTAAAAACTTTCAAAACGGTAAAATGAGACAGAATTATGACAGACGGACACAAAACACGATATCACTTCAGTGTTCGCCTAATGACTGCAGATACACCTTGGTGGATTTACGTGTCGTTATATATTCTTTGTAGTACAATGTTAACAAGTCACCATAACTGATATTTTACAATGAGTACTGTTTGTTTGCAATGTTAACAAGTCACCATAATGAGTACTGTTTGTTTGCTAGTCGTTCTTATTAGAATTACGTCAGTGTCTGGGAAGTTTATATACAGAGTTAGTTAATGAAAATAGAGGAATAATATAATAACCTTATTTTATTGTAATTAGAAAAAACATCCGATGGAATCTAATGACAAAAATCTAATTTTTGTTTAGTAAAAATTAACAGATGTCTGTGTGCTTCAAAACTATCGCCAGTTGGTGTGCATTTATTTATTTAAACTCGTAAACATGTTAACCATGCTAATTGTTCCGTTTGATAAAAAAACAACTTTAAATTCACGATTATCAAGTAAAATTAAATATAATTGAAGTAAATGTACGTTATTTATAGCGTAGTTGACACAGCGTATATTTTTCTTGTTATTCCTTGTGCTTTTATAATATTCTAATTTAGAACTACTTTTAGTCGGAAACATCAAACACACAGTAGTTCAGTCTACAGCTATTTTGAGCTCTGTGTTACACTGATATATCACTTTGCTTTGACCAGGTTGGCAACAAAAGGTGATTTTTGTTCAGCATGAAATAATGTGAAGCCAGAAACACCAGGCCAGGCATGGCCAGGTGGTTAAGGCACGCGACTCGTAATCTGAGGGTCGCGGGTTCGAATCCCCGTCACACCAAACATGCTCGCCCTTTCAGCTGTAAGGGCGTTATAAAGTGACGGACAATCCCACTATTCGTTGGTAAAAGAGTAGCCCAAGAGTTTTTAGTGGGTGGTGATGACAAGTTGCCTTCCATCTAGACTTGCACTACTGTATTAGGGACGGCTAGCGCAGATAGCCCTCGAGTAGTTTTCCGCGAAATTCAAAACAAGCCAAACCAGAAATAGCATGTAGTTCTGAATCTTTCAATGATTAAGACATAGCCTATAACATTATCATATCATTTAATTGTGAAACCTTAGCTTTTCGACTGGGGACACAAAGATATTTAAACAAGGTAGAAGCCGTCTTCAGCAAGTATAATTTTATTTTTCTAATAGGGTGACTGGCCTATGGAATGGGATTCTGATGTTGTTGAGACAGAAAAGTTTAGTGGATTTTAAACAAAGCTTGACAGATTTATGAATGATAAGAGCTGGCTTTAATTATTTTTAGTCTCTTCTTCTTAAACATTATGTTACATGTTATGTCGATCCAAGAAGTTCAAATGTGCAACATAATTCATACACATCTTATGCTAAGACAGGGTAAAATCTCAGTTCCTAAAATTTGTATTTAGCTCACATACAACTGTCCAAATTGAATACGGTATCTAATTGTGATACATTTGGATAAGGCATCTTATTGTGATATATTTGAATATGGCATATTACTGTGATATATTCTCAGGAACATATAGTTTCTGGGTATTTTGGTTATTTAATTAACCTGATTTTTCTTTCATACTTAACACTTGGAGAACGTACATAACGCATGAGTTGAAAGCTTCTACATCTTCACCGTAACTACTTTCTGACCAGCATTTTCACTAATGTTCACACTTCATACTAGTTTTAGGAATTATTTCTACTTTTTAATCGTATTTCGTAACCCTTACACTGTGCCTAAATAAATAAATAACAGATTCTAAGAGCTTATTTAAGTTTCAAAGTTCGTTTACTTTATCCTATTATGTATATTTATCCTATTAGGAATAAACATTCATTAGCTTGTATCATTATTAAAATGGCCACTCAAATAAAAACACTCAACGACATTAATATCAGCATTTCGTTCCTGCTTTCCTATTTATTAAGTTTCAAATATTTCGTGATATTATTTTAATGAATGGCTATTTTGATTGTATTATATGCTGTGTTATCATCACTCAAAGGAGTAAAAATATGTGCAATTGTATGCTGTTTAGAAATTTCGAAATATATTAGCAACATTACTCTATTAACACCAATAGCAAACTAACACCACAAGATGTGTTCATCTCAAACCTACGCAATGGACTATTTGTGCGATGCCCGTTACAGGTATCGAAACCAAGTTTTCAGCGTCGTAATCTTTCAGATTTATTTATGCTTAGAAATGTATCAGTTAAAAACTCTGTCCAATCCATTTTATAACAGATAACTGTTTCCATTCCTAGTTCCTTATA
This sequence comes from Tachypleus tridentatus, assembly GCF_004210375.1. Lineage (NCBI taxonomy): Eukaryota > Metazoa > Arthropoda > Merostomata > Xiphosura > Limulidae > Tachypleus > Tachypleus tridentatus. The sequence continues at coordinate 9,158,423 of NC_134831.1, forward strand.
TACTCTAACTTAAGTTATAAAAACGTTCGTAGTTCACTGTATTCTATTATTTAATTAATATAACTTAAGTGATAAAGATATTTTTTACTTTTCTATATTCTTTAACTTTGGTAATAAAGGCATTTGAATGAATATTAGCATGATTGTAGCGAACACACTTCATCATCTTTAACTGAATAGTTCATGATTAATGATCATTTAGTTTTTATAATTTTTCACTTCGTATTTCAGAGAGTTTTTGGAGTGCTTGGTAAAATTAACTTCTTTTTTCAGACAACTAAAGACAGCTCAAATTAAGACATATCTAACAAATAATTAAGCTGGAAAAGTGAATTAACCTTTGAGATCGGTTAATAAGACACTCGGGTTTATTCGCGAACCGCGAAAATGAAATATGATTATTGCAATAATAAACACGTAGCTCGTTAGAATATATAAATATATATATACAGTAAATATAGTACGGATGTTGGAGAGAAAGTTTAGATACACAATTGGCAATTAAAATAAAACTATATATTAAACAAGTATTGAAAACTCTTAATATTACTGGGAATATACATTTAATCTCCAGGTTTTTACTTCGAGAGATTTGACAGCTCTGAAAATGTTAGTTTAACAGCGTTGAATTACGACCATTAAATTATCTCATATTTTTAAGCGCGTCAGATTGATAAGTAAATAAATAACAGTTAACTCACAACGACTTGTTGAATATGTAGCATTACAGTTAACTCACAACGACTTCTTGAATATGTAGCATTACAAGAACATATCTGGATAGTTATAAAAGTATAGATGGAGAAAGCGAGAGAAGCGTATGCGTATAGGAACGTATGCATCTTTCATCTAAATACAACAAGGCCTAGAAATCGATTAAATGGAGATACGAAGGACTGAGGCATAACAGTGGACTGATTGAATGATATAGGAATAAAAATTATGGTGGTGTCTCTGGTATATATTAAGTAAGTTACATATTTTAATGAAGCAAGAACAACTGCCTTAGTTTTCTGTTGTATGTACAAAGTTTCGGCCTACGAAAACATTTTCATTAGAAATGTTATTTAAAATACGAAAATATTATGTAATGAGCATATTATTCATAACGAAAGTATGTTCGCTGAGTGAGGAGAGAAAAGAGAAGGAACAGCGTTTAGAAAACGAGGAAATAGTTTAAAAGGAAAACATTTTATCCTATTTATTATTCAATGGAAAATAGTAGTTTTGTGAAGCATTGTAGAAATAAGATAAAGCGAACAAGAAGTAAACCGTAAGTAAAACAGAGACTGAAGTATACGGCTTTTTGTGTTTTTTTTTTACGATGTAAAATTAATTCATTTATATAGAAACCAAGTTCAAGAGAAATTCTCTCAGTCTTACACTGCTTTCGGGAAAGAAGTTATTTTTAGTGGAAGTACAAATATTTCTAAGATCTCTGTTTATTCAAATAATAATTAGTTTCTTTTTCTTATCATTAATAAAACTTCTTTAATTACGATGGTCATTATTAAACAGCATATTATAAAGCGAGATAATGTGTCAAAATTATTTATGCTTTCAATATGAATGGTGTCTTATATGTGAGCTAAACAGTAAGGTCAGAGACATCTACGCTATTTACAACTGCTAAACAGAAGTTTACCAGCTGTGATGTATGTTCAGCAACATATTATGAAACAGAAAACCGTGGAATTTTCGATACTCAGCCCAGCACGTTATTAGTACATTCAAGAAAATATATCCACGAAAGGAAAAACAAACACCAATTAACACAGTTAAAATCAGTCTTCACATACTCGTGAATCAGTACGTAATAAAACTAATAATAACTCGATATATACCAACAGAATATACACAATAAGCTATTGTGTAAAAGTCATTCATAAAGTTTTAAACTGGCTTCGTGACTGAGCTTCCATGGGTGACATTTTGAACGGAAAGGCTGGAAAAAAGAGCACCCATCGTCAATCTAACAGTGTAGTTTGGCCAGTACTTTTCATACTATCACACCCATAGGCCTAATGTAACACTAGATTGCGAGAAATGGACCTCGGATTCATAATCCGCTATTCTGACTCTTAGACCACGCTCGATCCAAGTGGTTTGTTTTGAAGAAGTGAAAATATAATTCATAAAGAAAGAACAAAACACTAAACAGTGAATAAATCTGTGAGTGACATCACGTTTTCACACTTATCACTTCATTACTCCACGACGTTTTATGTACCACAAATAAATGATTTAACCAGAAATAAGTATTTATTATAGCATAACTTTTGCTAATCTGAATAAAGTCTTGATTAACTTGTAGTCAGAACACACACACGCCCGACTTTTTTAGCATTTAATAGGTAAAATGTGAACACTATGAAATTAGTCTAAATACTAGCTGGTCAAAAATTTAAAACCATACCAAAAAGAAGTCCTAAACAGGGTAGGAAATGCCCAACAAGCGGCCTCACTAGTGAGTTGCACGGCCGTCATTCCGAATAACTGCAAACATTCGCTTTGGCATGGTCGATATAAGCGTTTGCAGAAGGCTGGCTGGAATGTTATTCCAAGTGGTAAAGATGGCTTCACGAAGATCATGCACTATTTGGAATTTACGTCCATTTCTATAGACTTCCCTTGCCATCTACCCCCAAACGTTTTCAATGGGGTTCAGTTCGGACGAACACGCTGGATGGTCCAAAAGAATCTCATTATTCGCCATGAAAAATTCCTTTGTCCTGCGGGTATTGTGGATTGCAGCGTTATCCTGCTGAAAGATCCAGTCATTTCCACACAAGCGAGGATCTTCAGTTAATAAGGATGCTCTCTCCTACATGTGAACGTATCCAGCTGCTGTTTGACGCCACTGTATAACCTGAAGCTCCATTGTTCCATGGAAGGAGAAAGCACCCTAGATTATGATGAAATCTCTTCCACTGTGTTGTGTAGAAAATGTCTCCGGTGGGATATCCTTATCATGCCAGCAACGTTGGAAGCCATCTGGTTCATCCAGGTTAAATTTTTTTCTCTTCAGAGAACAAAATCTTCTTCCACTTTTCATCGTCCCATGTTTGGTGCTTCTCAGCAAAGTTTAACCAAACTGTTTCGTGATGAGGAAGGAGGCGTGGCCTTTGAAGACGTTTACGGTTTTTAAAGTTTTTCTCGTAGATGCCGTCTTATTGTTCTTGAGCTGCATTCCGCGTCCGTAAGGGACTTAATCTGGTTCAACGATCGGCTGGTGACTTTGCGGACAACCCGTCGAATCCTCCTGCTCAACGCCGGCGAAATGTTCTTGGGCGGATCGCTTGAAATTCTCGTTCCGTATCCCTCAGGATGTTTTAAGAAATTTGCAACAGCAGTTTTGCTACGCCCAATCTCAACAGCGATGGCACGTTGAGAGAGACCTTTTTTTGCATCTTGACCATTCAGCCACATTCAAAGTATCACAACTTTTAGCCTTTGTCATGTTTTAACTCAATGTAACATTGGAGATGTCAGTGGGTAATGTTGACAACTCTAATGTTTGAACACAAATGACTAAATTTCGTTACGTGTTTACCGATTAACGCTTCATTTCAGTATGGTCTTAATCTTTTGACCAGCTAGTATTTAGGCTAATTTCATAGTGTTCACATTTTCCCTATTAAATGATAAAAATGTTTTTATTTTTATTTTTCCTTTTCTTATTTTCATCTTTCGAAGCTCTACTCAAATACCTACACTCATATATATGACATATACACTGCTGGCCAAAAACTTAAGGCCAATGAACATAAAGAAAAAATATGCATTTTGCGTTGTTAGACTCAACCACTTATTTGAGTAGAGCTTCGAAAGATAACACACGTCTCTCTAACTTTTGTTTCATCACTTATAAATAGACTATTTAATAAAATAAAATCATTAGTGAGACGTGTATTATAGATAACATATAAGTATCCTCTTTGAATATTGATGTAATGGCAAGTTATATAATGAATGTTTCACTTGCACATTCTGGAAAGAACTTTCAACCGCTAGCCGAATCAATACCTTGTTAAATCATTTCATTTTAATACAAATAAGATGATAGATTTGTTTGTTTTGGAATTTCGCACAAAGCTACACGAGGGCTATCTGTGCTAGCCGTCCCTAATTTAGCAGTGTAAGACTAGATGGAAGGCAGCTAGTCATCACCACCCACCGCCAACTCTTGGGCTACTCTTTTACCAACGAATAGTGGGATTGACCGTCACATTATACACCCCCACGGCTGGGAGGGCGAGCATGTTTAGCGCGATGCGGGCGCGAACCCGCGACCGTCGGATTACGAGTCGCACGCCTTACGCGCTTGGCCATGCCAGGGCCGAGATGATAGACTTAGTAGAGAAAGTAATACAATTCCCTAACAAAACACGGTATTGTTATTAATTAAATGTATTAAGCAAATGTATTAACTAAATGTATTAATTAAATGTATTAAGTAAATGTATTAATTAAATGTATTAACTAAATTTAAATACTTTTATCTCCACCTTTTGTAAATTTTAAAATCAAAAAATATATAAATAAATAAATGTTCATTTGGCAAAATGAAGAAAATACTCTCATTTAAACGTTTTTATGTATTAGAAATATTATAAATATTCCAACTGGAATAATTCTAAATACTTGCATCAACTTAAAGTGTCGTTCAAGATCGTCTAATTAGTTTCATCTTATTTTTAACTCAACAATCTACCTAGAACTATGGTAACAATTTGTTCAGTAAATTATTTAAAACTAAAATCTAGTTTAAACTCGCCATTTTAGTTTGAGCTTACATATAGTTCATTGCTTTAACTATGATATAGTTGTATAAATATATAATTCGAGCTAATAACAAATTTACGAGAAATTTTGGAGAATAAAATAATCTACTTTAAAGTGTGGTATTTAAATCAACAACAAAAAGTATAATTCACTTCTTCCTAAAGTAGAAGCCAAAACTATCCACTCACGAGACTAGTGTATAATGTAATAATTTCATTATCCTTAATGAAAACACAAAAAAAATGTATCACAAAATTCAGCCTTTATTACAAGAAATTGGAATGTTGCCAGAGGAAAGATCCCTCCTGATACACGTTTTACTAAAATGTATTACGAGCGTAATATGGACTTGTTATTCACTTTGGTGTTACTAAGCAACTATGTAAAGTATTAGAATTATTTTGATAAACTGAGAAAAGTTCATAATTGGTTATTAGATCACATAATTTTAGTCACAACGTCTGTTGTTTCGTGAGAGAGGATTAATCTCATTATTTATATATAAGAGCCCAGCATGACCAAGGGGGTTAAGGCGTTCGAATCGTAATCTGAAGGTGCGGGTTCGAATCCCCGTCCCACCAAACATGCTCGCCTTTCAGCCGTGGGGGCGTTATAAAGTTACGGTCAATACTACTATTTGTTAGTAAAATAGCCCAAAAGTTGGCGGTGGGTGGTGATGACTAGCTGCCTTTCCTCAAGCCTTACACTGTAAAATTAGGGACGGCTAGCGCAGATAGCTCTCGTATAGCTTTGCGCGAAATTCAAAAACAAACAAGTAATTATCTATAACAACCACCGAGAATTTACACGAAACATTAGCGAACTGCGTTAGTTACCGGTTTATCACATGTTTTAATATTAAGTTAAATGAATTTCATTAATTATCGAACAACATTATTTTGATATGAATATTAACGTTATTACAGGATCATAAACTATGTTACCTAGAGCGTATACCAGGTGTGTAATGAATATAAACTGATTGTGTGTTCAGCTATTATATATGCTTTCAAATTATTGATTTCATCAATTGTTAATTAGGCGATTGAATCAGCATTATAAAACACCAGTGAATTAAATATAGTATTACCGTTATCAGCTTAAGTTGTCAACTTAGTGTAATAGCGAATAATGTCTGTGTTGCTTAATCGATAGTTTAGTTAATGAAATATTTTTATGTTTATGAAAAAGTAATGTACGGTGTTTCTTGTTTGTCTTTATAGTCGTTATCTTACAGTTTATTTTATAATAATAAAACATTATCCACAAAAATACAACTATCACAAATTATTAGATACAGTTTCACTTGAGATGTAATAATACCTTTTAATATGATACAGAGAATAACACTGTTATGTGAGTACACCAAGAATGAGAAAATTCTCTTTTATCAAAAATAGTCAATCACATTGTTCCTTCTACAAAGGCAATGTCCAAATCTAAATAATTACCATGGGTCTTATTATTACTTTCCTATTGTACGTTTTACTAGATATAATAAATTTGGTTAAAATTCATATTATTTAGGATTGTTACACCATTTACGTAATGGGAAGTGTAAATGTGTAAATTAGAATACAGGTTGGTGAAATTTGAAGAGAAGTTCGTTCCAGTTGGAATGCCCTCCGATTAAGCAAAATACTTTATAAAAATAAAATAGAGAGGGCGTTAGTTACTTAGATTTATAAATATCTAATAGTAATTTTTAAATAATTTTATTCAGTATACCGGGATGGAAAGAAAAACTTGAAATAGTTAGGCTTGTCTCAGTGTTCTTGTGTTATACTTGAATCCAGTAATTAGGCTTGTCTGGGTGTTCTTGTGTTATACTTGAATAAATCCAGTAATTAGGCTTGTCTGGGTGTTCTTGTGTTATACTTGAATAAATCCAGGAATTAGGTTTGTCTCAGTGTTCTTGTGTCATACTTGAATAAATTTTATGGAAAAAATAGAGGAAATATTAGATGTAAGAACTATATAGGGTAGAGTTAAAAGTAAGAACTATATAGGGTAGAGTTTATAGTAAGAACTATATAGGGTAGAGTTTATTGTAAGAACTCTATAGGGTAGAGTTTATTGTAAGAACTATATAGTGTAGAGTTTATTGTAAGAACTATATAGGGTAGAGTTTGTAGTAAGAACTCTATAGGGTAGAGTTTATTGTAAGAACTATATAGGGTAGAGTTTGTGGTAAAAACTATATAGGGTAGAGTTTATTGTAAAAACTATATAGGGTAAAGTGTATAGTAAGAACTATATAGGGTAGAGTTTATTGTAAGAACTATATAGGGTAGAATTTATAGTAAGAACTATATAGGGTAGAGTTTATAGTAAGAACTATATAGGGTAGAGTTTATTGTAAGAACTTTATAGGGTAGAGTTTATTGTAAGAACTATATAGGATAGAGTTTATAGTAAGAACTATATAGGGTAGAGTTTATAATAAGAACTATATAGGGTAGACTTGATTGTAAAAACTATATAGGGTAGAGTTTATTGTAAGAACTATATAGGGTAGAATTTATAGTAAGAACTATATAGGGTAGAGTTTATAGTAAGAACTATATAGGGTAGAGTTTATTGTAAGAATTTTATAGGGTAGAGTTTATAGTTTTATTGAGTTCCATCGAACATCTTGTAGTTAGTTCTATTTAGGTCTGTCTAATATTTTATAGTTCTATTTAGATTTATCTAATATATTATTAAAGTTCTATTTAGATCTATTTAATGTCTTATAATTCTATTGAGTTCTATCTAATATCTTATAGCTCTGTTTAGTTCTATACAATTTCATATAATTCTATTCAGTCCTATTTAATATTCTTTTGTAAGGATAGAAGGTTGGGAGTTTAATTAGTAGAAATATTACAGTGTTTTCATTTCCACTTTAAGAAGTTTGAGGTAACTGTCTTTCCATAACTGGCTATAAGCAATAAAAGGCAGTGGAAGCTGAGACGTTGTGGGTGTAAGCACCCAGCTTGATATCCTTATTTGATTTTTAACGACGACTGAATAGATTAACATCAGCGTTTTAATTTGTCTGATATGTGGGATGTCACCAATGCAATTGGGTGCTATTTTCACAGACATTATCTGGGATGTCCCCAACGCAATTTGGTGCTATTCGTATTTACATTAAAGTTTAAATTCGTCCGATATATGGGATGTCACCAACGAACTTGGGCGAAAGTTCCAAAAGACATTATCCAAAGTGTTTTTTATAGCTATATTCATAACTTTCGAATATATATTCGTGCAAAACTACACAAGGTATCTGCGTTAACCCTTTATAATTTTGAACTTATAGACTAGCGAGGGAACTGCATTTACTGCCATTTATTGGGCTAATAAAATAGTAAAATTTAATAACAGCTCTTACAATAAAGATATTGCTCTCAAAAGAAACAGTTTGACTTTACGACATGGAGACGCAAATCTTGGATCCTTGAATTCACAACTCGGCAAGATAACCACTGTACCAAGCTCGGGCCATCGAAATTCAACCTAATAATGAATTAACATTTAATTTTAACATCAACTTTATGCGAAGTAAACAGTTGTGTTAAAAACTGAAGTTGTCTTAATAAATGAATATAATAATGTGTGCAAAAAAATTCATATGATTAACTCAACTTTCATAACATGAAACACTGAAACCTTACTCATTCAACATTCATAACATAAAATACTGAAACCTTACTCACTCAACATTCATAACATGAAACACTGAAACCTTACTCACTCAACATTCATAACATAAAATACTGAAACCTTACTCACTCAACATTCATAACATGAAACACTGAAACCTTACTCACTCAACTTTCATAACATGAAACACTGAAACCTTACTCACTCAACTTTCATAGCATAAAACACTGAAACCTTACGTAAGTTTTAATAACGATTGGATAATTTATAATTTTTCTTCGCGACTTCGTAGAAAACAAATATCTATCTTGTCAAGAAACCTCTGTATTCTCTCTTTACGTTTGACTGGAGTATTAATGTGGTAATTTTATATACCTAAGAAAGAGATATTTGAGCAAATGAACGTTTTTACATTTATCCTTAAAGTGTAGAAAATATTCAGTGTTTGCATTAAGCGAATGCCTTTCAATAAGTTTGTCCAGACATAACTAATGAACTATTCTTTCTAAAGTCGTTTATATTACTCACGAAGATACATTAAACCTAAACTCTGTATTTGGACTGTTCATAATTTTATATTCTTATTTCTGTCTATTATCCAACAACTTTAGTAAGATAACGTTAAATAAATTTTAGGAGTATTGTTTGTTTGTTTGTAATTAAATACAAAGCTACACAGTGAACTATCTGTGTTGTGCCCTACGTGGAAATCGAAACCCGTTATAAACCTTAGTATTTCTGCTGAGTCACGAAGAAGAAATCGTAGGGGTAGCGTTTACTTTTCATTCTCATCAAGAAACACGTGATTTGATAAAATCCAAAATCAGGTTTTATATAATGAATGCCGTACGAACAATAAAGCGGTTCATGAATTTATATGCAATTAAGATGAAACTTGGAAGAATAGAGTTTCAAGTTGGTTTAACTGGTGTTTGTCATCCTGAAACAGTCCCTGAAGGCATAGTATAGACGTACTGTTATGATCAGACTGAATCTGAACAAATTATTGACAGTCGCTTAATTAAAGATACAACTAGTGTGTTGAGACTGAAGCTAAAAAATTAGTTGTATAATATGTTATATTTTTCCACTGAAACTGTACTGTCGAATTCTAAATTGGATATTCTACAATATTTTGAACAGAGTTGTATAAAATTGTCAAGAAATTTCACTAATATACTTGAAAACCAACGATTAACTAAACAACAATTTAAAAATATTTACATGGTACTAGTAAGCAGAACAAGGGTGAGCTTCTATCTTTAAAACAAAAAAAACACTTATCTACAGACGTAAAGGTAAAAACCAAAACTAGTGTTCACTGCAGAAACACGCGAAGAAGAGAACAGGATTTTAAAAACAAAAAATAGAAAGACTCGGTCATGATATTTCTGCATGTGCTTCAGGGAGGAAGGGAAGATTATATGAGGGATAAAGTGAATTACATTTACAAACAACAAGCACTTCGAAATGAGACGGAATCCTATAAAGTCCTCCAGAAAAATAAAATAAAACCGAATACAAGTCCACGAATTCTAAAACTGACCAGAATAACGTATTGTTTTCTCTAGCCACTCTAAGAAAAAAAAAACCTTCAAGGATAGCGAGTTAAAAAAAATGAAAATGACTTATAGTTCATTCTGTTAATAAAAACATTTCACGAAAAGCCACATGTAAGACCGGTGAAAACAATAAAAACATACTATTGTTTGTTTGTTGTTATCCGCAGTCTTCCTATCACGGGTATAGAAACCTAATATTTTGCGTTATAAGATCTTGGTCTTCTCACTAAATCACGTGGAGCAACAGACAATAATTAAACTTTTTTTTTCGCTCGTTCCAAATGTTGACACTTTTGATAATGACTTGATAATTAAATGTTTTCTTAGTCAAACTTATGACGAATTCCACATCAACCGAATAAATCAATAAAAATAAGTAAACAACGGTGGGTCCTACATCAAAACAGAAAAAAAAAATTAGTACACGAAAATCTGTTCTACCTCAATCGAGCAAAGCAATGTAAATAAATAAACAATGGCGGGTTCTACATCAACACTGCAAAACAAGTATACACGAAGACCTGTTCTACCTTAACAAAGAAAAGCAACAAATAAATAAATAGTGGAGCGTTCTACATCAACACAACAAAGCAACAAATAAATAAGTAGTAGAGGGTTCTACATAAACACAACAAAGCAACAAATAAATACATAGTGGAGGGTTCTACATCAACACAACAAAGCAACAAATAAATACATAGTAGAGGGTTCTACATCAACACAGCAAAGCAACAAATAAATAAATAGTAGAGGGTTCCACATAAACACAACAAAGCAACAAATAAATACATAGTAGAGGGTTCTACATCAACACAACAAAGCAAGAAATAAATAGTGGAGGGTTCTACATCAACACAACTAAGCAACAAATAAATGGTAGAGGGTTCTACATCAACACAGCAAACCAACAAATAACTAAATAGTGGAGGGTTCCACATCAACACAACAAAGCAACAAACAAATAAATAGTGAAAAGTTCTACATCAACACAACAAAGCAACACTAAAATAATTAGTACAGGGTTCTACATCAAGACAGCAAAGCAACAAATAAATAGTGGAGGGTTCTACATCAACACAACAAATCAACCATTAAATAAATAGTGGAGCGTTCTACATCAACACAACAGAGCAAGAAATAGACAAATAGTGGAGGGTTCTACATCAACACAACAAAGCAGCAAATAAATAGTGGAGAGTTCTACATCAACACAACAAAGCAACAAATAAATAAATAGTGAAGGGTTCCACATCAACACAACAAAGCAACAAATAAATAAATAGTGAAGGGTTCCACATCAACAAAACAAAGCAACAAATAAATAAATAGTGAAGAGTTCTACATCAACACAACAAAGCAACAAATAAATAAATAGTGAAGGGTTCCACATCAACACAACAAAGCAACAAATAAATAAATAGTGAAGAGTTTTACATCAACACAACAAAGCAACAAATAAATAAATAGTAGAGGGTTCTACATCAACACAACAAAGCAAAAAATAAATAAGTAGTGAAGGGTTCTACAACAACACCACAAAGCAAGAAATGAATAAGTAGTAGAGGGTTCTACATCAACACAACAAAGCAACAAATAAATAGTGGAGGGTTCTACATCAACACAACAAAGCAACAAATAAGTAGTGGAGGGTTCTACATCAACACAACAAAGCAACAAATAAATAAATAGTAGAGAGTTCTACATCAACACAACAAAGCAACAAATAAATAAATAGTAGAGGGCTATACATGAACACAGCAAAGCAACAAATAAATAGTGAAGAGTTCTACATCGACACAGCAAAGCAACAAATGAATAGTGGAGGGTTATATATCAACACAACGAAGCAACAAATAAATAAATAGTGGAGGGTTGTGTATTAACGCATGAAAGAAATAGAAAGTACAGCTTTTATAAGTATTTAAAAGTGTTCTTATATGGCTTAACATTCATTATTCGTAAACGTTTTAAAATACGAATAACAGTCTTTGTAAATCTGTATGGTTCACAAGCAAAGGTAGTTCTTGGTGCATGTTTGTGTACTAGTTCGAGGTTAATTTACCAACTATACATGTTTGAAGTTCAAAACAGAGATATTCTCATATGGACTTGAGCGTTTCGTGTTTTTATGTATTGGTACATAGAACAACCAATTTTTAGCAGCTAAAATTGAAAACATATCCGACCCATTTATTCCGAAGCTATAAAAACTTTGTTCAACATTGATTGTAGAAAACAGTAAAAAAGATCCTGATTATTAATCATTTGATTTCTTCACCACTTATTTCAAGTACATAAATTTTAATGTAGTGTTTTTTGTATTTGTTCAAGTTACACAAATTCACTTGATTTTTTTCGCGTGCTACGCAAATCTCCATTATTTCTGTTCAAAGCAGAAACTGTGTTCTGTCGTTAACACGCCTTACTAGTAATTACTTTTTCCTTCTAGAGGCTTTTCCCTTCGAACATTCATTTACAAAATTCAAGGTTATTTTTTTTATTGCAGAACTATAAAATATTTTACTTACTTCCAAAGCTAATCAAAACGTAAATGTTAATGGAAGGTAATTTCCATTACAGGAAGTGGGTTGTCTTGTTTGTTTTCCTTGCAATTTTGCATAGTGCAAAAAGCATCCTACATGAATACAATACTGCTGCAGCTGCGCAGTCTCATTTAAAAGGATAAATGTTAGGTCTAATAGACATCGACATGAAAAGGAACTTTTCTTTTTTTTTTTGAAAGCATAATTCGTAAAATTTACTCAAATAGTTAATATTTTGGAACTCCTGACCTTACAAGAAGTAAATTACAACACTTGCATATGCTTAAACCACTGTAAAATAAACTACGAAGTTTAAATAATCTATGGATAAATATATAAGGATATACAGGATATTGCTGTAAAAAATCCCTTTTTCGACCAGTTTGTCATCCCAACAAAAACAGAATCAAGGGGATTATAATGAACTGTAAACATTTTGTTTTCCTTTCAAAGACATTGATACTGCAGCATTTACTTTTTTATTTTTAAACTCTGAATTATTTGTTTTATTCCCAGAAGTTTAAATATATGACATATAAATATCTTTCCGAACTATAACTAAAGTCATTTTCGTGTAAAGCCTTGAGACAGATTTTTGTTATAATTGTCCGGTAGCATAGTTTTGCTACCAGTAGCAAGCAAAAAAGCCAAAGAAGCAAATAAATGATTTTACTTATTTGAGACGAATTGTTTTGGACCTTTTTATCAGGTCATTCCACAATTTATGTATTTTTCGGGGCTAGAATAAGTTTAAATGCATATTTCTTGGCTAAATGAAGTTATTCTCAAAGTCATATACGTATATGGGATGACTTGATGGCATTAAGTGTGAGCCAGTTCGTTTCTTTAATAGTTTTTGTTTTATTTATTTTAGGAGCCCCAATTATCATGGAGATGTCAGAGGAGAACATAAGGCGTATAATGTTTTACGAGTTCAGAAAAGGAAAAAGTGCTACCAAAACATTCAAGAGATGTATGGCAATAACATTATAAATGTGAGGAAGTGTCACTGCAGTAAAAAAACAAAGACCTGCTTTGGTGAATGGAAAAGGAGCTGTTTTCCGCACGTTCTCACACCTCTAGGATCACTTCCAGAAAAGGTGAAGAGCTTGGCTGGGAGAAACTTTCCCATCCTCCTTATTCTCCTGATCTTGCTCCTTCAGATTAACATCTTTTCTGAAGCTTGCAACATCATCTGTTTACTACTATAGATGAGTTAAAAGATAGCATTTGTACCTTTTTTGTCTCAAAACAACCTAATTTTTATAAGCGTGGTACTGAAAATATTTTCAGACGTTGGTAAACTGTTATTGAAAGTGATGGAAAATACATAATTGATTAAAGTTGTTATTTGAATTCTTTTTAATCATTTTAAATCTTATTGTTACAAACGACAGTATTTATGGGATGACCTGATACATCTCGAGTGTTACGAATACTTCATTAACGACATGTAACTCGATACCTCAAAGTAAATGAACTAACACTATGCACTGACAATGGTTTGATAATTGTTTACAACCATTATAATTCTGAATGCTATATTTCTACTACTTTTATTGTAATACCCCAATCAGAAATACGAGTTAAAGTGACTAATATGGAATTATGTTCGAATCTCAATAGTAGGAATTGATTCCACCCTTCCTCCAAATAAAATTATTCTTATAAAATATATAAAGTAAAAAAATAAAACATTTGTAAAAATGTTCTCTATGTACTCTCAACATACACAATGTATATATCCCAGTTAAACCTAATAGCATATATGATGTACACGGAAACTTTATTCCACATTCATTAAAGCGTCGTATTTCAGTGATCCAAAATTAGTGAGCGTTTACAATAACAGAATGAGACTTAAGAATAATCTATGGGTAATATTATAAACATCAAGATATTCACGTATTGTAAAACCTTTGATTTTAACCAAGTTGTCCTTTTCTTCTGCTAAAATTTTTGTTCAATTATGTCATTAAGTATCAGTTGTGTCCATACAAAATTACGTTCTATTGTTATCGAATTCATTTTTTTTAATTTTCAAATAAAAGAAACTGATAAATGTTCTTCATGATTATTTATGAAAGTAATATTACATACATGTGGTTATGCATCACGATTAATCTTCATTGAAAATGCCACCTTGGTGTAAATATAAAATCATGCGTTCGAACACTATCTCTGTTAACTAAATAAACATTAAAATGTGAGGTATGTCACATACGCACATATGTTTCAATTACGAGTAAATAAAATCGAATACGATGTGTTTTACAAATCAAACAAAGTTTTTAAGATACGTATATCAACATCAGACACAACAATATAGTGTATTTTACAATTAATGTTGTTTAGATGCACACATACCACGATTTCCCAATGAATCATTGTACAAATTAGGTAATTAATTATTTTCCTGAAGTTTAATTATTGAATATGGCACCAGAACCATGCGCTCTGTTGACTGGGTCAAAGAATTTATATTTTCAACCGATTTTCTATATCTCAAGACAGGTAATGATTATTTCAAATAGTGTTTTAAGATGGAAAATATGCACACGAGCAGACAGAGTTTCAATAAAATAACCTTTCAAATAATAATAAACAGATTTTTAGTCAAATCCAGTTCTTAAAGAAAAAGGTAAAGCTGTTTGAAAGAGGTTATTTAGATTAATGTTATACGAACGAACACCCATTAAGTTTCTTCTTAGTGGATCACGTAGAAGTTTATTTTGGATCTGCTCCTTGAGAGAAAATCAGTTGGACTGTTGGATTAATGCGACAGTGGAACGTAATAAGTATGATTTAAAATCAATTAATTTTATCAATCAAGTTAAAGGTTTATGTCGTTCTGGGTCCAACTTAAAGCTTGACTAAAATATTTATTCTGAACCCGAGTTACAAGTGTGTTTAAAGTGCTGGAATCAGAACCCGAATTACAGGTTCATTTTAAAGTGTTAGAATCAGACTTAAAAATATATTTCTCATTTTTATTTAGGTCTGGATCGAAGAAGGAAACTCAGGTACAATTTGTCCTGATCCGGTTCTGAGCTTGAAACTTATTTAAACGTTCATGAATGAAAACGTTTTCATTAATATAATAAAATACTTGTCACGACCTTTATAAATACCGGATAATTTTTGTTGGTGTTGTATTTTTTAGCTTAATTTAAAATTACACCGGTGTTGAAATGACTTATATTTTTCCGTTAATGACCTCTAACTCCTCAAACATGCATAAGTTTGGTGCTTGAACTAGCTTCATGCTGTTACCATGGTAACCGATTCTAATTTTTTGCTTCTGTCATTTATCACCAAGTTGTGATATAACGTTTAATAGAATTTTAAATAGGGAAAAAGGGGGAAAAACCTGAAAGTGAGAGTAGCCCAAAAGTTGGCGATGGGTGGTGATGACTAGCTGCCTTCCCTTTAGTCTTACACTGCTAAATTAGGGACGGCTAGCACAGACAGCCCTCGAATAGCTTTGCGCAAAATTAAAAAAACAAACAAACATAAGATGGAAGGTATTCTTCGTATGTTGTATAAGTAAGATCAATAGCTTGCAGAAGCCATGGCTAATTTATTCTTTGATAGATTGTTTAGGCAGAGTATTTATGCTGAAACTATGCAGAATGGACGGCAACTGCCTGTTGTGGAGGCACAAGTGTAGGAGAACGTTTCGAAAGTTTTTCGTCTTTAGGTCAGTGTGTGTGTGTGTGTGTGTAGGTGTTGTCGATCTTTTATAGTGGAATAATTGGTTGGATAACACACTCTCCACAATCCACCAGGACAGTATAAAAGACCGACAACACCTACACACACAAACAATGACCTAAAGACAAAAGACTTTCGAAACGTTCTCCTCTATACTTGTGCCTCCACACTAGGCAGTTGCCGTCCTTCCTACAAAGTTTCATTATGGCTAATTGGTTTTCTCTATGGTCTAAGCTTGCTCCAGCTGTGGCTAATTTGTATTTTACGTCTGAGCTTGCACTAGTTATGGTTAATTTCTTTTTCTATGAAGTACAGGAATTCTGCACACCTTAATAATTCTGCACCAAAATAACTCTAATATATTTATGGGTTTTAACATAAACATGGGGGTTTATCATGTTGTCTAATTTCTCCATATCTTATTAAGCCTAAAATAGATTGCAAAATAAAATGAAAAATTATATTCCTACGTCATTACATGGAATATGTGACATACCACTTTGTCATGTGGAACAATTTTGTTGAAACAGAGACATCCAACGTCGTTTTCCACTCTGCCGTATCTTGTAAGTAACCTTATGTTTAGATTAATTTTCGTAAATACCAAACCACTACTAATCGTTTTATACATAAGGAATTTTAATATGCTGTAGTCGTAGAACATGGTAGCTAAAATGTGGCTCCATGTTTAATCATATATATATAGTATTCAACAGAAAGAATGAAACGGC
Source organism: Tachypleus tridentatus (assembly GCF_004210375.1). Taxonomy (NCBI): domain Eukaryota; kingdom Metazoa; phylum Arthropoda; class Merostomata; order Xiphosura; family Limulidae; genus Tachypleus; species Tachypleus tridentatus. The sequence continues at coordinate 9,175,409 of NC_134831.1, forward strand.
TAAAAACGAATCTGAAACCTGGTAACAACAATGAGAAAAGGTGGAAACTGAAACGTAACGTAATTACACCCAATTAACGAGTTACCAAAGGACTGAACTTAGTTTGGGCCATTGCGTATGATTGCTAATAAGGTGTTACGTCTTTCACATGACTAACTGTAATAATGTCTAAGGGTTTAAGAATGTAAAATATTTTGTTTTTCTCACGCTACCTATTCAATTAGATCACGACATATAGTCAGTAATATATTTTAAACTGGAATAAGAAACAGGAAACTGCTTTATTTTCCAGCTGTTTTGTTGTTTCCAAACTAATATAAATCACATCATTCCTGCCTTAAGAGTTCCAAGTTCCACTCACATACTGGTATGACAATATATAAGGTAATAGATACCAACCAATGTCTCATACTTAAACAAGAAATCGTGGTTACTCGCACGAAGATTAATAAGGCTTAGGAACGTACAATAAAATCTCTCTCAGCTGTTGCCTTATTGCAGGACAATGTTTATGGATTCCACTTTTAATACCAAAGGCAATAATATGGTACTGTATAAGCGTCTTCGCTTTTTAATGAGTTAACTTCAAAACTCTAATACCATCTAGAGTTAACAGCGAAAACTCTTATCCCGCAGGAAGACGAGGTGATCTAGTTAAAACTTCTCGTACAGTAGAGTGGAATTTAAAGTTTTTCTTATAATGAAATCCAGGACCGGAACTAATCTTATCTGTCTAAAAATTGAAATGGTTTACTGTTTGTGTGTTTACTATAATCACCTCAGTAATTTTCACTGCTTTAACAGCTTTAATTTATTTAGTGCAATCTATTTTAGAAGCTTGCCTAAATATTTTTAAAAATAAAAGGTAAGGCAGTAAAGAGTAGCTTTCGTAATGTTCTCTGTTACTGAAAACAGTCCCGGTTTCACCTAACATACCTGTTTCCTTTTTATGGTGTTAGACATAAATATATACAATAGGCAACTGCATTGTGCCTACTACGAGAATCCAACCCTGATATTTAGCGTTCCTTCAAGCTCAGGTTGTCTCGTTCGATAAACAAGGTTTACTTCTTAGTTCCATTCACTTTTATAATTCTCAGAAAACTGTTCGAACTTTCTAATATGAATACCTAAATATAACATTACTGGACAAGCATGGGTGACAAACTAATTTTAACTTACTTAGTAATTTTAATCTTTTCGAAACTGAACTGTTTTTGAAACTAAGTTGTTTTTCCTACGATGTTAGATTAGTGATTAAAATTAATGGCTGTGTATTTAACAAGCTTCTAATTAATAAAACGAAATAAACTCTAAACTGACAGAATATCTTGTCAGATATTTGAAAACCGACGTTTTAAAATGGACTGTAGATCATGTACTAAATCATAAATTATGATAAACAATACCAAATTCTATTTCTGTGGTAAATTTATGTTTGACATCAAGTCCATGACATATGGATGTCATCTCAATGAAAGTCATATAGTTGTCGATAAATGCAAATTAAATATTTTCACACAATTCCAACACAAAGAAAATATTTTTGTTATTAATGCTTTAACGTTACAACAAATGCGCATGTAATTAGTTTGATGCCCTAAAATAAATAACGCTTGAAAACTTTTGTGATATAATACTAAACAAGCTGTTACCTGTACTATTTCCGCTTTGACTTAGCGGTTATTACATTTAAACCACGTAACTCCCATTTTACAAGTTTTGCCAATAAGCAGTAAAGCCGCATAAAAGTTTCGCATGGATGATCGATTCACAAAACCATTTCTAGTTTTTTTTCTTTGTTGTGAAACTCAAAACTACACAATGAGCTATCTGTACACAGCTCATAGTTTGTATCGAAAAACCGATTTTTAACATTATAGGCCCTCAGTCTGTTCTGCTATTGGACTGTTATAAATGAGTCTACATGTACAACACATCTGCTAAATATAACAATACTATTTTAATTAGTTAAAACCTGAGGTTTCATTCCCCATGAAGAACGGAGAGCATATAGTCTTCTATGTTAAACAGTACTAAAAACACGACACAAATAATGGCTTGATCAAATGGTATTTATAAATGGCATAACCTTGCAGTTTAGTTTGTATAAAATCAAAATTAGCATCCAAGTTTATTGATAACGTATGTCGTAAAAAAGTTCAACTTGCTGGTGTAGATGGATTTTTAAATATTTTTGAAGAGAATTTAAAAATTATTTCTCAAGAATATCACCCGTACAACAGACCATTATAACTTTTACTGCAAGAATGACATTGCAATTATAAAACTGGCAACGAAAATATCAACTGGTTTTCTTTCAGGCTGAAATAATTTCAATTCACGTCACTACAAACTGAAGCTTTAATCTAATTAGTTACACACTGTGCACTAATCTGTACTAATTCCTTTTAATAAAGTCCAGGTAAAAATATATTTTCTTGCTAAAAATGACTCGAACTTAAAAAGATCTATTGGACAAGATATTCAAAGTTTTCAGACAAACGAAATAGAAGGAAATAAAAGCAATATGAAAGAAAAATAATGAACTAAAACAATGATAAGTTATTATTTTTCACCTGACAAAGCTGATATAGCAGAATAAGTAATTTGTATAATTAAGAAAATAAAAATATTTTGTTTCGCATTCTTTATACGTCAAACATAAGAAGTAGCATAAAAGGCTCGATAAACCTAAATCTGGCATTAAGATTAGTGACCCCTTTCGTAACCTCGGGGATTCAAGGGTTTCCAGACTTTCTCACCATAAGGTCCTCCTGGCGATTCCCCACCTTTTGCTGAATCCTCTCCAAACTTTCACCCATTTAATTTATAGATACTAGCAATCTTAACAATACTTCATACTGTTACGACCCCAGTTTGGAAACTATGACCATTATGAAATGTCACAATTTTAAGGAATGGATAGTACTCAGTTTCTGCCTAGTTAGGAATAGTTTGAAGAAAGTTTATCAAAAGTGTTATTGAAAGAACAACTGTCTAATCTTTTACAAAAGGAATATTTCACTATAGCCAAGCAAATACATCACAATTCTAATTAGGAACTTTGAACAATGAAACGGTCTTTCGAAACGTTTAGTACTATTTTATAGAATTTTAACTTCGTTTAAAAAATATAAATTCCAATAGATTACTTTGTTATAAATGAATTTACTTAGCTTATATTTCATTGTAATAATTTCAGTTACGTTTACATATCTCTGTGCAGAAAATAAAGACAAAAAATTATTAATTTCAAGGGAATCAATTAAAAATGTCGCCAGCTGATTAGGGCGCTCGAGACGCAATCTGAGGGTCGGGGGTTCAAATATCCATTACACCAACCAGCCGTGGAGGCGTTATATATGACGGTCAATCCCACTATTAGTTGGCAAATATCCCAAGAGTTGGCGATGGGTTGTGATGACTAGCCGCCTTTCCTCTAGTTTTACACTGCTAAATTAGGGACGGCTAGCGCAGATACCCCTCTTGCAGTTTTGCGCGAAATTAAAAAAAAACAAACAATTAGGAATATCCCCAAATAGTAATGTAGTTGATAATTTCAAAGAAAATAGCACTAGTTCAGATAATCCTATTTTTTACATGATAGTTATTAATTTATAATTGCTGATATGAGAAAGACAATCAGGCAGTAACACCCTCCGCCAATGTGGTTATTTCCTGATATAATGCGTCTCGAATCTTGTACCACCTCATTCTCATGCAGACACGCTAACCCCAAGGCCAGGCCTGTCCTAAGTAAAAATGTTTGTTTTTGAATTTCGCGCAAAGCTACTCCAAGGCTATGTATCTGCGCTCGCCGTCCCTAATTTAGCAGTGTAATACCAGAGGGAAGGCAGCTAATAATCACCACCCACTGGCAGCTCTTGGGATTGACCGTCATGTTATAACGCCCCCACGGCTGAAAAGGCGAGCAGGTTTGGTACGACAGCGATGCGAACCCGCGACCCTCAGATTACGATTCGCACGCCTTAACCTACCTTTCCATGCCGGGCCGAAAAAAGGTTGGATCTTGCTAGAACAGAATGTTAAACAAGATAATTTATGATGGTTTAGCCTCTCAAATGCATAAAATTAAAGAAACGTTGTTGAAAAAAGACGTATTTTTAACTATTTAATACTTAAAGGGGAAAGGCATATTGGTATTAAAATATTTCGACATACTCTTATTGTCCGTACTTTACATGGAGCATGTCAATTGTTTTTGTATTTTCCATGCAAGTTTTTTCTTTCCTAAACATATTCCATGTTCATTCTCTAATTTATAACATTTTGAAAGTTTGCTTTCAAAGCAAATTTTAAGCCACATTTCTTTAAATTATGTAGTTGATCATGTTCAGTATTAAATTTACGTTTATTGAAACGATTGTTTTGCCATCTATTGACAAAGAATTTAATTATTTAATTGCTTACTTCAGATCCCGCATGGAAGCGTCAAGAATACCACGCAAAAGTAGTACTAATAAATATGACGTAATTTTTAGCGTTAGAGCTTGGTGTGTTGTTGAAACATTTTACATTAATACATAGATTATATAAAATCAACAAAAAACGTTAAAATTATTAGTTGTTTTCTAAATAGTAAAAATGAAATAATTTTAAAGATATTCAAAGTATTTCTTAAAACTGTATGAAATATAACGTAGGACATCATATAAATATCTACCTTTAACAACTATAGTACATGGAATAATTTCGACGAGTTAGTGCTGTCCTCTGCAGGTTATAAATGTAAATACTAATCATTACGAGAGAGAACGATTTATCAGTCAGTATATTTTAGTGTCTTTACTCATTTGTCAGTACATTTGTAGTTCTTGGGTAGCAGGTATTGATTAAAAATTAAAATGAATGCTAGTAACTTATATATATTTATTAAAGTGGGAATTTATTCTTTAAATCTAAAACCGCCCCAAAATGAACATTTTTTCTCAGGGTCATGATCCTGAAAGGTATAGCATCTGTGTATTTGAGTTATCTACCTTTTTTTATGTTAATATTCCTATTTTTAAGCACTTCATTCATACATAACAAAGGATGACCTACCCAATCTCCAAATTCGCCAAAATCAAATAGTTTTTAACCGTTAAAAGTTGTGTGTATTATCAGGTTGTTTATCTACCTTTAGCTCAAACATTTATCGTTTATTAGCGAAACGAAGACAGAAAAAACATTTTCAAGAGATGATTATAATGATTGCTGATTTTACGCAGTTAAACAATGTTCCCAGACTACTAGATATATTTATTTAGATAAATTAGCTTAAAATAATTTTAACAAGGTGAAGAGTGGGTATGTTTTCTTACAGCAAAGCCACATCGGGCTCTCTGCTGAGTCCACCGAGAGGAATCGAACCCCTGATTGTAGCTTTGTAAATCCATAGTGTTACCGCTGTACTAGCGGGGAACAATAAAGAGAAACTGTGCTACAGTTTAAAACTGAATAATGAGTGAAATATGTTACATATATGAATCAAATAATACATACACTTGGACACAAGTAAATCAGTTAAATGTCCTTGATATTCCTTAAAAGAAAATACCAGACGATAAATTACAACAATAGAAACATCTCCAAGTTCAAAAGTTTTACACATGTGTAATGAATTCAAAATTAAGTTAAGCTGTTGAAGTTTAGGTTTGTTTATATTGTTGTTTTCGAGTAATACATTTAGTTAAAACAATAAGTACAAAATAAATGTATAATAGAGAAATACCTTTGATTTTAATAAAAAAATTAAAAGAATTATAAAGGCCTAAAGCCAACTGTAGGCTTGAAGACGTGGCCTATTTGAACAGTATTACTATCTCACATCATGCACTTTTCAGTATAGCAGAAACAGGACGATAAAAATATTTTAAAGTAATTCAATCGCCGAATGCCATAGCAAGAACACGAAAATGAGGTATGGACAGTGGTGTCTTTAATAAGAAACAGTTTCAGTTGAACTACGTTCACTGCTCAAATTTTTAAATAAAATTCCTTTGAATTACCACGCAAACCAGATAGCCAATCAACGCTGGTAGGTTTAATTTAGAAAAAGGTTTCTTAGCCTTAACTCATCCTTAATGTCCTGTAAATTGACAGAAAGCCTTAATGAGTTGGCAGGCTTTAAATAGGTCTTCCTATTAAAAACAAGCTATTTTATTAACCGGTCTACTACTTCTCTTCCCACACTTTTGATTAAAGTATCACTTACGACAAACAGAGTAAACGCGACACAAGGGGTGTCCTATCGGACAGATTCTTGGAGTACCTCACAGGTGTAGTCACACGTACGTCCCTCTCTCCTGGGCTTAATTTTAATAAGAAAACATTAAAACGTTCGTCACAGCAAAAAAATAAATAAATAATTGCTTAATGTACGACTTAATTTTTTTATAATGCATATTAATAATGAGATATTTCTATGTTATTTCCACTACAATCACATCACATATCTCCTGAACTATTTGTCATAGAATGGGTACAGTGAACTGACAAATCTAGGTTAACAAATAAAACTTTTAACCTTATTAGAAGTGTGGAATTTTTTTTACATATATAATAGAAAAGAGAATTAAAGTAGATACAAATCAACTTCTTTGTATCTGTTTACAACAGTTTATTATTATTATTAATAGGGCTTGTTTTTAGTCTATTAATGTTGTCCTCTCTATTGAGGATATTTACCTGCGAAAGACTAAAAGTGTGAATTTTATAAATATAGTTCTTTCTAACGTTTAATAATGAAAACATAGTTCTTTTTAACATTTAACTATAAAAACATAGTTCTTTCTAACATCTAATTATAAAAACATAGTTCTTTCCAGCATATACTTTTAAAAACATTTCTTTCTAGCTTTCAGTAAATGAGTGTTTACTTGAAATGAGAGCTTAAGACGCTAGGTTTTGTAACGTGTATTCACGAAGACGATGACCAGAATATGTTGGCTGAATTGAATATGCTGACCTAGCTTATCAATACATTTAACCTCCGAGTGTTTTCATATACCAATAAGAAAGATTGTTACCGATACCTTCTTTTATATTGCTTTTCTATTGTATAACTTATATTTTTTGTAGAGCCGAAAGACAACCAACCAGTTTCAAACACTTCACGCCATGCGGCAGTTTTGTCAACACTAATCCAACATTCATTATTTTTTTACTCCGCTTACTCCGATCACTCATTAGACAAAAAAAGACATATTTAGCCATAGTTTCTTCTTTCGGTTTAAAGAGGAAAAGGAGTGGGTTAGGTTAGGGAAGAGTCGTTGTTTAAAGAGGAAAAGGAGTGGGTTAGGTTAGGGAAGAGTCGTTGTTTAAAGAGGAAAAGGAGTGGGTTAGGTTAGGGAAGAGTCGTTGTTTAAAGAGGAAAAGGAGTGGGTTAGGTTAGGGAAGAGTCGTTGTTTAAAGAGGAAAAGGAGTGGGTTAGGTTAGGGAAGAGTCGTTGTTTAAAGAGGAAAAGGAGTGGGTTAGGTTAGGGAAGAGTCGTTGTTTAAAGAGGAAAAGGAGTGGGTTAGGTTAGGGAAGAGTCGTTGTTTAAAGAGGAAAAGGAGTGGGTTAGGTTAGGGAAGAGTCGTTGTTTAAAGAGGAAAAGGAGTGGGTTAGGTTAGGGAAGAGTCGTTGCGGAACATTGAATATAACTTCTGCTAGAGCTCATTTTGAGAGAACAAAACAATGGACTCTCTGTTACAAGAAATAATAATAAAAAATGCGTTTATGATAGAGGTTTGAATAGCATATCGTAATGGAGTATAACCACATTAGACAGTGACAGATTGTAATGGATGAAGGAGAAATAGTTGAAAAATCAATAATATTGAAGGGAACAATCGAAATGAAAGTACCATTAATCATGGAAAGTAAAAATTGTGATGTTTTCCATATAACTACATTTCAAGCAATGTTTTAACGAAATATCTTAGGCGTAGACTCTAAATAATACTGAAAACTTGAAGGTCGTTTGGTTTTATAATAAGGAAAAGTAACCAATTATTACTTCTTTACAATAGGCATGCTCATTGGCTGCTTAATCTTGAGTAACAAATTTACATATTAAAAACCCCATAAATCAATTAAACGTTGCTACATTCTAAGATACATTTTCTAACTAATTTCTTCCTTAGTTTGTCTAGTATTTAATGTTATGCTTTATAGCTCATTATAACACACTTCTAAGTTGATATATTATCCTCATTATTAAAATTATGCGTTAAACTTTTCTACTGGTGTGAACAGCAATAGTTGTTATTCAAATTTGTCTAGTTCTGAATCATTTATTCGCCTGAAATAAGGTAGAATTTTTAAAGATTTTCATATCACATTATAGTTTTAATGGTATCCTAAACGATTTTACTTTGGATAGTCTGTTATCAGTTAAAACTTCAAGAACATGGTCACTTCTAAAGTTTATCCAAATCTTTCAAAACACCAAAAAATCTTTCACCAATAAAGAAGGCAAGATGAAAGTCAATATATATTTTTATCGCATTCTTTAGTAAATTTTAATTTTAACAAATGATCCTCACACAACAAACAGAATCCACAAGTCACATACCTCATCTTCATTTCACGTACGTTCAACCGACAAAAAATTTAACGAATAACAAGTTTCCTTCAGAAAATACAAAACCACAAGCACACGTTTATTTTATTTCTCTGAACACTTACAAGTCATGTGGATGTGCAGTGTAAAAATTTTGTATATTTCCAAAAGTGTAAATGTCTGAAATTATCTTTATAACTTTCTCAAATTTCTCTATGAAAACATTTCAGTAAAATATGACATGCACATAATACACGAGCACCTTCCAGCTCAATACTCCATGCAATCTAAACAAAATTTTATAACAATGCTATGGGATGTAAAGTGCTTCAACTTTCATACTAAACTGTTTTGAAACTACATGGTTACGGACGTGAAAAGTGGTAAAAAAAAACTAATATTTGATTCAATTTTCTAAACAGCTAATGTATGACACTTTAATATAGGTACACATCAACTGTTTGAAACAGGAGAACTTGAACCAACAAAAATATAATTCAGCAAATATTAAACCACTTTCTGTTCCCGGTTCGAATGGATTCATTTTTCATCGAAAAAACGTCTAGAATGGAATGAACTAATAACAGCTAAGGTTCTACCAACTGGAGATAAATACAGTAATAGCCATGAACCTAAAAACTGGAACTGAATACATTAATAATAGCTATGATCCTAACAACTGAAACTGAATACAGAAATAACCATGATCCTAAAAACTGAAACTGAATACAGTAATAATAGCTATGATCCTAACAACTGGAGCTAAATACAGTAATAATAGCCAAGATCCTAAAAACTGGAGCTAAATACAAAAAAAATAGATATGATTCTAACAACTGGAACTGAACAGAGTAACAGCCATGATCATAAAAACAGGAGCCGAACACAGAAATAATAGCTATGATCCTAAAAACTGGAGGTGAATAGAGTAATAGACATGATCCTAAAAACTGGAGCTGAATACAGTAGTAATAGCTATGATCCTAACAACTAGAGCTGAATACGGTAATAATAGCTATGATCCTAACAACTGGACCTGAATACAGTAATAGCCATGATCCTAAAAACTGGAGCTAAATACACAAATAATAGCTGTGATTCTAACAACTAGAGCTGAATAGAGTAACAGCCATGATCATAAAAACTGGAGATGAATACAGCAATAATAGCTATGATCCTAACAACTGGAGCTGAATACAGTAATAATAGCTATGATCCTAACAACTGGAACTGAATACAGTAATAGCCATGATCCTGAAAACTGGAACTGAATACAGTAATAATAGCTATGATCCTAACAACTGGAGCTGAATACAGTAATAATAACTATGATCCGAACAACTGGACATGAATACAGTAATAGACATGATCCCAAAAACTGAAACTGAATACAGTAATAATAGCTGTGATTAAAACAACTGGAGCTGAATAGAGTAACAGCCATGAAAATAAAAACTAGAGCTTAATACAGTAATAATAGCTATGATCCTAACAACTGGAGCTAAATAGAGTATTAGCCATGATCCTTAAAACTGGAGCTGAATACAGTAATAATAGCTATGATCCTAACAACTGGAGCTGAATAGAGTATTTGCCATGATCCTAAAAACTGGAGTTGAATAGAGATTACCCATGATCCTAAAAACTGGAGCTAAATAGATTAACAGCAATGATCCTAAAAACTGGAGCTAAATACAGTAATAATAGCTATTATACTAACAACTGGAGCTGGATACAGTAATAGCCATGATCCTAACAACATGAGCTAAATATAGTAACAATAGCCAATATCCTAAAAACTGGAGCTAAATACAGAAATAACAGCTTTGATCCTAACAACTGGAGCTAAATATAGTAACAGCTATGATCCTAGAAACTAAACCTGAATACAGTAACAGCCATGATCCTAAACACTGGAGCTAAATACAGAAATAATAGCAATGATTGAAAACACTGGAGTTGAATACAATAATAATAGCTATAATCCTAACAACTGGACCTGAATACAGTAATAATAGCTATAACCCTAACACAGGAGCTGAATACAGTAATAGCTATGATCATAAAAATTGGAACTGAATACAGCAATAATAGCTATGATCCTAACAACTGGCGCTGAATAGAGTAATAGCATGATCCTAAACACTGGAACTGAATAGAGTAATAATAGCTATGATTCTAACAACTGGAGTTGAATAGAGAATTACCCATGATCCTAAAAACTGGAGCTCAATACAGTAATAATAGCCAAGATCCTAAAAACTGGAGCAAAATAGAGAAATAATACCTATGATCCTAAAAACGGGAGCTAAATACAGTAATATTAGCTATGATCCCAACAACTAGAGCTAAATACAGTAATAGCCATAATCCTAAAAACTGGAACTAAATACAGTAATAATAGCTATCATTAAAACAACTGGAGCTGAATAGAGTAACAGCCATGATCATAAAACCTGGAGCTGAATACAGTAATAATAGCTATAATCCTAACAACTGGACCTGAATACAGTAATAATAGCTATAACCCTAACAACTGGAGCTAAATACAGTAATAATAGCTACGATCCTCAGAAATGGACCTGAATACAGTAATAGCAATGATCCTAAAAACTGGAAATAAATACAGTAATAATTGCCATGATCCTAAAAACTGGAGCTAAATAGAGTAATAATAGCTATGATACTAACAACTGGAGCTGAATAGAGTAACAGTCATGATCACAAAACCTAGAGCTGAATACAATAATAATAGCTATAATCCTAACAACTGGACCTGAATACCGTAATAATAGCTATGATCCTAACAACTGGAGCTGAATAGAGTAATAGCATGATCCTAACAACTGGAGCTAAATACAGTAATAATTGCCATGATCCTAAAAACTGGAGCTAAATAGAGTAATAATAGCCAAGATCCTAACAACTGGGATTAAATACAGTATAAGATAATGAGAACCGGGAATTAATACTGTAATAATAGCCAAGATCCTAAAAACTGGAGCTGAATACGGTAATAATAGCCAAGATTCTAAAAATTGGAGCTAAATACAGAAATAATAGCTATGATCCTAACAACTGGAGCTGAATACAGTAATAGCCATAATCCTAACAAAATGAGCTAAATATAGTAATAATAGCCAATATCCTAAAAATTGGAGCTAAATACAGAAATAACAGCTATGATCCTGACAACTGGAGCTGAATAGAGTAACAGCTATGTTCCTGAAAACTGCAACTGAATACAGTAACAGCCATGATCCTTAAAATTGTAGCTAAATACAGAAATAATAGCTATAATTCTAACAACTGGAGCTGAATACAGTAACATCCATAATCATAAAAACTATAGCTGAATACAGTAATAGTAGGTATGATCCTAACAACTGGAGCTAAATACAGTAATAATTGCCACGATCCTAAAAACTGGATATAAATAGAGTATTAATAGCCAAGATCCTAACAACTGAGAATAAATACAGTAATAACATCTAAGATAATAAGAACCGGGAGTGAATACAGTAATAATAGCCAAGATCCTAAAAACTGGAGCTGAATACAGTAATAATAGCTATGATCCTAACAACTGGAGCTGAATACAGTAATAATAGCTATAATCCTAACAACTGGAACTGAATACAGTAATAGCCATGATCCTGAAAACTGGAACTGAATACAGTAATAATAGCTATGATCCTAACAACTGGAGCTGAATACAGTAATAATAGCTATGATCCTAACAACTTGACATGAATACAGTAATAGACATGATCCCAAAAACTGAAACTGAATACAGTAAGAATATCTATGATTAAAACAACTGGAGCTGAATATAGTAATAACAGCCATGATCCTAAATACTGGAGCTAAATACAGAAATAATAGCTATCACTCTAACAACTGGAGCTGAATAGAGTAGCATCCATAATCATAAAAACAGGAGATGAATACAGTAATAATAGCTATGATCCAAACAACTGGAGCTAGACTAATAGCCATCATCATAAAAACTGGAGGTGAATACAGTAATAATAGCTATGATCCTAACAACTGGAGCTGAATACAGTAATAATAGCTATAATCCTAACAACTGGAACTGAATACAGTAATAGACATGATCCCAAAAACTGAAACTGAATAAAGTAATAATAGCTATGATTAAAACAACTGGAGTTGAACAGAGTAACAGCCATGATCATAAAAACTAGAGCTGAATACAGTAATAATAGTTATGACCCTAACAACTGGAGCTGAATACAGTAATAGTAGATATGATCCTAACAACTGGAGCTGAATACAGTAATAGTAGGTATGATCCTAACAACTGGAGCTAAAACAATAGTAATTGCAATCATCCTAGAAACTGAAGCTGAATACAGTAATAATAGTCAAAATCCTAACAACTGGGAATAAATACAGGAATAACATCTAAGATACTGAGAACCGGGAGTGAATACAGTAATAACATCTAAGATACTGAGAACCGGGAGTGAATACAGTAATAATAGACAAGATCCTGGAAACTAGAGCTGAATACAGTAATAATAGCCAAGATCCTAAAAACTGGAGATATATACAGAAATAATAGCTATGATCCTAATAACTGGACCTGAATACAGTAATAGCCATGATCCTAAAAACTAGAACTGAATACAGTAATAATAGCTATGATCCTAACAACTGGAGCTGAATAGTGTTATAGGATGACCCTAAAAACTAAAGCTGAATACAATAATAATAGTTATCATCCTAACAACTGGACATGAATACAGTAATAAACATGATCCCAAAAAACTGAAACTGAATACAGTAATAATAGCCAAGATACTAAAAACTAGAGCTAAATACAGTAATAATAGTCAAGATCCTAAAAACTGGAGCTATATACAGAAATAATAGCTGTGATCCTAACACCTGGAGCTGAATAGAGTAACAGCCATGAACCTGAAAACTGGAGCTGAATAAAATAACAGCCATGATCCTAAAAACTGGAGCTAAATACACAAATAATAGCTGTGATTCTAACAACTAGAGCTGAATAGAGTAACAGCCATGATCATAAAAACTGGAGATGAATACAGCAATAATAGCTATGATCCTAACAACTGGAGCTGAATACAGTAATAATAGCTATGATAATAACAACTGGAACTGAATACAGTAATAGCCATGATCCTGAAAACTGGAACTGAATACAGTAATAATAGCTATGATCCTAACAACTGGAGCTGAATACAGTAATAATAACTATGATCCGAACAACTGGACATGAATACAGTAATAGACATGATCCCAAAACTGAAACTGAATACAGTAATAATAGCTATGATTAAAACAACTGGAGCTGAATAGAGTAACAGCCATGAAAATAAAAACTAGAGCTTAATACAGTAATAATAGCTATGATCCTAACAACTGGAGCTAAATAGAGTATTAGCCATGATCCTTAAAACTGGAGCTGAATACAGTAATAATAGCTATGATCCTAACAACTGGAGCTGAATAGAGTATTTGCCATGATCCTAAAAACTGGAGTTGAATAGAGATTACCCATGATCCTAAAAACTGGAGCTAAATAGATTAACAGCAATGATCCTAAAAACTGGAGCTAAATACAGTAATAATAGCTATTATACTAACAACTGGAGCTGGATACAGTAATAGCCATGATCCTAACAACATGAGCTAAATATAGTAACAATAGCCAATATCCTAAAAACTGGAGCTAAATACAGAAATAACAGCTTTGATCCTAACAACTGGAGCTGAATAGAGTAACAGCTATGATCCTAGAAACTAAACCTGAATACAGTAACAGCCATGATCCTAAACACTGGAGCTAAATACAGAAATAATAGCAATGATTGAAAACACTGGAGCTGAATACAATAATAATAGCTATAATCCTAACAACTGGACCTGAATACAGTAATAATAGCTATAACCCTAACAACAGGAGCTGAATACAGTAATAGCTATGATCATAAAAATTGGAACTGAATACAGCAATAATAGCTATGATCCTAACAACTGGCGCTGAATAGAGTAATAGCATGATCCTAAACACTGGAACTGAATAGAGTAATAATAGCTATGATTCTAACAACTGGAGTTGAATAGAGAATTACCCATGATCCTAAAAACTGGAGCTCAATACAGTAATAATAGCCAAGATCCTAAAAACTGGAGCAAAATAGAGAAATAATACCTATGATCCTAAAAACGGGAGATAAATACAGTAATATTAGCTATGATCCCAACAACTAGAGCTAAATACAGTAATAGCCATAATCCTAAAAACTGGAACTAATCACAGTAATAATAGCTATCATTAAAACAACTGGAGCTGAATAGAGTAACAGTCATGATCACAAAACCTAGAGCTGAATACAGTAATAATAGCTATAATCCTAACAACTGGACCTGAATACCGTAATAATAGCTATGATCCTAACAACTGGAGCTGAATAGAGTAATAGCATGATCCTAAAACTGGAGCTAAATACAGTAATAATTGCCATGATCCTAAAAACTGGAGCTAAATAGAGTAATAATAGCCAAGATCCTAACAACTGGGATTAAATACAGTATAAGATAATGAGAACCGGGAATTAATACTGTAATAATAGCCAAGATCCTAAAAACTGGAGCTGAATACGGTAATAATAGCCAAGATTCTAAAAATTGGAGCTAAATACAGAAATAATAGCTATGATCCTAACAACTGGAGCTGAATACAGTAATAGCCATGATCCTAACAAAATGAGCTAAATATAGTAATAATAGCCAATATCCTAAAAATTGGAGCTAAATACAGAAATAACAGCTATGATCCTGACAACTGGAGCTGAATAGAGTAACAGCTATGTTCCTGAAAACTGCAACTGAATACAGTAACAGCCATGATCCTTAAAATTGTAGCTAAATACAGAAATAATAGCTATAATTCTAACAACTGGAGCTGAATACAGTAACATCCATAATCATAAAAACTATAGCTGAATACAGTAATAGTAGGTATGATCCTAACAACTGGAGCTAAATACAGTAATAATTGCCACGATCCTAAAAACTGGATATAAATAGAGTATTAATAGCCAAGATCCTAACAACTGAGACTAAATACAGTAATAACATCTAAGATAATAAGAACCGGGAGTGAATACAGTAATAATAGCCAAGATCCTAAAAACTGGAGCTGAATACAGTAATAATAGCTATGATCCTAACAACTGGAGCTGAATAGAGTAATAATAGCTATAATCCTAACAACTGGAACTGAATACAGTAATAGCCATGATCCTGAAAACTGGAACTGAATACAGTAATAATAGCTATGATCCTAACAACTGGAGCTGAATACAGTAATAATAGCTATGATCCTAACAACTTGACATGAATACAGTAATAGACATGATCCCAAAAACTGAAACTGAATACAGTAAGAATATCTATGATTAAAACAACTGGAGCTGAATATAGTAATAACAGCCATGATCCTAAATACTGGAGCTAAATACAGAAATAATAGCTATCACTCTAACAACTGGAGCTGAATAGAGTAGCATCCATAATCATAAAAACAGGAGATGAATACAGTAATAATAGCTATGATCCAAACAACTGGAGCTAGACTAATAGCCATCATCATAAAAACTGGAGGTGAATACAGTAATAATAGCTATGATCCTAACAACTGGAGCTGAATACAGTAATAATAGCTATAATCCTAACAACTGGAACTGAATACAGTAATAGACATGATCCCAAAAACTGAAACTGAATAAAGTAATAATAGCTATGATTAAAACAACTGGAGTTGAACAGAGTAACAGCCATGATCATAAAAACTAGAGCTGAATACAGTAATAATAGTTATGACCCTAACAACTGGAGCTGAATACAGTAATAGTAGATATGATCCTAACAACTGGAGCTGAATACAGTAATAGTAGGTATGATCCTAACAACTGGAGCTAAAAACAATAGTAATTGCAATCATCCTAGAAACTGAAGCTGAATACAGTAATAATAGTCAAAATCCTAACAACTGGGAATAAATACAGGAATAACATCTAAGATACTGAGAACCGGGAGTGAATACAGTAATAACATCTAAGATACTGAGAACCGGGAGTGAATACAGTAATAATAGACAAGATCCTAGAAACTAGAGCTGAATACAGTAATAATAGCCAAGATCCTAAAAACTGGAGATATATACAGAAATAATAGCTATGATCCTAATAACTGGACCTGAATACAGTAATAGCCATGATCCTAAAAACTAGAACTGAATACAGTAATAATAGCTATGATCCTAACAACTGGAGCTGAATAGTGTTATAGGATGACCCTAAAAACTAAAGCTGAATACAATAATAATAGTTATCATCCTAACAACTGGACATGAATACAGTAATAAACATGATCCCAAAAACTGAAACTGAATACAGTAATAATAGCCAAGATACTAAAAACTAGAGCTAAATACAGTAATAATAGTCAAGATCCTAAAAACTGGAGCTATATACAGAAATAATAGCTGTGATCCTAACACCTGGAGCTGAATAGAGTAACAGCCATGAACCTGAAAACTGGAGCTGAATAAAATAACAGCCATGATCCTAAAAACTGGAGCTAAATACACAAATAATAGCTGTGATTCTAACAACTAGAGCTGAATAGAGTAACAGCCATGATCATAAAAACTGGAGATGAATACAGCAATAATAGCTATGATCCTAACAACTGGAGCTGAATACAGTAATAATAGCTATGATAATAACAACTGGAACTGAATACAGTAATAGCCATGATCCTGAAAACTGGAACTGAATACAGTAATAATAGCTATGATCCTAACAACTGGAGCTGAATACAGTAATAATAACTATGATCCGAACAACTGGACATGAATACAGTAATAGACATGATCCCAAAAACTGAAACTGAATACAGTAATAATAGCTATGATTAAAACAACTGGAGCTGAATAGAGTAACAGCCATGAAAATAAAAACTAGAGCTTAATACAGTAATAATAGCTATGATCCTAACAACTGGAGCTAAATAGAGTATTAGCCATGATCCTTAAAACTGGAGCTGAATACAGTAATAATAGCTATGATCCTAACAACTGGAGCTGAATAGAGTATTTGCCATGATCCTAAAAACTGGAGTTGAATAGAGATTACCCATGATCCTAAAAACTGGAGCTAAATAGATTAACAGCAATGATCCTAAAAACTGGAGCTAAATACAGTAATAATAGCTATTATACTAACAACTGGAGCTAGATACAGTAATAGCCATGATCCTAACAACATGAGCTAAATATAGTAACAATAGCCAATATCCTAAAAACTGGAGCTAAATACAGAAATAACAGCTTTGATCCTAACAACTGGAGCTGAATAGAGTAACAGCTATGATCCTAGAAACTAAACCTGAATACAGTAACAGCCATGATCCTAAACACTGGAGCTAAATACAGAAATAATAGCAATGATTGAAAACACTGGAGCTGAATACAATAATAATAGCTATAATCCTAACAACTGGACCTGAATACAGTAATAATAGCTATAACCCTAACAACTGGAGCTGAATACAGTAATAGCTATGATCATAAAACTGGAACTGAATACAGTAATAATAGCTATGATCCTAACAACTGGCGCTGAATAGAGTAATAGCATGATCCTAAACACTGGAACTGAATAGAGTAATAATAGCTATGATTCTAACAACTGGAGTTGAATAGAGAATTACCCATGATCCTAAAAACTGGAGCTCAATACAGTAATAATAGCCAAGATCCTAAAAACTGGAGCAAAATAGAGAAATAATACCTATGATCCTAAAAACGGGAGATAAATACAGTAATATTAGCTATGATCCCAACAACTAGAGCTAAATACAGTAATAGCCATAATCCTAAAACTGGAACTAATCACAGTAATAATAGCTATCATTAAAACAACTGGAGCTGAATAGAGTAACAGTCATGATCACAAAACCTAGAGCTGAATACAGTAATAATAGCTATAATCCTAACAACTGGACCTGAATACCGTAATAATAGCTATGATCCTAACAACTGGAGCTGAATAGAGTAATAGCATGATCCTAACAACTGGAGCTAAATACAGTAATAATTGCCATGATCCTAAAAACTGGGGCTAAATAGAGTAATAATTTCCAAGATCCTAACAACTGGGATTAAATACAGTATAAGATAATGAGAACCGGGAATTAATACTGTAATAATAGCCAAGATCCTAAAAACTGGAGCTGAATACGGTAATAATAGCCAAGATTCTAAAAATTGGAGCTAAATACAGAAATAATAGCTATGTTCCTGAAAACTGCAACTGAATACAGTAACAGCCATGATCCTTAAAATTGTAGCTAAATACAGAAATAATAGCTATAATTCTAACAACTGGAGCTGAATAGAGTAACATCCATAATCATAAAAACTATAGCTGAATACAGTAATAGTAGGTATGATCCTAACAACTGGAGCTAAATACAGTAATAATTGCCATGATCCTAAAAACTGGATCTAAATAGAGTATTAATAGCCAAGATCCTAACAACTGAGACTAAATACAGTAATAACATCTAAGATAATAAGAACCAGGAGTGAATACAGTAATAATAGCCATGATCCTAAAAACTGGAGCTGAATACAGTAATAATAGCTATCATCCTAACAACTGGAGCTGAATACAGTAATAATAGCTATAATCCTAACAACTGGAACTGAATACAGTAATAGCCATGATCCTGAAAACTGGAACTGAATACAGTAATAATAGCTATGATCCTAACAACTGGAGCTGAATACAGTAATAATAGCTATGATCCTAACAACTTCACATGAATACAGTAATAGACATGATCCCCAAAACTGAAACTGAATACAGTAAGAATATCTATGATTAAAACAACTGGAGCTGAATATAGTAATAACAGCCATGATCCTAAATACTGGAGCTAAATACAGAAATAATAGCTATCACTCTAACAACTGGAGCTGAATAGAGTAGCATCCATGATCATAAAAACAGGAGATGAATACAGTAATAATAGCTATGATCCAAACAACTGGAGCTAGACTAATAGCCATCATCATAAAAACTGGAGCTGAATACAGTAATAATGGCTATGATCCTAACAACTGGAGCTGAATACAGTAATAATAGCTATAATCCTAACAACTGGAACTGAATACAGTAATAGACATGATCCCAAAAACTGAAACTGAATAAAGTAATAATAGCTATGATTAAAACAACTGGAGTTGAATAGAGTAACAGCCATCATCATAAAAACTAGATCTGAATACAGTAATAATAGTTATGACCCCAACAACTGGAGCTGAATAAAGTAACAGCAATGATCATAAAAACTGGAGCTGAATAAAGTAACAGCAATGATCATAAAAACTGGAGCTGAATACAGTAATAGTAGGTATGATCCTAACAACTGGAGCTAAAAACATAAGTAATTGCCATCATCCTAGAAACTGAAGCTGAATACAGTAACAATAGTCAAGATCCTAACAACTGGGAATAAATACAGTAATAACATCTAAGATACTGATAACCGGGAGTGAATACAGTAATAATAGACAAGATCCTAGAAACTGGAGCTGAATACAGTAATAATAGCCAAGATCATAAAAACTGGAGATATATACAGAAATAATAGCTATGATCCTAATAACTGGACCTGAATACAGTAATAGGAAATGATCCTAAAAACTAGAACTGAATACAATAATAATAGCTATGATCCTAACAACTGGAGCTGAATAGAGTTATAGCATGACCCCAAAAACTAAAGCTTAATACAATAATAATAGTTATCATCCTAACAACTGGAGCTGAATAGAGTAATAGCATGATCATAAAAAATGGAGCTAAATACAGTAATAATAGCTATGATCCTAAAAACTTGAGCGAAATACATAAATAATAGCTATGATCCTAACAACTGGAACTGAATAGAGTAACAGCCATGACTCTAAAAACTGGGAGCTGAATACAGTAATAATAGCTATGATCCTAACATCTGGACATGAATACAGTAATAGCCATGATAATAAAAATTGGAACTGAATACAGTAATAGTAGGTATGATCATAACAACTGGAGCGTAATACAGTAATAATACCTATGATCCTAACAACTGGGAATGAATACAGTAATAACATCTAAGATACTGAGAACCGGGAGTGAATACAGTAATAATAGCCATGACTCTAAAAACTGGACCTGAATACAGTAATAATAGTTATGATCCTAACAACTGGACCTGAATACAGTAATAGCCATGATCATAAAAATTGGAACTGAATACAGTAATAGTAGGTATGATCATAACAACTGGAGCTAAAAAGAGAAGTAATTGCCATGATCCTAAAAAGTGGAGCTGAATAAAGTAATAATAGCCAAGATCCTAACAACTGGGAATAAATACAGTAATAACATCTAAGATACTGAGAACCGGGAGTGAATACAGTAATAATAGCCAAGATCCTAAAAACTAGAGCTAAATACAGTAATAATAGTCAAGATCCTAAAAACTGGAGCTATATACAGAAATAATAGCTATGATCCTAACAACTGGAGCTGAATAGAGTAACAGCCATGAACCTAAAAACTGGAGCTGAATACAGTAACAGCCATGATCCTAAAAACTGGAGCTAAATACACAAATAATAGCTGTGATTCTAACAACTAGAGCTGAATAGAGTAACAGCCATGATCATAAAAACTGGAGATGAATACAGTAATAATAGCTATGATCCTAAAACTGGAGCTAAATACAGTAATAATAGCTATGATCCTAACAACTGGACCTGAATACAGTAATAGCCATGATACTAAAAACTGGAACTGAATACAGTAATAATAGCTATTATCCTAACAACTGTAGCGGAATACAGTAATAATAGCTATGATCCTAACAACTGAACCTGAATACAGTAATAGCCATAATCCTAAAAACTGGAACTGAATACAGTAATAATAGCTATGATCCTAAAACTGGAGCTCAATACAATAATAATAGTTATGATCCTAACAACTGGAGCTAAATATAGTATTAGCCATTATCCTAGACACTGGAGCTGAATACAGTAATATTAGCCATGATCCTAAAAACTGGAGCTGAATACAGTAATACTAGCTATTATCTTAACAACTGGAGCTGAATAGAGTAATAGCATGATCATAAAAACTGGAGCTGAATACAGTAATAATAGACAAAATCCTAAAATCTGGAGCTAAATACAGAAAAATAGCTATCATCCTTACAACTGTAGCTGAATAGAGTAACAGCCATGATTCTAGAAACTGGAGCTAAATACAGTAATAATAGCTATGATCCTAACACCTGGAGCTAAATACAGAAATAATAGCTATAATTCTAACAACTGGAGCTGAATAGAGTAACATCCATAATCATAAAAACTATAGCTGAATACAGTAATAGTAGGCATGATCCTAACAACTGGAGCTAAATACAGTAATAATTGCCATGATCCTAAAAACTGGATCTAAATAGAGTATTAATAGCCAAGATCCTAACAACTGAGACTAAATACAGTAATAACATCTAAGATAATAAGAACCAGGAGTGAATACAGTAATAATAGCCATGATCCTAAAAACTGGAGCTGAATACAGTAATAATAGCTATGATCCTAACAACTGGAGCTGAATACAGTAATAATAGCTATAATCCTAACAACTGGAACTGAATACAGTAATAGCCATGATCCTGAAAACTGGAACTGAATACAGTAATAATAGCTATGATCCTAACAACTGGAGCTGAATACAGTAATAATAGCTATGATCCTAACAACTTCACATGAATACAGTAATAGACATGATCCCCAAAACTGAAACTGAATACAGTAAGAATATCTATGATTAAAACAACTGGAGCTGAATATAGTAATAACAGCCATGATCCTAAATACTGGAGCTAAATACAGAAATAATAGCTATCACTCTAACAACTGGAGCTGAATAGAGTAGCATCCATGATCATAAAAACAGGAGATGAATACAGTAATAATAGCTATGATCCAAACAACTGGAGCTAGACTAATAGCCATCATCATAAAAACTGGAGCTGAATACAGTAATAATGGCTATGATCCTAACAACTGGAGCTGAATACAGTAATAATAGCTATAATCCTAACAACTGGAACTGAATACAGTAATAGACATGATCCCAAAACTGAAACTGAATAAAGTAATAATAGCTATGATTAAAACAACTGGAGTTGAATAGAGTAACAGCCATCATCATAAAAACTAGATCTGAATACAGTAATAATAGTTATGACCCCAACAACTGGAGCTGAATAAAGTAACAGCAATGATCATAAAAACTGGAGCTGAATAAAGTAACAGCAATGATCATAAAAACTGGAGCTGAATACAGTAATAGTAGGTATGATCCTAACAACTGGAGCTAAAAACATAAGTAATTGCCATCATCCTAGAAACTGAAGCTGAATACAGTAACAATAGTCAAGATCCTAACAACTGGGAATAAATACAGTAATAACATCTAAGATACTGATAACCGGGAGTGAATACAGTAATAATAGACAAGATCCTAGAAACTGGAGCTGAATACAGTAATAATAGCCAAGATCATAAAACTGGAGATATATACAGAAATAATAGCTATGATCCTAATAACTGGACCTGAATACAGTAATAGGAAATGATCCTAAAAACTAGAACTGAATACAATAATAATAGCTATGATCCTAACAACTGGAGCTGAATAGAGTTATAGCATGACCCCAAAAACTAAAGCTTAATACAATAATAATAGTTATCATCCTAACAACTGGAGCTGAATAGAGTAATAGCATGATCATAAAAAATGGAGCTAAATACAGTAATAATAGCTATGATCCTAAAAACTTGAGCGAAATACATAAATAATAGCTATGATCCTAACAACTGGAACTGAATAGAGTAACAGCCATGACTCTAAAAACTGGAGCTGAATACAGTAATAATAGCTATGATCCTAACAACTGGACATGAATACAGTAATAGCCATGATAATAAAAAAAATTGGAACTGAATACAGTAATAGTAGGTATGATCATAACAACTGGAGCTAATACAGTAATAATACCTATGATCCTAACAACTGGGAATGAATACAGTAATAACATCTAAGATACTGAGAACCGGGAGTGAATACAGTAATAATAGCCATGACTCTAAAAACTGGACCTGAATACAGTAATAATAGTTATGATCCTAACAACTGGACCTGAATACAGTAATAGCCATGATCATAAAAATTGGAACTGAATACAGTAATAGTAGGTATGATCATAACAACTGGAGCTAAAAAGAGAAGTAATTGCCATGATCCTAAAAAGTGGAGCTGAATACAGTAATAATAGCCAAGATCCTAACAACTGGGAATAAATACAGTAATAACATCTAAGATACTGAGAACCGGGAGTGAATACAGTAATAATAGCCAAGATCCTAAAAACTAGAGCTAAATACAGTAATAATAGTCAAGATCCTAAAAACTGGAGCTATATACAGAAATAATAGCTATGATCCTAACACCTGGAGCTGAATAGAGTAACAGCCATGAACCTAAAAACTGGAGCTGAATACAGTAACAGCCATGATCCTAAAAACTGGAGCTAAATACACAAATAATAGCTGTGATGCTAACAACTAGAGCTGAATAGAGTAACAGCCATGATCATAAAAACTGGAGATGAATACAGTAATAATAGCTATGATCCTAAAAACTGGAGCTAAATACAGTAATAATAGCTATGATCCTAACAACTGGACCTGAATACAGTAATAGCCATGATACTAAAAACTGGAACTGAATACAGTAATAATAGCTATTCCCCTAACAACTGTAGCGTAATACAGTAATAACAGCTATGATCCTAACAACTGATCCTGAATACAGTAATAGCCATAATCCTAAAAACTGGACCTGAATACAGTAATAATAGCTATGATCGTAAAACTGGAGCTCAATACAATAATAATAGTTATGATCCTAACAACGGGAGCTAAATATAGTATTAGCCATTGTCCTAGACACTGGAGCTGAATACAGTAATATTAGCCATGATCCTAAAAACTGGAGCTGAATACAGTAATACTAGCTATTATCTTAACAACTGGAGCTGAATAGAGTAATAGCATGATCATAAAAACTGGAGCTGAATACAGTAATAATAGACAAAATCCTAAAATCTGGAGCTAAATACAGAAAAATAGCTATCATCCTTACAACTGTAGCTGAATAGAGTAACAGCCATGATTCTAGAAACTGGAGCTAAATACAGTAATAATAGCTATGATCCTAACACCTGGAGCTAAATACAGTAATAATAGCTATGATTCTAACAACTGGAGCTGAATAGAATAACAGCTATGATCCTAAAAACTGGACATGAATACGGTACCAGCGATGATTTTAAAAACTGGAGCTAAATACAGAAATAATAGCTATGATCCTAACAACTGGAACTGAATAAAGTAATAGCCATGATCCTAACAACATAAGCTAAATATAGTAATAACAGCCAAAATTCTAAAAACTGGAGCTAAATACAGTAATAATAGCTATGATCCTAACAACTGGAGGTGAATAGAGTAACAGCCATGATCATAAAAACTAGAGCTGAATACAGTAATAATAGCTATGATCTTAACAACTGGAGCTGAATAGAGTAATAGCATGACCCTAAAAACTAAAGCTGATTACAATAATAATAGTTATGATAATATAACAACTGGAGCTGAATAGAGTAATATTAGCCATGATCCTAAAAACTGGATCTGAATACAGTAATATTAGCCATGATACTATAAACTGGAGCTGAATACAGTAATACTAGCTATTATCCTAACAACTGGAGCTGAATAGAGTAATAGCATGATCATTAAAACTGGAGCTAAATACAGTAATAATAGCTATGATCCTAACAACTGGAGCTGAACAGAGTAATAGCATGATCCTAAAAACTAAAGCTGAATAGAGTAATAACAGCCAAGATCCTAAAAACTGGAGCTAAATACAGTAATAATAGCCAAGATCCTAAAAACTGGAGCTAAATACAGTAATATTAGCTGTGATCCCAACAACTGGAGCTAAATACAGAAACAGCCATGATCCTAAAAACTGGAGCTGAATACAGTAATAGCCATGATCATAAAAATTGGAACTGAATACAGTAATAGAAGGTATGATCCTAACAACTGGAGCTAAATAGAGTAACAGCCAAAATCCTAAAAACTGGAGCTAAATACAGTAATAATAGCTATGATCCTAACAACTGGAGGTGAATAGAGTAACAGCCATGATCATAAAAACTAGAGCTGAATACAGTAATAATAGCTATGATCCTAACAACTGGAGCTGAAGAGAGTAATAGCATGATCCTAAAAATTGGAGCTGAATACAATAATAATAACTATGATCATAACAACTGGAGCTGAATAAAGTATTAGCCATGATCCTAAAAACTGGAGCTGAATACAGTAATAATAGCCAAGATCCTAAAAACTGCAGCTATATACAGTAATATTAGCTATGATACCAACAACTGGAGCTAAATACAGTAATAGCCATGATCCTAAAAACTGGAGATAAATACAGTAATAATAGCCAAGATCCTAAAATCTGGAACGAAATACATAAATAATAGCCATGATCCTAAAAACTGGAGCTGAATACAGTAATAATAGCTATGATCCTAACAACTGGAGCTGAATAAAGTATTAGCCATGATCCTAAAAACTGGAGCTGAATACAGTAATAATAGCCAAGATCCTAAAAACTGCAGCTATATACAGTAATATTAGCTATGATACCAACAACTGGAGCTAAATACAGTAATAGCCATGATCCTAAAAACTGGAGATAAATACAGTAATAATAGCCAAGATCCTCAAATCTGGAACGAAATACATAAATAATAGCCATGATCCTAAAAACTGGAGCTGAATACAGTAATAATAGCTATGATCCTAACAACTGGACCTGAATACAGTAATAGACATGATCCCTAAAACTGAAAGTGAATACAGTAATAATAGCTATGATTAAAACAACTGGAGCTGAGTAGAGTAACAGCCATGATTCTAAAAACTAGAGCTAAATACAGTAATAATAGCTATGATACTAACAACTGGAGCTAAATACAGTAATAGCCATGATCCTAAAAACTGGAGGTAAATACAGTAATAATAGCCAAGATTCTAAAATCTGGAGCGAAATACTTAAATAATAGCTATGATCCTAATTGGAACTGAAAGGAGTAACAGCCATGACTCTAAAAACTGGACCTGAATACAGTAATAATAGTTATGATCCTAACAACTGGACCTGAATACAGTAATAGCCATGATCATAAAAATTGGAACTGAATACAGTAATAGTAGGTATGATCATAACAACTGGAGCTAAAAACAGTAGTAATTGCCATGATCCTAGAAACTGAAGCTAAATACAGTAATAATAGTCAAGATCCTAACAACTGGGAATAAATACAGTAATAACATCTAAGATACTGAGAACCGGGAGTGAATACAGTAATAATAGCCAAGATCCTTAAAACTAGAGCTAAAAACAGTAATAATAGTCAAGATCCTAAAAACTGGAGCTATATACAGAAATAATAGCTATGATCCTAACAACTGGAGCTGAATAGAGTAACAGCCATGAACCTAAAAACTGAAGCTGAATACAGTAACAGCCATGATCCTAAAAACTGGAGCTAAATACACAAATAATAGCTGTGATTCTAACAACTAGAGCTGAATTGAGTAACAGCCATGATCATAAAAACTAGAGCTGAATACACTAATAATAGTTATGATCCTAACAACTGGAGCTGAATAAAGTAACAGCAATGATCATAAAAACTGGAGCTGAATACAGTAATAGTAGGTATGATCCTAACAACTAGAGCTAAAAACAGTAGTAATTGCCATGATCCTAGAAACTGAAACTGAATGCAGTAATAATAGTCAAGATCCTAACAACTGGGAATAAATACAGTAATAACATCTAAGATACTAAGAACCGGGAGTGAATACAGTAATAATAGACAAGATCCTAGAAACTGGAGCTAAATACAGTAATAATGGCCAAGATCCTAAAAACTGGAGCTATATAAAGAAATAATAGCTATGATCCTAACAACTGGGCCTGAATACAGTAATAGCCATGATCCTAAAAACTAGAACTGAATACAGTAATAATAGCTATGATCCTAACAACTGGAGCTGAATAGAGTAATAGCATGACCCTAAAAACTAAAGCTGATTACAATAATAATAGTTATGATAATATAACAACTGGAGCTGAATAGAGTATTAGCCATGATCCTAAAAACTGGATCTTAATACAGTAATATTAGCCATGATACTATAAACTGGAGCTGAATACAGTAATACTAGCTATTATCCTAACAACTGGAGCTGAATAGAGTAATAGCATGATCCTAAAAACTAAAGCTGAATAGAGTAATAATAGCCAAGATCCTAAAAACTGGAGCTAAATACAATAATAATAGCCAAGATCCTATAAACTGGAGCTAAATACAGTAATATTAGCTGTGATGCCAACAACTGGAGCTAAATACAGAAACAGCCATGATCCTAAAAACTGGAGCTGAATACAGTAATAGCCATGATCATAAAAATTGGAACTGAATACAGTAATAGTAGGTATGATCCTAACAACTGGAGCTAAATACAGTAATAATACCCAAGATCCTAAATATTGGAGATAAATACAGTAATAAAAGCTATGATCCTAACAACTGGTGCTGAATAGTGTAACAGCCAAAATCCTAAAAACTGGAGCTAAATACAGTAATAATAGCTATGATCCTAACAACTGGAGGTGAATAGAGTAACAGCCATGATCATAAAAACTAGAGCTGAATACAGTAATAATAGCTATGATCCTAACAACTGGAGCTGAATACAATAATAATAGCCAAGATCCTAAAAACTGCAGCTAAATACAGTAATATTAGCTATGATCCCAACAACTGGAGCTAAATACAGTAATAGCCATGATCCTAAAAACTGGAGGTAAATACAGTAATAATAGCCAAGATCCTAAAATCTGGAGCGAAATACATAAATAATAGCTATGATCCTAACTGGAACTGAAAAGAGTAACAGCCATGACTCTAAAAACTGGACCTGAATACAGTAATAATAGTTATGATCCTAACAACTGGACCTGAATACAGTAATAGCCATGATCATAAAAATTGGAACTGAATACAGTAATAGTAGGTATGATCATAACAACTGGAGCTAAAAAGAGAAGTAATTGCCATGATCCTAAAAAGTGGAGCTGAATACAGTAATAATAGCCAAGATCCTAACAACTGGGAATAAATACAGTAATAACATCTAAGATACTGAGAACCGGGAGTGAATACAGTAATAATAGCCAAGATCCTAAAAACTAGAGCTAAATACAGTAATAATAGTCAAGATCCTAAAAACTGGAGCTATATACAGAAATAATAGCTATGATCCTAACAACTGGAGCTGAATAGAGTAACAGCCATGAACCTAAAAACTGGAGCTGAATACAGTAACAGCCATGATCCTAAAAACTGGAGCTAAATACACAAATAATAGCTGTGATTCTAACAACTAGATCTGAATAGAGTAACAGCCATGATCATAAAAACTAGAGATGAATACAGTAATAATAGCTATGATCCTAACAACTGGAGCTGAATACAGTAGTAATAGCTATGATCCTAACAACTGGACCTGAATACAGTAATAGCCATGATACTAAAAACTGGAACTGAATACAGTAATAATAGCTATGATCCTAACAACTGGACCTGAATACAGTAATAGCCATAATCCTAAAAACTGGAACTGAATACAGTAATATTAGCCATGATCCTAAAAACTGGAGCTGAATACAGTAATACTAGCTATTATCCTAACAACTGGAGCTGAATAGAGTCATAGCATGATCATAAGATCTGGAGCTGAATACAGTAATAATAGCCAAGATCCTAAAATCTGGAGCTGAATACAGTAATATTAGCCATGATCCTAAAAACTGGAGCTGAATACAGTAATACTAGCTATTATCCTAACAACTGGAGCTGAATAGAGTAATAGCATGATCATAAAAACTGGAGCTAAATACAGTAATAATAGCTATGATCCTAACAACTGGAGCTAAACACAGTAATAATAGTTATGATTCTAACAACTGGAGCTGAATAGAATAACAGCTATGATCCTAAAAACTGGACCTGAATACGGTAGCAGCGATGATCCTAAAAACTGGAGCTAAATACAGAAATAATAGCTATGATCCTAACAACTGGAGCTGAATACAGTAATAGCCATGATCCTAACAACATGAGCTAAATATAGTAATAACAGCCATGATCCTAAAAACTGGAGCTAAGTACAGAAATAATAGCTATGACTCTAACAACTGGAGCTGAATAGAGTAACATCCATGAGATGAATACAGTAATATTAGCTATGATCCTAACAACTGGAGCTAGACTAATAGCCATGATCATAAAAATTGGAGCTGAATACAGTAATAAGGGCTATGATACTAACAACTGGAGCTGAATACAGTAATAATAGCTATAATCCTAACACCTGGAACTGAATACAGTAATAGCCATGATCCTGAAAACTGGAACTGAATACAGTAATAATAGCTATGATCCTCACAACTGGAGCTGAATACAGTAATAATAGCTATGATCCTAACAACTGGAGCTGAATACAGTAATAATAGCTATAATCCTAACAACTGGAACTGAATACAGTAATAGACATGATCCCAAAAACTGAAACTGAATACAGTAATAATAGCTATGATTAAAACAACTGGAGCTGAATAGAGTAACAGCCATGATCATAAAAACTGGAGCTAAATACACAAATAATAGCTGTGATTCTAACAACTAGATCTGAATAGAGTAACAGCCATGATCATAAAAACTAGAGATGAATACAGTAATAATAGCTATGATCCTAACAACTGGAGCTGAATACAGTAGTAATAGCTATGATCCTAACAACTGGACCTGAATACAGTAATAGCCATGATACTAAAAACTGGAACTGAATACAGTTATAATAGCTATGATCCTAACAACTGTAGCGTAATACAGTAATAGCCATAATCCTAAAAACTGGAACTGAATACAGTAATATTAGCCATGATCCTAAAAACTGGAGCTGAATACAGTAATACTAGCTATTATCCTAACAACTGGAGCTGAATAGAGTAATAGCATGATCATAAGATCTGGAGCTGAATACAGTAATAATAGCCAAGATCCTAAAATCTGGAGCTGAATACAGTAATATTAGCCATGATCCTAAAAACTGGAGCTGAATACAGTAATACTAGCTATTATCCTAACAACTGGAGCTGAATAGAGTAATAGCATGATCATAAAAACTGGAGCTAAATACAATAATAATAGCTATGATCCTAACAACTGGAGCTAAATACAGTAATAATAGTTATGATTCTAACAACTGGAGCTGAATAGAATAACAGCTATGATCCTAAAAACAGGACCTGAATACGGTAGCAGCGATGATCCTAAAAACTGGAGCTAAATACAGAAATAATAGCTATGATCCTAACAACTGGAGCTGAATACAGTAATAGCCATGATCCTAACAACATGAGCTAAATATAGTAATAACAGCCATGATCCTAAAAACTGGAGCTAAATACAGAAATAATAGCTATGACTCTAACAACTGGAGCTGAATAGAGTAACATCCATGAGATGAATACAGTAATATTAGCTATGATCCTAACAACTGGAGCTAGACTAATAGCCATGATCATAAAAATTGGAGCTGAATACAGTAATAAGGGCTATGATACTAACAACTGGAGCTGAATACAGTAATAATAGCTATAATCCTAACACCTGGAACTGAATACAGTAATAGCCATGATCCTGAAAACTGGAACTGAATACAGTAATAATAGCTATGATCCTCACAACTGGAGCTGAATACAGTAATAATAGCTATGATCCTAACAACTGGAGCTGAATACAGTAATAATAGCTATAATCCTAACAACTGGAACTGAATACAGTAATAGACATGATCCCAAAAACTGAAACTGAATACAGTAATAATAGCTATGATTAAAACAACTGGAGCTGAATAGAGTAACAGCCATGATCATAAAAACTAGAGCTGAATACAGTAATAATAGTTATGATCCTAACAACTGGAGCTGAATAAAGTAACAGCAATGATCATAAAAACTGGAGCTGAATACAGTAATAGTAGGTATGATCCTAACAACTGGAGCTAAAAACAGTAGTAATTGCCATGATCCTAGAAACTGAAGCTGAATACAGTAATAATAGTCAAGATCCTAACAACTGGGAATAAATACAGTAATAACATCTAAGATACTGAGAACCGGGAGTGAATACAGTAATAATAGACAAGATCCTAGAAACTGGAGCTGAATACAGTAATAATAGCCAAGATCCTAAAAACTGGAGCTATATACAGAAATAATAGCTATGATCCTAACAACTGGACCTGAATACAGTAATAGCCATGATCCTAAAAACTAGAACTGAATACAGTAATAATAGCTATGATCCTAACAACTGGAGCTGAATAGAGTAATAGCATGACCCTAAAAACTAAAGCTGAATACAATAATAATAGTTATGATCCTAACAACTGGAGCTGAATAGAGTATTAGCCATGATCCTAAACTCTGGAACTGAATACAGTAATAATAGCCATGATCCTAAAAACTGGTGCTGAATACAGAAATAATAGCTATGATCCTAACAACTGGAGCTGAATACAGTAATAATAGCTATGATCCTAACAACTGGAGCTGAATACAGTAATAATAGCTATAATCCTAACAACTGGAACTGAATACAGTAATAGACATGATCCCAAAAACTGAAACTGAATACAGTAATAATAGCTATGATTAAAACAACTGGAGCTGAATAGAGTAACAGCCATGATCATAAAAACTAGAGCTGAATACAGTAATAATAGTTATGATCCTAACAACTGGAGCTGAATAAAGTAACAGCAATGATCCTAACAACTGGAGCTAAAAACAGTAGTAATTGCCATGATCCTAGAAACTGAAGCTGAATACAGTAATAATAGTCAAGATCCTAACAACTGGGAATAAATACAGTAATAACATCTAAGATACTGAGAACCGGGAGTGAATACAGTAATAATAGCCAAGATCCTAAAAACTGGAGCTATATACAGAAATAATAGCTATGATCCTAACAACTGGACCTGAATACAGTAATAGCCATGATCCTAAAAACTAGAACTGAATACAGTAATAATAGCTATGATCCTAACAACTGGAGCTGAATAGAGTAATAGCATGACCCTAAAAACTAAAGCTGAATACAATAATAATAGCTATGATCCTAACAACTGGAGCTGAATAGAGTATTAGCCATGATCCTAAAATCTGGAACTGAATACAGTAATAATAGCCATGATCCTAAAAACTGGTGCTGAATACAGAAATAATAGCTATGATCCTAACAAATGGAGCTGAATAGAGTAACAGTCATGATCCTAACAACTGGAGCTGAATAGAGTAACAGCTATGATCCTAAAAACTGGACCTGAATACAGTAACAACCATGATCCTAAAAACTGGAGCTAAATACAATAATTAGAGCTATGATCCTTGCTACTGGAGCTGAATACAGTAATAATAGCTATGATCCTAACTACTGGAGCTAAGTACAGTGATAATAGCCAAGATCTGAATAAATGGAGTATTTCATCTAACTTGAACAAACGATTTCACGAAACCAAACTGTTCGGAAAACTAATTATTTCTTTACCTATTTGGACACACTTCTGGTATTTCATATTGATATTGTTAATTTATATAACAAGTTCTCTTTCATAAATGAATACAATATTCTCTAACACACATTTTATAAATTACTAAGAGAAGCAATATTTCTTAATTAGTGTTTTGAAATGAAAAAGTAGCAAAGCTGAAATTCAAGAACATTTTCAAAGAATCACTCATTGATTGAAAGCTGATAGCAAATCAGTCCTAGATACCAATCAACGCCTGTGGAACATGTGCGTCTCCAAAATGAACGTTGCCAGACTTTAGAGTCTAACAGTTTTTGCTGTCTACAATAGTCACAGTAAGCGAAATAATATATTTTTATTAACTATTACTATCTACAAATATTGTTGAGATCTTTTTACGTTTCTGTACATGATGTTCAATTTCTCAGACACTTTGGTCCCAAACCCTCAATCGTCGGGTTTTGAGTACCATGAACTTCATGGTCAATCTGCGACCTCTAGAGCTGAAATTATGTCACTAGATACTATGTTGCATAAAATCAAAGTTTAGTCCGATTGTGCGCACAATTTAAAGTGAAACACGTCTAATAGTAATTGAATTCATCGTCAAACATTGACTCTGGCCCATGAAACAAACGATGTGTACATTTGTATCTCAAGACGGCTGATATTGGTATTAGCACTTTTACTTGTGTGTTTGTGTTTTCTTATAGCAAAGCCACATCGAGCCATCTGCTGAGTCCACTAAGGGTAATTAAACCCCTGATTTTAGGGTTGTAAATCCGAAGACTTACCTCTGTACTAGCGGGGGACAACTTTCACTTGTCTGTCTATAATACAAAGGCAAGCTTACTTCGAAGAACATCAACAACACCAATAAACACTGCTTTTCTTCTTGGTTCTAGATGTAAAAATTAAAACGATGTTATTTTATTATTATTTTCTCTATAAAAAAATGATATTTGATATTTTCAACCATGATATCTTTTACATACATTTAACTGTTCGTTTGTCATTTTACTGAAGTTCACACAAAACTAATCTACTAAGAGTACTTCCTCTAGCCGTCTCTAAATCAAGGTAGCTAGTAAACATTGCCATTGGCCTTATCGTAGGCTACTCTAATCAAATAATGAGATTTGACGGTCACACATATAACGCACTCACACTCTCAGAGTGCGGATCGCGAACCATAAAACTTCGGAACCATAGTCTGGCACACTAACCACTGGTCCGCGCTCGACCCAGGACTGAACAACAAAGTTGAAAACGTCTAAAATCATCTCTAAATTATGGTAAGAACAATCAGACAACAGCACTTACTGTTTTTCGCAGCTACTTTTAAAAGTTACATTATCCCATCATATGAATATAGGGTACCTGTTCAACGGTAAACCAACGCTTAAATATTGACTCTCTCATTACACTGACCACTGACTACATATCTCGTGCACGAACTTTGTTCGTAATCTCTTTAACGTTAGATTTGTTATTTTTTCTTTAAAAAATAGGTTTTCTGTGTAAAAGGCTTAAAATAAATCACAAGGAAACTTAAAGCCGAGGATCCGATGCCATGATTGGTGCTTCAGAAAAAACAACAAAATTGCGTTCAAACTTAGGGTCAATGGTTACATAATAAGTGTGACAGTCAAATCACATCATTTAATTAAAGTAGCACAAGAACTGGCGATGGGCGCTGTTGACTGTTGTCTTTCCCTATAGTAAACCAGCTCAAAATCATAGACTGCTGGCGTAGCCTAATGCTGCGTAGCTTTGAACGAATCCGCAAACAAAGCTTCCACACGGTGAATCGCATTATCATGGAGCATGTTCTTGATACGTACGATGAAAGAAACAAAAACACTGCTAAGTAAACTAGACACGACTGTCAGCTTTTACTGCCTTCCTCGAACGAATACAAACTAAACATAAACAAGAGACTCCACAGTCAGTAAACAGTAAACTGATAAAGATAGGACTTTTTTTTTAATACAATCGATAAAGATAGAACTTCTTTTTTTGATATAACCGATAAAAAGGGCCTATTTTAACAAAACCTTTTTTTTTTACTTGTCGTTTATTAATGGTACTATAAAGCAGTTTGTTCAGTCTTATTCAGAAATGGCCCAGCGTGGCCAGGTAGATTAAGTTGTTCGACTCGTAATCTGAGGGTTTGGGTTCGAATCTCCGTCGCACCAAATATGCTCGCCCTTTCAGCCGTGGAAACATTATAATGTGAGGGTCAATCCCACAATTCGTTGGTAAAAGAGTAGCCCAAGAGTTGACGGTGGGTGGCGATGACTAGTTGCCTTCATTCTTGTCTTACACTATTGAATTATGGACGGCTAGCACAGATATCCCTCGTGTAGCTTTGCGCGAAACTCAAATATCAAACAAACAAACTTATTCTTAAATACAAAACCATGAAAATAATACACAATTGTGATCGGGTGTTATTCTCCTACATAACAAATCATCATCAGACATGTCATTTAGTCACAGATATATCACACAAGTTCATTTCATACCAATGCAAGATTTATTTTTAAAATGGTTGATGCAAGTTGAATTGATTTTACCAAATTTATACGCAACTTGTTTTCATAAGTAATTTTAATATTTCAAGTTTCTGCTAAATTTTCTTATAATTATAGCATCTCCATATCCTTCCTCTTTTCATTTTAAAAGATAAAATTATATTGAGACCTAAAAGGAGAAACAAGAAAAATAATCATTTTAATACCACTTAACCTTTTGTTTCTTTGTATTTGAATTTTGCGTAAAGCTACACGAGAGCTATCAGACGAGAGGGAAGGCAGCTAGTCATCACCACTCACCGCCAACACTTGGACTACTCTTTTACCAATGAATAATGAAATTGACCGTCACCTTATAACGACCCCATGGCTGAAAGAGCGAGCATGTTTGGTGCAACCGGGATTCAAACCCGCAACCCACAGATTACGAGTTGAGTGCCTTAACCACCTTGCCCTGTCGGACCATACCGCTTAATATTAAGAAATAACTTTTGTATGTTCCACATGAATATGCATCGTGTGCAGATTTATGAATGTATTCAAGAAACCTATTTACAATCGCAAATTATTAGATGTAACATTCTGAATAGCAATAAGTTTCATGTTTTACACTGCTTTCCTCATCCTAGCCAGATTAATCGATTTACTTTGTGTTTCCACCGATAGAGGTCTCGAACGAGTAAAGCTTACTTAAGAATGTAGAGATAGTTCACAATCATATATGAGGTGTGTGCTTTGTAACTTCAACCGTAAAACTTCGTTCAGCACAAGGGTGCGAGGTAAAAATAGTTTCACAGTGTTTGTTCCCATGTGATCTGTTGTTTTCTTTTGTATGTTTCTTTTCTTAAGCACAAAGCTACACACTGGCCTACCGTGTGCTTTACACACAATGAGTATCGAAGGCCGAATTTTAGCATGATAAACATTCAGTTTTATCGCTGAGACACCAGAGGGTTCCTCAAAACAAGAATAAATGTATGAACAATACGTACTGAAAAACTCAGATACGTCGGATAATGTTTGGAAAATACAATACCAAAGGAAATAAATTTCTATTCTCATATTTCAAACTAAGGTATCAAACAAATTACATTTCTGTTGCTTTCCTATAGCCGTATCTTGTGAGTGCAGCTATCACAATTCAAATAATAAGATTACTTTACACGGTTAGGTTTGTTTGTTTTTTGAATTTCGCGCAAAGCTACTCGAGGGCTATCTGCGCTAGCCGTCCCTAATTTAAAAGTGTAAGACTAGAGGGAAGGCAGATAGTCATCACCACCCCCACCGCCAACTCTTGGGCTACTCTTTTACCAACGAATAGTGGGATTGAACGTCACATTATAACGCCCCCACGGCTGAAAGGGCGGGCATGTTTGGTGCGACAGGGATTCGAACCCGGGATCCTCGAATTAGGAGTCGAACGCCTTAACACGCTTAGTTATGATGAGCCTATACGGCTAGGACAAGTCTTTTATTATTTTGCTGAAACAGGATTCGCGTTTGGATTACATTTTTTTTTATATTCGTTATAATTCTTTCCTCAAACATATAGGTGTCGCTGAAATTGAGCAGTGTTTTACATTTCAGACGTGAAAGTGAATTTATACCAGAAAAATAAGTGATGTATAAAGTGTGTAACAAAGACAGTGTTTTATAATACTGGTTGATGCTTTGTTATAGCGACTTTGACACTGAGAATGACTTTGGTAAGGTTTCTGAAACATACATATATATATTATATTTATTTTTAGAAGCATCTATATACTTCTACAACTGAAGAAATATTCTATTAATTATAATTAAGACGGATATTTCTTTCTTTCTTTTATTATATATTTAAAGCTGTTTCATTACTAGTTAAACAGAAGATATTTAACTCTGATATAATGTCACATAATGTGAGTTAACCCTCGTCTAAAAAACAACAACACTGTTATTGAAAAATTATAAGATATTTGAAATCGAATTTAAAACTTCCTTGAAATTTATTAAAGTACCTTATTTTTCTTTAACTTACCCTTAACTTTAGCTACTTTCAAATTAGTGCAGTCACATTATGTATGTTCTAATACGCTATTTCCAGTAATCTATCGTGTTACTAATAAACTAATCATTCTTATTTTACTTTATGGAGCTTTGTAAATAAACATACCGAATAAAACCTTTTGTATGATTCCCAGTTCTTTTACCAACTTCTACGTATGCCTTATTTTGTACAAAAAAATCGAAAATTATTATTCATTGAACTATACATTATAACCTTCTTTTAATCTGTACAAATTTATTAAGAAAGTCCTTTAAATAATAATAAATAAATACAACGAAGTTCTGAAACTTCTCTTTCGATGGATCATAAAAGATGAATAATGCTAGTTTATTAATTCTCTAGAAGTTTGTGAATTAATATAGACGTAGCCAATGAAAAACAAGTAACCAAACACTGAAGAAGCTCTAAAGGCGAAACGTCAGTTGAAATAAAAGTTCTGTGAAAGTTGATTTTTTGTTCTTGTTTTTACCACACACATGAATAGCGATTTTACTTCGGAAAATAATCCCTTATATTTATAAGTCTCTTACATTATCCTGTTAAATGCTTTACACGAGTCCTGTGATGGATGATATTTTACACCTCAAACTGTGATTGAAAAAAATTGAAAACACAGACTTGAATATCAGTAGAGATGCCATCTTATGATTTTGTTACGTGTTTGTCCGTAAAATCAGAGGCGCTGTTTTGCTATCTTCATTGGCAAAAAACAGTAATAAATGTTTAACATAACTACAAACTGCAAAATGGGCTAAGTGTACTGTGCCGACTGTTAGCGCTTTAAGTCCTCAAACATACGATGGGCCACCAGATTGATCATTTAACTTTTCAACATGACATTAAAGAACAACTGGACTTAAATTGCTCTTTAATATTTGGTATGTTCTCCAATATGATAGTGTTTTCATTAAGGTTTTTGAATACTGTGTTCCAGTGAAAAAAAATTACATATAAATATATTAGACAGAGTTAAAAACAGTAAACCAAAACGAAAGCATTTTCGTGTTCAGTTTAATCTCAAAAAATCTGTTTATACATGGATTTTTATTTATTTTTTTTAGCAAAGTGTATTTCATAGTTCTGACAGCAGGTAGTTTGATGCACTTGTTACTACGTAATAGGGTTTAGGTGCCTATAGGATTTCTACCTTACTGGGTTTGAATGCAAGATATTTTTAAGTTTGACTTTAAGCTATTTTTGATGTTTCATACATCTGTTTCCCGTATGTCATATTCCCACTAACTTTTTCTATACGAAAACATTGCTATGCCATTTCTTTTCTTATCGAAGATGGAATCAAACTTTTTCACTGTCTAACTTTTCGGAAAAAGCTGAAATTTCTATATAATCAACAACTAAATAAACAAAGAAATCCAGTAAAATGCTGGTGTTAAACAGAAATGTACATTTTAACGGGTCAGTAAGTATAAAATAAACACAAAGTTAATATTGCTACAATATAACGTTCCTATACTGAAAATGTATTTGTCTGGCGTGACAGTGATGAGAGCAGACGGTCATATAGATTTTGCCAAAAGCTGCCCAAAACTTTACTTTGGAATTGGATTTTACTGCTATTTCTTGTGACAATGAACACTAGAGGAAAATATAAATAATTAATGGAACACCTTTTCCAAAGCCTTTTCTCCATAATAAACATTAATTTCCAATTAATAAATCGTGAAAATAATTAACAAATTATATCAAACTATTAATGTTTCGCCAGCTCACCAAAATTGGTCAAGGCTGGAAATATTATAATCAAAATTTTGAATCATAAAATTTAACCGTTCTTATACGAGATCTAAATTTTTGGAAGCAAAACATAATTGTTTAATTAATTATAATCAATCAACAGCAGATTCTGGTTGATAAAGGTATTTCTTGACTTTAATGTGTATTGGTAGCAGTAGTACCTAGTTATGGATTCATTCTTCACTTCTTCTAACCGCCAAATAAATATCTAATAACGAGCTAATCTCGTTATGAACTTTGGCACAGCAGGTGTGTTATAGAAGTGAAAGTTAAGCCTCACTCTTCGTTCAGACAAAGAGAAAAAAGTACTCCAAGAGTTGGTAGCGAGAGCTGTTGACTAGCTTTAAGAATAATTACTTCAGGTAGCTCTTCAACATCTTAACATATAGATATAAAAGTTACACAGATTTAATTTGTTGTTATATACGTTTCCTTGACCCTTAAACGGCGGCCATCATCAATTGATGCTACTGTCTACAGCATTACCGCTGTTTAAGGGTTAAATTAATTAATTAAATAGATTTGTTTAATTTCTTTATAGATTATATTACATCAAGTTTCTCAACAAAGTTAAAAAATACGTCGTTCGTTTACGTTTCAAGTGTTTCTATTCATTTTAGTTCATACATTTTTGCTTCTCTGTTAGTGAAACTGACATTTACTTTCTTAATACAAGTGTAAAAAAAATAATAATTTACTTCCACAGAGAAATGTAACAAACTGTTTTCTTCTTTTCAAATACAGAAAACTCAATTTAAATATTGAATATTAGTGGCTAATAACACTTTAATTAGAATAACATCCCCTTGTCTATATATGTATATTATTATGAAAATGAATACATTTTAATGAAGTCAAATAAGAGGAACGACTATGTTAAAAACAGCAAATCCTAACCTCTGACTGTTAGTTTGTTATAACATGGGATTATAAAAGGTACCCTAGGTTTTGGAGGTAACTGAAGAAATAGGACCCACATCGCGGCGGGGATAAACTGTCTATCAGTCTTATCCTCCATTCTCCAGTCTTTTATAAGAAATTAAAAGAGCAGCAATAGATATAGAAATTAAGAGAGCGAGATGTGGATGCTCAAGCCCACAACGTCCCACGTCTATATCACCCTTCTTTGCCTGCAGAAAGTTGTGGGAAGGTGACTGTTCTCCCAAGAAATAAAGAAAAAAATTAACTGAAATAAAAATAAGATAAAAAAAATAAGGTACTACCATATAGAGCTAAGTAAGTTGAAAAGTTATCTTTTGAAGTTAGCATTTCAGCCCCAATATAACAAACTAGTATAACTTCTAACCACAATCCACTGACCAAGTCTAATGTGACTATAATGTTCTAAACAATTTGTTATATGTAGCAAGGTGTACATCCGCATAAAGTCGTACCAAATTGTCGAACGACCTTATTCATAACTAAAAATAGTTATTAGAAATTTCAAGTAAATTTTCTCTAATTTTTATTTCTTTATATTTATAAAATAGTTTAATAATTTTATTTAAAGTTTCTTTATCAAATTCAATGATATTAATTTTTGCACTAATGAAATATTATAATTTATTAGAAATTTTACAATACCTGAATAATTGCGAAGTTATAATGCTTATAACAAAAGTGTATGATACATTAGTATTAAAAGAGGTTAAACCATATATTGGAAAAGCAAATATATTTACATTGATATCCTTATCAATTATTTTAATTTATAAATATAAGTAATGTAATTCTGTATTAGATACTGAATTATTTTCAATTGCTAATTCTGCTGGATAAATTATTTATTTCAGGATTATTTATACTAATTAACTCGTCTATATATCTCTAAGTTAAGGTACAAATATCTGGATCTGTGTAGTTTTCAAAAATATATATTCTCATAATAGTAAAGATATAAATTAGCTATACAATTAGAATAGTTAGCTCCTATTACTTGTTTAAAAACCTGTTTATTGAAAAAATATATAATTATTATAAATACAGAAACATAATAGATCTTTTATGTTTTAGGAACTAAATTTTCTTTTTTCCAGTTCTATAACAGGGTAACAAAACTGTTCTATTAACAAATTTAAAACAAAGACTAAATCTTTTAATGGAATTGTAGTATACTAGTATACCATGTGGTAAAATCAA
This sequence comes from Tachypleus tridentatus, assembly GCF_004210375.1. Classification (NCBI taxonomy): domain Eukaryota; kingdom Metazoa; phylum Arthropoda; class Merostomata; order Xiphosura; family Limulidae; genus Tachypleus; species Tachypleus tridentatus. Next base: position 9,217,387 of record NC_134831.1, read on the forward strand.
ATGTTTATATATTATTTATTTTTTTACACTTTTTTAGATATTTTAAAATGGGTTGATTATTTTTTATTATCCAAAAATTATTTTTATTATTAACATATATTTTTATTTTATCAAGTAAAATAATGATTAATTTATTCAGTAACATAGCCAGTTATTTGATAATTGTTATTACTGAATTGGAAACCTAAATTTAATTGGAGATTTATGTAGTTTGGGGATAGTGTAAAAAACGGTAAACATACATAATAATTTTCTTTAAAATAAAGTTTATTATAAGCTTTAATGAAATTATTAATAACTGTATCTTTGGTTTGGTTAACAAGTTTAAATATTTGTGTACTATTGCTTTCTTTTATCATAATTATTACATGAAACCTTTTACAAATGATACAATATTACAGTTAGCCTTATCAATGGGAACTATAGCATATTTTTCTTGTAATTCTTGAATCTTATTTTTTAACTGATGAAATGATAAATCTATATGGTATTTCTTTAATTTTATATGTGATAATTTTATTTTTATTTTTTGAAGTACATACAACTTTCATTAAAGTGACCATCTAAGCAGATAAGATGGAATATAGTTAAGTTTTAAAATATACTGATAATTTTTTTCAACAGATTTTAGAATATTATTCTTGTTATTCTATATTTAGATCGTTTGTGGCTATTCTATATTTATCAATAAATAAATATCAATAAATAAACTATTTTCACACTCACATGGTAAGTTGTTATCTTCATCTACATCTATATTAATTAAAAACTTTTATAATCATATAGTAATGGACCATTAGGAACTTCAGTTTATAATTGCAAGGAAAAATATTATTTTTATAGATATATGAATAATTTTAGAAATCTGCAAGTCATTCAATATTTTATGTCTATAAATAATTATAAAATATGAAGGCTTGAACTGCCGTTTCTTTTTTTTCTAAATTTGATAAATCATTAAATTTTAATCCATATTTTATAGTGTGTGTTGCATGATCATTTCGAAAATCAAATTTTTATGACATTAATTAGTGCCTTTATTTTGGGAAGATTAAGTTTATAAATCTTTTTAAAACATAGTTGATGCACACTGATACTATTATAAAAACTATTGTCCAAATAACTACAAAATTCTGAAAAGTTAACCGATTTTGATTTATTATTTCCTTTACTTCTGGTTTTCCTATTTTCAAGAGAAAGTTATGTATAAAGACAAAAATTATCAGTACAATAATTATTACTCAAGTTCAAAGTACTAGGATTATCAAAATATTGGTTTAATCCCTAAGGATATAATGTTATTAGTTTCAAAATGTAGAAGTTTTCTCGTATAAGTCTATTGGTGTCTTCACTAACAATTTCTAATATATAATCTTAACAGAAGTAAAAAGGTGAATCTTGAAATGTTTTAATTCTATAGAATTCATTGAATTCTTTTTAACTTGAGATCTATGTAAATTAATACATATATGCAATGGGTTTGAAGTTTGACCCACAAATTGCATGTTACATTTAGTACATTTTTTTTATTTTAACAAAATGAATTTCTCTAAGTAATAGGGTGAAAAGTAATTAGAGCAAGATATGTGAAACATCTTTTGCTATTACATTTTATAACATTTGCAGCACGATAATTTTTATAACAACGTCTAACTACATCTCACATTAACTTAACTGGGTGTTAATTTATCTTACTTTCTATATAACTAACTCGAACAACATTTTGTACGTGCATTTATAGCGTAACCGAGACCTATAACTTTCTATGCACTATGAGATACAACGTTTTAACAATACCCGATCCAAACAACGAGAAAAAATTAGAATGTTCTAGTGATATGAAGCAATAACAGACGAGCTAAATCGCAACTGATTGGTACACAGTACCTATCCATTATTCAGTAATCTCAATACAACAAATTCTCTAATGGTACATTCACTACTGGTAAAAGGAGTGGTACTGATAAAGCCTGAAAAGCACGTGAACAAGATAAAACTGAGTTCATGTGCATACGACTTGACCTAGTACAGGCAGATTAGACAGAAACTGTATAAAATAAAGTATGTTCTCTTTACAGGCAACCAGCTGTCAAAGAAAGAGACAGAAAACAAAATGTACTGTGCAGTAAAGTCAATATGGCAAGAACTTTATTATGGCACTTCTACAACCTTTTCGAAATGATTAATTACCAAAAACATGAAAATGTCTGTTACTTTCTATGTAGATGGGAAGCATTTAGTGTGTCTCGATACGGACTGATGCCTTTATTAAACCATCACTCAAACAATCAAAGGATCACTGTCTTCATATGAAGTGTTCTAATCAGTTTTAAAACCTCCCTGTTTACAAGTTGCAAATACTGTAATAATCACTCAGATGAAGAATTTTGAATTTGCAGCTTGTAAACAGGGAGCCTTTAAAACTCATTATAACACTCTGGCAATATCCATAGCCCTGTAATATTCATAAACAGAATCCAGCTGCTTATTGTGCAACATGACCCTTAGAATGAGTAATATTGTAACATGTGTGACATGAGTCATACCTGCATTAACTACAAGAAGACGAAGCATGATAGCCAGACTGGATTGTCATCAATACCAGGTTGCCTCAAGGATCACCACTCTTACCAGTTCCCTTCACTACATGTTCTCTGAATCCAATCTTCCTAACAGTTCAACTAAAGGCAGTATAGTAACCTTTACTTCTAGTATTCTGTTGTACAGCAAATGCTAAAAATATGAACTTAGAAATGGAATGTCATCGTTTTTTATCATCTCAAAATGTGATGTCCTGAAAGGAGAAGAAACGTAATAGCATCTGCAAGTGTATGAACCGTGAGACATGCCATTACCGACGACACCTAACCCCTTAGTACCTGTGTTCGTAGAGTAGATTGAAAATGTATCAAGGTTACGACAAACTGAAATTTGTATTCCGTCCTATGGAGGTTATAAGTTCCCCACTTTACTGCCCAAATGGTGCCGCTTAACGCTGATTGGCTGTCTCAAAGGAAGGTTTGGTTTGTTTTGGATTTCGCGCAAAGCTACACAAGGACTATCTGCGCTAGCCATCCATAATTATGCAGTGGGAAGGCAGTTAGTTAAAATATAACACACAAAGATATACATAGTCTAACTTCTTGAAGATGTATTCATTTACACACATACAGAAATATCATAACCGTCTATCTTATAAATTGGACAATGTTCATCTGAGGGTCAATGTCCTCTGACAGTACAATAACATTTGATATTTGAAAATCACACAACTAAAATAAGTTTCATATTAAAGAATAAAAGGTGACTAATACAGAAGGGAAACATTTTCACAATAGTTTTGTGATCGTTGACGTCTATTTATGCCAGTAAAAGAAAGTCAGGTCTAATACTGAGTAAAAGTAACTACAGGAGTAATTGAAATTTCCTCTCTCGTCTTCCTTCACTTACAGCATGTGACCACGTGACCATCTTTGACACAAGTTCAAGATTGTATAGTTTGTTTGTTGTTTTTTTATTTCTCGCAAAACTACACGAGGGCTATCTGCGCTAGCTGTTTCTGATTTCGTAGTGTAAGACTAGATGGAAGACAGCTAGTCATCACCACCCACCGTCAACTCTTTGGTCATTCTTTTACAAAAGAAAAGTGAGGTTTGGTTTCTTTTGAATATCGCGCAAAGCTGCACGAGGGCTTTCTTCGCTACTCGTCCCTAATTTAGCAGTGTAAGACTAGAGGAAAGGCAGCTAGTCGTCACCGCCCACTACAAACTCTTGGGTTACTCTTTTACCAACGAATAGTGGGATTGACCATCACATTATAACGCCCCCATGCTTGAAAGGACGAATACGTTTGGGCAACGGGAATTCAAACCCGCGGCCCTCAGATTACGAGTCGCACGCCTTAACACGCTTGGCCATGCCGGGCTAGGATTATATGCATCAATACTTCGTATACTTTTAACAGAAACAGTAAATCATTCATTTACTATTTTTGTTGTAGCAAAATTAATTACGAGACTTGTAATATAATTAAATCCAGCTGTATGATTCGTGTATTTTTAATCCTAAAATAATTGCACTGTTTGTAACATACGTACGTGAGATTGTTTGTTGTATAATTATTATGGTAACTGACGTTTCCAATGATATTTCAGACAAGTTGTATGTTGTGTGTGCAACTGTAATATATTTTCATTAACATGATTATGCAAATAAAACCTTTGTCTTATCATTGCTCTAAGATCGATCTAAACTGGCCATTGTCAATGATTTGAAATCCTCGTCTAATATATAGCAACAACGATTCTGAACACGAATAAATAAAACAATAATCAAACCACATTTTTTTAAGTAGAATCGTTCTTTCATTTTCTTTTAAAGCGACTGATACAAACTGATCATTTGGAGCATGTTGTGTGCAGTATGCTATAATTGTATGCTATACTCGTCAAATACTGAGAAAACACAATGTTCTGTACGACTGGGTAAGGAACTTACACGGTAGCAACACGTATTTATCATTGATAATTTCATTTTAGAAACTTACGGTAAACTAAATACAAAAGTTGTATTTGACTGATATGCATAACTACATATTTCCACTTTCATGAAGTAAATCATCTATTTTAAATATAAATACATAAATAGCGACAGTGAATTATAAATGTCTATTATTAATAAAAGTTTTTTTTTTCACAAGCATTAAATACATTGTAAATACGCAGGTAGTGACAATATGTTTCGGTAAATACTAATGTTGCACGTTTAAGTAGAATAAAATGAATTAGCGTCATTGTCCTTTATAGGATCAACCGTTATAGTTAGTGTTAAGCATTCTTTTCATGACGATTTAATTAATTAATTATATCTTGTTGAAATACATATTCTATGAGTCATGACCACCTCTCATGGCAGCCTGAAAACACATTCTCTACTTTTTGACGTAAACATCCATCATGACAGCTTGTGAAGTATTAAACCATAATTTCAGTTCTCTATAACTTAGTTACGCTCTGGTGACACTTTGTTGAACTACGACATTGCGGCCGCCTGTAATCTTGGCTTAGCACTGCGACTCTTATAACACGCTTTCTGGTGATAAAGCGTGGAAATTTGTCCTCGTCAACTTTGATTATATTATCCCTCTCCTCTCCCTTGAGGCAGCCAGCCATTCAGCGCTAGGCAGCATCCTTTGGGCAGTAACGTATGAGACTCATGACTTAACGGAAGTAATATCATCATCCTCTTTAAAGCACACAAAATAAGTCTAGTAATACCATCCGCCTTTGTCAAACACTTGTAAGAGAAAACTATACATTAAAGTGAAATATTTTGTCAAGATCAATCTAAGTTATGAGTAAAGGGATATTGATTTAAGTCATACAGTCAAGCTAGTAAAACAGTAAGATTGTATGATATTTAGAAATATCACGAAATGTCCGTCCTTTAGATACAAAAGCGACAACTATAATGTTAATAACGAAATGTATATCATGTATCTCAAATATAGAAGCAAAAACTTAAGAACCAAAGGGTTACTTAAGTGTTTTATACATAAACCAATGGTTGCGTGTAATAAGTATGCTAGGCGAATAAAATAAATTGCTATTTTATAACTTGTGATCCTACAAACTATATCCTTAGTAGTACCATCATCCGCCTATAAGCGAAAACTATAAAGTTGATAATATTAAAACAGTAATCAATTATCATAATTTTCGTAATGACAAAAAACCCACTTGAAATAAAAATGTATTATCAAGACAGCTTGTATGGGTATTAAAACATTAATAATTAAAATAAAGTACAGAACAACGTTTCGACCTTCGCAGGTCATCTTCAAGTTACGGGAATTTTAGGTCTTCTTTTTTTTTCTAATCACAACGAAGCCTACACTTTTATTTAACCATTTTGTTTGATTAAAAATTTTATATTTTATCTTACAGCTTGATTTATAACCATATTATACTGTTTTGAAATAAATCAATACGTAATTCTTTTTCATCTAGTTCGTAAATCAGCTCCATATGTTTATTTATCTTATGATTGTTGACAGCTCTTAGATAACTATTGACACACAGCTTACATTCATTGCAACAGTCATTACAGACAAGGAAACAAAGTTTGACACAAGTGTATGTTTAACAAATTTATTATGCCATTATGGAGTTCCCATCAGTTTTTCGTTACTACCAGCCAAACAAATGGATAACTTAGGTTTGAAATATCAGGAGTGGTGCCTAAGTTAGCATCTGCAACATAGATAAAACTAGTAAATTTTGTAAAACTTTCCTCATTAGTTCAAATTAACAAGTGCCTGTGTGAATAATATTCTTCCTTTAACAAAGAAAAAGCCAAACACTCTGTATTACATCTGTGAAAGGTGAACTCAGCTCTTATTAGATAGTTATCAGTTTTATCCACTGCAGTTTTAAATACGATGTTTAGTTCCTTTAGTTGACATCAATCAAAACAAACTACCCTCTTCAAAACATCACCGATTTACTAATACTTCCCGAATCGTTTGTTCCGTATCATCATGTTTGAGTTTGAAGAGGATATGCATTGCATTTTGTATTCAACTAGAGATCATAACTCCGATCGGTTGAACAATCAGGCAAATCAACCGGATTTAATTACTGTTTAACTCGATGATCGTGACGATTGAGAATATTTTAAAGTACGAGTAAATATTCCTTTTCAACCAACCAATGCTTTTTTGGTTTGTGTTTGTTTTTGAATTTCGCACAAAGCTACCCGAAGGCTATCTGTGCTAGCTGTCCCTAATTTAGCAGTGTAAGACTAGAGGGAAGACAGCTAGTCATCATCATCCACCGCCAACTCTTGGGCTACTCTTTTACCAACGAAAAGTGTGATTGACCGTCACATTGGCTTCACTGACATCTAAGTTACTTATTTTTTTACTGCGATTTACTTGGCTAAATTTACTGACTAACTTTCAATGCAAAAAGTAGATAAGAACAAAACACAATAGGGACCACAGACAATATGGTGTCCATGTACAATGAGCAGTCGAACCTGTACCAGGAGTTGCACAACTAATGCAATATGTTAACGACCTACATTTATCATTCGTAATGCCTGATCCAAAAACTCAAACACACAAAATATCGATACATATAATTTTGCTCCCATCCTTTTCAAACTGTGTTAAAAATCCAACAAAAACTTTTGTAGGAAGATCTACTGATATATTTCTCACTGGCTGCTTCTTGGGTTAATCAATAACAGGAGTTTGTGTTTACTATCCTCCTTCTTGTTACCATCTCCCAGCCGTGGGGGCGTATAATGTGACGGTCAATCCAACTATTCGTTGGTAAAAGAGTAGCCCAAGAGTTGGCGGTTGGTGGTGATGACTAGCTGCCTTCCCTCTAGTCTTACACTGCTAAATTAGGGACGGCTAGCACAGATAGCCCTCGAGTAGCTTTGTGCGAAATTCCAAAAAACAAACAAACTTGTTACCACCATTGAATATTAGCAGTAATTAGTAGCGTGTTTAGTTTAGTTTCTGGAATGTTGATAAAATTAGTAAAATTAATTAATTAAAATGAGAATTTGCTATTTCTTTTCTACCATACTCATCCTTCTTGTATTGTGTAACAAACTTTGCCAGCATGAAAAAAACGTCAAGTTATAAAAGAAGCTAAGCCATGCAAAATGAAGACGTTAAACACAAAGAAGAAACAACTGGAGTAACCGTGGCCCATCCAGTTCTTAGAGTTAGAATTTGGTCATTTTCGTGTTGGTAAACACTTGAAATAATTGTGTAATGCATGTGTGTTTGGGAGAAGGGGTGTCGTGGCTTTGTGATTAGGGCGATTGAGTAACTGTTTGTCTGACATGCTTGTCCTCAATGGTTGCCAACGGGACTAGTAGTCACCTGGGTGTAATACGTCTCTTCTTACAAATACACCCGCTTACCCCAAACACATTCACATATAGACGCGATATATCAAAAACATAATTTATGATTTCTTGTGAGGAGAGGACACCCACTGTACATTTTAAATACAAGTCCAGAGATACAGGTTTGGAGTGGATTGTTTATTTTTATTAAGACGTTTTGACCACTTGTGTGGCCATAGCCAGGTAACTGCTGCCTATTTTGCAAAACACAACGCGTGCATTTCGTTCCAACTAAGAAAACATACAGGGTGACACCTGGATTTTAATTTAAATCAGGTTTTAGTTCACAAATAATTAATGCTTCGTTTATTTTTCTTCTATTAATGTTATTCTCATTACATAATATCTTACATTTTTTTAATGTCAAATGAATGTTGATTTACTGTAATGTGTTCGTACATGTGTGATTGGGGAGTGTTATTTTCTTTGATCCTAGTGTTAAGGTTGTGTTCAGTTACCCTACTTAAGTGTTATTACACTGATCATGTTTGTACTTGTAGATACTTGTTTCATTGAAGTTGTCAGAATAAACCTTCTTGAGGTGAACTTTGATTTTGGTGCTCAGTTTTAGAATAAAAATATATTCACTGTTTATTTTGTGTTTTCCGATGCTTGTTTCCAAATGTTTTTGGTTACATAGTTATGACATGGTAAGACATCTATTAGTGTGTCTCAGTTTGTACATTATATTACATTCATGGTGTTTGTGTTAATTTCGTTTTATTTATTTTATGATATTGTTATTTTTTATTCTTGGCTGAGGTTCCAGTGACAATGTTTTTAGGGAAGTAACAGATGTGTCAGATATTGATTCTAGTCTATGGTACGACATACGTGATTGCTGTCTCGTAAATAGATAGTAACGTGTCCTTTTTTTTGTTTCGAGTCCCACTTTATATAGTTGTTACCATTGATTTGTGGAATATTTATATTAAACTGTTGACGTTTCTCATTCTTGTGATGTTCATATAATTTAAAACCTGCCTTTCAAGAGTGAATTGGATGTTAGAGTGAACGGTGATAGATACTGATTTCAAATACCAGTGATAGAGAGCTGCCCATACTTAGGCCATCTATTTAATCATAAATGTTGTCTTAAAAGGTGAAACACATTTGTTGTACAAAGTAAAAGCAGTCTTTCAAAACCTCTAGTTCTAATATTATTAATAGAATATTTCTAAATATAAATTTCTTGGTTCATTTTTTGGTATTACTATATCCATGCAAACCACGTCAAACTTTCAAAACATCAAGCTGTAATACTATTGTTGGAATATTCCGATATCATTTCTAGATCTAGGTTTGTTGCTTCATATTTTGATATCACTGTATTCATGGAGACCACGTCAATTTGTATATTTCTTGAAGACTGTTGAAGTTTAAGAATGTTTCAAAATTATAGACCAACTTCAATCTTGTATTTATTGTTGTTATACGATGGTTTAACCAGATAATCTACGAATCGCGCAAATCAGTTATATTTATTACTTGCCATAAGTTAGATGTTTTCAGTCGATTTTTTTGTAAATCTTCGGAACACCAACAACGAAAGTATCTAAAAGGATCAATGTGTTCAATGCAACATTACTTACACAGACGAAAATGCACACAGCATAAACATTAGAGCTGAAGAACATAATCTCCCATCACCTATTTGCGAATACATCACACGAAATCAACATCCAATTAACATTAACAACCTTAAGGTATTATAGAATGAGAGCAAGACTACTAAAAAAAAAAAAATAATTATTCTTGAACTAAATACAGGGGTCAGCCTACATGTTTTATAAATTGGAACAAAATGCTCGCGCAGTATTTCACACAATGAATAATAGTTACCTGATGATGGCTAGAAAAGTGGTCAAAACGTTGTAATAAGGTCAAAAATAAATAATCCAATCAAAATCTGTACCACTGGACTTTTACTGGAATGATTCCAGGTTATTTCAAACTGCATATTAAAAATGGAACGATATGTCTAGAAGGTGTAGTTTAGATGCACCAATAACACCCCAGAAACAAAACAATTATAAGTGCTGTATATAGGCTCTGACAGTTCAAGTTTCTATAAAACTTTGCTGATAGAACTACATCTCTGGATTTCAATACGAACATATTTTAAAACAAACAAGTACACATCATTTGTTCAGTCATTAATATATTCTTATGCTACTTTGGCTGACATAAAATTAAGTTACTTTGATTCTAGTTAACAAAAGTTTCCCCACTGAGAATAACTACTAAAAAACATAAAATAAATCTATTTATTTTAGAACGTTTAAAATTGATGTATTCTTAATGAAGTAAATCTTCATTCAAGTTAGGACTATTAATTGTCTTATCGCACAAGACAGACGAATCAATAACTGTGATGACAAGAAATGTGACTATATGAGATAGTAAAGATTTACAATGTATATCTATACCATATTAGAATGTTTAGAAAGTTGGAACTTACAGCTCGCTTCATCCTTTAGATTAGTGATTCTCAGTCTTTTACCTCTCAGACTTGCATCTCCCACAGTTTACCATTTGAGAGATTGCGCGCGAAAAGCCTACGCAGCTAAGTCTGACGTGTAATGATTGCTAAAGGATGTCACCTAGTGAGGTGAAAAGATAAAAAAAAATGCGTTTTCTTATTTTTGGGGGGGTTCACAAAACGTTATAAAACATATTAAAAATTGCCACATTCGGTGGTTACCCTAAGTCAACAATGATATTAGATTTACAACACAGATTTATGTTAGATAATATAAATGTACTCTATAATAACGTAGAAGCAACCACAAAGTTAAAACATTGTACTTTAAAATACGCCTTTGGTAATTAAGCAACAATGTTGTATTTGTTACCAAGTGCCTTTCTTATCATGATGAGGTATATGGGTACAAAGAACCAGTTTCAAAATGAAGATAAAACGAATGGACCAACTTGAAAAATCAAGAAAGATCAAGTTCCGGAGTTTATGCAATTTTTAATACGATTCTGAAGTAATTAAATTATAGCATTTGTGTAATCTAAATCGTGTTTGTGTGTGTTTAGATTTTATATATAACAGGTCAGTAATTATTTACCTGACTTTTCTATATAACTTTGATTATCGTGTAATAACACGTCTTATCAAAATATTGTTCACCTAAATGTTACAAAAAGATTAAGATTAATTAATTAAACCAGTACAAAACTATCATTACTAAAGGTACGTAATATATCAAGTTCGACTTACGTTCTATTTCACATGTAACAAAGACCTTTTGTGAATGTTTATAAACAATATCTATACGTTGATCTGATTCCTTTCAACATGAATCGTATTTAATAAAACGGGATTAATTAAACTCTACATCTTAACTAACCCAGCATGTGTTCTAACAATACGTTCATTATTTGAATCAATTTCTAAGAGAGTAGGTAACTGTATATTACATCTGTAGCTTTCTAATGTATATAGAAATTGTTCTACAAAAGTTGAATCTGCAAGTAGAATATTCGTCTCAGGAATGTGAAAGTTATGTTTTGTATGAGTTATTAGTACTGGAAAATGGTTATAAATAAATATCACAGCACATTCGTACATTTCTTCTAATTTAAAATCCCACAAATTCAGAGAAACAATAATGAGTATAGACGTGTTTAATGTACACATTGTTTCAAAGTTTTAATATAGGTTATGTCTGATGAAGATAACACTGCAATGCCTTCGGAACATAGCAGTACGTAATGCATGGTAAGCAACGTCATTATAAGTGTGTTACAGTGGGATGAATAGCACCGATAGGACTTCTTGTTTCCATCCTTTCATTAAGGTTAGTGCAGTACGCTCACTAATGATGCTTTATTGCTGCTGGTATACTAAGCCTATGTTTCGCTATTGTCATGGTGTCGTAAAGAGTCATTTCTATAAAATATTTATAAGTCAATTTAACAAAGTTTCAAACAACATGTTTCTAAGTTTCAAAGACAGCTGCTTCGTAAACCATTTCAGTTGAGTTTCATAAGTCCACGTTTTTCTCAGTTTGTTTAAAAATTTTGTCGAATTATCTGTTAAATGACCTTCCAATGTGCATGCTCCTCTACTTTTAAGAATTAACGTAGCTTTGTAGTCAACATAGTTGTATATTTTAAGTAGGCCTAATTAATACAAATTAATCGTATAATTAGTTCTGATATAAAAATAAGTTTTATTTTCAATTTGATTCGAAAGTTTAAATTTTTCATATGACTGGATGGTTTAGAATTTCAACATTGTGGGTTATCACTAGTGCATCTTCCTATATGAAATTAAAAAACGTTACCTATAACATATTGTTTTCATTAACCTTTAGGTTGTTTTCTGTTCCACCAAACTTCACAATAACATGCGAGCTCGATACGAACGTAAAACAGTTATGTACAATTCAGATCCCAAAAGAAGGCTCGATCTACTGAAATTGAGGACGGATTTACTGGTACCGTATGTATCAGAAGTGGTTGAGACTACCCTACACCGTGTTTATCAGAGTTCACAGCACTGTTTTTTGGATCGAATCAGAGAATTTAATATTATACTGATCAAGTGAAGACGGATGTTTAAACTTCTGCGAGGTAAACAGATAAAAGTAATAAAAGCTATTTAGAAACCACAAACTGTTTTACGGCTACTACACAACATGCTTGTAACCTATACCAGTGTGAATGTGAATTTTTCACAGCGTACTACTCGCGTCATAAGTTGCATATGAACTAAGCTCTCTAGCAAATCTTTCTTTAAAACTGAGATTCATCATAATCTGCAGAACCAGAACGAATAGGTACAGTTCTAACAAATAGCTCCAGAGAAAGGAAGGGACCGTGTGATGACAAAAATAAACTCACAAGAAACAGTGATAAATCAGTATCTCGCTGGTTATAAGACCCTCTTTCCTGTAGGTTCTATATGGTTCTGTTTCTTTTACGTTGTGGACAATGCTTTTGTCTCTCACTAAAAATACTACAGCCTTGTGGCTACTGCAATTCCTTCTTGTGTTATATCGATTTTCCGTTACTAAAGGCTGGCTTTCAGTCCGTGTGTTTGTTTAGAACAGTTCGCGCAAAGATGCAGCAACTTGCAATAATCGTCCCTATTTCTGAACTAATAGACTACACGTATCTGACAGTCACTCTTGTTGTGGCATAGCGTACCCACGAACGTAAATTTCGGAACGCGTTTTTGACCAACAAGAGGCGAGTGATGGACACTCACGCTTACAGTCCGGTACGTTAACCGTAAAAACAGATCCAGCCTAATATTTCTTTCTGACCGAATTTCCGTGCAGATGTTTTTATATTTTTAATTATTAAATTATTGTACTATGTTTGACTAACAAATTACACATCCAAAGTGTAAAGGCTTAAATCTTACAAACGAAAATATACAAATATTCCAGAGAAACAAAAAAACTATAAATCCATGTATATAAGATGTGTATTTCTCTAGAAGTATTACAGTTTCCATTCCATAAGGCTTAAGATAATATTTCTGATTGACTGACAGTACATAAGTATAAAATAATTCAACATAAGTTAGCATTCAATCCGGGAAGTAGCTGGTATATTTCCTCCCTGTTATGGATCACATGTCTCTTATGATAAGATGCTCGTCGTTCAGAGAGATGCCGAGTGAATATACTACCCCTTAACGTTACGTTGAGCTAGCATTTACTCACAGGTCCGCAACACCCATTAACAGATAAACGATCGTAGTAAGTAAATGCTATGTGAAACATCATCTGGTCTTTCAGACAACATATCCTTTCCAAACGTTTCACAGGACTACAGCAGTCTAAATACAATGTATAGAGTATAAAGCAGGATCTTCTTCTCTTGAGTATTGTGATACTAACTTATAAAATACAACCAAGAAAAATATGCAGGAAAAGGGTTTGGTACCCCTCTACTAGAAGAGAACTTGCTACGCCACACTGAGGCCTCAAGCGTATTCTACACCTTTTCGTGAGCGGTCAGCATTTCATATGATAATTTTTAAAATAAATTAGCATACTATCGTTGTGTAGATTAAAACTCAGTATGCTGTCAGAATATATCATTCTAAAGTTATCTGACATACTTCATATATTGTGACAGTTGTATATTAGTAGAGACTGGATCAGTAAGAAACTTTAATAAACACGTTATATTAAACTGTTTATTCCCCTGTTTTCATACCTGGCATTAGAATCGAACTCGTAAAATAATAACAATGTATGGTAGACAGAGGATTATGAGGAAATGAGATTTTTAAGTCTTTAATTATGTTTATGGTAGACTGTAAGGTGATTAAACAGAATCGTAATTATTGATTACTCTCTTTCTTCAAACAAACAATAATTTATTGTGATAAAAAGACTACAGTTATATCGTGCATTAGAACATACCAACATTATAGCATACCTGACAATAAAGTTTGTTGCTTGATGACATGGGTTGTCGAAATGTTGAACAGTTTCTTTTACTTCCTCCTATTAAAGACATCTTCAGAATATTTTCTAAAAAGAAATTTCCTTTTCTTCAGACTTGCTTGGTCCGGCATGGCCAAGCGTGTTAAGGCGTGCGACTCGTAATCTGAGGGTCGCGGGTTCGCATCCCAGTCGCGCCAAACATGCTCGCCCTTTCAGCCGTGGGGGCGTTATACAGTACGGTCAATCCCACTATTCGTTGGTAAAAGAGTAGCCCAAGAGTTGGCGGTGGGTGGTGATGATTAGCTGCCTTCCCTCTAGTCTTACACTGCTAAATTACGGACGGCTAGCACAGATAGCCCTCGAGTAGCTTTGTGCAAAATTCAAAAAAAAAAAAAAATCATCAGACTTGCAACTAAACTAAAACAAATAAACTATTGTATTTAACTAATTTTACAGAAAGAACTCACTAACAACTGCAAATGTGCAACAAGATGCTGCAAATGATCGAAAACTAACTATGTAGTTTTCCTATATTTCTTCCACGCCCATTTTGGCGTCACGCATCCAGCTGATGTAGTCACTGTACTGTTAGGGTTAAAATATATCTTTATAATGATATTTCAGTGGCCCCGATGTCCACAGTGGCGTATATCGTTCGTTATTGTAAGAGACACAGTACCCAGTTGTAATTATTGTAATGTTAGTGGTGTATGTTATATGCTATTAGAGTGACTAGTGTGTTATCATACATCCTGTAACTGAAGGTGTTCACACTATAACATCCGCTATTGTAATGGCTTGTATGACGACCGTCTTGTTAAAAGGATAATTAAGTTGAAGAAAAATTACTTTTACACACCAGTTTATTACAAGAAAATGTTTACTTTAATTAACTTTCGTCTGTACGGCTTATTCAGCGCTAGTATATAAAACAAACGTTAAAAAGACAAGTAAAATTCGTTCTCTACCAGCCGGCCAAACGACTTGTATTGAGCGAAATTCGTCGGCGGCTTGTTTGTTTGTTTTTGAATTACGTGCAAAGCTACTCGAGGGCTATCTGTGCTAGCCGTCCCTAATTTAGCAGTGTAAGACTAGACGGAAGACAGCTAGTCATCACCACTCACCGCCAACTCTTGGGCTACTCTTTCACCAACGAATAGTGGGATTCACCGTCACATTATAACGCCCCCACGGCTAAAAGGGCGAGCATGTTTGGCGCGACTGGGATGCGAACCCGCGACTCTCAGATTACGAGTCGCACGCCTTAACCCACCTGGCCATGCCGGGCCTCGTCGGCGGTAGTCGCTAGGGTGTATGTTGCGTGATCGAAATATTATTTTACGCTATTCCTCTTGAAAAAATCTTAAGAAACTAAATAAATAATGTAGTGTTAGAAATATAATAAGCCAAAGACTGAGGGCCTGCGATAAGTGTAAATAATTATAATAATTTAAAAAATGAGTTTTTGTGTGTTTTTTTTAATTTTTTTAATTTAATGAAAGGGTAATATATATATTTAGTTTCTGCTTGCAGCGAATACTTGGAAATTTTCGTTTGTTAGAATGCTTACAGAGTTTAAATAAGTTATAATAATATTGCGCTACTTTAGAAAAGGTGTTCACCATAACAATATATTAAAGACTCGATTACTTTTGGGCACCATTGAAACTGAGCCTCACCACGGTCTTACAATAGTATGTTACTACCAAACGTTTTTTCACGCTTTGCCAGTGTAAAACAACTTCAATCATATCTCTTTGTTGTTTTACAGTTTTCATACATCGTGATATTTTTATGATTTATCATCAAGTGTGAGATGAAACACCTCGTTATAACAACACAGCTCGCACAGGAATTTACAAGAATGTTTTATGACATATTTCTGAAGGAAAATCAAGTCGTGTGGACGTTTTTCAACGAATCAACAAAACGCAGTGCACGTTAAAACTGTCATTTCTTTCCTTTCTCGCGAGTGCTTAGTCCACACTCTCAGAACTCTAAAACTGGATATCTTCTAGACCAGTGGAGATCCGTAAAAAAAGTGTGGTTCGATTCATTACATTAACTTACTTTCTGCTTCCAATGGACAGGATGACCTCGTGACCTCTTTTCTCTGACGACATTGGTAAGCTGTGTTTGAACTTGCTAAATAATCAGCTGATCGAGGGCACTTTTGATTCAATTATTTGCTCTGGCTGTATATTTATATATGTATATCTACATATATACAGGATGAGCTGACTAGAACACAATAATGTTAATAACACTGGGCCACTTGTTGAGTGTGAAACTTATCAATAATGTGAGCAAAGTGTTACCCATGAAGTTAGGCGTTCATAATATATCTGAATGTAACACAGAGAAGAAGTGGTAGATTATTCAAGTTATAAAGTTAAAAGCAGGTAGCAGTGAATAATGAAACAGTAAGGTGTTCTCCTCTTTATTTTGGTAAAACTGTTAATACCCATACCAGCCGTCCTCAGACACATTTTCTTTTACTTCAAGTGAAACAGTAAATATATGAGGACTTTGAATATGGCTATACACATAACTGGTCGGAATAGTTATATTAATTAAAATGAAGAAAGAAGTCTCGCACACTTATAGGTTGTTTTTTTTTGTCCCCAACAAGGGAGGGAGGTTCTTAAACATGAATACATACCAGCCAGTAGACCAGAAAAACACTGCAAATTTAAATAACTGAGCATTGCACCTAAACTTAAACATATCATGTCTCTTAAAGTGACTATAATTAATATTATCACTGGTAATTTTGACTACGTTTATTTTAATAACCATGTAATCAACTGAAAATAGAAAAGAAAAAACTCCAATAATGTGGGAATGACATTGTGTCGCAATTTAAGAAGGTGTGATGAACAAACGTATACATTCTTGATGACGAGAAACATACTTGGAATAAAAATGTATCTCAGAACGGCTGGTATGGGTATTAACACTTTTATTGATAAGTAGAGAACAGCGTTTCGACCTTTCTAGGTCATCCTCAGGTTATGAACGAGAGTGTTTGAATGTGACCGTTGACGGACGCATGTCTTAGGGACGAGAGTATAAACGAGTACAAGATTGTAGGGGGCTTTGCGGTTGGTTGTTAGATTATATAATTATTAATTAGTATACGAATAAAGGTGTTCGTCTATATTGGTTTAATTTTCGTTATAGCTGTTATATAAGCAGGGCTTTTTTTGATTTTGTGTTTGTTTATATTTGTTTCCCTACTTATTATCTAGGAGTTTCCTATTTGTGTTTGTTTGATTTGCAGTGTTCAAAAACGTGCGAAGGAGTTTTTTTGTGTTCTATTAATCTAGTTTCCATTTTTCTGCTTATTTCTCCAATATAGAAATCGTGGCAGCTGTTACATTGTATTTTATAAGTTATATCAGTGTTGTGTTTGTCCAAAATCATTAACAGAAGAAATGACATTTATTTCATCCAACAGTGAAGAAAGGAAAATCTAATCCCTAATTTTGTGAAGATAAAACTATCGAATTATTTTACTTAGTGTATAAACATTATCTATAATTCACAGAAGAAAAATACTAAAAACCATGTTAAACTCGAAATATAAAGAAGTAAATGACCTGCAGAAACAAAAAATGAATCTAGGTTATCAACTGGCTTGTTGCATTGATCCAGAGATTTATGGACTCATACAAAACAACATCAATTAAATCAATAGTATGAACGACAAGGTAAAGAAGGTCCACCACAACAAGAAACTAGATAAACTAAGGTGCCAACAACAACAAAGACGTCAACACAACCAACCACCAACAAACCTCGTAATTAACACATCCGACCAAAAATTAAGTAACGATGAAATACATCCACTCAACAAAGGACTCAACTTCACAGTATAACCTAGAAATAATCCATCCATCGAAATGAAAGTCTGCCTGGAAGACCTAGCTAGAAGACTGGTGATTCACTCTACACAAACTGAAAACACCAACAAAACAACGGTAAAGAACCACCAGAAACAAAATAACTTCGACGACAATTCCACCAACAACCCATATTTCCTGATAGAACTGAAAACATCAATTTCCCCAACACACATCAAAACTGTATCTTAAACAATTTTTTCCAAGAATTTTCACACAAAACCATCAACTGAAAAGAAAACTAAATAAACCACCTCACACGAAAAGATATTAATTCTATAAACAACTTAAAACAAGACAACAACATCAAAATTCTAAAAGTAGATAGAGGCAATTCTATAGTTATAATGAATACATTCTAAAAGTGAACAATATCTTGTCAGATATGAACAAATTTAAACTAATAAACACAAATCCAACAAAAACACATGAAAATCAATTAAACAAAATACTACTACAGATGAAAAAAACAAACACATTCTCAGAAAACCTTTACTGTAACGTTCGAAAAACCGACTCATGCACAACACAACTATACGGTACTCCCAAACCTCACAAACCCGATTGTTCACTAAGACCCGTAATGTCGACCTATGAATGATTTAACTACAACCTTGGTAAATACATAGCGTGAGAATTTTCTAAATATGTAACATCAACAGGCTCCTTTTTATAGACTCTTTTAACTTTAAATATATTCTTAATCAACTAAATCATAAAACATTAATGGTCAGTTGTGATGTAATCTCCCTCTTCACAGAAATCACAACAACTGAAGCCTGCAAAACAGCTTTAGAACTTTATATCCAAGACCCCAGCCAATTGACACACCTCCCCAGCAACCAATTTAACAACCCTTATAGAACTCACTAACACCAAAGCTAACTTTACGTTCGATAACCAAAACTACCTACAAATAAATGGCCTAAATATGGGGAATCCCGTGTCATCAATTCTAGCCAAATTTTACGACACAGGTTGAAACACAAGCAATCAATTCAGCCTTACACCCACCACTATACTGGTATACGTATGTTGATGATACAATTGCTGGATTCACAGCTACAGAAGACACATTTAGTTTTTTTCAATCCCGTTAATTCGATACACGCCAACATTAAGCTCACCTGTGAACAGGAAAAACTAACCAAATAGCATTTCTTAACCTCAAAATCACTTGAATCGATACACAATTAAAAACAGAAATCCACAGAAAAATCACCATACTTGACTATACATTCCCTGAAACTCAGCACATGAAACAAAACAAAAACACAACATATTAAGAAACCAAATCAACACAGCCACAAAACTATGTTCACCGGATAAAATTAACGATGAAATCAACAAAATGAAACAACACTTCATCAACATCAACAAATTTCCTCTGTGGAAAAAATTATATGCACACACCTAGAACAACAACAAACAAACAACAATAAATTCCAAGATACAACAAACTACAAAACCTTATACTGCTGTATACCGTATGTTCTCGACATCAGCGGAAAAATAATCAACATTTGAAAAAAAACTTATAACAAAACACAACATTCCAGTAAACCCCAAATTTATTCAAAAACCAGGAACAGAACAAAAGTTCATACGATGTTAAAACTACACAACACCAACATAATTCATAAAATACAATGCAACAACTGCCACGACTTCTATATTGGAGAAACAAGCATAAAAATGGACACTAGATTCAAAGAACGTAAAAAACACCTTCACACGTTTTCGAACACTGCAAATCAAATAAACACAACATAACCATGAAAAAACCCCAAATACTAAGTAAAGAAACAAATATAATCAAATGCAAAATCAAATAAGTCCTACTTATACAGCAACTAAAACCAAAATTAAATCAATATAAAGGAACAACTTTATACCTATATTAATTAATAATTTACTGCAACGCCCACTACAATCTCGTACCCGATTATATTCTCGTCACTAAGACGCGTGCCAGGCAACGGTCAGTTGCAAACTCTCTCTTTGTTGAACTGAAGATGACCTAGGAAGGTCAAAACGTTGTTCTCTGCTTATCAAGAAAAGTGTTAATACCCATACCAGCCGTTCTGTGATGCAAAAGTATACATTATTGTGATATCTCTATTAAATTACGTGGGGTTTAAGATAATTCACTTAAGAATAAATTAGTTTCTACATTTATGGCAAGAAACATGACAATCAGGTTAACTTACACAGAACCAGGTAACAGAAACAGAATATATTAAAAACAGAATGAAGCAATATTAAGTTGTATGTGTGTGTAGTTAATATCTACATTAAAACCTATGATAAAATAAAACGTTTCCTATACAAGACAAGCCTACTTAACCAAAACAAAGTTATCGGGGCACAGTTCACAGTTTGTTTGTTTTTGAATTTCGCGCAAAGTTACGCGAGAGCTATCTGCGCTAGCCGTCCCTAATTTAGCAGTGTAAGACTAGAGTGGAGGCAGCTAGTCATCACCACTCACCGCCAACTCTTGGGCTACACTTTTACCAGTGAATAGTGGGATTGACCGTCACATTATAACACCCCACTGCTGAAAGGGCTAGCATGTTTGGTGCGACCGGGATTCGAACCCGCGACCCTAAGATTACGAGTCAAACGCCTTAACCAACCTGGCCTTGCTGCGCCACCAAAAAGGAATAATCCTAACTGAAAACAGTTTGAAAAGTGAAAGGAATAATAAAACACAACCCAATCAAATTTCTACGTTAACATGATAAATATATATATATATTAGAATGTTACATTAACGAAGTTATAAATATATATATATATTAGAATGTTACATTAACGAAGTTATAAATATATATCTATCTTTGCCTCTTTCACTGCCAAGAACATATAAATAAATTCTAGCCTTCACATATGTAAATACCCTGAATAAAAAAAAAACATAATTAATTTTAAAAAAGTCATTAATGTTGCATAAAAATGAGAAATGTTTGAAGAAAAAATACATAAACAATAACAATAAAAGATACACAAACAATAACAATAAATGATACACAAACAATAACAATAAAAACTAGACAAACAATAACAATAAATGATACACAAACAATAACAATAAAAGCTAGACAAACAATAACAATAAAAGCTAGGCAAACAATAACAATAAATGATACACAAACAACGACAATAAAAGCTACACAAACAATAGCAATAAAAGATACATAAACAATAAATACCTGAAATGTAAGACGTGAAAAACATGTTCTGAATTGTGAAAGTATACAATGAGCTTTCTATTTTGTGCCAATGCGGGGAGGAAACCTCAAGTCATTGCATTACTAACCTTTAAGCTAGCCGCTTCACAGAACATTCTGATGATATATAACTAAGTATGATGTAAAATAATCTCAAAATTCATCCTGATACAAGAAAAACAAAAAAACGTTAACATCACACAAACACCCTAAAGTTTCAGTACTAAAATTCATCAAAAATATCACGCACAACACAAATCACCTAAATTTTTACTAATCATATCCACCAGAAAATATGCACTCTGAAAAGCCCCCTAAATGTAGCAGACACAACATGTATCACAAAAACAACGATAAAGAAGTTACGCGCTTAACTGAAGCTTCACTAACGTTAACCAGTTCTCTATTGAAGTCGTTACAAAAACTGTTAATAAATTTGTAAAAAAAACAAAACAACAAGAGACGATTAACAAACAAACAAAAACTGAAACACTCCGCAAAACTAAGTAAACCTAATTACTTGTACCATTCCACGTATTATATACATAAAATATTGGCTTACCTCTATCAGAAAATATCTCAGATAGTATCACATAAATATAACCTCAACAGAAGAATTAGTTTCGTTTTCACTCGTGGAATAAAAATTAAACACGGGTAAAAAGAAAGTATACAATAAACCCACCTCACCAGGAAATATTTATAAAATACTGTGTAACAGTTGTCCAGCCCTTTATATAAGTGAAACAGGCAGTACCTTGAAGATCAGGTTAAAAGAACAACAAAAGATATCTTTTCAAGTCCGTAAACTATGAACAAAACGTTTTTCTGAACACGAAGTCACAACAGTAAAACATGAATATTACACTAAAAGAAGAAATATTAGAGATGCTTCATGAATAAGATTAAATACTCCCACAATTAATAAATACCCTGTCACATGTTTTTATGTCTTTCATTTCTAGTCATACCTGTATTACAAAATAATTTTAATTACTGTAAAAACTGTAAATTGTAATAATATATATCAAAATGTGCGGTGTTTTACAATGTATATAAAATTATGAAAATATTTTTTATTTTCTGAGCAAAGTTCCAACAATTTCAGCTAATGTTTTGAATATTTTCTTGTTGATACGAACATCAAATATTTTTATA
This sequence comes from Tachypleus tridentatus, assembly GCF_004210375.1. NCBI lineage: Eukaryota > Metazoa > Arthropoda > Merostomata > Xiphosura > Limulidae > Tachypleus > Tachypleus tridentatus. The sequence continues at coordinate 9,240,025 of NC_134831.1, forward strand.
TTGATTGCAGAGATTTTAAAATAATTAGTTGATAAAATCTATTAAATGTTTTTACTGATATATTAATACTGAAAATTCTTTTATTTATTATAGACACTGTAAAATCAAAATAACTGAATTTGTAATATTTTTTTCTTTCAATATAATGAAACATTACTGTTAGGAGAAAGAAGACAGTAGATTTGAGATTAAACATTTCTTGCTTTCTCAAATATATTGATATCAATGCTACCATAAGTCAGTTTAATTTTAAGAACTAATGTATTTTGAATCAACAAACTGCTGTATTTTCAATACTTTAATTTAAAGGATAAACATATTATAATTATTAAGTTAAAATAATTTTTATTAATTAAATCACCTATATAGTTATCTGTAGTCGGAAGAAACAAATAAAGATGTGCAGTGCGTGTAGAATAATTTATAGTATCGAGAAACTTACTCTTTTTGTTATAAACTTGGCTTCCAAAGAAAAATTATAAATAGAAAAAAACAATACATTTGTAACATTTTGAGTGTTAGTTTTGAATTCAGTGCTGAAGATGAAAACAAAATACTGATCTATTAATAAATCTGTAAAACTAAAAAAATACAATGATGTAATGATGTGGTAAAGTAAATTTTGAAACTATACTTATACAACAACTAAAATCAAAATTAAACCAACATAAAGGAACAACTTTATACTTATACTAATTAATAACTTAATATCTAACTGAAACGATGCCTACAATCCCGTACCCGTTTACAATCTCGTCCATGAAACATGTACCCGGCAACAGTCGGTTGCAAACTCTCCCTTTGTTAAACTGAAAATGGCCTAAACAAGTCAAAACATTGTTCTCTACTTTATTTTAATAAAAGTGTTAATACCCATACCAGCTATCTTGAGATACATTTTTACTTCAAGAGAGCTTCTCGTCATCACGAATGATTGGTCTGTTAAAATCTGCACTCTTCTACGGGAAAGTTTGATTAAAGGAAAGCTTATATCACTAGAATATCAAGGAGTTGGACTTGGTTAATCAACACAGCTAAATGGTGTTACGTAGTAGTATATTTTGTATCCTTGATGTATAATAACTATATATTAATGTAAAGAAGTAAAAAGAAAAGACTTAAACTGAGTTGTATAAGCCTAGAATCATTTCAGTGCCCATCAGATAAGTTAGTCATTTTCTATAATCCAAAAATTATTTTTTATCTATTACAATAACGTATATAGAAGTAACACCTTACGTATTTCTGTGTATCTACAAATACAAGTGATATTGAAAGTGTTATTTATCTACGAAAATGACAGTAACAAACGTTTCACAAATATTGGTGGAAGATTAGTTTCTAAATGCAGAAATTTTCATTTTGATGGAATGTTTTGAACTTTAATAATTTCTTTTTACTTCTGTAGAAACTGGTTCGTTTATAGGAGCGTGGCATATGGTCTAACATATTTACATGAAACAAAAACCACTTACAAGCAGTAACAATCACGTCATGTGATATTAAACTATAATTGTAAAGAAAATTGATTTTTCTCACATTCGTATATGAAACAAAGTTTGCGCACTACATTTCGAAATCAAGGGAGTAAAAAATATAATAAGAGTGGTGTTACGGACACTGGGTAGTGACCTTTACGAAGTCAAAGGTCCAAAATGACTTTTGTTGTGTTTTTGAAATCATACTCTTATGATTTCGAGCTGAAATGAAGAAATTGCGAGTAATGTGAACAATTATCTGTATTTGAATTACTTTTACAACAATATTTAGGTCTATTGGTTTTCAAATATTTCGCCAGTTTTCGGCGTTTAAACATTAAAAACTGGGCAAATTATTAATAAATTATCAAAGGACAACGTTAAGTGTAGCTCAAAATAAATGTTCATATTATTAAAAGTTATTATAAAAGAAATATATATTTTCTAAAAGACAGTTTGCGAATTGAAATGAACTGGTTGGTTGGTTTGGTGTTTCATGGCGCAAAGCAACTAGGCTATCTGCGCCAAAATGAACTGAGAAAATAAAATATATAGCAGATAAACTGTACAAATAACATTTAGGTAATACATACTAACTTGGCAATTTAAACGCAAGTAATTTCCCTCACGCGAGTGCCTATAGGTGTCATGACTTGTTGGTAACGTAAGTCTATGAGTAAAACTCTCAAGTGGGTGAAAAATTATAAACAACAAAGTAAATGAATTCTAACTATTTAATATCATGAACTGACATGTCATTTGTTTCAACAATGATCGACATTTGTCATTATCCTGTATTTCTACATCCACTTTCTACTTATACAATATAACAGGTTTGTGTTTCTTTCCTGTCCATTACCCTTTCGTCTTAGGAAAACATTTGGTCTTCAGTTATTATATATTATTCACTTAGTAATACTTCGTTAGTTATTGTAAAACTAATAAAATTAATTAGGTCTAGTGTTTCTAGGTTGGGGTATTACAACATTTAGAAATAAACCTAAAAACACAGGTTTAAAGTTCAAGGTTACAACAAAACCTCTCCCACCAGCCTTAATAAACAATTACTTCAGCAAAACAATTGTTAACACATTGTTTTTCCTCCATGCCCGTTTGAAACACAAGGTTTCAGCCAGTGTTCAGTCTAACAACAGTGAAGGCTCACACACATCGAAAAACAATCTCTTAAAATTTAAGAAGACGATTACAGTTGATAACACTAGTTTACTTTCTAGACGTACTTGACTTATCTCAAGTCTGTTCATCTTTGATCCTTATTCATGACTTAGAATATTTCAATGGAGAGCCTCTGTCACACCCTCACGTGGACATGGTTACTCCAGTACACTCGATCTAGTTGTGAATCTCGAACTTCCATTACCTTTCACAGAGTTCATTTTATTTACTGGACTCAATATAACCTGTCATGACTCCACTGACAAGTACATTTATTACCTACATTTTATGACTTTAATGCAGATATATGGTTCTTAAATCTGAAGTACATAAGATTTTAAAATATTTTAAAACTCTTTATTTATTACTGTTCATTTAATACAAACTACATTTGGAACATTTTAAAGTCATTTTTGTAACCTTTCACTTTCATTAATCATGTTCAAAAGCGTTTCGGCTGTATTTCAGAACATGAAGTATATTTAACATGCCTAAAGAAGTGTATTTAACTCTGTATAGTAAGGAATTAACAAGAAGATAAATTTGAACTTTGAATACAGATGGCTTACTAAAACTTTCCCATATTTAGATAGTTATGACGCGTTAATAGTTAAAAACATTTTTTGTATAAACTTTTGGTGATGTTGGTAAAGATTCTTGAAACTTCAATACAACTACACATTTTTATGCATGGTGGAACAAAAACATAAACCAAGTATTATTTTAAAAAATAAATACAACTTTTAATACTGGAATAGAAGACAATAAGTTGCTTTTTATCATGTACTTGAGATTGGAAACAGCTGTGTTTTATTATAACTCAATGTGACAAGATATGGTCTTTTTTATTGTATGTTGTTATTTTGTTGTTTAAGCACTTAAGAGACCGAGAAGTTCAATCTGAGTTCCTAAACTTATCATGGACTTACCTAATGTAGTAAAGCAGTTTGAATGACTGAGTATAATCTTTCAACCATTGTACTTTTCCTGATAGCACAGAGAGAAACTGGTCAAAGAGGGAGACAATCTAGGATTCGTAGCGATTCCATTAAACCGATCATAAAAATTACCATTAAGAAGAAAATCACATTCATCTGTGGCAAAACAAGGTATTTCTAATAATACTGATTGAGAGATGTCGTTAAGAGAACCAGTCAGCAAGCAGGGTTAAAAGAAGAAGTAAAAAAAGTGACTCTTAAGGCTGGTGAAGAAAAAAGGAGTTGAAAGGTGAGTTAGAAGCAATAAAAAGCTATAAATTATTACAGATACAGCTTGATATTAAGCTGTACAAAACACTTTCAAATTTCATTCAGATGGTATTCTTCTGTTTATGTTTGTACAAATTATGTTTTGTAGACAACTTCAGAATATTAGCACTTGGTACAAAAACATAATAATTATTAATTATCTACAATAAAACTAAATAAATGGGGAAATACTTATATATAAGGTACTACTGTGATATTTAAAATTATACGACCACTTATGGTGCATTTTAAAAAGGATTAATATTTTAAGTGGTATAGATTATGCATCTTCTGTGAATCCCCACATTAAAATGCACATCAACTAGGTTATCAATCCACGTTAAAACACGCATCAACATCATTTGAAATGTCCCCACATTAAATCGTATGTCAAGAAGATCGAGAATGTCATTTTATTTGAATCCCCCATTAAAAAGCACGTGTTATACCGTGTCAAGACTTAAGTCGGCTATAAATTAATATTTGTACAAAATATTCATGTAAAGGATATTCCTAATTTACATATTTTCTTCACGTGTGTTACTGTCACTGTATACTACACTTTAAATGGCACTGCTACATTAGAAGACTTGTAGATAAGGAAAAAAATAACGTGTGCAAGCAGGCTCATTGGAAAAGGTTTTTTTTTCCAAAGAACAAAGCTTCGTAAATTTCTAAGACACCGATACGTTAGCTTTAAACTTTCTGTTATATTTTACGAAGCAAAACAAAATTTACTTTCTTTTCTGCTAAGCGCACGTGTAGAATTTATAAGTAAATAACAAACACATTTTAGATATGTCACATGGGCATGATTTTGTTTATTCAAATAACATGACCAAAGTAAAAATAGTATTATGTATTAGCCGTTCGGGAAATTTGTGAGAAAGTAAGGAGACTGGAAACACTTGTATTTACAAAAAGATAAATACAATATTTTTATCCTGAGAGGTTTGTTTATTCTGTCCGGTATGTTTGTTTTGATGTTTGCATTAAACAGGATGTGCGAAGTGTTTGAGTAGCACATGATTGCCTCTGGTTCCCTTTATTTCTGTTTTTCTCACATAAATCTACTGTACACAATACATAAATAAATATCATCTCTGGAAGTATAATATTTAGCTGCATGTGCATTCAAAGATAACAGATTATTCATGACTTATCAGAATATCGAATCACAGAACAAACATGTTCGATATTCTGTTTATAAAAACAAACACTTTGTTCTATAAGTTTTAGGTTTACTTAGATTATTTCAAATCAGAAAATATGATTTCATTCATCATCAGATATAGGCAATCATCTCTTTTTCATAAAGGTGGGAAGGAAAGAACGTTAAAAAAACGTATACAAAATTTCAAATATGTTAACATCTATCAATTCATGTCCAAAAACTAAGTGACAAATATGATCCAGCGAAATTGACGGTAATTAATTTATTACTAGTATTTCTATAATAAAATTAAATATAAATTAGATTATCGATTTTGTATAATTCAAGAACTAAGGAGTTTTTTATGGTAAGATTGAATAGAAATTATAGATTTTTTACAATTCAAGCACTACAACATTTACTATAAACGTGTCCGTTTTTCAAGGACGTCTATCTCACCGATTCCATACATTTTGTTATTGGTATTTCGGTAATTTGTTTCCTACTAAATACTTTTGAAATTATTAATTTGATTTAAAAAAAATGAAAACTAAATTATATTTCTAATAAGACATCAATATTAGTTCTATTACACACATTCACAATATTTGTTATCTAGTCTCTTTAGAATTTAAGAACTAGAAAAGTACATAATAATCGTTTTACAACCACATCATATTAGTCTTATCAGTTGATCCCGACACAATCTATATCTTTTCAGGCTGTCTGGGATAAAACAAACAATATATGAGATATTTGTTATAGCAGTGAATATAGCAAATATTAGTGTGGTTGGAATATTAGTGTTAAACACTCTTTTAATTATAATAGATTATGCAAATATTATAGTGTTTAGACACACTACTTGGACAAAAGTATGTGGACACCCCACCATCACACCCATATGTGTTTGTTGAACATCTCATTCTAAAACCATGGGCATTAATATGGAGTTGCTCCCTCCTTTGTTGCTATAACAGCCTCCACTCTTCTGGAAAGACTTTTCCTAGATTTTAAAACATGGCTGCGGGTATTCGCTCCTATTCATCCACAAGAGCATTAATGAGATCGGGCACTGATATCAGGCGATAAGGCCTGGCTCGCAGTCGGCATTCCAATTTATTCCCAAACGTGTTCGATGAGGTTGAGGTCAGGGCTCTGTGCAGGCCAATCAAGTTCTTTCACACCAGCTTCGGCATACCATGTCTTTATGGACCTTGCTTTGTGCACGGGAGCATTGTCATACTGAAATAAAAAAACGGCCTTCCTCAAACTGTTGCAACAAAGTTGGAAGCACAACTTCTTTAGAATGTCCCTGTATGCTGTAGCATTAAGATTTCCTTTCCCTGGAACTAAGGAAGCTAGCCCAAATCATGAAAGCAGCCCCAAACCATTATTCTTCCTCCACAAAACTTTACAGTAGGCACTATGCATTCAGGCAGGTAGCATTATCTTGGCATCTGCCAAACCCAGATTCGTCCGTCAGACTGTCAGATAGTGAAGCATGATTCATCACTCCAGAGAACACGTTTCCACTGCTCCAGAGTCCAATGAAGTTGTGCTTTACATTACTCCAGCCGACGCTGGCATTGCGTTGGTGATCTTAAGCTTGTGTGCAGTTGCCCGGCCATGGAAACCCATTTCATGAAGCTCCCGATGAACAGTTCTTGTGCTGATGTTGCTTCCAGAGGCAGTTTGGAACTTGTTAATGAGTGTTGCAACTGTGAACAAACTAGATGACATACTTAAAGACTGTTATGGTATGCTGGAAAGAATAGGCTAGGTGAATGGGCACAGAGACCGGCACGTGAGATAACATGGTCATCGTCGAGAGCGGCGGGATACGGAAAAGGCGGGCCACCCTTTTCCAGATCGCCACTGACGTCGGACAAAGGACCAACATGTGCAAAATAGACTCCACCTCAAAGGATGAACAAAAGACATGCCTCAGTTGCACATCGGTTTCTGAAGAATGTACGCTCCCTCACAGGAAGGATGTTATGTACTATGCGCCAGTTGAAAGCCTGGAGGTAGCTATCAATGCGGCCCTAAATAACGTCCCACAGAAGAGCAGGGTGGTGTTGCTCAATCCTGTGGGTACATCGAGGGGCCAGCAAGCGGTAGAGGGAACGGGAGTCTGTTGGAACATTATCGGACTCGATACGAAAACGTCGAATCGCTGCAGTAGCGTCCACGTACCAGGAAGGAAGGTTAAAACACATCGGTGTTTGCAGGCCCAGTGAACACCAAAGGTGAGGTGACAACAAGAATGACCCTCCAAAGACAAACAATGAAAAGTGGTTGATGGTTGACAGGAAAAGAGAAAAACATTGGATACGTACATATGGGATGTCCAGACCTCCCTTGTAGAGTGGGAGAGTCAAGGAAAAAAGAGACAGTTGCAGACTTGCGTCCCCACAGGAAGACGAAGACATGCCGATCGACAGCCCACGCAGTGTGATCATCCAGAAAAAGAATAGCCCTAAGGTACCAGACCAAGGGGAGTATCCTCCTCCTCACCACTTCTGCCCTGCCAAACAAATTAGCAGGACAATAACAGCAATCATGAACTGCTGAACCGACACGCTGCATCACCTTCCTCCAGGCATCCTGAGGGCTCACAAGAAAACAAACCCCAAAGAAAGTGAGTTGGTAAGGGGTCCAATCCAATCCAAACGGGAAGTCAGCAGACGAGACCCAATTGCCCAACTACCAAGCCAGAGACTTGTCGTAGTTGAGCCGGATAGCACTAGCCTGAGAGTAACGATGGACAATGGCCAGCGCCGACCCCAGGGATGTTTAATTCACAAGGAACAGGTTCACATTGTCTACATGGGATACATACTTCACAACCACACCCTTGGGCATCCAGAGGCCATGCACCAAAGCCGAGTGATACAAATAAGAGAGCAGGCACTTGATCACCAACGCATAAAATGAAGGGGATAAAAACAGCCCAGATGAACCTTCTGTGAGATGGGAAAGAAAGACGTCAGATATCCGTTTGTCAAGAGCCTGCTCAAAGCGGTTGCATACAAGTTTTGCACACGCCAGACAAAAACAACAGGAAGACCACACCTCTCCGGAACAAACTACAAATATTTGTGGTGAACTCGACCAAAGGCTTTTCACTGGTCGAGGGATACAAAGATTGCAGGGATATCCCTGTCCGTGGTGTAATGAAACAGGTCCCTAAGAAGCACCAGATTGTGTCGAGTGCTTCTACTTCACACGCCATACTTCTGAGTGCAGTGAACCAAACGGGCACACAGGACTTTTGAACTAATCTTTGCACCCACGTTCAAGAGAGATATGAGATGCTAGGAGGAAAGATATTCAGACTGGCTGGGATCCTTACATATAAGTGTGAAGAGTCCATCCAGCATACCTGGTGACACAGACAGTTGTTAAAAAGTCTGACAAAGAAGGGTCCGACAACATGCTACACATGGCGATAGAATTTCACCGACAGTCCATCTGACCCTGAACACTTACCATGCAAAATGGACTGAATGGCTGACCAACATTCGCCCATACTGATGAGTTTCACCAGCTGATTGTGAAAAGAAGGATCGAGAGAGGGAAAAACTGAGTGATGTTCTATATACATGCAGTGATGTTCTATATACATGCAGTGATGTTCTATATATATGTAGTGATGTTCTATATACATGTAGTGATGTTCTATATATAAGTAGTAATGTTACATATACATTTGTAGTTGTCAGAAGATGACTGACCATTCTCCAACAACAGACTAGAGATGTGCATGTTCTTGGCCACCTCCCATGTCATGCACAGTGTAACTCGAGTAACATTTCTAGGATCAAGTGATTCCATCAGACTGGAAATGCTCGCTGCACAGAAAAATCTGGAATACTCCAAATCTATATCCTTCCAGAGATTCTCAGTGTCCGATAATAATTCATAGTAATCCATTGGCCTGCCTAGAAGCAAGGCAGCTACGATGTTCTGCTTGCCTCACAAGGGCAGGCTTGCGAATGCTGTATGCCAGCTTGTTTCAATAAGGAGGCACAGGCTTCCTTGAAATTCGCCCACCACGACCCGTCAACAGACGCAACAGAACAAAGTCCCCAGATCAGGCATCAATTCGTCTCCAATCTCATCCTTGGCAGGGAGGGAGACGTTGAGCTTCCACACTTCTGGGCCCCGAAAAAACTGGGACAAAGTCCTGGAATGTGGCGAGAAGTGCCCGATGATCGGACACATGAAACGAAACATCACGAACCCGGTGAACTGCAGCCCTGTCAAGGCTCTTCTTAAGGCTAGGTGTAACATATAACCTGTCCAGGTGACAAGAAACTCCCTGACTGTTCCAAGTGGCCACAAAAGCAGATCCATAGATTGCACGCCAGACATAAAAAAATCAAAGTCCAACAATACTGTTCGAAGAGTCTGCGTATACTGATCACCAAAAAGAACTGCCTCGATCTCGTCTAGGTGAGAATCCAAGCCGCAGTTGAAGTCGCCAACTAGGACGATATCGGCCTGCATTATCAAGAACCTGTCGAAGCCCGAGAAGAAGGAATACACCTACCGGGACCGAACAGGCGCATACGCATTAACAAGCCGAATCTTACGACCCCCAGCGACAACATCAACGCATACGACCCACCCCTCAGCGTCACTATGTGACACGAGGATGGAACCATTAAAATGCGGGTGCTAAAAGGATCCCCACACCACACGCATGAATCAATCCCAAAGACCACAAAGCACGGACAGGAAATCCGACAACCACCGTTGCACTGAAGAATCAACCAGACCGAAGTCTGGGAGATTCACGGGATTGTGTGACCCCCGTTCCCCATTGATCTCCCCCTACGATCTCCAAAGGCTAGGAAGACTGGGGAAGCCCTGAACCTCAGCCTCACTGACCAAACGAGCCAGGGCCACCGCAGAGGCACCATTTCTCACAGCCAACCCACCCAAGACAGAGGGGGCCTGATCCTCTACAGAGGATCCCACCCCAACATCTACACGGGTGGGGAGAATTTTGGGAATAACGCAGCCCCAGTCCCCCTCACCACCAGACAGCGGGCACCAAGAATCGGATGGACAGCGGCGGAACGGAGTGAGGTCGGATGACCGTATCCATACCGACCAGCTGTGAACCGAAGTTTCACGAAAGTACGTGAAGGAAAAAGAGAAAAAAACAAACAAACAATAAACACGACTACAAATAACAAACAAACAAACTCGAACAAAATTTACCGAAAAACAAGAACTTGACAGCACACGGTGAAGGAAGGCACAACCCGATAAAGAGGCACTGAAAAACACGGCAGCCGGAAATGAAAATAACAGGCCACGGAGCGCCCCAACACGGCCCAATCTACTTCTAGTGTTTGTCTATAGATATTGCATGGCTGTATGCTTGACTTTATGCACCTGTTAGTAATGGCTAAAATAGCCGAACCTATTAATTAGGAGGGGTGCCCATATACTTTTAACCATGTATTGTATATAATGGACCGAACAGCAATGTCTTATGGCCAATATAACTACAAATAAAGCTTTGCCAACTTACAATGGATATTCAAACAACAACTGATGAAAACTAAATCGTTTTAATATTTGATTTATAATGTTATTTAAATTACGTTTCGTCTGGTAAACGTTTGTTTGTTTGTTTGTTTTTGAATTTCGCACAAAGCTACTCGAGGGCTATCTGTGCTAGCCGTCCCTAATTTAACAGTGTAAGACTAGAGGGAAGGCAGCTAGTCATCACCACCCACCGCCAACTCTTGGGCTACTCTTTTACCAATGAATAGTGGGATTGACCATTGCATTATAACGCCCCCACGGCTGAAAGGGCGAGCCTGTTTGGCGCGACCGAGATGCGAACCCACGACCCTCAGATTACGAGTCGCACGCCTTAACACGCTTGGCCATGCCGGGCCGTCTGGTAAACGATTATAAGCGTTCTTTGCAGAATGATTATTCTTCAAATCATAATTTATTGAGAGTTTCTAAACGTCAGCATTAATATTACTGATGATATATAAATGTCTTCCATTTAACATGTCCTTCATTATGGTAAAGTGTCACAGTAAGTGATTTACAGGAAAAAAAACGTTAAGCTCTTATTAGTCCCGGCATAGTCAGTTCGACTCCTAATCTGAGAGTTGTGGATTCGAATCTCGGTCGCACCAAACATACTCGCCCTTTCAGCCGTGGGGGCGTTATAATGTTACGGTCTATCCACTATTCGTTGGTAAAAGAGTAGCCCAAGAGTCGGTGGTGAGTGGTAATGACTAGCTGCCTTCCCTCTACTCTTAAACTGCAAAATTAGGGACGGCTAGCGCAGATAGCCCTCGAGTAGCTTTGCGCGAATTTCAAAAACAAACAAAGCTCTTATTTGCATATTAAAAGCGCTAAACCATTATGCTTCAAGTTTTCTTCTTCAATGCTGCGTTTACAGCTAATCTCAATAGGTTAACTTCAAAACTAAATTAATTCATATACGCAACTCAGACACGTACTGTTAGTTCATAAAATACTAGAAATAACTATCATATATTATTTACAGTACTTTTTTTGAAATATTTATTTTTGAAAACAGCTTCTGATGATTTGAAGACACTTGTAACATGTATTTACAAACGAAAACACTAGCACAGATGTTATCCAGGCTGTTATTAAAATTCACTAATCCGAAGAAATGAAACGTATTATGGTATTAATATTACCTGTCATTTTGTGGTTATTCGTAATATTTTGCTAATTGGTACAGTTGTTTAAAACAAGCAATTATAATGTTTTATAAACATTACAATCAAGACTACAAAAACCGATACACAATTCAAAATAGAAATCCACAAAAAATCACCCATACTGGACTATACATTCCCTGGGACTCAGCACATGAAACAAAACAAAAACTTAACATATAGAGAAACTAAATAAACACAGCTACAAAACTATGTTAACCTGATAAAATTAACGATGAAATCAACAAAATAAAACAACACTTCATCAACATCAACAAATTTCCTCAAAAAACTGTGTAAAAAGTTTTATGCACACACCTAGAACAAAAACAAACAAACAATAATAAATCTCAAGATACAAGAAACTACAAGACCTTATAGTGCTGTATACCATATGTTTCTGACATCAGCGAAAAAAACCACCAACATTTGGAAAAACCTTTTTACAAAACACATCATTCTAGTAAACACTAAATTTATTCAAAAACCAGGTACAAAACTAAAGTCCATAGTATTTAAAAACTAAACTGACGAATTTACACTTTTCCCATCACAAAGATTATAAGTAAAAAATGAAGTAAAACCTTGTTAACTGCAAAAAACAAACCACAAACAAAAACAGTTCAGTTGGTCGCACTAGGTCCGTTTTAACCATTTATACTTACCAACTTACTAGATGATTTTACATGCAGTATTATTCAAACATAGAACAGACAACCAACTAACTAAATTTAACTACATAGTATTCAGCTCCAATTTTCTAAATCAATATACAATATACAAGGCAAGTTTCAGAACTTCGTTTTACTTCTTTCACATTTTAGTGCACACTTAGCTAAAGAACTATATAACCCTTAATCTGTAATTGACAAAGAAAAGAGAAGACAGCTAGCCAATCTTCTGCTATATCAATTCTTGGCCTATAGTGATAGAATAGTGCATTTGACCTTCACTCTTATAACAATTACCAGCACAAAGCGTTAAGTACCTTTTTTGCTGCAACAAGCTGCGAGCCATACTTCTAGGATTAATATTCCGAAAAAACTAACGCTATGAGTCCACGCCCGGCTCCATTACTTTGTTATTTGTTGGTTTTGTTTGTTTTTTTTTACGAAACAAGCAAGCGCGCTCTTAACGATTTCGTGATCAGAAAATTTCTGTTTACGCTTTAATCGACACATAGAACCATTAACTTCGATCAACATTACGTTCACTTGAACTTCTCGATTAGTGTGGTTCAAAAGAAAGATAACTTTATAATGTAAACTGAAGTGTAATCAAACTTCAGGGGCTTTAATGACGATAAGCGGTACAGAACTGTTTCAACAATGTGCACTGTTAACAATGAGCGCTACACAGCTCTTGAAGAATGTGCATTGTTACAATGAAAAGAATAGATTTTTTCAATAATGTCCAATGTTATTATGAGCGGTACAGAATTGTTTCTATATTGTTCATTGTTATTATGAGTATTTTGCAGCTCTTCCTACAATGTTTGCTGTAATAATGAGTGGTAAAAACTGTTTCAACAATGTTCATTGTAATGTTAAGTTGTACAGAATTTATTTTACAATTTTTATTGTAATGATGAGTGTTATACAGCTGTTTAACAATATTGTAATGATGAATAGTAAAGAGCTGTTTCTACAGTGTTTATTGTGGTATTGAGTGGTATACAGGGGTTTCTATAATGTATATTGTTATGTGGTATACCACTCTTGATATTTTAAAGGATAATTATTTGGTGGTCAAATTCAAAAATGTTATCATAACATTATAAAAAGCATACATACATATATATATGAAATGTTATACGGGTATTAGTAGCAGCAGATTCTGATTAGATGTTTTTGAAGTACTACAACATGGTTGTAAGTTATAACCTGGAAGTGTCCAAGCACGTGATGGCTGTTCGCTGCGCTTCTGAGAAAATAAAGAGATTTACAGATTTCGTTAGAAATTTCAGACACAAATCAGATTTCCTTAAACACATTGGGTACACATCAATCTATTTCTTGTCAGTGCCTTATGTATGTTTTGAAAAATACTGAACGTATCTAAATCTTCTGAGGAGTCTAGAAGCTATCAGCAGAAAGTCCGCATTCTAAATTCGATTTTCCACAATCGGCAGAAAATAAATCAAACCCAGTTCAGCTATGAAAAAGAAGCCAATAGACGACTGATTGGATCAGCGCCATATTTGCAAGAGCGGCACTTTTCATTTACTATGTTATTTGGTATCACCAGTTCTAAAATTATCTTCTGTGCTGTATCGGCAAAACGATAATTACATTTTTATTTCTTAAAAGAAGGACGACTTCTGTTTCACGTTGCAAATGAACCAAGTTTTTACGAGCCTTTCGACATTATTTTTCGACATCTCACTGTAATAAAAGATACTTGTAATCACAATTTGTACATCTACGTTCATATAAAGCAACTAAAATATTTGCACGGAAGCAACTATGACAAAATGGCTCAAAATTCCAAAACAGAGTATCCATCCATCAACTTTACGATGATATGTTAAACTGTAAATACGTAATTTGGTCTGACATTTTAAAAGAAGTAAAAACAACAAAAGAATAGTCCATAACGTTAGCAAGTACTGTATTTTAAGATACATGCTCCCACACTTTCTCAGCACAAGGCCCCACCCAGAAGATTGTATCACGATGTATCCCAATATATCGATAGATATTAAGAACCTTAACAGTATTGCGTATTATTTATTCCAAATGTTGCTATTCCATCATTACCAAGAGTTTACCTTGTAGAGAAGTTATATCTTTATTTAATTTCTTTGGAAAACAAATCTTATTTCTATTGGGATTTGATTTTTATCTGTCTCCATAAGAAATCCAAAGACTGTTTATTAAAATTTTTCAGTTAAAAAAATTACACATACATTAGTGTAACAGAGTTATAATAAATACAGTTTGAAAATGAAAGATGTGTTGCATTCGCTTCAGAAATACTGAGTTCATTCAGTAAATCTCTTTAAAATAATCTTTAAGTAAAGTGCTGACAGAATATCGGTAAGTTTGGATCTGTGCACTTACTTAAGAAACGTTCAAAGGACTAAAACAAGATAGTGAGGGAACAAAGAACACAATAGTTTGCAGTATTTGCTAACACCTTTAACATTGTCACTCATTAATGTTTACATGATTTGATTTCATTTTATAATTACAATATCTAGTTACAGTGTTAGGTTTATAATTCCACAATATACGTGAACCCACGAAAAAAAACAACACCGTAAAATAAAAAAAGAGGTAATTTCACCTCTACGTTTCTTACTCCTGTTGAAACAAGTTTATCTGCATATAAAAAAGAAATGCGTTTGTTAATAGACACATATGTGTTAATAGACACATATGCCACTAATAAAATTGAGTAAATTAAAAAACGACTTCTCTGTGGTTAGAACTTTTAATCCGTATGGAATATAACCTATTCGTACTTAAAAATGCAAGTAGCTCAATTGTTTACTCTTTGTATTTATAAAAGGAACTGATGTCCATCTTTAGGCACGTAGCTGTATTTTCTTTCTCTGGTAAGTCAATCTGTGAATCAGTAATCGCCACTAACTGAATTGTTTATAATACCGTTAATGTTATTCTTTCACTCGTAAAGTTAATACCCAAATGCAAATGTACGAATAAAATTCACAATGTATAATCTTACAAAAAATATTGCACTATGTTATATACACACAATTTAAAAACGACAACGGACCTATTGGTTTATCACATACACTAAACTTTAAAACAAAAATAACGCTCAAAATCAGCCGTTATAATTCAAATTTTTATCCCTAAAGTCCACTAAACTTACATCTAAAGGTAACCCATTTCAAAGGTCGGTGGTACAAAAATAACGTTGTCTTTAGGTACATTGTGGACAACTCTGAAGAAATATTGAGGTTATTCAAGAAATATATGCGGCAAAAAATAGTCTGCGATGTTAGAAAGGCGATATAATTACGGAGGATTTGAGAAAAATTATTTTAGTTTCATTATACATAGTATTTGTAAGTGTGTATTTCAATATATGACTTGTTCTTTTATATCTAGTTATCAATATGCTTAACAAGCCAAATTATCAATGTTGCAGGTTTAGCAAACTCGCAACTCAGTCACTGCTATACATTCCAAATTAATAGGAAATTAGGATTCCAATCTTTCTTAACAGGGGTTGTTCTTCTTCCGATACGTGAATTTTGTGTTCATTTATTATTAGAGCAATTGTATGTATTATCTTACTTTAGAAAAGAAACAAATATGTCTACAATGTGGATGTTGTAACTAGTTTCAATACTTATAAGTATATAGAGTTATTTCCAGGAAATAGACATCAGAACCTGAATTACTAAACAAAACAAAAAACAGATCAGTTCTAGATCATTTGATTAAAATTTTTTAAAAAGTTAAAATTCTAAGTTCTTAAACAAGAATAAGTCTGATAAAGTTAAGTAGATCTGATAAGAAGAAGCTGATAGTTTCTTCACCGTTTTAAAAAATCATGTTAATTCGTCTATTTATTACTAACTAGGTAATACACGAACCCAGCACGCTTTCACAGTTCTAAAATGTTATCTAATGTCACAGTTCATCAAAGTCTACAACTGGTGGTAATCTAACTGTTTAATACAACATATTGTTAAGATGCTCCCAAGACATGAACCTGAGAACCAGGAGTAAACAACACTGAACACACATATTATATAACAGTGCACTGTTGGCCAAGGATCGTACATTAAAACCTTACAGTTGTAAGCTACGTCCCTGAACCGAAAAGAACGCCAGAGGCAGGGCGGAAAGAGCTACATTTACCGGCTCTTTAAAGTTAACAGAAGAGCTCAGACATAAGCAAGTGAAGAACCCTTGAAAATCTATGTGCCTGCAAGAAGACATCGTTCGATGTATACTTTGCGACGATTCCAATAGATTTTTACTTGTAAGTGCTTTATCAGCGCGGCTTCTTCAGTACTTTTAGTTCTGTTCAACTGAAATGCGAATATTTTTAGATTTCACATAGGAACAAGTTGAATTTTTTTGCCTCTTTACAAAAACATTATCGAATAAGGGTCCGTCATTTTCTTTACCAAAATACGATTGTTCTAAAGTTCGTTTGTTTGTTTTTAATCATTAACGACAAAAGTCCAGGGTTGAAATAATGTTATTTTTTTTTGTAACATTTGGCGCACATTACTCCAAAGTTTATGAATTATAACCGTTTCTAATTCTAAAATGTTATCCCAGAAGGAAGACACCTAGTTAACACCACCCACCACCAATTTTCTTTGTTACCAAGCAACTATGGAGTCCTTATATATAAAACAGACATAATACTGTAGACATACTATATAAACCTTATTAGCTACAAGTTTCAGAAGTTAAACGCTTGGAAAACTTCTCATATCTGAACAGTATCTTTCAGAACGTTATCGCCTGTCAACCTAAGAGTCACACGGAATTGTTTATAACGTATCATCTGAATAAAGGGGGAGATACTTTTGTTTTTCCGTTCATGATGGTGTAAGTTGATTTTCTTCTGTTTGCTTGTATTTTACAACACATGATAATCAAAGAGCATTGACTGACCGTCACTCTTATAACGCATCAACGTCCTCAATGAGCGTAACCTTAGATTCACAATTGTATTCTCTTTGTCACGCTAGTCGAAACTTACGAAAGGCTTAAGAGTGTATAAAAGTATTACTTTAATAGTGTTAGTGATAAAAGTTACAGCAACCTGGAAACTAGAAATGTTTCGGCTTGACATTCATTTCATTTATCGTATCGTATTCTATATTATACGTATAGATTACTACAATTGTCGCTCCTAGAAACAAGTATATTTTTAAAATTCAATGAAAAGTTGAAATGATAAAGATTATGCAATGTTATTGTGTTGGTTTCTTTTCTGAATTTAAAGCCTGAAAATGCTCACATCATGTCATCAAAAAAGTCATGGGACTAAATCATAGTCAGGCACAAAGCAGACAATATTAATAGGTTCGGAAACGTGTCTAGGATTCAAACTGCTTACACAAACAAGTCCACGTCAATTTAACCGAGAAAACATATCATTGAAACAGATCTATAAAAACAAATCAAACGACTTAGGAACGTGAATTTATTTTCTTACATGTTACAAAGAATAACAGCCAAATACTTTTATGAATTCTGTCTGGCTAGACTCTAGTTACGGGGTTGTTCCAGTAGTATAATAACCACTCGCACCACTTTACAGTAGTGTCTCGTTTGTCAATAACTCAGTGGACAGTAAAATGACGTCACATGAGGGTCATTGCAATTTGAACTATCTTGACCTCAGTAAAACGTGAGTACGTCATAAATCGTGAGAAAAATAAATCCACTCTATAGGCTACAAAACTGCATGATGTATGAAAAATAAAATCAAACAAAAATATGTTATTCTTCAATTAGGTTTTATTTACTCTTGAAACAGAAAACGTTCGAGCGACTCTGTGGAAGGACATTTAGTACTTTACAACGGCTTTCAACAAGTGAAAGAAAACATAATTCACAAACCTAAATTCACGTTTGATATCATGCAAGAAATTTATGTATATCAAACTGAACTCATCTGAATATTACCTTGACCATCAACAGGTGGTGGAATTAAACAGTTTCCAGAAAATATAATCCAAATGTCGTTCTTTTTTTTTTTTTTTTCAATATCAACTGCTACTTTGTTAGAAAACATGCTTGCCTTTCTGATCAACCAATGAATCTGCAAGTTAACGAGCCTGAATTCTGATGAAAAGTAACATTAATCTATCTGTTTATGGAATGACAGTCTTGGTTGAAGTTCGATAAATAGGCCATAAAGGTGATTAGTTAGTTTGTAGATGATTTAGTAAAATAATGGACACTCTAGCAGAAACTTCGTACAATCAATTGGGTTTTATTTCGTTGTTAAGCGAAAAGCTTCACAACTAGCTTATCTCTGTTATCGCACAGGTATCGAAACGCAGTTTAATAGCATTATAAATCTTAAGACGTACAATCGAACCACTTGGGGGACGGAAAACACAATAGAGATAAAGGAATACAAATATTTTGGTAACATTGAATCTCTACCTTTTCTAAAACCTCTAAGTTTACGCAGGTTTTCCTGAACATATGTTATTCTATTTGTATCTATGGGAAACCTACCAAGACTATCTGCTGTCGTAAATAACTTCAACAACTGACCACAAGGAAGGCAGATGATCAGCACCATTATGTCACCTATTAACTACGATATAGGATTGTATGTCATCTTTATATGCAATCAAAGATTACATTTGCAAAGAGAGTCGAGTCCGACTCTGCGACATTGTTTGTTTGTTTTTGTTTTTGAATTTCGCGCAAAGCTACTCGAGGGCTATCTGCGCTAGCCGTCCCTAATTAAGCAGTGCAAGACTAGAGGGAAGGCAGCTAGTCATCACCACCCACCGCCAACTTTTGGGCTACTTTTTTACCAACGAATAGTAGGATTGACCGTACATTATAACACCCCCGCGGCTGAAAGGGCGAGCATGTTTGGCGCGACGGGGATGCGAACCCGCGACCCTCAGAGTACGAGTCGAACGCCTTAACCCACCTGGCCATGCCGGGCCTCGTTACGTCTTGGAGTTTCTTGTATGAAATGAATGTTTGAGCGCAAACTAAGGTAAGTGTAACACACTTTGCGACATGGCAAAGCATGATTCTAGATGTTTTCTTAATTTCTAACAGTGCTTTTAATTACCAAGTTGGGGAAAGAAGTGTTATTTAACCACGGTGATGAAACTCTACATATAAGTAGTCAATATCTAGTCTTGGACTTCATCATTCAGTGTTATTTAACCACGGTGATGAAACTCTACATATAAGTAGTCAATATCTAGTCTTGGACTTCATCATTCAGTGTTATTTAACCACGGTGATGAAACTCTACATATAAGTAGTCAATATCTAGTCTTGGACTTCATCATTCAGTGTTATTTAACCACGGTGATGAAACTCTACATATAAGTAGTCAATATCTAGTCTTGGACTTCATCATTCAGTGTTATTTAACCACGGTGATGAAACTCTACATATAAGTAGTCAATATCTAGTCTTGGACTTCATCATTCAGTGTTATTTAACCACGGTGATGAAACTCTACATATAAGTAGTCAATATCTAGTCTTGGACTTCATCATTCATTGCCTGTAAAAAACTTTACTACAGGGTTCAAAATATCAGAGTATCAGGAAAGATGTCTTGATACTCACAAAACAAAATATGGTTATCAGTCAATCAGCGAAACACCTCAGTTGCCACGTACACCTAGATTACATGGTATAATAAATATGGGATAATGGTCATGAAACGTACATAACAACGCCCTTTAGTGTCTAACGCCTACGAGTTTAATCACTAATATGTATTATTATGCTTTGTAAAACTGTTTGCCACTTCTATACCCAGTTTTAAAAATCACTGTAATCGGCAACTTCTCAACAGAGGCAAACGAGCACTAACTGAAACAAAAAAATATTTAAATATTCATAATATAATAATTTTCCATAATCGATTACTCTAGCGTCAAACAGTCCCCCACGGTTTATGTGTATTGTGATATTTTAACAAACGATTAAAAAATTATAAATCCCAATTAAGTACACAATGTGAACAATCGATTAACCTAAATCGCTTTGAACCGCCAAATCTCGAATCAATATCAACCAGTTGAAAAGATTGTGATTATACTGGTTAAATTTCTTTAACTCGCACCCGTTGAGAAATCAGTGTATTGGAGTCACAAATCTTGAAACACACCGTGATTAGACTGCTTCAATTCAGTTTACCACCTAGGTGTTACCCCTGTTATCATTCATTGATTTGATTCACCAATTGGGGAATCTTTAACTGTTGCTCACATTTAAGTTCGTCATATCATTTTTCCAGAAATTCGATTCTAAGAAACATTAGTCTAGCCTGAGTTTTACATTAACTTAAAAGTATGCGTGTTGTATATATATGTGTGTGTTATTGATATCATCTCGTAAATTATATGTGAATGTTTATATAAGCAGTTATTTTAATATAATGTTACGAACAATTACTGTGATATATGGAAGTAGTGGCGACATACATGTCAAGGAAGTCAATCCCGCTAATTGAACAAACAAATATAACAACATATATAAAGTCTTGTTATTAAGTTAGTCATTTAAATGGATCTTGAGATTATTATGTAAGCAAATCTGATTATATGTAAAATAAAAATGATCACGTAGCTCTTAGACGATGCTGTATGGTATTAATACGTTTAGTTAAATGAATTATCGTAACATCTATTTGAGTGGACTGTGATCTTTATCTGCCGTAAAACCACTGTGAAAACAACCAAAGGGGAATACATTAAAACATATATAAATTCAATTGGCTGTTTGATATATTTGTAAAAAGCCTCACAAGTGAGTCGCTAGTCGACACTAATTTTCTGAAGTGACATATATACAAATATATATGCACACACACACGCGCGTAGTTTACTTATAAGCAATGTAACAAACTTCAACTACAAACACTTTTGTATAAAGTATCGTAATGTTGCAAAACTCTTTGTTTGAAACACATTTGCTATCAGATTGATATATATTCAGACTATGTAAGTTTGATTTAATTAATCTGTTCCTGTAGCGAGAGTCTAAGAAAGAAAGACAAAGACTGAAAGAAAAAGTATATCAGTACAAAATTAATAGTAAACGATTTATAGAAATCGAAACATTGTATAATCATTTGATTTTATGTCATTTTTAAGCACATGCAATACTGTTTTTTAATAACATTTTACAAAAAACTAGAAAAATTATACAAAGCAATGTTCACTGAGAATTTAATTTGAAATATCTATATAAAAATTAAAGTTGGTGATTCATTATTTTGTCTTAGTATTTGTTACCAAAATTACGGAAATGTAATATTTAATTGCGTATATTGTTGAAGAGTAATATCAGGTTTTAATTAAAGAGGATTATTATTATTACTACTACTAGGTGGAGCACACTTCCCCCTGGACGGTTTTTTTTGGAATTTCGCACAAAGCTACTCGAGGGCTATCTGTGCTAGCCGTCCCTAATTTAGCAGTGTAAGACTAGAGGGAAGGCAACTAGTCATCACCACCCACCGCCAACTCTTGGGCTACTCTTGTACCAACGAATAGTGGGATTGACCTCACATTATAACGCCCCCACGGCTGAGAGGGCGAACATGTTTAGCGCGACGCGGGCGCGAACCCGCGAATTACGAGTCGCACGCCTTACGCGCTCGGCCATGCCGGGCCCCCCTGGGCGGAAGTTAGGTAAATCCATTATTAAATTATTGTCTTAAGAATGGAAAGTTGTTTCCCTTATATGTAATTGTAAGAAAAAACCTTGTAACAAAAACACAAAATGTGAAACCTTAAAATTCGGATGTTTCTCCGCATTCACTCAATAAACTTTCAAATTTCATGAAAATCCATCCACACCCTGCAAAGTAGTTACATAGACATACAACAAACAGTACTATTTGTATAGATACTTGTTATAAGACACAAGTATCAGGCCTATTGTGTTTTAAACACTAGATTCTTTAACTAGTCTTTTAGGGATTTTCACGAGTTATGAGAATGTACAAGAATTATATCTCAATTACACTATGTTTGTCAAATCCATTGTTGACGGCACGTTTCGCTTAATCCAAAGCTATTCAAGCTAGCTGGGATACAATCAGTACAGAAGTTGTTGGAACACTATTTATAAAAGCCATTTCATACACCAACAGTTATGGTGTGTCGTTCTTTACAAACTGGGAAAGAACAGTTACAATTACGTTTATCATGAAACAACAATATTAGAATATCATTAGTGAAAGGAAGAAATTGAATTCAAGAATTACCCGCAACAAGCCTTTCAACAAGCCTATTTCTCACTCGTATCTTATAGTTTCAAATTGGCATTTACATAATGCAAGAAAGAAAACGCTATAATATTTTATTATCATATTATCCTAGCACGGCTCCCCAGTGGCACAGCGGTATGTCTGTAGAATTACAATGCTAAAAACGGGGTTTCGATACCAGTGATACGTTTTGTACTTAATTACAAACAACATCCTAGCTCTTTTCCGTCTATATAACATTATTATACTTGTTTTAGGGGTACTACATTTATCAAAGACACGTTAAGGATAACGAGTTTTATTTAAGAACGTTTATATGTTGAAAAGGACTTGTAATTAAATGGATTTGATTATTACTCTTATGACGCACCTAAGGACCAAACTAAAGAGTGCAAACCACAGAACCTATATACTCTAACCACTAAGTCAATATTGGCTCTTTAACAGAAATGGATTTACTATTAGATTAAAATAGATGACAGCATCAAAGACATTACAAGGAGTAATGAACACTGTTCACAGAATATTAACTCCTTAACCATCTCTAATAAACACCTACCATCAACTCTTAGTCTGACCGAACACCTAACATCTTAACCATTCCTAATAAGCACCTATCATCAACTTTTAGTCTGACCGAACACTAAACACCTTAACCATCCCTAATAAGCACCGAGCATCAACTCTTAGTTTGACCGAACACTAAACACCTTAACCGTTCCTAATAAGCACCTACCATCAACTCTTGTCTGACCGAACACAAGACACCTTAACCATCCCGAAAAACACCAACCATCAACTCTTAGTCTGACTAAACACTTAACGCCTTAACAGTCTTTAATAAATATCTACCATTAACTTTTGTCTGACCGAACACTAAACACCTTAACCATCCCTAACAAGCACCTACCATCAACCTTTAGGCTGATCAAACACTTAACATTTAACCATCCCTAATAAACACCTACCATCAACTCTTAATCTGATCAAACACTTAACATTTAACCATCCCTAATAAACACCTACCATCAACTCTTAATCTGACCAAACACTTAACATTTAAACATCCCTAATAAACACCTACCATCAACTCTTAATCTGACCAAACACTTAACATTTAACCATCCCTAATAAACACCTACCATCAACTCTTAATCTGACCAAACACTTAACCATCCCTAATAAATGCCTACCATCAACTCTTAATCTGACCAAACACTTAACATTTAAACATCCCTAATAAACACCTACCATCAACTCTTAATCTGACCAAACACTTAACATTTAACCATCCCTAATAAACACCTACTATCAACTCTTATCTGACTAAACACTTAGCATCTTCAGGTACACTAACTGCCTCAAAGTTAGGAACGCGATTTTCGTTTTTCAGAACGCAATCGAGACACAAGCAAATCCATAGCAAGCAGGAAACCATGAACCATGCCCAGTACTTCATCATACTAAGGTTTACTTGACAATGAAACTCACTATCAGTGGGGTTAAATCAAATATACTGGTGTTAAAAAATCAGTGATAATTCATACAAGCTGTGCCCTTCATCAGTCAAAGTTACTCAACTAATTAAGTCAAAAAGAACTGCCACTAAGTTCGCTCATTTATACATGCTGTAAACATCCATGGCGGTATCGTACGAGTCATATTTTCTGACAAATTGGTCCAAATTAGACGAATGGATAATTAGGAAAGAGCTCTGCGTTCGTATAAATTTATGATAATATGTTCGATTACACAAGCGATACTATACAGTCATGTGACAAAGTTAGGACACCCTATGAAAGCCTATGTATTTTTGTAACATTTTTGAATATATAAATATTTATTCTCAATTTCAACAATACTGAGAGATTATAGGAATATAACTAAACAATTAAAACTGAAGAAAAGACTTTTCAAGATCTTCTGTAAAATGTAATTCTACAAAAAAGCATATTTATATGTATACCTTTACTCACGATGTCTTGTCTTGTCTAGGTACTCACGTATTGTATAACCTGTGCCGAGGATGAGAAACCTACAAATATCGAGATCAGATTTAGTTAAAATTCAAAAGGAAATGAATTGTTACAATCGGTATACAAAGGGATTGAAAAATACGTAATACATCTGGATGTAGTAAGAAATTCATGAAATGACACATATTATTGATACACATGCAAAAATAAGTTTCCTTATCGAATACACACTCTCACCCGAGCGGTAAACCGCTCGGAAAACTTATAGCATTGAAATTCCAGGTTTGATACCTACAACTGGAACAATCCATGTTACTCACACGGTACATAGTTGTACGTATTATTACGAATATGACACATCTATGACTGAACATTCTCCCATGTTTGGAAAATAAGCAAAGTTAATGGACACAGGAAAGATGGCGCTCACAAGGGATGGTGTGTAGAAAATATAAACATTTGGTATCTTGTTAAAGTTAATAGCCAGTCAGGTGAGAATACCAGCCATCAACCCTATTAACTCAGTATTTCTACTTATTTTCAAAATGAACGATTTAAGTACACTAATTCCTTGGCGTTTTAGATAAATATTCACTGCAGACACTCGTATTCTTATTCTACAAACCCAAAATACATTTAACTCCACCAAACAGAAAACTAGGTGCAGATTTTCTTTAACTGTCAGCCTCGGGTTTATCAGTTCTTTAATTAACTCTATACTGTTGTTCTCTCTCGTCTGTAGTTTCTAATTATCAAACTTCAAGCTACATGAAGTAATTAATGTCTCCCTACGTTCTACTGAAGAGATAGTTACATCTGTTAGGAACCAATTCTTCCGGCTATGCTCATCTTTTCTTTTCAGAAACTTTTAGAAAAATTCTTATTTAAAATGTTAAGTCGTAATCATGTAAATGAAAATAATAATCACAGAGAAAGACTAGCACGAGTGAATTCTTTTTGAATACATGAAAATGTGTTTAGTCGTAAAATTTGAGGGGGGATGTAACAAATACAAAGAATCAGGCATATTTTGCCCAGGGAAGTTATTAATAAAAATTAAACATTCTAAAAATATGTTTTCAAAATGTTTTAAAACTCTTTACTGCTGTTAGTTTAAAAGAAAGAAATAAAACCATAGTGTAAGTTAAAGTATATTAACTTGTATCACATATATCTCGTTCGTTACTGTTATTCCAAACCTAAGTTATTGTGTATAAGTCGTTCGATACTGTTATACCAAACGTGTTATCGTATATAAGTCGTTCGATACTGTTATACCAAACATGTGTTATTGTATATAAGTCGTTCGATACTGTTATACCAAACATGTGCTATTGTATATAAGTCGTTCGATACTGTTATACCAAACGTGTGTTATTGTATATAAGTCGTTCGATACTGTTATACCAAACGTGTGTTATTGTATTTAAGTCGTTCGATACTGTTATACCAAACATGTGTTATTGTATATAAGTCGTTCGATACTGTTATACCAAACATGTGTTATTGTATTTAAGTCGTTCGATACTGTTATACCAAACATGTGTTATTGTATATAAGTCGTTCGATACTGTTATACCAAACATGTGCTATTGTATATAAGTCGTTCGATACTGTTATACCAAACATGTGTTATTGTATATAAGTCGTTCGATACTGTTATACCAAACATGTGTTATTGTATTTAAGTCGTTCGATACTGTTATACCAAACATGTGTTATTGTATATAAGTCGTTCGATACTGTTATACCAAACATGTGCTATTGTATATAAGTCGTTCGATACTGTTATACCAAACATGTGTTATTGTATATAAGTCGTTCGATACTGTTATACCAAACATGTGTTATTGTATATAAGTCGTTCGATACTGTTATACCAAACATGTGTTATTGCATATACTTGTACAAATTTGTTGAATTGTTCTTAAACACAAACTACATAATGTGACACTTATTTGTTTTGTGTTCACTGAACCCGAATTTTAACGTGTTAACCGTCTCAGGGGCAGTCGTACTTGTATATAGTAAAATCACACCTCTGAATGTATATAGTCGTATGTGTTACTACCATTATGACACACCTCTGACTGAACATAGTTGTACGTGTTATACTAATATGGCATACGAATGACTGTACGTAGTTGTATATATTACTATATATGGAACCTGTATCGACCTATATGCTATTAATTATATCATACCTATAAATTTCCGCCAACGTTGTCAACAGTCATATTTTAAAATGCGATTTTTTTTTATTTTCTCATCTCTTCCCTGTCATAAATTAATTCTATTTCTGGTTGGTTCATTCTCAAGTGTTTACATATATATATATATTGTCATTCAGAAAACGGTATAGCTTATGAAATGAGAAAATTGACTAAAAATTTGTACATGTAATAGAAAATACGTTTAGCGATTAGCCTCCCATTCTTAAAGCAAGCTTTCCTTAACGAAACGCAGTCAGTCTCATAAGTTTGTGTTTATAGCAAAACACCAAAGAGAATTTTTAAAAAATATATTAAATATGCAAAAACAATTTTGTTTGGAAGCCGGTAAAACGATTTTATACGGTAAAAAGGAACGTTAGAGATGTCAACAATTCAAGTGTAACAACCCAAACTTTAAGAACTGGTACCTTACGTCACTGATCCAGTATTCATGTTAAAAGAAGCCAATCATTTGTGACTTAGCAACGAAAAAGATTGTCAGCGTCCTATCAACTTAGAGCAGTCTTTTTTATAAATGAAAAAAACTCATGGTAAGAATTCTTTACCTAAAAAATATCGTTTTCCGTGGTAACTGGAGTGAGAAATGGCCTATGGTTGCTATCATGCTCATGTCCATCCTCGTGGTACCTTTACAACTAAGCATTATAATCTCCTTGTATTACTATGAAATTCTTGCAAAAAAGTCTCATAATTCATAAGTAATCCCACTTGATGACATATGCTATTTACCAAATTAAGTACCTTTAGTTTAATAATACGTTCTTCCGTGTCACAATAATAATAGGCGCTGTATATCGACAAATAATTCAAGTTAATAATAATGAGATTCACTTATTCATTTTTCTTGTCAGATTTTTCTTTCCTCCAAGCAGAAACGTAATATGTTTCCCGCTTACTTGCTTCTTTGTACACAAAGTTAAATTTTCCGTAATATTAAATATTAATACATTGTTATTTAAGTAAGATTTTTATGTTAGATGATTAAGCCTAATTCGCATCTTTATCGGTCACTGTCGAAAAACTTCCAAGTTTTTACTTGTATCTAATCATGTACTTGTGATAAATAAAGAAACGCTATTATTAACTCTTAATAAACAGAGCAACACTATTATGAATTATTACCTTGTTCAAGATTTGCTTCACTTTATCTCTAACTATTTACAGCTATTATTATAGTATTTTTAAAATACTATGAGTTACATAGAACTACATACATTCACATAAAGGCAAATTATAATTTAAACCGAAGTCGAAATACAAGGAGGCATAGCACAGTAATTCTGCTGTATTTCATGTGGAATAGCGATTTATTTAATTTTCGTTAGAGTTTGGTTTATCCGTGAATTTTTAGTTACACTAAAGTAGTAACTCACCTTTTAATTAATCACGTTATAAGTAAAGATGTGTGCATTGACATCAGTTTCCCTAGTGGTGTCGTACAAGTTTTGTTAATATAGTAAAATATCTAGATGCATAACTCCATGAGATTTACTCTCGTAACCTAAAGCAGACACAAAATGGTGAACGATAGAGTTAGTGAGATTTTGTTGTTTGTCAATTGATATTGTTGTAGAATAGTGATTGGAATAAATGTGTTATTTTTTTGTATCTAGTTTTCCTTCTTCTGGTTCTTATTCCTGCCTTCAGACGTGGAAGCGTTATAATGTGACGGTCAATCCCACTATTTGTTGGTAAAAGAGTAGCCCAAGAGTTAGCGGTGGGTGGTAATGACTAGCTGCCTTCCCTCTATTCTTACACTGCATAATTAAAGCCGGCTAGCGCAGATAGCCCTCATGTAGCTTTGCGCGAAAATCTAAAACAAACAAACAAATCTTATTCCTAATTCCGTTAATTTAAAATAATTGGTGATACTTATGTTTTAATGTTTATTAACATTAGTATCAAGTCCTGTGGTAGCATGTGTATGTGCTTTTGGTAAGTGCTAAAGTGTTATTACTGTTTAATAAATAGTTTGTTGTTGTTGTAGTTGAAGCCTGGCTGTAGCAGCGTGTTATTTCAGACAATTACACGCACTTCGATCAATTACAATGACAAAGTGACTTAGTAATCACAAAATAGATATTTATTTTATTATTTTCCTCTTCGAATTATGGGTCATCATTGTCATTGTGAAATTGAGCTATGACGTAGACATTCACCAACTGATATAGCATGTAACATATGAGCTATGACGTAGATATTCACCAACTGATATAGCATGTAAAATAATAAATGTGATTCTTCTATCCACGTAGTGAATATTGATGTAATTCTAAATTTATATTCCTACATCTAATTTTCTCTATATATATTCATAGCGCGTGGTGTATGCACAAAATTGCTTTAAAATATTTAAAGCATTAATGTGAACCAGACATTCATTTATTTCTTAGAATGAAAATTCAAATTTTTACAGCGTGTTTTTTTGAGAAACGTTACTACACTCAATCATTTATACGCAGAGAAATTCAACCAAAAAGTTGTGAACGGTTAAATAAAATGCCATACCTGAAACGCTACAATCAGGGATTCATTTTAAGTTTTAAACAGAACAGATTAAAACTTAAAATGTGTAGAAGTTTCAATACAAGTTATAGGTTTAACATATAATCTGTCTGTTCGAAATTGGAGAGGGCTTTAGATAGATAGCCCAATCTGAGTAGATGGTAGGTGCTCTCTTACCTCTAATCTGTTCGAAATTAGAGAGCGCTTTAACTGATAGCTTTATATGAGTTAACGGCGGGTGCTCTCTTCCCTCTAGCTGTAGCTTAGTACAAAATTTATCAAACAAAGAGCAAGTTGAGGTTTTCTCTTAGGTATGTTTAAAATCGATTTTAAACAAAATGAATGTCGTACACACATCGCAGAAATTGTTCAAAACTGGTATTTGTTAGTCGTTCAACACAAAGGTACACAATGTATCGTGCACCCGATGGAGATTAGAATCCGATTTTACATATAATAAAATTTTACATATAATAAAATAAGTGGTCAAATAACGTGACGACTCTTCTACTCTATCAGATGATAAAATTATAGTTACTACTAGAACTAAACGTGAATAATAAATCTTGATTTTGGTTATTCGCCTATTTTCCACTTTGGAACGCTTTGGTTAATTGAAAAGTGGCATATACAAAGGTACAGCGACTATACCAGTAAACTATTCATATCTGGCTTCTGATTACTTGTATTACGTACCGTTTTGTTTCGTTTTAATACTTCGTCACTTCAAAAAACAATATAGGAGTTGGCTCCACAAAGACATCAGTTGTACAGTGTACAAAGCACTGAGTATTCTACAAGTTACATACATCTAATATTAATCTGTTATTTGCTGATAATTTTTGTTTCACCTTCTACTCAAGCTTTTTAAAATAACAACAGATTTCTGTATAAAAAAAAAACTTCAAGGGATAATAACATCGTTTATACTAAAATTCCCATTTTGTATTTAATTTTGCATATAATAATAATAATAAAATAGGCAGTCAAAAACAGCGAAGACTGTTTTGCTCCATAACATGATAAAGTTATAATTATTACAATACCAAGATAGCCTCTAGGCCTGTTGAAGAAAGAATACGATGAAAGAAAATATAAAATCTCGGTTTCAGCTGTTTGCCTGTTTTCGACTTTGGACGATCTGTATAGCTGAAGAGCGGCATATACACCAGGAGATAGAGCGGCTATACCAGGAAACTCTTCATATCTAGCTTCTGATGACCTAGAGAAAAGAAGATCGAGATTACATTTGTATTTCTTTAATACAGACGTCCGTTCTAGCGCACTTTCCGATAGAATATCAGTTGGACAATACTGTGAAATAACTGCTAAAGAAAAAACGTTTTAGAAATATCCTTACATGTAATGGAATAAATAGTAATATACGAGGTCTGATCGAAAAGTTCTAAGACTTTTTCTGTCACAGGTGCCAGCACAGGGGCAGTAAGCTTCACTGAAGTGTGTAAAAAGTACAAATAGTGATCTACCCTACGAACAAGCTATTTCTTCAGACCTTATACCCCTGTTGTGAAAAACGTGTTCAAAGACAGACGTATCTCTTGACCTGTCGTAATAAAAAATGAACAGGAAAGAAGAGCAACATGTTTGCATCAAGTTTTGTGTGAAATATGGTAAAGGAGGAACAGAAATCCTCGAAATGTTAAGAACTGTCTTTGGTGATGACTGCTTAAGTAAGGTTGTCGAATATCAGTGGATAAAACGCTTTCAAGATGGCCAGAAATCAGTCAATGATGACCCACGTTCTGGGCGACCGTCGATTTCCTCCACTGATAAAATGGTCTCTAAGGTGAAAGAAAAAAAATTCAAAGTGATTGAAGATTAACTATCCGCAAACTTGCTGATGAACTGGATATTTAATTTGGATCGTATCAGGTGGGCATTTCCTTTGGATCGTGTCAGGCGATTTTACTAGCAAAAAACTGCATGCTTCGAGTGTCTGCAAAATTTGTTCCAAAGCTGTTGACGGATGACCAAATGTTTCACCGTCAACAAGTGCGAGAGGATCTGAAAAGAAAGCTAGAAATTGATCCTAACTTCATCAACGTCATTATTATTGGTGATGAGTCATGAGCATACGGTTATGACCCTGAAACGAAACTTTAATCATCCCAGTGTGAAGACAATGTTGATCGTGCTTTTGATGTTCGAGGTACTGTTCATCATGAATTTCTACCTCATGGCCAGAAAGTTAACCAGGCATTTAATAAAGAAGTCTTAATTCGCTTGAAGGAGAGAGTTAGAAGAAACCACCGTGAGCTGTGGTAGAATGGTCACTGGTTTCTTCACCATGACAACACGCCTTCACACACTGCTGTGTCTGTTCAAGACTTTTTGGCAGAAAAAATAAACAGCTCTTTGATACCACAGTATTCTCCCAATCTTGCCCCGTGTGATTTTTTTTCTGTTCCTGAAAATCAAAATTAAGTTGGAGGGAAAGAGATTTGATGACATTTCAACTATCCATAATAATATGAAAATAGAACTTAGCTGCATAACAGTTGAAGACTTCCAGCATTTCTTCCAAAAATGGGAGGAACATTGTAACAAGTGTATATCAGCTGGGGAGATTACTATTTATACTGATGTATGTACATTATTCTCCGGAATAAAAGTGAAGTCTTAGAACTTTTGATCGTATAATAATGATAGACATCTATAACTTTATTAAAAGATATATGCATCACAAAAGGTATTTTAAAAACTTCTGATGTAAAACTCTTTAACAAGGTCTATAATGTTTTAAATCTGAAAACTTAAAAAATGTTACCATAAAATATTAATTTCTTTAAAAAACAGAGATAACTATACAACTAATCAATTAATTTCTTGCAGCATTATAAAATGTATCGAATGAAAAGCTTATATTTTGGATCCCACACCACAAACTCTATTGTCGCCCATATACTAAGCATTCAAAAAGGTTCTCTCATCAAAAGATAGTTTAAAGTCTGTGTCAAGCAATCTATTATTGCATTATTGCTTTGGCGTCAATCGATTCGACTTTTTGTTTTAATTCACAAATCGGATTTCTCATTATTTTTATATGTGCGGTTGAGAGATTCTTTTATCTATCATATTAAATTATTTTTTAGTGTAGTTGTTCTCGACGTGTATTATGTTATTCGGTATTATAATAAATCCGTTTGTTTTTCTACCATTTCTGCAACTGATTTCCTTGTGAAAAAGATCTTGGAATAAGAGGTTCTCGATAAAATATGTAAAGTTCATTATTTTATAGCTGAGTAATCTCGTGTTTTTCACGAGTTCTTTTTTTTAGGTACATATATATATTTCGCTATACATGTATTACACTAATTAAGAAATGAAATGCTATTTCGTATTAAACGTTGATAACAAAAATAATTACTAGTAATTAAAATTTCAATACGTACAAAAAATTTTGGCTTTGTCGAACTAAACAGAATATAAAAGAACTTTATAGTTATTTCAACTAAAGTCATCTCATTTATGGTTGATTGTTAATTTCAATGAAAGTATTCTCTTATAATTATGGTATTTTTTTAAGGTTGCTGAATATAATAAACTACTAAGTTACTTATAGATGCGTCTAGACTTTACTACATAATTAGTGAGTGATGCGACAAGGTATTCTTAAGATAGCATTAGGAACACGTGTACCACATACAGAACATTGGTTAAATCGATGTATTTTGTAATTGTTAAATATACGCCACTTAAGAACAACCCGTTTCGTTTGATATCGACCACCGGGAAGAGCAGCTCAAGAATCAGTTATTTCAGTGTCTCATTAGATTCGTTAAGTGTAGTTAATCTTCTGAAAGGATGATAACTTAAGATGCGTTCTCATTAACTCTGACTGAGGAGATCTGGACACTCATAAAAACATTGATCTAGAATATGAAGGATGCACTATTTCATTATCAAACCTTAATGTTAGTATCCTATTGTCTGTGTATATTCATCAAAATGCTTTAGGAAAGACGGTAATGTTTATAAGTAGTACGTACTCTAAGGAAAAATGTTAACTTACATGAAGATTCCAGCGCTTAACATTACATTAAAGCCTTGCAAGAAATATTACGTACCTACAGTTATTAGAATGAGGGAAAATACCATTTATCTACAGGGTGTCCCAAAATAACGTTTACCCTCTTTGACTACGTATAGCTAATAAACCGTTTCATTTGTTTCACATTTGACTTGTGTCCAAGGACGGTGGATAATCAGCTTACAATCGAGCACAAAATATTAATTCTCAAAACTTTTTGGAAAGTCGAAAACAAAGCTGAAGTGCAAAGACGTTTTACTAGAAAGTTCCATATAGATGCGCCATCTCGCCCCAGCATTTCACGCTTCATCGCCAAGTTTGATGAACACGAAACTCTTCACCATATGAGAAAGTGTCGCTCCGGTCGAAAAAGATCATCACCAAGCCCAACAAGAGAGCAAGAGGTCATTGATAATGTTCTGAATTCTCCAAGAAAATCAGTGCGCCAACTGTCTTGTGAAACAGGTATCCCTAAATCCAGCGTTCATCGCATTTTGAAGCGTTCCCAATTCAAAAGTTTCATCCCATCGCTTGTTCACGCTCTGAATGAAGATAACCCTGATCGAAGGGTTGAGTTCTGTGAATGGTATCTTGCTAGATGAGCAGGCGATGATGAATTTCCACTCAAAATTGTTTGGAGTGACGAAGCAACGTTTAAGCTGAATGGCTCAATAAATCGACACAACTGCACCTACTGGGCAACAGAAAATCCACATGTTACAGAGGAACATCACTTGAATTTACCTGGAGTGACTGTGTGGTGTGGTCTGTCCGCTAGGGGACTCATCGGACCATTCTTTTTCCAAGACACCGTAACAGGATTGAATTATCTCAACATGCTACAAGAGTTTGCCATGCCACGCATCCAAGAACAATTTGGAGAAGAAGAGTGTTTCTTCCAGCAGGATGGCGCTCCTCCCCACTTCCATCGCGACGTGAAAGCTTATCTGGTTGCATCTATGCCAGACAGATGGATTGGATGAAGAGAAAGTGTAGAATTTCCTATCACCAGATTTGACACCCATGGATTTCTTTTTGTGGGGGTTTCTGAAAGACAAAGTTTACAGCACAAAAAGGGCAACAATTGACGAATTGAGAGTTGCAATTGTAGAACAATGTGCTTTAATACCAGATGAGATGGTGTTTGATGTGTGCACTTCCATTTCTTCCCGTTATGAGATGTGTCTGGAGCAGAACGGATTTCAGTTTGAACACCTGAAGTGAAACAAGCAAATTGTGACATTTTACAATTTCAACCAAGAAGAGTTTTTCTTGAGGAGAATTTTATTTGTTATTTTTCTCTTGCTTTCAATATTAAATCTTTAAATAAATCCTTTGGCTATCATATGTATCTTGTTTCATTGTTAAAATCAATAAACAAAGCAAGTTATAATGATCCAAAGAGTGTAAACGTTATTTTGGGACACCCTGTATATCAAAAACACCATCTTAAGTTTGATGTCTATTTCAAACCTTCACACTGTTATGTTGAAAATTTATATAGTTATAGGAAATTTACAAACAGATATAAAATAATTCTTAGTATCAAACGTTTAACAGTCTTGAAACCCGGCGAGGTGCTTCCTATATTTGAATTAAAGAAAATGATCTAATCTTGAAATCTAGAAGGGTGCTTTCTGTAGCTTCGTTGAATCACACAAATGTTGCACTTCGAAACAGCTTAAAACTATTCTACTATACAAAGAAACAAGTAGTGACGACTAATCTTACTCGGAGAGAAGAAGTAAAATGCACATTTAGTTGTTGTTGTAAACAGAAAACAACACTAATTCTCGATTGTTATTTTTGTGTCTAAAAATTATATCGTTGTAAGAAACGGTGTATTCTACGATAGCCAATATTTGAAAATGGTTGTATTTGGATTAAGAGGTTTAAGATATACAATTACAACTGAAGAGTAATTTATCCTAAACATGCTTAACACATGCAACATATCTGCACATGAGGATGACATATCAGAGTCCGCGTTAGACTAATGTAGACAAAACTCTTTACATGTTCACAAGATTCTTATGTTATTTCAGTCTTCTACCAAATGAATCTGGCCAAATAAAACTGTTAGAAAGTCACCTTAGTATAATGAAATAGTTTAAAAAAACTATAGACATGAGTGTTATCTGAATTAAAACTAAACTTGGTCAGTAACAAATAACCGCCTCAGATTTCATTTTAATATGATATGTATTCAACCCGACAAGCCAACAATATGAAATTCGATTTATCGCTTGAGATAATTACTTTAGAATTTAGAATAATTATTGACAGTTTTATAACAAAGTCTAATGTATTTCCAATTTAGTTCACGTTTTTCACTCTTATAATAAAAAGGTGTTTTGATAAATGAAATACATGTTAACTAACATTAAACTTCAACAGATGTTTCTATCAGAATGTGTTGATCAAACAAAATACGAGTTTTCAACCTCTCCGTTAATGTTTCCAAACAATGTATGGATTTTAAGGCGCCTGACTACTGACATGTGTAGCCTTTAAAATACATGAATAATAGTATTCTGACTACTAACATGTATATATCACATCAATTATACATTTGTAATAGTTATTAACTGACAATTTACCTCTGATGTAGATGTTAAATCTAACGACAGTTTATTAGGAATTTTACTCCTTATAAATATACGTGTCATTGATATAAAAAACAACAACAACAAAGTTATACAACAATGATAACTCCAATTTTACAAAAGAATAGACATACGAAAGAAACCCGAGAAAATATTGTGGTTTCTCAGTCCTTGAGGATTTGTTTGTTTGTTTTGAATTTCGCCCAAATCTATTCTACGGCTATCTGCGCTAGCCATCCCTAATTTAGTAGAATTTGGTGTTTTTTTTTTTTGTTAGGCAGCTAATCATCACCATCCACCGCCAACTTTTGGGCTACTCTTTTACCCACGAATAGTAGGATTGACCGCCATATTATAACGTCCTCACCACTGAAAGGGCGAGCATGACTGGTGCGACGGGGATTCGAACCCGCGACCCTCAGATGACGAGTCGAACGCCTTAACACACTTGGCCACGCTGAGCCGTCAATGAGGGATATTACATCTTAGTACAACTTTTAAAGTTAAATTCAAACATTTCACATTAACATATGCGTGCCAAATTAAAACTGATACGTACGGACGCCTTCCAAATAACATATCAATCTCCCAAGTGCAGTTAAAGCTGTTTTCCACAGTGAATTCATAGCTTTAGTAATTGCTTTTTATCCCTTTAGATGTCTGTAAAGTTTCACGTAAATTACGTTCATTATCGAGAATTTTCATTTGCGACAAAATTGATAATTCAATATAATTTAGTCCAAATTGAGTTAGGAAAATAACAACTAATCTTATTTCCCAATTAACACTTTTTAATCATTAATTTTTGTTATTAGCTCTCGTCCTATCATGTACTTTATATCCCTTTTTGACACAAATAGCAAATCGTAATATTCGCGTGAAATAAGAAAAAGTATTCAATAAATTTAAATTGCAAAATGTCCACTTATTACACGTAGATCGTGCTTCAAACTTAGAAGTAATTTATAATAATGTTTGTGACCCAATATATTCAATATAAATATATTGAAAACAAATATTCATGGAGAGAAAGAAAGTCATTCATAGTTAACTGATTACATTATATGTATAGCTACAGGTTTCGGAGGACCATGATATAATACCCTGTTATAAGTTTTTATAGCCACAGGTTTCGGAGGACCATGATATAATACCCTGTTATAAGTTTTTATAGCTACAGGTTCCGGAGGACCATGATATAATACCCTGTTATAAGTTTTTATAGCCACAGGTTTCGGAGGACCATGATATAATACCCTGTTATAAGTTTTTATAGCTACAGGTTCCGGAGGACCATGATATAATACCCTGTTATAAGTTTTTATAGCCACAGGTTTCGGAGGACCATGATATAATACCCTGTTATAAGTTTTTATAGCCACAGGTCTCGGAGGACCATGATATAATACCCTGTTATAAGTTTTTATAGCTACAGGT
This sequence comes from Tachypleus tridentatus, assembly GCF_004210375.1. Lineage (NCBI taxonomy): Eukaryota > Metazoa > Arthropoda > Merostomata > Xiphosura > Limulidae > Tachypleus > Tachypleus tridentatus. The sequence continues at coordinate 9,277,556 of NC_134831.1, forward strand.
TCCGGAGGACCATGATATAATACCCTGTTATAAGTTTTTATAGCCACAGGTTTCGGAGAACCATGATATAATACCCTGTTATAAGTTTTATAGCTACAGGTTCCGGAGGACCATGATATAATACCCTGTTATAAGTTTTTATAGCCACAGGTTTCGGAGGACCATGATATAATACCCTGTTATAAGTTTTTATAGCTACAGGTTCTGGAGGACCATGATATAATACCCTGTTATAAGTTTTTATAGCTACAGGTTTCGGAGGACCGTGATATAATATCCTGTTATAAGTTTTTATAGCTACAGGTTCCGGAGGACCATGATATAATACCCTGTTATAAGTTTTTATAGCCACAGGTTTCGGAGGACCATGATATAATACCCTGTTATAAGTTTTTATAGCTACAGGTTCCGGAGGACCATGATATAATACCCTGTTATAAGTTTTTATAGCCACAGGTTTCGGAGGACCATGATATAATACCCTGTTATAAGTTTTTATAGCTACAGGTTCTGGAGGACCATGATATAATACCCTGTTATAAGTTTTTATAGCGACAGGTTTCGGAGGACCATGATATAATACCCTGTTATAAGTTTTTATAGCCACAGGTCTCGGAGGACCATGATATAATACCCTGTTATAAGTTTTTATAGCTACAGGTTTCGGAGGACCATGATATAATAAATACCCTGTTATAAGTTTTTATAGCGACAGGTTTCGGAGGACCATGATATAATATCCTGTTTTAAGTTTTTATAGCCACAGGTTTCAGAGGACCATGATATAATACCCTGTTTTAAGTTTTTATAGCCACAGGTCTCGAAGGACCATGATATAATACCCTGTTATATGTTTTTATAGCCACAGGTCTCGGAGGACCATGATATAATACCCTGTTATAAGTTTTAGCGGACATTAATTGTACATGTTGTTTACATTATGATTCTACACAGACAAAAGTGAACTCCTGGATTAGTAACATCGAATAATTTCAATTTATATAGTTCATTGCTATTATCTTTACTATAGTTTTCTAATGTTTTTGAGGTATTATATACACTATTAGTTATTAGTATATTCTATGGCTGTTCATAACATCTGTCAAAAATGAAAAATAAAGTATGAACACGTGTTCATTAACTAAGTTTATGTTAACGATTTTATTTAGGGTTGTATTGCATTTTAATATCGTAGCAATAAATATTTAATAAATGAATAACAACAACTACCGTTGTTGAAAATAACGTTCAAATACATGCGCAGAAACCGTCGATATAATACAACTTCTTCTAACGTGTATAGCTTTATTTCCGCTCTTTAATAGCAATGCGTTTAGAAATGTCAACTTTTAACGAAAATATAACCGGAATGGAATATATAAAAATCTTAAAAACTTAGGATAACTGTAGAATCCGGAAAGAAACATAAATCAGTATATAACCAATGGATAAGATGTTCCACAAGATACTACTTTCAGTCAGCGGTGGAAGTGAGTTCTACCCTACTATAAAAGTGGACTTTACCCACTATAATGTTGGGATCACCGCTAGGAGCTCCAGTCAGTTTTCTCTACGTTTCTCAATCCGGTGATCATTGTCCTGTGCTCTATGCTGGTTTTTATAGTTATGAGTACCAGAACTAGAGTCGATTATGTCGTAGTAAATGTACCAGCTGCTACCTGGACTGCCTAACTTTCGAATGCTAGTGTCAGTATTACCTTATGCTGTATGACCATGTCTACAAGGTTCTGCAGCTGGACTTTTTTACGAAGCAGTGTGTGGTTCGTGGTTTTCGCTTCCTACTTTCTTCTTCCAGCAGTCCTGAGTAAGGAAACATATTTTGTATTTATATACAAGTTCTGTTCAAATATATTTCTAAGGATAATCATACACAATTATTGAAGGAAAATAGAATAAATATCACTTATTTCGTTGAGTACGTACAAGTATTTATGAAATTTCTATAGACATTTTTGTCGTTGAAACATATATAAACACCCACTCTGTGTAAGTATTGTTTCTTATTGGCTGTAGTTTTACTGCTGTATTAATTTCCCTATGTTATCATGGTTGTTTTACGACATAAAGAAACTATCGTGCAGATAGTTCAAGTTCTTTAGAAGTCCCAAGAGCTTTTGCTTTAACCAAATACCTACACCGATTAGATATTTTTTGTCTTTGATATTATTTTTCATTTTCCCTTTCTTTTCTTAATTATACAAAATTACAGACATTTGGATACACGTGAACCATTCTCAACGTCAAATCTCTTTTATTTCCATTAGAAACTTGAATATTCAGCTTCTAGCTTTTCTCTTAAGTCGTATACTCTTCCCGTCTTGTCCTACTTTTTGTGACATATACATAAGAAAAATTTCTAGTTAGGTTTCGCAGTTTGTTCTCCTGTACTTCATACGCTTATATTATTAATTTTGAATACATAATTTCCCGTGGTTTGTTTTCTTGAAAATCCAATACCGCTGCATGATTAAGTACAATGAAACCGGTCCTCCGGGTACAGCAGGAAATCTAAGGACGGTCACAATCAATTTCGATCCTCTTAGTGGATAAAGTGAATGGAACATAGACGTGCAGCTGTGCGCTTAACAATGAACACCATATAGACGTTGAAGTATATATTTCCTAAACTTTTATATATTATATACACACACACACATCTTCTGCTAAGTTAATAATGATGACAGGTAATGAAAAAGTTTTTGACAGTTTAGTGACAAGAACTTGTGTTATCTGTTTATTTGTCAAGAACTTGTGTTATCTGTTTATTTGTCAAAACTTGTGTTATCTGTTTATTTGTCAAGAACTTGTGTTATCTGTTTATTTGTCAAGAACTTGTGTTATCTGTTTATTTGTTTAGAATTAAACACAAAGCTACACCGTAGGCTATCTGAGCTCTGCCCACCGCGGGTATTGAACCCTGGTTTTAGCGTATCCTGATATGAAAGAAATTTTAAGCTGTTGGGTCTTGGATAATTGGTGGGAGACGATAATCCTTAATTACACAGCCCCTGCCGTTGGCGGTGGGTGGTGATGACCAGCTGCCTTCCCTCTAGTCTTACACTGCTAAATGAGGAACGGCAAGCGCAGATAGCCCTCGAGTAGCCTTGCACGAGATAAAACATAAACTAATCCTGCACAAGATTAAACATGTTCTCTGCATAAGATGCTATTTGTACCTGCTTGAAACAACAGGAACAACCATATCCACAACCAGCTGTAGACATTGAAAGGCGATAAACCTACGATCATGATGACGAGAAATCCATTTGAATTAAAAGTGTATTCATAAGGTGACTGGTATACGTACTAAAACTTTATTTTAAATAAAGTACAGAACAACGTTTCGAACTTCTTAGATCATTTTCAAGTTAGCAAGACCTAAGAAAGTCATAACGTTGTTTTGTACTTTGTCTGATTAAAGTTTAATAGCCACACCAGCCGTCTCATGAAATATAAACCCACGACCAGCTGCAGGCAGTGAAAGGTGATTTTCAGTGCCCTATGGGCTGTTCTTCACTTTTATACAGTATGTTAGGCTACAAAATGAAGGTTGAATTTAATAGATGGTTAGATTTTACACACACACTTTTAACATTCCACGCAACAGTTTCTACCGTACATGTTGGTGCAACAGTTAATGTACAGCAGATGGGCAAATGTGCAATATAGGAAACCTTCATTCACCGTTAGTGCAAACATATCACACAGACAAAACATCTGACACAAGTATAGTCTACAAAGATGAAGAATTCAAATAAATTAACTAAATATACATGATTTCACCCAGGATATAATTTTATAGTGTTTTCTATTAAACATTTATTCTCTAATGACTTAATGCTAATACTTTCTAATACTTTCCACGAAAAAGTTTTTACCTAATAAATAAAAATTTATTGTTGTTCCAACATTTTATTATTTGTTTCTACTATTAATTATGTAATAAAAGTGAATAATTTAATCAAATTCACTGTAACAAACGCTCAACATGTATATATGCAGTTATATTCTACGAATGTGTTGCACCAGATGGAACTTGCTATGTTGTGTTATTTAAATCCATTTTGAACAGTTTATTTGTTGTAAAACACAAAGCCACACTATGGGCTGTCTGTGCTCTAGCCACTGCGGGTATCGAAACAAGATTTTTAACGATGTAAAATTAGAGATTTAATGTTGAGCAACCGCGGGAAAAATTCAAAACGTTTCAGATATTAATTCAGAAACATTTATATAGATATACACGAAACAAATCCCTTAATTAAAACCAAACGTAAAGCTCGTTTGATGTTGTCAAACAAATGGAAGTAATTCAACAAGGACATTGAGTTCTAGAAGTTGTCAAGGAGAACCAAAAGCAGCAACTATTTTAGCAATGTTGCTAAGGTCATCATACTATAATGAAACTCTTGTTTATATGATACCCCAAAAAAAAAAACGCGATGTGCAAAATTTTTATCTTGTGTGCATTTAGATTTGCTATAAGGGTCACAATTTTCCCGTTTCGCAAAGGAGAACTATTTTTCTAAATTATTATGGTGTAGATATGACATCATGAATATGTCACACGGATAATCGGCTAGCATTCGTATTTGTAAACCTCTAAAGTTTAGATACACTAAGCTCCCGAGTTCTATATTCCCCTTTAAAGGGTTAGTTGTATATTTTAATAGCTACGCTGAGGTTCTGTTTTATGTATTCCACCCAAGGTATTATTAGGTTAATAAGAAAACCCATTTTCTTATAAGTTGCGAGGATTAATTGTTGTTTTTCTTTAATGAGACCAAGCTACGTGATAAAGATAAGTATTTCATTGCTAGTGTACTTGCAATTAATAGTAATAGTGTGTTTTCAATGTCAGTATTGAGCCACACACATGTCGAACTTTGTTTGTTTTTGAATTTCGCACAAAGCTACTCGAGGGCTATCTGTGCTAGCCGTCCCTAATTTAACAGTGCAAGACTAGAGGGAAGACAGCTAGTCATCACCACCCACCGGCGACTCTTGGGCTACTCTTTTACCAACGAATAGTGTGATTGACCGTAACATTATAACGCTCCCACGGCTGAAAGGGCGAGCATGTTTGGTGAGACGGGGATGCGAACCCGCGACCCTCAGATTACGAGTCGCACGCCTTAACACGCTTGGCCATGCCAGGCCCCATGTCGAACTTAACTTGTGATAGCTGAAAGTAAGAGAGATTTTTTCTTAACATGGTACTTTGCATTTATTTGAAAGAGGTTATTTAGCTTACTCTGGCAGGGTAAAAGTTGTCTTTAGCTAAGACGGCTTTATGTTTACATCACGGTTGTTGGCCTTTGGAAAAGGTTGCTAATTAAGGCAGCTAATTTAATGGAAAACTTGATAAATATTTTGGTGGCGATTTTTTTTACAATTTAGAGGATATGAAAATCTACAGATCAACTGTTGCCCTTGATTACCTTGATATGCGTATTTACTTTCTACAAAAAAAAGAAGCTGCAATGTTGTTTTATGACTCAATGTCACTGTCAGCGCGATGCTGCTGCCATCTGGTTTGTGAGCGAACCTTTTGAGTCAGAACTATTTACTTTTATGTCGGACAAATAGAGGCACATGCGTAGCGCACGGGATCAGAACGAAAGACTGTTCCATAGTGAAGATAAACTTTGACTTATTCACTCAGAAAAACGTATTGTTTCAGCTGAAGAAATCTTGGAATACTGCCAAAAGGCGTTAGGTATTCACTCTTATCTAATTTTTATTATCGGTTTCTTGTAGTATAGTGCCTTCCCATGGTATGAAATGATTGAAAACTTTCATATTTACATGAAACTGATTTAGAGATCAAATGTATTTGAACTCTATATTTATCTAACCCTAACTCCTTGCTTAGTTCATTAAAGCAAGTCAAACTAGACATCGTGTGAAATGATTTATTTTCGAATAAACTGATCTCTTTCCTTAATACTCCTTATAAAATCGATTTTCGTAATTTACATCTTTAGGGTTTCGGGCCGTCGTATTCCTGGCGTATTTTTCAGATTACTGCCAATAACATTAATAATAGCAGTCTACAAGTTACTCCAACTAGTTTATAACTGGTTAATTTTACTGTTATCATGATCAATCTTAATGTAATTTCTACTGTTAAAATGTTCCATATCTTAGTAAACTGTTGTTACGCAAACTTTAACAATTATTGCTACTGTTACTGTTTTATCGAAACAATCATCAATCTTTTCAATCAGAGTTTAGATTTCACTAAAATCGTCACAACAAACAAGTTCTCCACAATCTCCGCCATTATCAATAATAAATCCACAGTTTTGAAAGCACTTTATTATGCATTCGTCTTTTATGCATTTGACTGAATGACTTAAAAATACAACTACTTCTAACACATCAATTTTCACGGTCATTTCAGATGTTCTCTTACAGTCGTCCATGTTTACAGTAATATGCTGAAACATAAAATTTTGTATTTCAATTTTATACACTGTATAATTCCATTATCTAGTGGCTGTAGAACTGATGTTGTACATGGAGGTAGAAAGACTAAACAAATATTTGAAAGTTGAACTTTTGGGTGACAAGTTGCATTATCTACGAAAAGTAGAATATTCTTATTTTCTTGTTCCATTCTTTTGTTTAATTTGTTCAAAAATTCCTCGAATATAGAACTTGTCATCCACACTTTATTATTTGCTTTCCATTCCACAGGAAGTTGCTTCTTCCTTAAATTTTTGAAACAGCGCGGATTTTTCACTTTTACCTATTACCCATGGGTTCTCTAGTTTTCCATCAGCAAATGCTACCATAAGTACAGTCAGTCGTTCTTTCGAATAGCGACCTCCGGAATAATGACGGCAGAAAAAAAGAACAGAATACATTTAACCAATACTTACTGTAACAAAATGTCCGAGAATTTATTAATATTTAAAGAAATTATTAATTAAAGAAGAAATTAATATTTAATCAAACATATTTTTTCCGCCTTATTCAGTTGTAATCCTACTTGTTGATAGATGAGGTAGGTGAAATATAGTTTTCCATCCACATTATGCAGGTTCCACCATATAGAGGGCCTTTTACAAGATAAATCTTAAGATAATGCTTCAAATTTTGATATTTCCAGCTTGTACAGGTTTCTGCCCTATGCAGTTTCTTGCTTAGACAGGTTTTACTGTATCATGTCTCTGACAGTTTCAATTACATATGCCTAAGTTATTTATAATTTCAGAATTTGAAAGGATTAGAAAGGTAGCACAAATGCATTTGTAAATTTGTTTTAAGAAATTTCATAGTATACATTCCTAGATAAAGAACAAATGTGCAAAAAATAATAATATCAAAGTAAAGTCTAATCTCATGTAGGACATCTTGGAATCTGTAAATACATATTAAAACTAAGCTGGCACAATACCGAAAAAATCTGCTTTCCAAGGGTTTAGAAATAAAATTTAAAATACTTTTTCCGCAGTTCACTAAAAACTGACAATATTTTGTGCCTACATATGTCATTTCACCCTTGGTAAGATCTTAAATTTTTATTACTATGAGAAATATTCATATATCTTCCTAATCTCTTAATACAATATTTCATATCTGTGCCACTATCTGTGGCAGGGTACACAGTTGTTTTAGTCATTACCTGACAGTAGCTTAACTCGAGAATACGCAGGTTCTCTATATATTTTGTTCAGTCCACGAAGACATTACTGAATAAGTTAAACATTTTATAACTTTATTTGCATCTAATATATACATGTTTATATTAGATATATATTTAAAAAATTCAAGAATTTATCAAAAAATAAATGCTAAAATAATACTAAAAGTCGGAAAACAGATTGTCGATGTCTGTGTTGTTACATCACAGATAGCCCATTGTGTAACTTTGTGTCTCAAACAAAATAAAATATTTGTTTCAAAAATTCTGGTAATGTATGTGTGTGTTGTGGTTTCAATTACCAATTTGCCTTTTACCCATTTGGGGTAAAATATTTGATAAGATTTTGAAATATAGATTGGCTAACTTTATTGAGAAATTTATATTAATTGATAATGCACACAATGGATTTAGGAGCAAGAGTTCTAGAACTCTTCATGTGTCACAGAAACTAAAAGATTATGTTCATGAAAGTATAAATAATAAGTGCATTACATTATTAATTTCTTTGGATTTTAAAAATGCTTTTAACTCAGTGGATATTATGATTTCAATAGCACATTTAAATAATCTAAAAATACATTTTAAGTTAAAAAAGGTGATTATTGGCTTTATTCAAAATAGACAAGTTTTAATGGAAAGTATAAGTAAGAAATATAATAAGGGGATTCCACAAGGATCTAGTATGGGTCCTGTTCTGTGGAACCTTTATACTGATGGAATGTTAAAATTAAAGAGTACGAATAATACATACATACAAGCGTCTGCTGATAACACCATTATTTTAATGCGAGAAAAAGCTTCATATCTATTTACGTCATTGTGTGAGGACATATTAAATAAGGTTAACAACTGGATTTTAGAAAATAACTTAGAACTTAATATAGATAAATGAAATTTCATTTTAATTTATAAAGGTAAAAATATTACACATATACCCACAATTACTATTAGTAATAAAAGAATTAAATTCACTAAAGAACTGATATACTTAGGTATTATAATTGATATGAAACTAAACTGGTTATCGCATCTTAATTATGGTAAAAGTAAAATAGTTAATATTATTCAAAAATTAAAGCGGGTTTCAAGAGTCACTTGGGGCTTGAAACCAAAAATTTTGAAAGATATGTATAAATTAAGTATAGAAATTGGTTTGAATATACAAAAAGGATTAAAAATAAAATTTTGCAAATTCAAAGAACTGCAACATTACCCATCGCAAAAACTGTAGCCAGTTTAACACTTAATACTTTAACGGGTATTCCCCCGTTAGATATAAAACTAGAAGTTGGTGTTAAACTATATGAACTGTTTTATCTTAAACAAAATGTTAAAATGGAAGATGAAGTAATTGAATTAGAAAATATTGAAGTTCTAACGGGACTAAATTTAGCT